>NC_136853.1:12729994-13429994 GCF_951799975.1 Gobius niger | reverse complement strand
TGAGAGGAGTGAAATATTTTTAACCACAGTCATTTGAGTCTGGTGACTGTGGCATCAACCACATTTCCAGAGTGGAACATACATACACAAGCAAACAGGAAGTGGAGTGAACCAATCAGTTCAAAGGGCGGGTATCTGCCTTGAAGTCCTACTGCTCAGGGACAGGTGAGCAGCTAACCACCAGAGTGTGACTGAGGTCGTGCAGTTTAAAATATATGTGTAGAAATACGTCAGTGTTGTTTTTAATCATTCTTAATTAATTTGCTATTTGCATAAAACATTACAAGGATTACAATTTCATAATTGGTTTAACCACTGAATAGTCATGCTCTGTATCCACCAGAGTACAAACATTAAAGCCATGATTTCTGCCACCTAATTTAACTGAACATGACTGTGTCTTTTTGGAGATAATGAGTAGCTCTGTGAAGTCTTCTGTTTACGTATCCAGAAGTTTGGAAGGGATATCTCCTGATTAACCCATGATGTCCAGACATAAAATAGTGCATTTAGAAGAAGCTTTCTACCCTTTCTCACCTACACCTATATCTTTTTTTTTAAATTATTTTTCTAATCTTGGAGGAATTATCACAGAATCACAAAAACATTTCAATGCTGCCCCTTTCTTGCTTTAACAAAACACACGATTTGCCTGTGCACGCGATGAGCGGTCAAAACCAAAGAGTGCGATTTGTGCCAACCGAGCACAGTTGCTCCAGAATTATCATAAATACATTTAAATAGGATGGAGCCGAGGATTGATTTCTGCAGGGGAATGAAGCGTCATGAATACTGACGGGCTGCCCCCTTTAATGTCCCCGATGAAAACCAGGCCAGTGCGAGTTCTCCCAGGAGCAGTTCATGCACTAGTGCTCACTGACATCTAGCGGTTAAAGAAGTTACTACACCTTGAAAACGCATGCCAAGATGAATGTAAGAACCTATAATTCTTAAACAGCAGTGGTACTTGAGGTTCTGCATCGACTTTTGTATTCATAAATTATAACTGGAGATACTTTATACTTAGAATAGACATGCATTGGGCGTTTTTCATGGTTTCCACACAGTTTTTAGGCGTCATTTTTTCGTACTTTGCTTTTTTTGCGATACATCAAAATGATCAGAACGAGTCCACTGATGCCATCTTAACTTTAAAGACACTGACAAGCACCATATTGTGACATGAGCGGATGGACCTGTTTAGAGCCCTAAAGTGCATATGACACATTAGACACAGTTTTGGCTAAAAGACAATTCTATTAAAGATTTTGCTAAAGGCGACCCAACTCTCTTCAGTTTGGCCATTTTTATAATGTTTTTTAGTTTCACTTCCTTATTGGACACCAGCAGGAAGTGACATAGATGATGGACAACACTTTTGCCTCTTTTTGCCTTGTCTTGGCACTTCCGTTGCGGTAGAGCTTGAAACGGAGAACGAGGTGAAATGTCCGCCGCTCAAATCTGATGTTTAGTCGATTGATTTGTGTAAAATGTCCAATGTTCATTTGCACCAACAAGTCAACACTGTAACGTTTCTCTGCTTGTTGTTTTCGTGTAGTAGCTGATTTTATCTGGACTTCTCCAGTCCCATAGGAGAAAAGGGGCGGGCACAATTCATGGCGGCGCCCACGCAAACTTACGGAATAAGGTGAATAGATACAGATGGCATCACGTCATAGAAGGGGAAACACAATTTTTCATTCTTTTTAGGTATTTTCTGGCAAAACATACACTTATTTGTCACATTCAAATAAAGTCAAGTCTTGATTGGGTCCATATGGATGTTTATTCACAGCAGATTGTTCAGTAGAATCGAAAAAACAGCAGTTGTAGCTAGCATTAGCACGATGCTACAATGAAGCATCATGTTAGCATTCTCTGTTTATGTATTTATGGGCTGTTGAACCACTTTGCTCCTCTCCATGTCTTCGTATCTTTATTTAGTAGAAAACTTCATAATTAAGAATTGGTTAAAGTAGTTTTTGAATAATTAGAGATAGTTTAGATTTTCTCAAATTTGTTTTTCCCCCTAAACTGTTTTTTTTATTTTTTAAATGACCATATATTGGCAATTCCAGGGATGGCATCTGTATCTATGTCACTTCCTGTTAGCAAACAAAAAAGAAAAAGAAAATTCATGTCAGCAGCTTAAAATTTCAATTAAAAATAACTTTTCTGCTCAACATTTCTTCATTAAAATTGCTGCTTCACTGAAATAAAATTGTAGTTACGCTGCTGATGAACTTGCAACTGATATTATCCATTTAAATAAGTCATATTTCCAAAAGCATTAAAACCTGTCATATGCATTTTAAGATAAATTCCATGTATGTATTTGTGAGTGTGTCTTTGTGTGAGGGACAACATCATCACATACAGCAAAACAGAGTCAGCTTCATCGTTGACAACATTGTCGCAAACAAACAAAAAAGTCACCTTTAAAATAACAGCTCGAGGCTGTCAATATAGAATTAGGGTGACATTTACTTCAATTGTAGATGCATAGATTTTGGGTAAAAACATTGTTTTTTCTTGGAAATTCCAGACTTCCTGTAGTAAGGCAGCTATAGAGTTGGTGTCGCTTCTAAATAGTCTTATTAAAATGTGACAGTACTGCATATATGTATCCTATGCCATTATTTATTTTTTTCACCCCAAGATGTAAAATGTGGTACTGTGGCACTTCAATGTAGCCACAAAATGTGAAAAAGTGAACTCCATGCAGCATCAGATGATTGTATTAAGCTATTTGAACCACTAGAGGGAGACAGCAGCAAGCAAGTTATTAATGTGCACGTTGGCTCATTCTCATGGTACTGATTACTCAATATTATAATTATGCGTTTACTATTTTTAGCCTTGAGTCAAACATTTTCTCAGTACATGAAGTGGACATTTAGGATTCATAAATAAATGAACTCCCTATTTTTACAGTCAGTCACCTTGAATTATTAAGCTGACGCTGTCCTTATTAATTGACTTTGAATGCTGTGAGTGAAATTAATGTGCATTTGCATAAACATGTATTGTACATGACTTGTATACTCGTCATCCCCTGCCCCAGAGCGCCAGTCTCATTGGACCAGGGCAATTAACAGATGTAATTAGTGCAATACTGCGGTGCTAAAATCAGGTTATAGCCTCCTCTGTGCAGCTCACATGGACATTGATAGCTATCGATCTCTAGAGGTATGCGCTTATGCTATACATCCATTTAATTATTTCAAAATCTCCAAAGAGAAACCTAGAAATAAAACACATGCTGCAAGCCTCATGGCTCAATCAACCGTAAAGAAAAACGACCTTCTCCCTCCTCCTGCTCCTCCTCGTCTTCATCAGTGACCTCTTTCAAAATTATGGAGTGGGAGTCTTAATCCGCCGTCAAGTCAGGGACATGGCATTCTTGGTTGAAACATGTGGAGAGCGGATCACTTAAAGCACAAGTGGTTGTGCACAAGAGGTTGGATCTTTTGTGTTGGAAGAGTGTATCAAGTGGATCATTTGCATAATTCAAATGTGCCCTTTTAAAAAAAAACCTTTTCCTATTGGAATGAAAATTTAATATGATCAGCCGGGCCGATTTCAAGTGAGGTTTTTACCAGTTCCTACTACTCAGTTTTTGTGAAATTGCACAGTACGTTTCTATTATTCTCCAATCCTTCCATGGTTTCATGTGTAGTCCCTAGTCTCTGATCCCTTTCTTCTACAAAAGCAAAAGATTTAAATGTGGAAAATGGGCTTTAATCATGTGCCTGGAGACACTGGATTTGGGACGGAGACATGACTGACCTCTGGAGAGCGAAAAAAGTCATAAAATGGCCCTGTTAATACTCCTTAGAGAAGATGTGTTCTACCTGTGGTATGCCTGTCACCGTCCTGAGGGGCTGAGATAATTACGGTTTTACTGATGGACATTGGTGATGGAGGCACAGAAAGAGAAATCCACCCCGCTGGGTATGTGGACGTAATGACTACTGTGGTCACTCAGAGACATACCTACTAATAATATATTCTACCTGGAAATGAAGGTACTAATCAGACCAGGAGGGCCATCATATGTAGTGCACTGTAAAGAGGTGACCCACATAGATGATCACACAAATGTCTCGGAAACCTCATTCATTCTGCTAAATTAGATTTTTTTTAGGGAACAATACACCTGTTGGACGCACTGTTGCTGTTTGTGGGTTAGGGTTACCTGCTAAGAGCAACATTTACATTGAACGACCTAAACCCCTGACCAAGCCCGACAGCTGCACATGATGTTTTGTCTCTCACTGAAATGTTTGTAGTGTACGTCTAGCAGCAAGATGTAAACATAAGGCCTCTGTCACAGTTCAAAGGTTATGCGGTGATAGTCTGTGAATTTTCCCTCATGAAAATCCTGGAATTGTGACTGTATATCATTTCATCTTCAACCCATTCTCTAGAAAAGGCGAAAATGTGAACCAGCCAATGGACCCAATCATTCCCAGTTACAATCAGTGACAGAGGGACGGGAAAAAAATAAATAAATAAATATGGCCCAATTACTATGACTTACATCTTTATTGGTCATGAAAAGGTCTGTATACTTTGTAAAACTGCCCATGATAATAATAACTCACAAGAAACAATCCAATCACAGATGTCAATTTGTGTCCTCTCGCTTAAGTGTGAAATATTCTCACAAATCCTGTTTCATTCTGAAAAAAATAAATAAATAAAGATTTATGCCAAACTGCTGTAATTTTTTTAAGCTGACATTGTTGTCCCCTCATCAAAAACACACTTGAAGTTGTATTCTGAGCCTCCGCACATGAGCCCGTGGTCCTGCTTAACCAGAAAGCCCTTTTCTCTCCCACAATCTCATCGCAAAACACTGACAGACTAAAACATCCACTGAGCGTTCACTTCCTCATAGCAATGCGGGTCAGCCCGGAACGAGGAAAGAGGAGCTTAGGGTCACTGACAGGAAGAATAACTTGCAGGGAATTTTGAATACATTGTTGTAGACTAAAACAGTAACTTCTTTACCTTTAATAAATCCTTTCCGTAGTTCCTCTGGTGGTAATACAAGTGTTAATGGGATGATTGGGAGGGTCTTTCATCTCCCCCTGGTGTTTCTGGCCAGAAAACCACATTTGCTGCTTTCCTGCACCGGGTCGGAGGCCCCAATACACACCAATGGAATCACAAAGACGAAACTAGCAGGCTAACAGGCAAAGCTAACTGCGGGCTAGTGCCACTTAAACAGTATTTACAGCCAAGTTTGAGTGAAAAAAATGATTTCCATTGTGTAACTGGATGTACAATATCCCTCTCTCCCTTTGTCTTTTCTGTCAGCGTAGTATTTACTCTCACAAACAATTAATGAGTAAAAAAACGTAACATGCTACGACACCTGCAGTGGTGCTTATGGACTCTAGGGGCATGAGTTACTTAGTACTGCTTTAATAAAGCATAAACCAACAAAGTGTCAATCAAGATGAGTTTGAAATGGCATGGTGAAACTTACAATGATATGGTCAATTTAGTTATTTTCTGGAGACTAAATGATGTGCTCTGTTGAATTTTGTGCATCAGTATTAGTTCTGTTTATCTGTGATTTGGCAGAAGGTTCTTAATCTTCTGAATGCCTCATAGTTGCTTTTTTTCTTTTTTCCCCAGGTAAATGCCATATTTGCTTTAGTTGAGGCAAACTATGTATTTATCTGATCTGTAAATCATGCACGTCATAGTCAACTCTAGGCAAACCTTAGTTGTAAAAAATCATGTAGTCAGGCTGCCCGGGACACCTCCGAGGGTCATTAAATAGCATGATGGCGCCGCGTCCTCCTGTGAGCGATTTTCTTCCTACAGCACACCTGGGAAGGGAATATATACGCCCTGTGTTTAAAAATAAAAATAGCACAGCAAATGAAAAACGTCAAACGCCCACGAAGGCTTGATTGCGGCGGCGGCGGAGCATCTGCTGTGTGGAGTACACCAGCCTGTTTAATGAGTATTGATCTGTGTCCAGAAGCAATTAACACGTTCCAAATGAGAGACGAACAAAGAACAGAGAGACGTGCCACTGTCGCCAAGTGCAACAGAAGGAGGCCGCAACCACCTGAGAAGCAGAGGAAACACACCATCCATGCACGGGAAGCGCAGATAAAAGGAGATGCACAGGAAAAGACGGAGAAAAAAAGGTGTTCCCAGATGGCAGGTACGAATATGGCGAGATGATGCATAAACCGGGGGCCTGATTTACGGAGCCAGGTGCTAAATTGCGAGTAGTACTTAAAGTGAGCATGTGATATTTTGTGGGCGTGTTGCACCTGATTTACCATTAAGAGCCTTGTGTATTCTTAGTGCCGTAAACCTGGTGTGTAAATCAGAGCTGCTCTTATTCCTGACTGAACATGTGTTGGAGAAGGGAAAACAAAATGGTTCGAGCAGTGCTGTTCGTACGGAGCACACAAGCCACGGCCATGGGATGGGAAACAGTGACCAGCGCTGATGAGTGTGCCCAAGATGTCGAGGTTTTTATCATAGACTGAGGAACACTGGAGACGCCCCAGGATGGAGGGAGCAGGTGAACAGCGGCTTGTGCCTCCTTCAGTGTCATCAATATGCCGTGCACAGACCAGGCAGTTTGCATAAGGACTTTCAAAGGACGTGGGACAGACCTCTGGAGCCGTTTGATGGACAGCTGCTGTGACCCGCTCCAGTTTAATGTGACACAGACAAGAGCCATCTCTGTCATAACCAAAAGAGTCGAACAATTACATATTTTATTATCAGTTTCTGTTTGTTTTTTTCTCGATTTGAGTTATATTTTTGTCTGAATACATTGGTTTGTGTTGCTCAATCCAAAGAACCCTACAATACTTAAAGTATGAGTACGTATGTAGTAAGAAGTATGGTGCAGGGAGAATCATGGTGTGGAAGAGTTTTTTTCTTCTTCATATATACAGTATATATATTTATGCTTTGGTTATATATGTATAACCGAAGCATTACATATCAAAAACATGGTTGAAAATCATGGTTTTGGTTGAAAGCACAGTAAATTAGCCCCTTGATGCCTGAATTTATTTCCAATTATATAAAGCAATATATTTTCAGTGTTTTTAGGTTTAGGTTTAGGTTTATTAAACATTGACATAGCAGGAAAGAACAAAATGATCAACATGAAATGACAGCAATAGAAGAAAAACATACAAAAACATCTATAAAACAGATTTATAAAACAACGTTAAAGCTCGTGGGATAAAAGATATTTAATGTTGTTTTTTTTTGGCTGTATATAGTCTTTGGTGCCTGAGCTGGCATCCAATGGAGGGTTCTGAGTTATGAGATTCGATGTGTTTTGCTTTTAAGCTGATGCTAAACTCTTGCAGGAAGAGGTGTGTCGTGAATTAGGGACACACAGGGGTTAATCCTCAAACCAGATGATTCTGACCATTAGTCTGTCTCGACATCTGGAGATGTGTCCCCCCCCCCGGTCCTTACGGGTTGCCCCCATCGAAGCATGGGTCAGAGGACAAATCTCCAACAGGGACATTATACATACATCACGTATTGCAGGCTTGCTAAGTGTACTTGTTCTGAGCCTGAAGAGGGCAATGACGCTCTGACACCATGATTTATATACACTGCATGTAGCTCATCTTTTAGGGGAGAAAAACACAAACATGTGGTTGTTTTCTGTGTATATTATGTACTTTTCTGTGCACTTATATTTCTCCACTGTGTCTGATTCACTCTCGGACACAAAGGCTGAGTATTGATAAACTATGACTGAGTTGGAAGAAAAGGTCAAGCGGTACGACTGGAGCTGGGAAATGGTGTGGCCAGAGTCTGGTATCGATGAACCCGGTCAGTGATATGGAAATGGGGAACAGTGCGAGCTGTTTGAGGACACGCTCGTTCATGCTCCTCCCCTTTTATTCTTCCAAATAGATTTTAATTGGCAGGATTTGAACGGGCTACACTAACTACACACAATTTAAGATGTGGCACAATCATCTTAGACTCAACACAACAATAATATTTACCAGAGATATTCCAGGTGTGTTCTTCTCCTGGAAATAAATCAGAGTAGACAGAACATGATGCAATGCCTGTATTTTGCTTCAAAAATGTAGAGTCCTTCACCATAATGTGCTGTGGCGTGAATGCACCCGAGAGTGCGGGAGGCCATGTTTGTTTACGCTGTGAAAAGGTAATATTTGTTGATCAGACAGATGGCTCCTCAGCTGCTCAGGCTAACATCACCGGTCTCGTCTCCTGTGATATAAAACTTAATTAATGACACATCACTTTGCCTCAAGGAAGCAGGGATGAGACAGTTAGTCGACAATCAATATAAACAAAAAATGCACAGAGAAAAAAAAAACATCTCTGTAGATCAGTTTCCACTGCGTAGATTACATTTATATCCATATTATATATTGTCATTATTTGCGTTATACTGAATAGAAGGCTTATACTTAATAAATGTGCATTAAAGCAGTACTAAGTAACTTGTTTAGCTTAATAAATCCTTTTCGTAGTCCCTCTGGAGGTAATACAAGTGTTAATGGAATGATTTTAAGGGTCTTTCATTTCCCCCGTGTCTCTGGCCAGAAAACCACCATTGCAATTTTGCTGCTTATACAGGTCGGAGCCATCAATACATACAAACGGAATCACGAAGAAGAAGCTATCAGGCTAACAGGCAAAGCTAACTGTGGGCTAGCACCACTTAAACAGTATTTACAGCCAAGGCTGAGTGAAAAAAAATCAGCGTAGTATTTACTCTCACGGACAATTAAAGAGTAAAAAACTGTAACATGCTACGACATCTGCAGTGGCACTTATGGCCTCTAGGGGCATGAGTTACTTAGTACTGCTTTATTTTTCTTTTGCCTATGTGCTTGCAGTGCTTGCTGTTCTTCTAAATACTGCGAACAGTACATAATATTTCACATTAATCTGTGCAGTAGCCCAGTTACAGTGAGCAGCTGCTAAAATCCCAAAACCGTGCAAGAACCGAAGGGCTGGTGAAAGAAAATTATTTCAACAGGTTTGTGTTCCATTCACGAGACATCTGGCGATCCTTAACCAAGTGTCCTCGACAAATGGCCTGCTGGGTTATTATTTAAATAATAGGAATGGGCTGAGATCTTGTGAGATCAAATTACCACGAGATTTTTCGCCACGGTGTAAAGTAATCTTGTGATTTTTTTTTATAGGCAGCAATTTAGATTAGACCTGCTTATTGTAGACTTCTTATTGGCAATAGTTATGTAACAGTGTGTACTTAATATATTGATTGGCACTTAAAAAAGAAAGTTTTCATGATCAGACACGGGTCCGCCGCCTGCTCCTACTCCTTAAATTAACCTTTTGGCCCTAAGCTTGGTTTCGTGTGGACAGGCCCTTAAGCTTCCAATTCTGTTCATTTATTTGCTCTTACAATCAAGATTCAAACCATTCACATGGTTTTGTCAAACCATGTGAATGGTTTGAAATTATGTTTCTCTTATCCTTGATTGTGGAGCGGGGGGAGGGGGAAGAGGGGTGGGAGGGAGGGCAGGGAGTTCAGCTTCCCGATGGCCCTGTGTACGATACTGTTCCTCAGTCGACTGGAACTGACCCGTAGACTCTGCAGTCTCCTCCCTGAAGGCATAACCTTGAAGAGACTGTGTGATGAGTGCGAAGGGTCCCTGGCGATTTTTACAGGTCGAGTACATCTCTTTAATGGAGGGGAGAGTGGCTCTGCAGATCTTCTCTGCTGCTCTCACAATGCGCTGGAGGCTCCTTCGGCAGGACGTAGTGCTGGCGCCGTGCCACACAGTGATGGAGCTGGTCAGCTTGCTCTCTATAGTCCCTCTGTAGAAGTTGCACGTAACGGAGGCTGGGACTCTGGCTCTTCTCAACTTACGGAGAAAGTAGAGACTACTTTCTCCGCAAGTTGAGAAGAGCCAGAGCCAGCTGATTACTTTTCTTGACCAGTGATGTAGTATGCATGGTCCAGGAGAGCTTCTCTGTAATGTCTACACCCAGGAACTTAGTGCTGGTCACCCTCTCCACTGCAGCACCGTTGATTGTTAGAGGAGCATGCAGGACCTGTGCTCTTCGAAAGTCCATAACAATCTCTTTGGTTTCTCCACATTTAGAGAGAGATTGTTCTGTGTGCACCACATGGCCAGACTGCTCACCTCACTCCTGTAGTTTGACTCGTCTCTGTTGCTGATGAAGCCCACCACTGTTGATGAAGAGGTTTGAGTCGTACTTTGGAGTGCAGTCATGGGTCAGCAGAGTGAACAGGAGGGGGCTCAGCACACAGCCTTGGGGAGCCCCAGTGTTCAGTGTGATGTTTCTGGAGGACTTGCCAGTTGCACAGTGATGTGTTGATCCCCAGGTGGAGCAGTTTGTGCTGTGGGATTATAGTGATGAATGCTGAGCTAAAATCTAAAAATGCATTAGGGTTAGGGTTAGGGTTAGAACGTAGGAGTCCTTTGTTTCGAGGTGAGTGAGGGCTGTATGAAGCGCAGTGGAGATGGCATCTTCAGTCGAGCGATTGAACCGATAAGCAAACTGGTATGGGTCCAGGGTTTGAGGGAGAACAGACTTGATGTGGTTCATGACGAGCCGCTCGAAGCACTTCATGAGAGTCGGAGTGAGTGCTACTGGGCGGTAGTCGTTAAAGCAGGAGGGTGGTGACTTCTTTGTCACCGGAATCTTACAAAATCAGGAAATGTAATCAGAATAAACAGTCTGTCAAAAGAAACAAATTTGCTCAGCCTTGTTCTAATTATTTCATTATTTTACCCATGGTATTGGTAAAATCTTATCAATTTGTTCATTGCAATGGCTCCATACAAAGGAAACACAAGAACAATAGATTATTTATCATTGCAAATGATAAATAATCGTCTCATTCTCGTGGACTCAATCTCTCTGGATTTGTATCTCAGTCCACCCCTGTAAAAAATAATAATAATTGGGCTTTTATAGACCAAAAGGTTGCAAATAAAAATAAGCAAGAGAGGATGGGCTGAGGCACTCTGAATTTGCAGGATGGGCTGAGGCAGTCATTACTTACAGCGTGACTGACTTGTTTTTCTGCATTTTCGACCCCACAGCAAAAAGGTTACAGGTTTCATTGCAGACCTGTGCGGAGCCTTTCCTGTTGTTCTCCAGCTATTCCTGATCAAGATCTGGACATGGGTACCTGTAGGACGCCACACTCTGGACACTCATTGGTTTCATGAACAGGAAGAATAAATACATCATAAAATGAAACAGAACATAGTTAGCTGACTCCCCGCATGACTTTAAAAACATAAACGCACGTCTACAACACACACATGCAAGTCACAGACATGCTCCAAAAGCTGAATAATGAGGTGTCATGCTCCTCTCTCACTCTGGGACCCCCTCGCTCACCCCATCCATTTCTGTCACCTCAAACATTCATCCCCAACACTGTACTGTCTCTCTTTCCTTCCCTCTTTATCACCCACACTCCCTCCATCTCTCAGAGACAGCATGGAGGTCAGGTCACCATGGCCCGAGATGCTTCTTATTGAGAGTAATTACAGCTGAGCTTTGGTTGATCCCGGGCCTCTTCAATGTAACGCACGACTATTGGTCGGGCCGGCTGCTGTGTGGCCTACCAGCTGGCCCGTTTGTCCCATGTGGTAAAAGCCATTATTGTGATTAATGAAGATATTATTTATCGCGCCATTAATGTGACAGTGGAGCAGGGATGGGTCGCACGCCTGCCTATTGTTGCCACGCTCATACATTATCTGTTTTGCATCTGTATGGAATTCCTGTGTCAGAATTAACAATGGGTGAAATATACATTATTTTTGAAAGCATTTCCAACACAGCTAGTAATTTGTGTTTTACACTGAGAGTATTGTGTCAGTGTATTGTTGTTGATGATGAATTGAGAGCAAACTGTAAGGCTGGGTGTTTGAGGTATATTGTGTTCAAGTGACATAATAACGCTCTTAACGATAATATACTTCACTTTCTTAACGATACTTGTGGATTGTCTAACTTTTTAGGGGGTAAAAGTTGATACGAATGGATATTTGACCTTTTAATGATTCAGCGATATGGCTGGTTATAGCATGACACTTTTACTTTTCTTCACAGTGGCCACTATAATGCTCTAGGATCAATAGTTTTTAGCGTTTCTGGTGGGTTTTCACTGCTGGAGTCTTCTCCATGGTTACGCATATATTCCATCCAGAAAACCCATTAGAAACCCGAAAAATTATTGGACCTGGAGCGTCGATGGACCACAAAATAACTAGGGCTGTGCAATTAATCGAAATTCGATTACAATTTCGATTATGACACTAAACGATTACAAAATTAGCATAATCGAAGAAAATATACATGTATATATATATTTTCTTTTTTTGCAAAGCAGACTTGCATTCCGGGGCCGGGTCGCGGGGGCAGCAGTCTCTTATCCGGGGCCCCGCGACCCGGCCCCGGATAAAGCGGAAGAAAAAAAAAAATGGATGGAGACTTGCATTATTTCATGGCGCTGGGATTATTTTTCCTTCGCATTTCACGTGCCATGGCTCATGCTTTTGCCTGACATAAAAACAAACTGTGCTGTGTGATGATGTCATCAGGCCGCGCTACTCAGTTTACTTGCGCAGGTGTGAGGGCTGGCCAGCAGGGGGCAGGTGTGAAACAGAGACCTCTTTAATCAAGGCAAACTTGAAATCATTTGTACTTTTATGACAATTCAGAAAACAGAAAATATCAGCATAGTTTCTTGATGAATAAATAAAATAAAGAGACTTTTTATAAAGGCAACGAATAATCGTGATTTCAATTATGACAATAATTGGGATTATTATTTTTTTCAATAATCGAGCAGCCCTAGGAATAACGCCATGCCTTTCCCTTCAAACAGCTGGTGGGTCACTCAAAGGTTAAATAAATCAACTTCTATTTTTCCTGCTTGCACCTTGAAGGGTTGTGTAGTTGATTTGTCTTTTGAACTGTCAAAATGCAGGCGTTTAGTTTGAGTTTTTTCAATTCAGTCAAGGATATCACATGGTACTAATTTTACTGTCTCCGGAGGGCTAAAGGGACGAGCGAGCAAAAAAAGTAAGTCTCTGTCTCATTTAATTCCAAAGTTATTGCCGATTGAAATACACTACCTTAGAATCGATAAGATTTTGATTCATTGATTAATTAAACCCTGCCCGGCTGCATGGATCGAACCCAGGACCAAACTCAGGTCAAGCAAAGCTGAGCTCTACGGTCGCCATGTTTCCCAGTTATCAAGGAACCATGCATCCCATTTTTACTGATACCGTTACGGTTATTGGTCGCCTAGATTAAAATCAGTGAGTATGGGAATCAATTTAAAATACTGTATATTCAGCTGTACTGCCAGATTTTGATCCACTTTTCTTTTTTTTACGTGATTTGAATGGGCTTCTCACAGCAGGCCTACGGTGTCAACACATTTTAAAGCTAACATAAAATCAAATCAACTTGACGGATTATCCAAATAAACGAAATAATAAGAAAAAAAGTTGGTATCTCTTTTGAAAGCACTCTGGAACACCCATCTTTAAATTTTTATGGCTCCTTTGCTATTGTCTTGCTTTTAGAGCCATCCCAGAGTGGCGTGTTTCTGTTGCGTGACTCAAAAGTAACACACTTGGAAACTTTATTTATACACATGGAAAACAAGGAAAACGTTTATTTATACAGCACATATAAAAACAGCCACTGATGACCAAAGTGCAACCGCATAGAGTAAAACAGATACTTCTACAATTCACACCTACAGTATGTAAAGCAATAGTTCAACCAAGACATCCTGCCTGACTCATATATGAAGGCCTGGCTAAACGTAGGTTTTCAGTCTCAACTTAAATTGTGCAAAAGTCTTCTCAGTGCAGTAGTTAATTGGGTGTCATCAGTATTAGCGTACAGCAAACATTCGTATGTCGAACAAAGGGGTAGGTTGACGTTTCTTTCCATGCATGCAAGCCAAGGATTTGAAGCCAGGCAAGTAACCTACATTAAGCCTTGCACGCATCTTATTGTGTCCATGCTGCTCATTCATAAAAAAGCCTATATTTTAAAACAAGAAAGCCCTCCCCAACGTATATGCGGTTGCATTCCTGATTGCGCCAACCTCCTTCATCCGTGAAATACATCATTGTTTAAGCTTGCATGCATTTAACAGCCTGCGGATGCTTCGTGCATGCTTAAAGGAATAGGCCACCGTTTTTACATACCAAGATATGTTCTTACCTAACCTTAGTCGAGTTAATATATCCCCGTCTGGTCTTTGTCCGTGCGCTCTGTCACGCAAACGGAGCACATACGCAGCCTCTCCCACATGTCATATAGCTCCAAAAAAAGCTCACAATAGAAGCTACCAAGCTCTTCCACGTGTTCCCTATTTAAATAAAGTTACGTGAAGTGTTTTCATGCAAAGTATATTTACACAGAAATGTAGCATGTCGATTTTATAAGCAGATAAAAAGGGGTACTATATTGTGAGGCGTAATAATACGAGGAGCAAAACGTCCGTGCAGTAACTCCTAAAGACTTCCCCGCTCACTTCCGTCAATAGAAGCTGCGTGACTTGTACAGAGCCTTTTACAACAAGCAGAAAATGTATTTTCGGAAAGTGCTCGCGCATTCCTACCTCATGGTAGAGGTCCTGAGTCCTGTGTCGTCGTCCGGGGTGAGTTGGAAATCTGTGAAACATTACTACACTATATACTTTCTGCTTGTTATCACAGCCCGGCACGATGCACGTAAAAGGCATTGTTCACAAGTTATCGACGCTTCTTCAACTGTTCTCTGCTAGCTCTCTACAAGTCACGCAGCTTCTATTGACGGAAGTGAGCGGGGAAGTCTTTAGGAGTTACTGCGCGGACGTTGTGCTCCTCGTATCATTACGCCTCACAATATAGTACCCCTTTTTATCTGCTTATAAAATCGACATGCAACATTTCTGTGTAAATATACTTCGCATGAAAACACTTCACGTAACTTTATTTAAATAGGGAACTCGTGGAAGAGCTTGGTAGCTTCTATCGTGAGCTTTTTTGGAGCTATATGACATGTGGGAGAGGCTGCGTATGTGCTCCGTTTGCGTGACAGAGCGCACGGACAAAGACCAGACGATACATTAACTCAACTAAGGTTAGGTAAGAACATATCTTGGTATGTAAAAACGGTGGCCTATTCCTTTAAGGTTACAATCTGTAAAGTTTTTGCTCATTGTGAACAAAAATTATAAAGATAACAAAGAAGTACATGATTTTTCAGTTTTGTTATTTTTTTTTCTGTTTCTTGTTGTTTTATGTCACCCATTTCACCATTGTGCAGCACGTGTGATTTTTTATCTCTGAAAGGGCCTTTGTGAATAATCTTTTATTTTTTTCCCCAATGGTTAATACAATTTAAATGTATTCATCTTTGTTTTACTGGGGCCTATAATGTCCTTGCAAACAAGAGATTCTGGAACCTCAGTTGGACTATATTTGTCTTTTTTTTTTTTTTTATCACAAAAGAGATTTCAGAGTCATTTTCAGGAGGAGAGAACACAGAGAACCGTACTGTGTATGTTTTTTTTTTTTTGTGTGTTACAAGGAAATCTATGCAGACACAGGGAAAACATGCAAACTTCATCCAGAAAGGTGCCCACAGTTGAATCCGAGGCCTTCTCGCTGTGAAGCAGCGCTGGGTAAACCTTTTCAAATGAGAATGCACCTTTTTGCAGCCCAGATCTGAGCCTGCGGTGCAAAAAATGATAATAATAGAAAAAACAAAATTAGAAAAGCTATTAACAGCTATTAACAATTATGACAGCATTACAACACAGCTGCTCAAACCCATGTGTGTACTTGCATCATTAAGTATGATAAAACAGAAATGATGACGGGCGTGAGTTTCTGCATCTCGTCAGAACATGTCCAACAGTGGAGCAGATTAAGCCAATTTTTCGATCAAGTTACAAGTGCTAGATGTGGTAAATGTTGCCCAAAAATTCTGCCATGGCAGCTCTACAAAAAGCCAAAACAGGGATAATTTCTCAAAACATAATACAAAACCACATAGAAAATCAAATCATATTTCTGACCAGGGAAAAAGCCATACGAGGACTGTCTTCGCTTGTGCGTGCTTGCCTCTCCAGTCTGTCCTGGCTCTGTGCTCCTCCCTCCTGCTGATGTATGCCCTCTCCCAGTATTGTGATGTTTTTATCGGAGGGTGATTGCTACAGCTCCCCCCAGTCCAAACACACACCTCTATGTTGGCACACACAGCACCGGCTTTAGCTGTCCTCCGGGGAGCAAGCCGTCAATAAAATATGAACCCGGACATACACAAGCCAACAGACACTGCCGCTAACCCATGGCTTTCGCACACTCTGGGGGCCTGCCTCAGCCCGTGCCTTTACACCGCTCTGAACAGGAGCGGTAAGTGGAAGTTAGCACGCAAACATGGCGGCCGTGGGAGTTACCTCGGGCCGGTTGCTTTGTCATCCAACAAATCAAAGACCACCGTGTCCGGCAAGCACGTTCTGATTTGATGGCTGGGCATGTTTAAGTCATGAACGCGGTTTGTCCGGCCCATCGCTCTCACGGCCTCAGCGCGAGCGAAAAGGAAAGCGTGACGAAGGAAGTTGAGCGGACGCCGCTTGGGAGTGGATTTGTGCAGGGGGTTAGCGTGGGAATGTTGGCACAGCAAGGCTTGTTTGTTGATGCATCAGCTGACAGCAACAAACTTCACTCGGCTGAGAGAGTTTAAGTGGGTCTCGCGTTGGATCAGAGCGTTGCTAACTCATCAATGCAACACAACCGCGAGCTGTGGACGGAGGGGCTACTCTCGCTCATGCAGTTTATACTTAACTGCAGACAATACATACATTTTCAATTGTTTCAAACATTGTACTCTAAAAGCAGCCCAGCAACCTAGCACCAAGAATGCCAAAAGATTCCTCCGGTGCAAAAATGCCATCCTCCTGTACTGTACCCTGTCCTTCCTAGACCTCACTTTGGCTGGAGACAGTGTTAATTTTGAAAACATTTTTAATTTAGTTTTAGTCTTAGTCTTTTGACGAAAATGTAATTTGATTTTAGTCTAGTTTTAGTCAAACAAATATCTTCAATTTTAGTCTAGTTTTAGTCGACTAAAATTGCAAGTAAATTTGGTTGATTAAATTTAAGATGAATTTAGTCGACTTTGCATTGATAATATTCATTATAATCATATTTAATCTTGTTCCTCTGCTTCATGGAGCTGCTCCACATAAACAAAGCTCAGAGCTGATCCTTTGGCAGTGAATTTACATGATCTGAGGCTCTTTCAGACGGTCAGTAGAAGTTTGGATGATTTTAGTCTCTCCCTTTCACTCCCTTTTCAAAATATCTGGACATTTTAGTCATAGTTTTAGTCTCATGAAAAACTTTTAATTTAGTTTTAGTCCAATTTTAGTCGTCAAAAATAACACTTTGACTAAAAAAAGACAAAATATTTTAGTCGACGAAATTAACACTGGCTGGAGAGTGGCCCAATATCATCTAGATTGTTAAAAGAGGCTACTAGACTCTGTCCCCAACTGCCTGTCACATGATGTTGCATCACACATATACTGTATATACAGCGCGCGTTGTTATGTGTCATTAACGTCAAACATTTGCCACCGAAAAACAGAGAGGAGCTTTAGGGAAAGTGATTTAAAAGTTTTGTCTCTTTCGAACTTTGCTAATTAATGTTGACAATAAGAAGTGGATTAATAATAATGAGTGTGTTATCACCTTAGATCCAGACTATTATGTTTTTTATGGTCTGGCTGGGTCCCCTTTAAGCTGTCAGGACAAGAGGTGGCTCAATGAGCATTCAAACAATAACAAAAGATCATGATCAATATCTTTACTGAAATAGCTAAACCTAATGCTATTTGGACAGCTTTAGCCACCTGGAATATATTAGAACACCAATTTACAATAGTCTTTTTGCATAACTTTTCTTGGGATTCCTTTGCATGTCTTTCCCAGCTTCTTCTGAATAGTTAGGGTGCTCATTTAGCCCACCTTTATCATTTAATGAAGTCATCGGATTAAAGTTTGCTTTGGCCAGGGAAGAGCAGGGAAGGTAGAGACACACAGTAGTTTAAGTTGACATTTTGTCTGTATGTGGTGCTCACCTTAAACTTGCAAAAGTCCTGAACCTCTAATGCTGTACATGTTTGACCTAAAGTGGTCAAAACAGAGGCTTATAAACACTCTTTGGGCACTTCACATTGATATGTTATGATTTATAATTTTAAATAATGTCTATAAGAAATGTCCCATGAGGAATGAGACAGAGCTGGGGATTTCAAATTGGCCTGGGGCACCCTCTGCTGGCAGGAGTGAGAATGACAGTGAATACAAGCTTTCAGGGTGCGTTATAGATGGTAAAATACCGATTTAAGGCTGGACTGGATTTACAAATTGGATTTGTATCTTCAAGATCTGGTTGAAATGAATCATTTTTCTGTGTTTCTAAATGGTGATTCAAAATCCAATGTCCAATGTCAAAGACAGTGCAGTGGTTGTTGCACATATTGCTTAAAGCAGAACTACGTTGTTTACCTTAATAAATCCTTTTCCCTCTGGGGGTAATACAAGTGTTAATGGGATGATTAGGGGGTCTTTCTTCTCCCCCCGGTGTCTCTTGCCAGAAAACCAGGCTTGCAAATTTCCCTGCTCCGACCCGGAGGCGCAATACACACTAATAGAATCACGAAGAAGAGGCTAACAGGCTAACGGGCAAAGCTAACTGCGGGCTAGCACCACATTAGCAGTATTTACAGCCAAGTTTGACTGAAAAAAATGATCTCCATTGTATAATTGGGTTGTGGCACAATGTACAAAATCCCTCTCTCCCTTTGTCTTTTCTGTCAGTGTAGTATTTTCTCTCAGAGACAATTAATGAGTAAAAAAAGGCATGGCCTCTAGGGGCATGAGTTACTTAGTTCTGCTTTAATACATCTTTCTGTCCTCAGCCTTGTGATTCCAGGCCCAGCTCCGCCAAAAAAATGTTATGTAATGTTACGTAAATGTATATTGAATTGAATATGGGGTAAGCACATATAGGCTTTATTGCTTCAGCCTACTCCATTCTAAGCATCCACAATTGTATATGCATTTTGAAAGAAGAAAAAATGAATGTAAATTGCTCAAAATAAACAAAATTAAGCTAATTTGCTTTATGTCTGTCTCTTCAGTCTTCACACCTTTGCACTAAATTGTCCCGTGAATAAAGCAAACTGAAGCAAAATAATCTTTTTGTAGCATGTTTTTGTTTTTTTCAGTAAACAACCTTAGCTAACTTCCTGGAGTCACGTTTTGCAAACAATCAAACAAGTTCCAGCTTTTCTTATGTGGATGTATCGGAACAGCAACATATATATGTCTTGATCATTCTGCTGCAAAATACTTAAACTTTAATGCATAGTGTTGCTAAGAGTAGAGAAAAAGAAAACGCACCAGAAAGTTAAGAGAGTGAACTTTCTTTGACTCCGCTTGCGCAAGAAAACAAAATCTCGACGTTTTGGGGTTATTGCTGCAGAAAGAATGCTGAATGATGCAGACCATTTGAGCAATAGAAGCATAATGCATTATACATTGAGGGGTAAATCTCATCACAGATTTAAAAGACAGTGTTTGAAGTCATCTTTGGTATTCACTGTGGTCTTCTCAATGGACTTTTGCAAAAGCAGGCTTTCAAGGTGAATTCATAAGATCATTTTAAGCTGCAAGCTAAGGTGTGTTTATCTGACTGAGTATTTACAGGAATCTATAGGCGTATGGTACTTTTAACATTCTGATCATATGGGTAAACGTTTTAATATTCATCTGCACTCCTACCCTGGTGTACACCCTTAAGGGTATAGGAACATCAATAAGGTGTGGTGACAGCTTTTAAGTTGGCTGTGGCAGAGCTTCAATCCAGCCGCTCCAAAGGCTGTTCTTTATGTTGTTACCTATGTCAGTGGTTTGAGATGTCTCAACTCCTCTCCATGTCTTAACACTCTTTAAACTGTCTCTATAGACTGTTTACCACTCGTATTGCATTACAACACACAGCCCTGGCACTTGGTTATGCAATTTTATTATTGTTCGCTGTTGCAAATGCCAAAGCGAGGGGTTGCCAGGGGGTGTTGGGGGTCATTCCAACGAGGAACCGATGCATACAGTGACACTAACCAGGTGTGGATGTAGTGCAAAATGTCCACACTTCCTCCTTCTGATCGGCGTGTGGTTATGATGCAGCTAGACTTTATATCTCAAAACCAAGGGCTTGGATACAAATGTGACTATACTAAAACAGAGGAGTTTTCCCGTAGTTCAGTGATCCCCAAACTCCTATTACCAGTACCAGACTATAGAAACACGTGCTGAAATCGGTATTTGGTCACATTTGGCCAGCGCTTTCAGGACGGTGTTTATCTCACAGTGGGCTAAATAAGTAGTTTGGTGACCTGTTAGTATATATGTGTGTCTTTGTGTGTCGACTAAACATGTCTGAAAATGAAATAACAGTGTCCCTCACAAATAGAAAATGGAGTGCCACAGTTATCAGTCTGACCTGGCATGATTGTCTTTTTAAAATGCCATTGTAGTGAGGTGGGGTAGGTGTCCCTGCGTTAAGTCAATGTAATGGCCTTTTCCGCATCACTTGGGTTGTCTGGTTGTGCGTTATGTCGGGAGTGTCAAGCCGGCGACGTAGGCTTCAGGCCAACAACTATGAAAGCAACTTCCACGCCTCGATGGTAAACCTTCCCAGTTTGTGTAGTGCCATGCTGGTACATTTTCTAAGTTCCTACTGTTTACAAAGCACTGATGCCGGTCCGAGTGGTGCTGTATAGCCGGTCTGGGGTCTGCGAGTTCGTAAGGTGTCTCGCTTCGCTTTCGCTACCTGGTAGGATCTTTTGTGTTATTGTTTTGGCAACCTGTAAAATATACTGTTGTACCTAATTGTGCTCATGTTAAAATGTATTTGCAGGGTCCTGGCAGCACCATCATGCCTCCCTTTGTCTGTCTGTATTGTCCTGTCTGTCCTGGATTCAGCTTTTAAACAACGTAAAACACGAAATGAACTTTTTAAGAAACCAAACTTAAAGGGACTATACAGAGTTTAAAAATGTTAAAACTATGCATTTTCCTTCCCCTACATGTTCCAGCCATGTCCTAATGTGTTGAATGAGCCCGGACCAATTTGCTACAACTGCCTCTAAAATCCTGCACTGTCGCTCAAAAAGGTGTTAATTCGGGTCCGAAGTGCCGTCATGCACAAGCTTAATATAGAAGCTGCAGTTACGCACAAGGCCTGAGATGGCAGTAGTGAGCATAAAATCACAAACTTGCATCTAGCCGATTTAACTTATAATAAAACAAAACCTTACCTTACCAGTGTGCCTTGGACTTGTTGTAAAGGTATTTCCCCGTTATACTGGGTGGCGTTGTGGCAGCATATATATATTTATTTATTTTTATAGTAACCTCCACTCTGCTACATTTGGCGTTGTTGGCAGGATGTTTATTTTATAGTAACTTCCACTCTGCTACACCATCTTAATTGTTTGTCTAGGCTTTTTTGTCTTTTTTCTTATGGACTACGAGTCCGGAATTAAGTTGAATTGAATTGAATGTATCCGCCTGAACCCATGTGAGTCTGTAGACACCAGCACTCTATGTTAAATAGAATCTAGAAATCTTTGTCACAAATGATTGAATTTCGCACACTTCTACTGTTGCTGTTCCAAACTGAATATTGTCACAGCTGTTGCACCAAACGTGATTTAGAGACGTCTCGAGAACCACAGCATTAGTTGTAGAAATATGTTGAAGGAGTAAGAGGGTTTTGTGAAACTGATCTTATTATGCGTGGGATGCGAGACTTGAAAAGCTTTAGTTTTGACGATAGCGACTGTTTATTGTTCTTGCTTCAAATGCTTCATGGACTGGATCACCTCAAATTGAAAAAAGTCTGTCTCTACAATGGTAATGACCTTTCTATACGATTTCACCCTTACTTTTTGAGACATTTTAGATCCATGCCCTTCATCCGCATTAACCAAATGCATTGTTGCACCATCGTGTCTTGAGGCATGAGGTGGTGACCATTCGCCTGATGATTTCAGCACTCCAACTGCTTTCACTTCTTTTTCAAAAGGGGAACAGCTTAGTTTATGCAACAAGTGCACAAGCATTTACAAAAAATGAGACTGTTAAATTCCACTCGAGGTAATGTGCAGTGTGCAGTGATTAAGCCTTTTCCATGTTTTCCAGTTACTCTTCCATCTTCTCCTCTTCCCTCTCTCTCTCTCGCCCTCTCTCCCCGTTCCCATTTTCACCGTCCCTTTGCGTCTTTCCCCCTCCGCTCTCTCTCTCTCTCCTCTTCCTCCATCCTATAGGGATACACTCTGCAGAATTACCATGCTCTTGATCTATAATTACCTCACCACTCTATTCCTGGTGGTGCTTCTGCCAACCATTTGGAGAGATCTCGCCCTCCAAACACCAAACCCGTGCACTTTCACATGCATGCAAGAGATGCTTTAGAGCAGATTGACACTCTACACAGAGATGACTTCACATTCAGTGCAGTTCAATCACAAGTCAAGAGTTACTCTGAGCTAATGCAGTTTCATGGACTTGTTCCATAGCATAAGCATAAGTGCAAGTTAGGTATATTTTGAGTCATACCTTTGAAGTTGTTCTTTGTAGTACACCTGAACTTGACATTGTGTGACATTTTGTTTTGATGGTCAGTTGCAAAAGATTATTGAAAGTCACACTGCAAGGATTATCCCAAGATGGGTTGATCTCTTAAACTCCCATTGCCCTTTAGAATACAATATAAGTTAAAATTCTACAGTTTTTAATCACTGAATGGTCTGGCTCCAGTGTATCTTTCTGAATTGTTGTGTTTTGTTTTGCATCATGCCTTTTCCTATGTTAAACTGTGCACGCTGCGACAATGCAATGTGCCCATTGTCGAACAAATAAAGGTTTTCTTAACTTATTTATTTATTCATCTATTAGGGACAATGCAATCAACATGGTTACAATTAATGTTTGCAGCTGCAACTTTTGCAATCACACACATACATATACGCTCACACCTATATTCACAAAGACTCAGTGCAATTTACAAATGGGTACAGCTTTGGTTTGTTTTCATCCAAGACTTAAGCCTATAAGTGAATATTTTAAAGACAGATACGGTTTTAAGTTCTAATGAGTTCCACATCTTCGGACCTGAGTAAGAACTGGCAGACTGACCAAATTAAGACTTGCAGAGTGGAATCGTACAGTTGTGATTGATGGAGCCTCTGGTGACTCTGTTGTTGTTTAGTCTCTGTATAAATCAATCAATCAAACTTTATTTGTATAGCACTTTTCATACAGTCATCATGCAGTGCAAAGAGCTTCACAACAAAACAATTTAAAACAAAACAACAAACCCCCCTCCATTGTTCAACAAATGAACTGAGAGGCTCAGGTGCCAGATTATTAACACATTTGAATATTAGCTTGAGAAGGCACAACTTGCCAAAGTTTTCAAAGCTTAGCTCAAATCAAAAAGAATATTGCCGAGAATATTGCAGTGGTGGTAGCGGATCAAGGACAAAAAGCCAATCCGCTCCCATCACTGCTTGATTGTATAATGATCCAATAGTGGCTGAGGGAGCGGCCTTTGCCAGGCTGTCATGCAGTGTGCTATATGTGAGAATGTAATAGCGTGCCTGAACAGGAGGGCGGCCTAGTTTGGAATATAATGTCTAATTAACTTAAAACAATTTAGATACCTTTGTACAGTTTGATATGTTTGCCAAACTTTAGGTAGAACCAATCCAAGGTATTTAAATTCAGTCACAAATTGTATATTTTTATTTTGAAACTTTGGTCTGTGTTTTGTTTTCTAATAGAGAAGTGCATGGAAACAGTTTGTGCAATGTTTAGCACCAGCTGATTTTGATTGAGTCACTGACTCACCTCAGCCGTACATGTGGACAGAATCTCCACTGCCTGCTCCGGCGACTTTGCAACAAACGGCATCATCTGTATAAAGTTGGCAATAAGCACCTGAGCACGTTAAGGGCAGGTCATTTATAAAGAGACTAAAAAGCAAGGGCCCCAGTATGCAGCCTTGTGGAATACCGATTTTGATGTTTATCAAGTGATGATTTGGACTGGGCAACTTTAACGCACTGTTCTCTATCCTGAAGGTGGTATGAGGTGTATCTAAAAATCAGGTGGAAGTCAGGTGATGCTGCTCCTGCCACCTGACGTCTATCGAGAGACATTTTTATGTTCTCAATCAGACATCAGTTTGCATTTTCGGTTGAATAACCAGGTCTAAAACCAAACTGCTGCAGGTGGAGGAGCTGATTGTCTTCCAGATGGTCAACCAGTTGTGCGGCTACTGCTTTCTTAATCACTTTTGATAGTAGAGGCAAAATTGATACAGGCCTGTAATGGCACAATTGCGAAGGCAACTGCTTTTTTCCATCCAGAGGGAAGTTTACATGTTCTTTTCAATACATTGACAAGATACGTTAACGGTTTTACCAGGACACTACCATTATGTTTTAGAGAAAACAACTACTGCTTTAATACATGTCAGTAGATTTTGAGTTTGATAGTTTTGCAATGATTTGTGCTACTTCGGTTTCATCAACTGCTTTAATACAGAAAACATTGGCATAAGCTGAACGAACAGAATTAATTAAGCGTTCAATTTCATCCTAAAATCTGTACGCAAATAACCAGCCCCCCCAAAAACAGTGCACCTTTCTCTGGGTTGACTTTGTCCCAGACCCTTCAGCCAGGCGGTTACTTAAGTGTGATGAAACTAATAAGGCAGAGGCAGATAAGGCGTTGAGGGTAAACACAGTTTGTAACCTACACTTCTATTCTCCTCAGCATCTATTATTCATCAACCACCATGATTCTTGCATGAGGCGAGCTAGTTGCACATAATTCATAACGCAGGCTGTGGAAACTAGGACAGAGTCAGATGGGGGGAGGGGAGGAGGAAGAAGAGAAGAAAGAGGGTGACGAAGAGGATGAAGAGACTGTCGGCGCGAGGAGGCAGAGGGCTTTGGGTTCACCGGGATATACTGGGGCAAGGCTCCACTGTGAGCGGGGGGAGACAGTCAATGTAAAGAGCGTTTGAAGTATGCAGACAAAAAGCAAAAGATATATATTCATATATAGAATGAAAGAATAAGGGAAACATGTGGGGAAAGAGGATGTTCTGGGGGTGGGGTGAACGTCTCAGACATCTCTATCAGCAGCAAACAGAGGAGGAGCCTGGAGGAGACAGAAGTTATGTTGCCATTGGTTCACTTGTTTTAAGAACGTCTTGGTGCAGAGGCAAATGGTGGGGGGAAATACGCAGGCAGATGAAAATGCGATATTTCCTAGATGCAATTTGAATCAACACAGACTTGTCTAACACATGTTTGCGATGTCTCTTTAACTGTGATACATGGTGCTCTTCTATCTGCAATTTTAGATTCCATTGCATTTAAGCAAGAGGAACAGGCCACCGTTTTTCCATACTGAGATGTGTTCTTGCCTGAGCTTAGATGAGTTGATGCGTAACTGTCTGGTCTTTACGCGTGCGCTCAGTCACGCAAAAAGACCAAAGATGTTGTTTGCATTTAGCCTCTCTTCCCCTCCTCTATGGGGCCAAACGAGGGGTGAAGTTAGAAGCGACCAAGCTCTTCCACGTTTCAACTATTGAAATACCCTTAGGAGCACTTCGACGGCACATGACTGAGCACACCCGTAAAGACCAGACAGGTACGCATAAATTCGTCTAATCTCAGGAAAGAACATATCTCAGTGTGCAAAAACGGTGGCCTGTTCCTTTAAGGCGAGACACTGCCGGTGAATAGGGAAAAAAAAAAAATGTAGAGATATCAATTTGAAACTTTTGCTGAACATTACAGATATAAATATGAGAAATTTTATGTTTTCACAAAAAAATAAGGCATTTTGAGAATTAAAATTGGCAAAATTCCCTATATTTTGGGCAACAAAATCAAAATAATGAATTGAGCCAGATTACATTTTATGGTTTTATTTTATTGACATATTAGTAACAAAGATTTTTTTAGAGGGGATTTTGGATATTTTGTTTAGTTTTTCAATAAACTAATCATCAGTGAAAAAATCTGTAAAAACTCAAATTTCCCCTGTTTTTTTGGTTTCAATGCTGAATAAATCAGGCTAGGAATTAGATATTAAAAAATCCCTCTGAAAAAACCTTCAAAATATTGTTAGGTCTCAGACTGGAAAGTTTGGAGTCTGTGGGAGCTTCTATAAGGGCTCACCCGCTGCCCGAGTGCGGCTTCTCTCATTCAGAGAAAACCAGCCCTGAAGTTTTGTAGCGAGTGCGCATGCGCGGCCCGTTCTCCGACTTTTCCGTACCAGCGTCTCGTAGGAGGAACAATACCATATTTGGGTGAAAGCGTCATCACGGGGACCCTTAGCAGGACACGTGGATGTAAAATATGTCAATATTTATGAATGAAAACCCGCTTGAAAGACGGCGTTTCTACGCGGTGCAGCAGCTACTTCCGGGTTGCCCCCACCTCGCAGACAAAACATCATAAAATAAACATCATGCGGGGTGAGTTTTGTCATTTTTATACTCTGACATGAAAACTAAGATGTAAAGGGAGGAAAATAGATAAAAATCTCCACTTCGACCACTGCGTGAAAAATCAATAATTTCACCTGCCGTGTCTCGCCTTAAGTGTCACTCTGGTCCATCCATCCATCCATCCAAATCACATTGCACCAGCCCCTTATGGCGCCTCCTGCAGGTGGTGGGTCCACAGAAGGACGACCTCACGATTCAAACCGGGCCTGTTGGTCTCTCATAAGGGGCTTCTGAACCGCTCTTTGTCTGACCCGTCACCTAGGACCTGTTTGCCATGGGAGACCCTACCAGGGGCACGAAGCCCCCGACAACAGAGCTCCAGGATCATTCGGACACTCAAACCCCTCCACCACGTTAAG
This sequence comes from Gobius niger, assembly GCF_951799975.1. NCBI lineage: Eukaryota > Metazoa > Chordata > Actinopteri > Gobiiformes > Gobiidae > Gobius > Gobius niger. The sequence continues at coordinate 13,402,941 of NC_136853.1, read as the reverse complement.
GTGGCGGTTCCAGAAGGGGGTGTCACTCTGGTTTACCCATGAATTACACTTATTTCAGTCAAGCCAGTTTTATAGACTTGATTCAGTCCTGATTTGCTCTTGATCTAAGCAAGGTGCATAAAACTATACAGAGGACATGGCAGTAAGACTTCCATCACAGCAAGAGTAAGTAACATTATTCTTTGATTTGCCAGTCCGTTTGCAATGTTGACGGTTCTATTTAGTGCACATACTCTCTATTTGTAATTCTAAGATGTTCAAATGTAACACATCTTTTGAACTGGAGGAGAATTGTTTTCGCCGTATCTTTGAATCGATGAGGGGGCTTTGATGCCTTGAGCTTTGGGAACGGCCGCAGTAGAAAGCTTTCCGACGCAACTCTATTTCTAATACAGTATAATAAACTTGGGTTGCACCAAAAAAGTGAGCAATATGTTTATGTTTTGTTGAATGCTTTATTGAAAGGATCCCCATTAGCGCAGCCGAACTGTCGCTATGCCTCCTGGGGTCATATGATTCATTTAGCAGAATTTACTTTCAGCTAGTATTACCCCGTCATCATCAGCAAGAACACACACAAAATGCAAAGCAGAAAGTACAGGTCGTGTTCTATATTTGTACATTTTTCTGCCAGTAAAATTCCCCTATTTTCTTTCTCATTTACCTCCCGAAGCCGTGTAAGCAGGGAAAAGTCACGGCCCAAATGCACACCCCCGCCTCTGAATCCCAATGACTTTTTGACTGAGATTGAATACAGGGACCTTGCATTTCTCTGTGTATGCGCTGAGACGGATGGTGGGGGACAGCATTCCTGTGGGAGCTGAGAACAAGAGAAGTCGAGTGCTGAACTGCGAAAATGACACGCTACAATGACCCATGCAAACATACGTGTGCACCGTGGAGGAGGCATCACAATTTGGCAAGTGGAGGGCAACACGAAGTGGGCACAAACAGAGTTGGTGATGTTGTTCATGACCGGGAGATTTTTAATTTTTAAACATGAACATTCCCAATGTATCTTCTTTGTGAAAAGAGACAGATCTTTTTCTGTTTGCTTTTTATGCAGTTTTACGTCAGGACCATCATATTTAATCACACTTTTCAAAGAAACAATGCAAAAAGTTGGCAATAAATACAATGCAGCTTAGATTAGATGTATTATCTACAGAAGAAAAAACACTTTTGGAAGAAAAAAAAAACCTTGATATGATGCATATCACACACACAAACAATAAATGCACATCTCAGGCTACAAACAGTTGGAAACGGCGGAAGCATCTTGGCACCATGTGAGGTGAGCCGTACAACAATAAAACGTAATGTGAATATAGTCACTAGGGCTGGGTACCGTTCGTTTTTTTTCGATACCACTACTTTAACGATACCTGCTTTTCGGTACCGGTGCCTTAACGGTACTTTTTCCGATACCTATGTTATTTTAATTGAGTTAAAATAATGTGCATAGGAAAAGTATCGTCCAAACACGGCACAGCAGAAAGCAGGCCGCAGCAGCGTCACCTGTAGCTTCATTTTTTGAGCAGAATTCCCACTAAAGCAGTGATAAAAAGAGAGAAAGGACATTTTTTACCTTCTGAGCTGAAGGAACAGGCCAGATCCACATCAGGCACCGTTTTCTTTCAGATAAACTTTTCTAAACACACTGCGCTGTTCGACGAAGTGAAAGCTCCTCACACGTCAAAGGTCTGTTACATAGTGAGAGCGCTCACTCTGTCACTGAAAATGCACCATAACTGTTCCAAAAATGGCTAATGCAGAGTGAGCGCTCACCTTTCCCAGAGACAATCTTGTAAACAACAGCGCGTAACTTCAGATTCTGCGGGGCTAAAGCTAAAGGTAAAGCCGCTGTGTTCCTTGTTGTCACTACCATGTTGTCACTGCTTTTCTCTTTGTCTAAGAGCTCTAGTTTCTTATTCAGTCCAGGTTTAGTCCTGGTTTTTAACCAGTTTACTGTAAGTCCTGGTTTAGTCCTGGCTCAGACCTCTCTGATAATGACTGAAGTGTGAGTAAGTTACAGCTTTGCTTCGCTTCTGCATTTGCGCTGAAGCTGCTCATGAGTTCAGGTTTTTTTAAACTCACTGCGGATTATTTACTGACCTTTGGAGAGAAAAAGTACCCAAAATTAGCACCGAAAAAAAAAAAGTTTTTGGTTCCGCCCCCTACCGGAGCTTTTCGGTCGGTACCAAGTAGGTACCGTTTAACGGTACCCAGCCCTAATAGTCACTCACAAGGTCATGTTTTATGTTCTGGTGTAGCATGCCACTTCATCAATGGACACAAAGAAAGGGTCACCTTAAAGGGAACATGGCTGTTTGTGGTGCGCCGGTCAGCTTCTTTTTCAACCCGACCCAGTGAAAATCAAACCCGACCCTCAAAAATGGGTCTCAATTTGTACATATTAAGCCACTCTGCAGGTGGCTGTCACTCAAATGGCAGCAGGTCACGTGAGAAATGGTGCTGACGGACACCTTTCAAATGGCTTATTAGCTTAACGAAATGAGGGGCAGAAACTATTACAAGCCTAGACACATTAACCACGGCTTGGACAACTCTTTCTGTCAAACTAAAGTGGCCCAGAAGCAGCATACCTGTCGCTGCTGCTCTGTCTTCAGGTTAGTAGGCGGCTCTCGCCTTAGTATTTAGCTGTGCCTTGCTTCTTACGGCTGCAACGTTTTCATCAAACAGTCCGAGCCTGTGGTGCATGTGCTTGGGCACTGCCATTGTACATGTATTTGGAGCAGTGATTAAAGTCATACATATAATAAGAACTGTAGATGACATCTAAACTGAGAAACAAAAATGCAAATGATAGGTTTACCCCGTAATACTGGATATTCAACAAAACAGCCTTCTTTGAGTGACATTATTGGAGAAGAAAACACTTCATGTTGTGAGCCTTAACAATGTAACAAGGAAAAAAAAAATGTACCTTTTAACCTGACCCATATATTTGAAGTACTCCCCAGTTGCACTTTCCCCAAATCGAAAAGCTTCTTGAAAAAAGCGTCAAAGCAGCAACACAAATTAAGGATGAAAACGCAGCAAAAAAAGCATTGAAAGAGCGACATAAACGCAACAAAAAAGCAACAAAAATGTAGTAAAGCAGCGACAAAACGGCGACAAAAGAGTTAAAATCTTCTGACAAAAACAAAAATGAAACAACAAAGTCTCCAACAGGGAACAAAAAACAGGCAACCGGCAACAAAAAAGTGATGAATAAAGCAACAAAACGGTTACAAAAAAAGCAAAACAAAAGAGCACAGAAAATAGTGACGACAACATGAGGAAAAATCTTAGATTAGTATAGTTGGTCTAAGATTTCAAATGAGGTGTTACTCAGGCATATAGACTTCTCTCCATTCGCCAGTCCCCTCCCATTTGGACATAAAAAAAGTTGCATAGTGCGCCTTTAAACTGGCAGAATGTGTGAAACATTGCTATACTGTATTAATTAGGAAATATAGTGTTCAGCTTCGGCACTAGTAGATTCTTTGTGCACAATAAGCTCGCGCCCAGACCCCGTACTCTGATCCAATAACATCTGATTAACCGATGTGGTTACACTTCTACCATGAAACTAAATACAGTGGTTTTATTCATGCCATGACACCCATCCAACTCACTTTAAAGTACATGTTCATCTAATTTCAGGTCCTCTACTTCAGGCAGATGCCCATATGAAGGCCTATATGTAAATAAATCTCACCTTTTGCGACATAGACAGTGTGCGGGAGATTCTTTTTTTTTTTTTTTTAAGTTTGACGATCGTTCCTTTACATGAAATCACCAACAGCACTGCTATTATGTGCTTACCGCGGATCTGTGACAGTCCGGTCCCATATACGCACTTTTCTGTGGGTTTTTAAAAGCTTTTTCATTGATCTGGGTTTGGTTTCACATTACTACAGCTTCCCTGTTCTTTTCTCTTTTTAGGTGTAAATCTATACCGTGCGCAAATTCTCAATCATTAATTTGGCGGTTCATTATTCCAAGTGAAATAAGGGATTTGTCGGGCACGGAGAATATAAAGACTTTGTATGAATGTTGCTACTAAATTCAAAGCAAGCACAATGAACCCAGGTCTACCAAGCAATTAGGTGGTTCAGGCATTGTGGGAACTTTAGATTGGTGTAGAAGCTATGACTCAGCCATGTCGAGCAGTTTGGAGAGTGAAAGAATAATGGCTTAATGCAGTGCTTTGAGATGTTTATAATGTAAGCGCTCCATTGCATACCCTTGTAGGTTTTCAAGTATCTGTACTGGTTTGTTTTTATGCAATTTTTATGTCTTTATTTAACCAATGTACCTTTTGCACGAGTGGGATTTTTGCTGAAGCACTTAAGGACAGAAAGCATCTCTCTCATGTTACGGCGTGAGTTGCTCGAATTACTCAAATATGCTTAACTTAGGCAGTCCCTGAATGATAACACCATTACCGCACGACAATCAATAAGAACTGCACTCCTGTTTGTACGGAACTGAGTCAAAGACTGGAAAATGGAAACAGCCTGGCACTTTTGAGGGAATTGGATCAGAGGTCAAGAAAATAACACAAAGGACATCAGTCAACTGCCAGTGCTTATATCCTTCTTCTAATTTCATTTAATCTAAAGAAGTGTTCCTTTCGATGTTTATTGCACTAAACTTGAACACTCTTGTTTTTTTTTGCAGGTAAATTTCGATGACGCTTTGAAGGAACAGGCCAGCGTTTTTCCATACTGAGATACTGTATGTTCTTACCTGAGCTTAGACGAGTTGATGCGTACCTGTCTGGTCTTTGTGCGTGCCCTCAGTCACGCAAAACGACCAAAAGATGTTGTTAGCATTTGGCCTCTCCCAACATATTTACTATAGCTCCAAACATGGTGAAGAAAGAAGGGAACAAGCTCTTCCACGGGCACAAAGACCAGACAAGTATTACCTTGTCTAAGCTCAGGCGAGAACAAATCTCAGTTTGAAAAAATGGTGGCCTGTTCCTTTTAAAAGAAATGGTGAACTATTACCAAGTACATTTGTTCTTTCTTCTTTCCATTTTCCAGAATTCACAAATACAGAGTAAAGCGTCTCATCTAACCCCATTATGATGATTCAAAAAAGGTTTTTGGTTTCATTTAATGCGTCCCCTTTAAATAACAAAAAAAGAAACATTATTCTCTTGAAGGGGCAGATATTGAGCTTTGAATCCTTTACCGTCCCCCTTGATGCCTTCCTGACATTTTAGCAACAAATCCATAGTCACTGTGTTAAAAAAAAGAAAAGGAAAAAAAAGATTGGCTTGTTCATAGGCTCATGACTTTATGGTTTGTGCAATGCTCTTGGAAGGGAGGACTACAAATACAGAAGGCAAATTTCTCTATAACAATTTAATTTATTTTCAATGTTGCAACAAACTGACGTTAATTTAAGCAGAAACAGTGTGAAAACAATTAGCCGGATCTGCTTCTGGCACCAAAGTTTCACTTCATAATGACACTTATGCCCGCAGGTATTTAGTGAAAGTTCCAGGTTTATCCGACAGGTTGGAGTCTCTTGTCTCTCTGAAGCATTCGCTCAGTCTGCCTGCTTGTTCTGTTGCTTGTGTTTTCCCCCTGATCCTGCAGTAAAAGTAGGTTGACACCCCCTCGGAGACACAACTTCACGCGCATTTTCAAACGGTGAGTCGCTCATAAGAGAAATTTCATTTGTGCTTTTCTGCTCGGCTCTGGTGACTTTGGAAACAGTACGACAGATTGGACAGATATGTGTGGAAGGAGCAGGCTGTCCATAGAAAAAAAAATATACAAATCTTCTAATAAATTACTCATAAAAGGGTGCAATGCAAGAGTAAGAACAGGATAACAGGAAACCAAATAAAAATACATACATTACAACATAACCAGCCAAATATGAGGAAATCTTTTTTTAAGCAGTTTTTTTGTTTTTAATCTTAGTGTACTATGGTGCAATGTGTCTCTCGAGGAACACAGTAACAATATGTGCACAAATACACTATGGTAAGAATTATTTTTCTAATGATATTTCAGTGTCATAAAGGTAAAACAAGTCAATGAAACTCATGGATGGTTTTGTGTCTCAGGGCTCTTTGAATCACTGACATCAATCTCAGACACATGTGATAATTAGTTGTCTGGTTAAGCCCAGTTAAGAGAAAAACTACTGAAAAAGGACGTTCCACATTATAAGCAAACCATCATTTTCAAGCAATATGGGAAAGAAAAAAGATCTCTCTGCTGATGAAAAGCGTGAAATAGTTGAATGCCTTGGACTAAGTATGAAAACCTTCGATATTTTGTGAAAGACTAAGCGTAGTCATTGTACCATTAAGAGATTCATGGCTGATTCAGAGCACACACGGTTTGTGCAGATAAAGGCACAATGAGGACAGTTTCTGACAAATACATCAAATTAAGAGAACAGCTGCTACAAAGCAACTACACTTCTGGTGACTCTGGAGTCTCCCGAACATCGAGGTGTAGGACCCTCCAGAGGCTGCAGTTGTGCATAAACCTTCTATCCAGCCACTTTTTTTTTTACCTTTATGGCACTGAAATACAATTTGCATAATAATTACACTACTTACATCGTGTAACTGAATATTTGCCATGATAGTTGGTAAACTACTGTACCACTGTTGGCCAAATTGAAAATGTTACATCAGCCTGTGTTGTGTTCTGTAAATCGACTAACACGCTGTTTAATGTAATTATCAGTTTCCTGTGTGAGTGTGAATTGGTGCGTCTGCAGTGCCAGTGCCCCGGGCTCTGTCACCCTCATTCCCGCGTGTGTTGCGTCTGTTTGCTGTCAGTGGAAGTGTGACTCCTCTAACTCTTTGTTTATATCAGGGTCAACAACATCTCACTTCCTGTTCACCAGCGATCCCTGCCAGCCCTCTGGCTAACACTGTGATATAGAGCGGTGTATGAAGCTGTCACTCCTCATCAACAAGGCTTGGATAAAACACATACACCATTTGGGCTATACATTCAGTTCAAATGACAAAGAGAGTAAAATGTCAAGACAAACTAACTTTCTAATTAGCCTGTCTTTATTTCATGCCCTTCCCGGTGCAGTTGCTCCTCACACAGGCAGTATGTTCGGTAACTGTTGGCAAAGTGTCACAGTATATAGTATTTACAGTATGGTGTGAGTGTGGATGAGGGGAGGGGGGTCTCTGCTCTTTTGTTTTACATCAGCCTTTACACTCTGGTACTGCTCTTAAAACGTTGCTGTAATGGCTTTGAAGTGTCAAATCATTTCTTTCTGATACCACCACTCAGCGCAGAGGACGAATGTCAAACAACAGAAAAAAGAAAATAACTAAATGTCTACAATCAGCCCACAATTTACCCCATTTTAGCAATTAAACACCTTTCGGCCCAAGGAACCATACATGACATTTAAAACTTGTCCCACAATTATAGTCACACAGGTTTGAGAGAAAATTCACAGAGCAAAGAAAATATTATATAAGTTGAATGTATTACGCTAGCAAAATTTAATTTATTTTCGCACTGCAGTCAATTTGGTTCAGTTCTCAAGAGAGCCTTTAACCTCTGCGTGGCTCTTTACATTTAGTAAAGCGAGCTGCCAGCAGATCTTTAAAAAGCATACAGTACACAACTATGGAAAGAAGGGGGGCACTCGTGGAGAAGGACTCTGCGTGTGAATCGTCTGGTCATCTCCCACAAACCGCCTAATTTTGCAGAGGCACCACCAACCCTCAGCCCATTGGGACAGCAGATGGAGCCAGGGGCATGAGCTCAATGAGGACGTCAGCATTCTTGGACGCATGCTATTACCAACAGTATATGGAAACATTGGTAAAGCTTAACTCAAACTTGAAGTACAACATTTTGGCCATGCGTTTTTTTGGCGCAGATCACAGGGTGGCTGCTCCGACGTGCGGCTGTCGCTTCAGTCATACAGCCAACGCACGTCATTTGTAATCTGCAATAAACGTAACCTTGCAAGAACTGCACACCACGTTGTAGAGATTACCTGGCAATTTGGAGGGGTATAGCCTGTATGTTTCGTCCTTGGATACAGAGAAGGCGCATGTTCGGGCAGAATGACACACTTTTCCGGGAGTTGGAGATAGAAAGCCACGGTGGCTACACGTCATACATTCCATCCATCCATCCATCCATTTTCTTCCGCTTTATCCGGGGCCGGGTCGCGGGGGCAGCAGTCTCAGCAGAGATGCCCAAACTTCCCGATCCACACACACCTCCTCCAGCTGTTCTGGGGGGACCCCGAGGCGACACCAGGCCAGCTCGGAGACATAGTCCCACCAGCGTGTCCTGGGTCTTCCACGAGGCCTTGTCCCACTAGGACATGCCTGGAACACCTCCCGCGGGACGCGACCAGGAGGCATCCGGAACAGATGCCCGAGCCACCTCAGCTGGCTCCTTTCGACGTGGAGGAGCAGCGACTCTACTCCGAGCTCCTCCCGGGTAACTGAGCTCCTCACCCGATCTCGGAGGGTGCGCCCAGCCACCCTGCGAAGGAAACTAATTTCGGCCGTCATACATTCGCATAGATCCAAACACCTTTAGTGAATTGCTGCTACGCGTCACACTACGCATATCGCCTTTCTCTCTGCTCCATCTCTGATAAATGTTCTCTCCTCGCCTTCCCTCTTCCCCTCGGCACATTGCAAGAACTTTGTACAAATGGCCGCAGGCACATGTGAAGCGCTATACATCAGAGTTTTCGTGCGATTGATGCACTCTCTCCGAATGGGCAATTCACGATCGACTTGCGCGACATGTGTGGAGGACGTACGAGATATCTGAGTTGGCCGCACATTTACAAAGTCCGCAAGTGCAAAATATGGGAAGAAATCATACAACAGTCATTGTGTGTTAGAACCCACTATTCCAGACACACTCAGCTGTGATGAATTTCTCCAATTATAACAATTAGAGACAAAATAAATGATAAATGTCCCAATATTAGTCCTGAGCCAGTATTCCCACCTACAAACCTAGACTGTTTTACAAAGGTAGATGAGGCTGCAATAACCACCATTATTTTGTCTTCAAAAATATCCATGCACCTCCGAGATCCAATTCCAATTAAACTCTTGAATGAAGTTCTACCCATAATCATAGATTTGCCTTTTATTTCAAAAGTGCTTGAAAAAGTAGTTGTCAAACAGCTCTGCCGCCACCGTCAGGACAACTGTTTATTTGAAAAGTTCCTCATCACAGCACTGAGACTGCATTGGTCAAAGTTGCCAACAATTTGTTTGTATCTGCCGACACTGGATTCGCCTCAATCCTGGTTCTGTTAGATCTTAGTGGGGCTTTCAACACTATTGACCAAAATATCTTGTTAAAACGGTTAGAATGTGAGGTAGGCATCCAGGCACTTTGCTGGTTTAAATCTTATTTATCAGATGGATACCAAATCGTCCATATAAATACACAGTCCTCACCATGCTCTAAAGTAGTCCATGGAGTGCCACAAGGGTCTGTGCTTGGGCCAGGTCTATTTACGTTGTACATGCTGCCGTTAGGAATAATAATTTGAAACCGTGACATACATTTTCAGTGTTACGCTGACGACACGCAGCTGTACTTATCAATTAAACCCGGCCTGACCAATCATATTGACAGGCTTAACGCTTGCCTAAGGGGTATTAAGAACTGGATGACAATCAACTATCTCCTCCTCAACCCTGATAAAACGGAATTAATCACACTGGGCCCCCAAAGAGTGAGGGACACTCTCTGAGAAAATCATTACTCTGGATACTATCCTCTAGCTCTACTGTCAGAAACCTTGGCGTTTTATTTGACCAAGATCTCTCTTTGAAACCACACATCATTCAGGTTTGTAAAAAATCATACTTTCATTTATGTAATGTTGCAAAAATAAGACAAATTCTCCCTAGAACAGATGTGGAAACCCTTATTCATGTGTTTATGTCATCTAAATTGGATTATGGTAATTCCCTGCTGGCTGCATGTCCAAAATTGTCCATGAGAAGCCTTCAACTAGTCCAGAACACAGCTGCAAGAATATTAACAGGGACCAAAAGACGAGAGCATATAACTCCAGTGCGGAAGTCTCTCCATTGGCTTCCTGTTGAGTATAGAATCAAATTCTAAATTCTGCTTCTCACTTACAGAGCCATAAATGGCGTCGCTCCGATTTATCTCCGAGAGGCCATTGTACCAAATCAACCAATCAGAGCACTTCGCTCTCAAAACTCACGGTTGCTTGTGATTTCACGCATTCTCAAAACCACAATAGGAAGTAGAGCTTTTAGCTATCAAGCTCCTGTCTTATGGAATCAACTTCCATTCCAACTGACTCAGCTTTTTATTGTATTTTATATACATCATTCTTTACATACAGAGTGTTTTGAATTGCTGTATGGCTGTGTAGTTTATATGCTGTTTATGGATGTTTTAATTGCATTGTTTGTATTTTTTTAATTCCTGTTATAGCGCTTTGAGACACACTTCATGTGCTTTACAAATATATATGATTGATTGATTGATAGAGTTTGTTTGACATGACAAAGAACCTCTGCGGCCAGTCTACGGCTCGAAAATTAGCACATCACATGTGCCCTCTCTTCATTTTTGCATTAATTGTTATTCAAATGTTAAATTGACGAGAAAAGTCCTGATTACAACACTAACGTCCAATAATGTCAAGTCACCCTCTACTCTTACTGTTTAGAGTCCTGTTGCACCTTCATTTTATTCCACTCATTTTATTAGGCTTTCACTTTCCCTGTCTCTATCTTGGTACTGGTTCTCTCCACATCGTTCGCTCATTCTTTCTCCATGTTAAAACGGTTGGATTATGGAGATGAGCCTAAGTGTTGTTAGGGGATGCAGTCTATAAGTGTTCCTTGGGTAAAGGAGAAAGCTGCATGGCCAGGATAAACAGCATGGAACATAATAGGATTCCCACAGCAATAGGAGAAACAATTGTGCATAAATAGCGTCGTATAAACACAGGAATTCATAAGAAAGCTGTCAGACCTGTACAGCTAACTGGATGTGGCAGACACCATGGGGGAATGAAAGCCCAGAAGGGGGTCTCTCTCTTCTGGTACCTCTCCATGTGTGCACCACTTTGAAGCTTTAATTTCACCCGTCTTGCGCAATGGCCGCTGGCTGCCCTGCTTTTTGACCACAAACGTGGTGGCCGCCATTGCTCCGCCGTTGCTGTAGTACCTCCATATCGCCGCTAGGCCCCCATTGAAAAGCATTGGACTTTAGACACGTTAAAAACTACTTTAAAGCCTGGTTTCAATTGTTTCAACGCTAGACTAGGCTAGATCTTCCTCCTGAGATAACGCTGGGTTAATAACAATATATGAAACCAGGCTGGTTTTCGTAATATGATTTTTTGAAATCTCGTATTTAATGAGGCTCGGACTGTTAGCATTGGAGCAGCGCGAGCTACACGTCACGCAAGGGCCGAGTCTACGGTGAAAATCCCGCCCGTATGCCCTTTTTAGGAACATGCTTCGTCAGAGCTGGGGAGGGGGAGCCTGTAAATCCGCCATGAATTGCCCCACGGCCGTGGTCATTCTGGTAAACGGGGAGGAGTGAGCATAAGACGTCCATTATTTTCTACAGTCTATGGTCTTGCGGTAAGAGTGAAGGCATGTTTAAATGTGGTAATGTTGTCACGGCCGCTGTCAGGACAGGTAATGCACAATTTTGTAATCCAATAACATTTGGGGTATGAGGGAACATAGTAAAACGGTCTGTTTTTTTTTAAATCCGGCAGCACCGTTCCATATGTGAGTCAGAACTGGAAATAATGCACAGTTCTCCCAAGTTTGCCCTTTGAGCTTGAGTTCACATGAGTCTGTAACATCACAAAGGCATGTCATTTGTAAGACGCCTGTCACTTACCTGCTGGATAAATGAGCGACATCGAGCTATAAGAAAACAAAAAATCAAAAGATTATGTTCTTTGCAAAAACTTCACCTGTAGATGAATAGGCTTGCGTTTTTCAGATGCATTAATGAAGTTTCTGTGCTGCTATCGAGTATCTGTGCACCCATTTCAGCTGGTGAGAGAGTTTATTTGGTAACAGAAGCCTCCCAAAAGGTGCTTGACTGTTTTTGACTGTATTAAGAGATCATTTGTCAAAGAAATCATTTTGTCATGGCTCAAGCAGCAACCGATGAACCTTTGAGTCCCCTTTAATATAAATGTGGCTATACTTTGAATGCAGATGTGTTATTGTATTCAATGCTTCAATGCCAATACCGTAAATTCTCTAATACTGGCCTGTATTCCATTAGCGGCCGGGTCTCTAACAGTGGCCGGGTTTGCGGCTGGCGGAGGCAAATTAAAGCCGGTCTCTAAAACAGGCCGGGGCTATTATTAGAAACTATAGCGGTAGAAATATTCCCCATGTTAGGAATTTGTCTCATACTCGTGTAAAAGATAACTCACATGCAGGACGTAAACAAACGGGAACCCGGGCTGATGGGGGACGCTGCGGAGGAGCTGATCCGAGCGTAACTTTGACACAGATTTAGCCACTTTTCAAACCTCCAGTGACTATTTGTAGAAACAGGAAAAGCAACAAATGTTGTGTGATCCTCCAGGGTTTATAAAGTCACCATCGTGTCTTCAAAGCATGTCCAGCTGCTCCGTGTGCAGGTCAGTCCCGCGCCTCAAAATAACTCCTCCGATCAGTGCGAGCGTCTCGTCATCTCTCGGGTCAGTCTCATGATCGATCACAAACACAAACGCTCCGTCTAAACTCGCCTTTTACACAAGATAACAACAAATAATCCGGTCCACGGTAAAAACGAAACAGAAACCTGCAGTGACATTGATGTCAAAGCTCCGCTAACAGCAACGAAACACTTCCTGTTGTCCCGACAAAATAAAAGGCGTCAATGTTCCAGCCGCTGGGAGAGGGTTTGAAATGTTAATTAATAAATGAACCTAATATTTTAGGTGCCAATGGACACAAATGTTGTTTTTCTTCGTTTTCCTGGTCGTCTGTTTTGCTCAAATAGAAATAAAGGCCTGTCTCTAATTGTGGCCTGGTTCCAATAAAGGCCTGGTCCTAGATGCCCTTGAGTAAATAAAGGCCCCGGCCTATATTAGAGCATTTACGGTATTCTACATTATCAGTATTAAACATGACTTGACTTCGCTATCTCCATTTCTTATCACTGCCTTCTAAAGTGTTGGAAGTATACAATTATTGATAGTGAATGCCACAAACCTTTTTGTGCTGTAATTATGCTCTAATCTGTGCTGTAATTACCTTGTACATACACCTGCACTTTAATTAAGCTGGAGTGACAGTGTGCATTCATTTTAGGTTGTATTTGCTTAAAATAGTAAGTAAATACAACATTTTACTCACACACACACACACACGCACACACACCTACACACACACACACACACACACATCTTTCTGAATTATGACCTATTTTCCACAGAGGCTAAAACTGCATTTGACACGGCCACCATCTTTCTCTCATACATTTTGCATGCGCCTAATTCAATTGCGTCTTTCTGCTTAACCTACATTCATCGACGAACAGGCAATCGCACGTAAACCCCCTGTGCTGACACGGGCCTTTTCTGTAGATTTTGCTTAGGGTCTCCCTGATCATAAAAGAAACATTGCGCCATACGGCCTGTTTTAATGCCTCTGTTTATGGCTGCCCTGTGTTTGCGCCTGCAAGCTGTCGGGCCAGTGTCTCCGCACTGAGCCCAGCTGTGCCACCGCTCCCCTGGCAGGTAAATGATGAGGCCTGATGAGCCGAGATGCCACCGGAATGTCAGGATTTTAAGTACAAATTGCTTCTGCATCCCAATTTGCTTGATTTAACATAAAATGTGGGTGAGGTAATGTGTTATGACATATGGCAAATGCACTACATGGAAAAGGGAGGATTGTTCTCATAGTGACCTTCAGGCATCCTTGACATGCAGATTTTGGAACTGTTAATGTGGAGAGGAAAAGAAAAAAGAGCACTTTGAATGCCTAGTTCCCCCTGTACTTACACAGCCCGGTGTGTGACCAGCGGTGGAAGCCAAAAACATCAATGTGCAAGTAATGAATGACCTGCTGAGCGCGGCAGACTTAATATTCACTTATGTGCTGTAGTGTGAGCATGCATACAGTATACAGGCCAGTATAGGTTTCTCTGCTGTGTGGGCCAGCTGTGCCAGTCTACTCTTGGCAGTCTACACCTCAACTGTGTCTGCAGGCATCAGGCTGTATCTTTAGACTGGCGCGGTGCTTCTGCTTCCCTCTCCCAGCCACACCGATAAGGCAAATGCTTTATTCATGGTGCTTACAAAACCAGAAAACGCTGTTCCACTTACACAAGCTTTTTTTTTTTCCCCAGCTCATTCTGTTTCAGAGAGCATGACATAAGTGATGAAAGTTGGACACAATAACTATGGTGTTATCTTTCTTATCGCTCAGTGTGTGTGTCTTATTCAATCAATCAATCAATGAAAGTTTATTTATATAGCACTTTACAAAAACGCAAGGAAGGCCAAAGTGCTTCACATAAAACAACTTAAAAAACACAGACATATATACAGTATGTGTCTTTATTGCAGCTCAAATTACAAAAGAATACAGTTTTGCCAGAGCTTAATTTGAGGCCTTTGAGACGATTTACCAGGTTAATTGTCCTGGTTCACAGATTTTGTTGAACCTTTTTGTATCTCAGTGACTCTTTAATCCAGAGGTGGTATTTGTTACTCTCAGCATTGTGTTATTTGTGCCCAGTCACAGGAACCAGGGACACAAGTCGGTTCTAAGGCATTTTAAGCTTTTCATAGATTGTTAAAGTGTAGTGTCCAAGCTTTCCATCAACTTGTAACACATGGAAATCGGATAATATTTGTGACGTAGCAGCAATTTGAATGTAACAACTCCAAAAAGCCCAAAGGGCAGAAAAAGGGCTCTAAAGTTTTGGGCAGTTCTCACCTCTCTCTGTTGAGTGACAACAGGGCTCATTTACATCTCATTTAGATAAGCCATACCCGCTCCCCTCGTAACACTGTTAGGCACAGGGGGGAGAAAAGGCAAAAACAAGAAAAATGTGCCATCAAAGAAAAAGAAAAGGTTTGCAAACAAGTATTATATAAATAAATATCTCTTGCATAAATCCACATCCCATAGAGCCTACCTCCACAGCAACTAGCAACAGAATGACAACTAGCAACATTATCCCAACACACACACATTTCACCAGAGGCAAAGAAGAACGCACACACGGTCATTAGTGCCATGGACAATGACTACGTTATATCATCCGTAACCTGCTTACGACCAAAAACAAACCACAAACAAATCCAATAACCTGAACACACCACGTTAGCTTACAGCACAACAATGGCCTCATCAAAAAGCAAACAGACAGGATGGCACAGCGGCCACAAGCGAAATAAACAATCTTTCACTCACCCGTCTGAACGTTTGTGTGTCTTCTGCTTGGCAAACTCATGATCAAATCCATTTTCCTCGCTCAATTGTTTTGAATGTAGAGTTTGGAAACTCCGCACTACATCCTTCTGTCTTAAAACACGCTCTGAAAGAGTGGGCTCAGGAAACGTAGTGGTCAGCAGGGGGCTCTGTGCATGCTTACAGCCAGGGCATCATCAGTCGCACTGGAAAAGATAGCCTGGAAAAGTTCACTGGTTTCACACAGAAAAACTTCTGCAGTAGTATTCCAGCGTTAGCATTCGGCTCTACAGAGTGTTAGCAACAGGGGCCTCCATGAGCCATAAGCTTTGCATAATGATGAAGTCACACACACACAATGACACGCCCCCACGCCGTGCGCTATTTCTCCAACTTTTTCACCCAGAGATTTTGCACTTTTAAATATACCAACACTGTTGTCTAAAACATGGTGAGGCTTCTTCGTGATCTCAACTAAAAGAGAACTGCAAAAAAGCGAAAATCACCAAATTTAAAAAAACGGGGCACCTTAATGCATACCTGGGACGCAGTCCTGGAAAAGGCTTCAGACAGAGGACGAAAGCTTTCCTCACAGTCTGGTAAATCCATCCAAGCAAGACAACCTAGAAGCAGTGTGTGAAATACCCGTCCATATTCCGGGGGTTCCCCATCTCCCACTTGTTGTGTCCCCAACGCCACTCACCTTTGCGTGCCTTCTGCTCAGTAAACTCGTTCGGATCCAGTTTCCTCGCTCTGTTATTTTCACTGTAGAGTTGGTCCACTCAGTCGTTCCTGCTGTCATTGAAATGACCACTATGTCGTGGCTACAGTGACTGATAAGACGGGCAAAATATGGTAGTGCCAAAATGGTACGCTTGACAGGCCGGGCATCATCAGTCGCTTTGTTCAGAACTCATTGATATCTTGGAAAAGTTCACTGGTTCAACGAACCTCTGCAGTAGCTGATTGATGATGATGTCCGGTCTGGCAGCACGGTATAGTTAGTTGGATATTTGGCAGATGTTCAGAGCGGGAGCTGCAGCTGCTGTGAGGCCACAGACACACATGGGGAAGCGGCTAACGCTCGTAGACTATGGCCTGTCCGATTTAGGGACCATCAGCAAATTACTCTATTTAAATTGTGGTTGTGTAGAAGGCCTACGTGCCATCTATGTTGACAATATTTTCATACTGAGTCGACACCATGCGCCCAATCCCTGCCCGCGATGGGCCAAGTGCCGCTGGCCCAGCTCACATACACCGCCGGCAAGAGTGCAGAGAGCGCTTGTGTCTGCACCTTTGCTCTCACCTACCACGTTTACCTTTGCCCTCAAGATCGGGCCCAGGGGGTTTGATGGGTTAATCGGGGGGTCGGACCCCCCCCCACACCCCCCTGAATTTCCCACCAAGCTACCATCTGGACTTGACTTGACCCCATGACCAATTGACTTGGACTTGCTTGGGACTTGGACATTCACGACTTCACAACCTTCACGACTTGGACTTGACTCGAGACTTGCATTTAGTGACTTACTCCCACCTCTGCCATCATGTGACACTGACAGTGGACACCAGAAATATGTTGGTAAACACTTCTGTCGTACCAGAACGGTATTATACCATTGTAAATACAAAGGCCAAATAAACATTTTTAAAGGTCCAATACCATCCTTTATTTGGGGTTTTACTTTGGACACCCTAGCCATTGTGTATTTACAGTGTAACATGAAATTGTGTGTCTAAATATATCCCTTCAGAGATATCTCTCTAAGATTTTTGTCAAATTAGGCCCGGGACTTTGCATAAGGTTTAGTGCCATTCAAAATATTAATCGAAATTAATCACACTTTACTTTAGCAGCACAGA
Organism: Gobius niger; assembly: GCF_951799975.1. NCBI lineage: Eukaryota > Metazoa > Chordata > Actinopteri > Gobiiformes > Gobiidae > Gobius > Gobius niger. The sequence continues at coordinate 13,385,621 of NC_136853.1, read as the reverse complement.
CATTTTTTCACTTTCCTTTTTCCTGCAAGACGTTGCTTAGGGACGAAGAATGTGTAAAGTCAAAAACAATTTGGCTTGTTTAGTCACAGTTAAAGGGACTGTACAGAGTTTAAAAATGTTAAAAAATTATGTATTTTCCTCCCCCTACATGTTCCAACAATGTCCTAATGTGTAGAATGAGCTCAGACCTGTTCACCACATCTGCCTCTTAAATCCTGCACTGAAACTCAAAAAGGTGTTCATTCGGGTCCGAAGTGCCGTCATGCACGAGCTTAATATAGAAGGTGCAGTTACACGTATGACCTGAGGGGGCAGTAGTGAGTATAAAATGGCCAACTTGCGGCTAGCCCCTTTAATCCGATATAAACGTATTGAAAAAGATCATTCTCCAAAATAAATCCAACTGCTGTTGTCTTTGAGGAGTTTAAAATGATCACACAGGCCTCACACATCATGGAAAATACAATTGAACATACCTCTAAAAAATAAATACAAACCCTATAAGCATAAATTATGCTTAAATGTGTATAATTGCCACCAATTAATTACAAAGGCCATAATTAACTTGATTACAAATTTTAATGGAGTTCCACCACTATGTCAGATATAACACAACCATAGCTATGGTGTGTTTTGAGAGCAGTGCATAAATGATACACATAGTTTGACCATGTGCCGAAGCAAAGCAAGTTCTGTGAAGGTGCCTTGGTTCATGCGGTGTATATCGGAGTGTGGGCTGGGAGGTTTTTGAGCGCAGAAGAGGGAGATCCATCCATCCATCCATCCATCCATCCATCCATCCATCCATTTTCTTCCGCTTTATCCGGGGCCGGGTCGCGGGGGCAGCAGTCTCAGCAGAGATGCCCAAACTTCCCGATCCACACACACTTCCTCCAGCTGTTCTGGGGGGACCCCGAGGCGACACCAGGCCAGCTCGGAGACATAGTCCCACCACCGTGTCCTGGGTCTTCCACGAGGCCTCTTCCCACTAGGACATGCCTGGAACACCTCCCGCGGGAGGCGACCAGGAGGCATCCGGAACAGATGCCCTAGCCACCTCAGCTGGCTCCTTTCGACGTGAAGGAGCAGCGACTCTACTCCGAGCTCCTCCCGGGTAACTGAGCTCCTCACCCGATCTCGGAGGGTGCGCCCAGCCACCCTGCGAAGGAAACTCATTTCGGCCGCTTGTATTCGCGTTCTTGGGAGATTGAGGGAGATCCAAGTAATCCTAAAACATATGTGAATCAAACAACACAAGTATGTTTCTAATAGATATATAAAGCATAGGCGGCACTCAGGTCTAAATTCATGATCACTATCACAGCAAAAATAAAAACCTAGAATGTAATACACACATAGAATAAGAAATACAGTATATGCTACGTTTTTGTTGCTCAGAAAGAACTGAACCAGCTGAAAATGAGACCTGAACCGACAATAGAGACTTAAACTAGATCTATATTTTATTACACAGTGGCGTGATGAATCAATTTGCAAGGTTTGGAAAAATATAGCTCCCTGGAGAATAATAGGAACTCTCCTGGGTACGAAAGTGTGCTAAAGCCGCAGACTGTGAAAAATCGTGGTCCATTGTCCTCAGGAGGTTGGAGCTGTGATGTGAAGTGCACTTCCACCTATCTGGCAAATTACCCGTGGAGGATTTCACACTTTCATTATATCACATTCAGTGTCCCCTTTGTATGACACCGTCGTGCGTCCTAATATACCGCACTGCTATACATCGATGCATGGAAATAGGCTTGTTTTGTTCGCGATATAGTAAAATTCGGAATGTTTTCCTTGGGCTTCCTGTGATAGGCTGTGTCGTTGTTGTTATACCTGAACTGGCCTGTTATCATTTGCAGCTCTCATCTCACACGATTTAAAAATTTCATCCACTGACCCTCGGCCCGACAGGACCATTTTCTTGGGGTTCCCTCGTTCAATAAAGGATTTTTATCTAATACTACCGGACATTTTTCCTCTCAGGCCATGTTTTCACGGGTTTTGTCTTTACAGAGCACCTGATTGTGTTTCAACTTCCTCGGGACAAACTGATGCACTTAACCTTCTCCTGATTTATGTTTCTTGCTGTAGCTTGCTGAAGTTTTGAAAATTTGGTCACATTTGATTTTGATGCCTATAAAGAATGCTTTTAGTGTTAGCGCTGAAATCCATTTACTGCTTCTTGTAATGGGCTCACTGATCTTTTGTAGCTGGTAAACTGCGATGTGTTGCCTTTTTAAAGTTTCAAAGGCTTTTTTTGTTTTGTTTTTTCAAGCAGCATAATGGATTTTTGCAAAAAATGATGTGTCTTTTTTTTTTTTTTTTAAAGCAATCTCCATTTCCATGACTTTTTTTTCTTTGTGTTGCCAGTCACCGCTGTCACTATGTCACTATGTTGCATTGATGGGAGAGACATTGAGCACATTCTCGCGATGATGAGTTAAAGGGATATTTCAGTATTTATTACATAGGGCCACATTTCCTAGTTATCCAGAGTGCTGATTTCTGGAGATATTTTTTTTTTTTTGTAATTCATACAGTTCTTATATTAGAAGAGTTTCGTGGTGCTAGGCCAGTGCAAGGCTAGCACATTTCTATGGTATCAGCTAGCCTGCATTAAAAACAGTCTGACCCGCTCCACAGAGCACCTGAGGCAAATCCCTTATAACACCAGACCAGTGTTAATTTCGTCGACTAAAATATTCAGTCTTAATTTTAGTCAAAGTGATATTTTTGACAACTAAAATTGGACTAAAACTAAATTAAAGTTTTTCATGAGACTAAAACTATGACTAAAATGTCCAGATATTTTAGTCGACTAAAATAAGACTAAATAAAAATGAAAAGGAGAGAATAAAATCATCCAAACTTCTATTGACAGTCTGAAAAAGCCTCATATCATGTAAATTCACTGCCAAATGAACAGGTCTGAGCTTTGTTCATGTGGAGCAGCTCCATGAAGCAGAGGAACAAGATTAAATATGATTATAATGAATATTACAAATATAAGTCGACTAAATTAGTCTTAATGTTAGTCAACTAAATTGACAAGAAATTTTAGTCGACTAAAACTAGACTAAAATTGAAACGTTTTTTTTAAACTAAATCTTGACTAAAATTAAATTATATTTTAGTCAAAAGACTAAGACTAAAACTAAAATAAAACATGTTGTCAAAATGAACACTGCACCAGAATTGGAATATAACTGACCTTGCATCACAGGAATGATCGCATTTTGAGGGACTATTTTCTAGCAGATCACTCCGCCGCTGCATAGCTTATACAACCATGAATGTGATGCTGCTCAAATATAAGTTATTTTAAATGCAAAATGGTTAAAATTACTCTATCGACATAGACATTTATATGGTTAGTCTGGGGTTATAAGTGATTTGCCTCTGCCACTGTGGAGCGGGTCAGACTGCTTTTAATGCAGGCTAGCTGATACCATAGAAATGCACTAGCTTTGCATTAGCCTAGCGCCACGAAACTCTCCAAACAGAAGAACTGTATAAATTACAACAAAAAAAATCTCCAGAAATCAGCAACACTAACTAGGAAATGAGGCCCTATGTTAAAAATCCTGAAATATCCCTTTTAACAAAATGCCCTAAGCCCCTATAGAGCCACGGCCATTCACCTTCTCACAGTACTTCAGTGTATTTCAAACAGCAATCGAGTCCAGCACTTCGGGAACAACACAATTTTTACTAAATTCTGTGGGGTGAAAGCAGATTACAGGATTACAAATTGAGTAAATGAGACTTTCATGCATTTGTTTTAACTGTAAGTGAAACAGGATTTATGTTATACCCATGAGGCCAAATGTCTTTACCATCTCTGTGATTTGCCCCCGTCCACATGCGCCCACACACTATATCGTCTATTACAGCCCCATCGGGACTTATTTATTCTCCTCTTTGAACGTTTATATTCTGCTTGTGACTGTGCGTGTGGGTGGGTGGGAGAGGGCATGTGCGGGGCAGGCGTTATCTCAGCTGCTGCACAATGAAAGCTAATAAAGAATGTGTTATTTACGAGCGCTGCATGGCATGCTTTGTTAGAGGAGGTTCACATGACACATGTCTGAAGGGAGAGGTTGAGTCCTGATTCATCCAGTGCTATAGTAGCCTACAAGACAATACCTTGAGCAACTATTACACAATGAAATGTTTATGTACTACATAGTCAATGTAGGGTAGAATATGTCGCTTGCACAGCACAAATGAGTATCAGAGCCTAGTGTAAAGAGATGATATGAAACAAAGTACCATTCAAATATCATTGGCTGTGTTTACATGGAGACCAATCTGATCATAATCTGATATCTGGAGTTCTCAGATTATTGAAGAGACATGTAAATAGCATAATCTGATATACATAAAATTAAACAAAAAGGCCAATCTAATATCACAAAGATGAAAAACAAAACAAAACATGAAAACATTTTAAAATAAAAAATGTAATCAAAAAACAAAAAAGTTATCCATGAAATAAATCCCACATTTGTTTCAAGATAAAGCAGTGTGCAGCCGACAGTCAAGTGGTTTGAGCTGCAGCTGCCTGGGTTCATTTGTATTTAACTTTGCTGAGTTCACTACGAAGAAAAATAATGGACAATTGACCAGGTTTGAACCCTGGACATATGCGTTTCTAAAGCTGTATTCTCTCCACTGGGCTATCATGGTCAGGAGTGTTGCAGCACATGGAACATTTGACTCCGAGTCCAAATATGGAGCCGCAATAATTTTCAATCATCTCCAACTGGTTTGGAGTTTTGGATGATTCGATTTCTGAAGCGAATGTAAATGAATCAGATCTGATATTTGGGTTATCTGATTAGTCCAGGTATGTAGCTTTTTTGTCTGTCCATTTAAACATAGTCATTGTTATGATTGGCATGTCTGGGTATGTGTGTATATGGAAATGTGTGCACAGCAGGGATCTCCAACCAGTAGCTGTCCAGCTCTTTCTTGGTAGCTCGCCAAACCTTTTCTACATCTCTAAACGTGTGATGACTTACATTTTAGATGCATTTCTTTGTTATGAACATGCTTAACACAGTTGGCTCAATATATATATATATATATAATAGTATGAGGACTAAATTCCAGTATTTCTTTGAAATACCACCTTGGCTAGTAATTATCCTGGGTGAACCCACCTTAGTAACATTTTACACAAGTGTTTTTGAAGCATAATTAGCTCTCCAACATTCTTATTGTGTAAAAGTAGCTCTTCAAGTAAAAAAGGTTGGAGACCCCTGATGTGCAGTATGTATAGTTAGGTATGTGTGTGACAGAGTGCATATTATACTGCAAAAACAACATGAATGTAATTGCATATGCTTTCTGTAAGGTTAAAGAAAATTGAGTCTATGTATATATGAATCAATATGTTAAATACTTAAAATTTGAAGAGGGAGCACCCACTGTGGGAGCTGGTATGGTGGTGGTCAATGGCGCGGTGACGGCCTGCAGTGTGATGATGGTAGTGCCTGTGGTGTATGAGGATGCTGTGCTGCCAGTCACGTGATAAGCTACCACGCTTATTCACGAAAGAACGAAAATGAACTTTCTTTGGTTCTTTCTTTGACTTACTTGGAAAATGCAAATGTATTGAGGAACACAAACCTGTACAGACTGAGCTATAATTCATACAAAACAAAACAAAAGTGCTGTGGGTTGTGGTGTTGTTGCTCTTTGCTTCGCTACACAACACTAACAGGCATTTGGGAGTTCATGAGTTTTACTTCTTCCCTCTCCTTTGTTGAGTTTGAAGATACACATGCCGAGAATTGATTGCACTGTATACTTTCTTGCTTTAAGGGAGGATTGTTTTGTACGCACAGGAACGTGTACATGAACATCTGTGCAGAGCGTGGAATGGAAACCCCGAGATCAACGTTGAAAATGCCTCCAAAGGTGATGGAGAAAGACAATGGTGAACCAACAGCAGAGGAAAGCAGTTGTGGTTGACATGGCAATACCAAGTGATGGCAACATCAGGAACAAGATGCATTAGAAGAGCTGGAGAAGGCCTGGAAGTTGGAGCACTCAGGGCAATTACCCCCAAACTACACGTGAAGAGCCACCAAATAGCTACAATAAATGAAACACAATGTAAGGAGGAGCCCAAGAGGAGGTTGAAGGCTTGAATGATGACTTCCATTACTGCTAAAATATCAATGCAATGAAAATGTACATTAGATTGTTTACCCAAGTTAAATACATTTTTAATAAAACGGATCACATGTCACCATGGGACTATGAGAAAATACAATACAATACAGCAGATCAGTATCAATATGTAATCATCATTTTGTGCATTGTTGTTTGCCTCCAGTGCAGTTCCGGTGTTCTCGTTTTGAAATAATCACTACATGCATAACTTGTTTATATATGCATTCATTTATTTACATTTTGACATGTGCAAGGATCAGTCGACAGAGAAGATACAGAACAAGCTTGCAAGAGAACTAGACTGTGTTGTCAGCACATTGCTAGCTCCCCTCAAATGGACAATTGATTTGCTGCTCCGAAACCCCGGGGAGTGTACAGAGAAAGCCAGTGTGATGTGGAAATTCATAATTAAATTAAAAAAAAGAGTTGTTATGGCCTCAGATAGATTGGTGCTGCGTAGAATATTATTGAAATCTTCAGTGCTCACTCGTGAATGTCAACTCAATCAGATGAAAGGGGCCTCCGTTCCCTGTGCCAAAATGACAAAGAGAAAAAAGCTACACTGTTACATTATATAACTTACTCTTACTTTTTATTTCCAATGTATCCTACTACACTGGGTCACACACCAGCTCAGAACAGGTCCCGGAAACCTACTGTATGGAGTCAATAGTCAGCTTCTCTTAAAACAACCCTACTATTGCACAGCACCCAGCCAATAGTTCACTAATTGATCCGGTAAGACTGATCCTTCGCCAACAACGCCACTTTGTAACGGAGGGAACAGACAGCGAACCCACCTGCTTAGAATTAATTTCGTTTTATTGATTCTGTTTGCCTTCAAAGTGTGCAAATTGTACCATCAACTCTAACTATCTCCACTGCAGCAAGTCACCTCAGCCTCTCCATTGCATCGCTTACCTCTAACAACTTTCTCTGAGATATATGTTTTCCCCTTTCAATCATGTCATGTCTTCCTGCTACAATAATGAGCCTGCCTCACCGGAGGGAACTCGGATTGATTGCGCACACACAAAGGACCTTTCTCACTGGCCTGGAGACTACTTGGGGACTCGAGTTGTCGCTGGTCACAGAGATGCTAGCGAGACGTCCCCTGGAGATAAGTCTCCAGGTAGTCTTGGTGAAAACGAGTCTCCGAGAGGTCTCTGAGAGGTCTATGCTGTCTCAATTTGTCGTTGGCGACGTTGCGGACACATTCCATGTCCTCAACCTGTCTATTATCTATGGCATCCGACGGGTCTTTTTCAAGTCTCCATTGCATCCCACTCATGTGACGCGGTCGAGTGAGTTAGCGGTGTGTGCATTGCATACTAATGATAGAGTCCAACTCAATATGATCGGATACAAACATACCTTCCTTCAAAGGATCTATATCATGCTATTTTAGCCATTCCAAAGTTAAGTATAGGCATGTACATGATATATTGTACCTCTACCATTATGGAGCACTCATTTTTGTGATAAATATAAGTGTTTTCTGGAGGTATTTTTCGAACCCGGAAGACACAACGCTTCGATTCAGTTAACTCCGCCCCCTCTCTCCGCTTATACAACTTTACCGTAATATAAATAAACAACAATAAGTAAAGTTACTTCACGATGCAGTTATACGGAGTTGACATCTGCAACACAGCTTGATAAATGGCTAACACACACAAGCTAACACACACGCTAATACATGTTTGGATTGACTCACCGCTCTGGTCCATCGCTGTTTACATTATGGAACTTGCGTTGGTTATAAAAGTTAATCCACTTTGGTTCTGGTGAAGGTTCACCAAACATCCATCAGTGACAGTCACAGAAAAACACCATTTTGGCTGATAGTCGCTGAATCCTAGAGAAAAAAACAACTTCTGATGACGAGTGGCCTCTGCTTGAAAAAGGTTGAATAAACTCCTCGTACTCATAGCCAAACGCGCTTCTTTTTCTCCATGATGTAGCATGTATGATTAAATATACTGGTTCAATTGGGCTGGACCAGAAGCTAGATCCGCTCATGGAGGTGTAGGTGCAGAAACAACACACAGAGCCTTATTGCGTTTACGTGATAAGCCTTATTAAGTGGAAACCGGGTATTTACCAAATGTACATATTTACATTCCTGCAGGAGCACATAGACAACTATGGTATAGAAGTACAATATGTTTTCGTTACTTAGACAGCATGGTTATTTCAGCAACCAACAACCAGCATCAAACAAAACAAAACAAAAATAGGTCAGTCCAAAAAACCCCAAAACGCGTCGCTCCCGCCTAACCGACACTACGTCCACAATAAGTTTGAATTCTTACGCCATTACAAAGAATGGCTTAGTGTCCATTGGGGTTATTTCCAAGTGTGAGTTAGTCCATACGCGTTAATAGTTCAGTTCGTGTGGACGCGGAAGGCGGAGAAGGAAAAGGTGGGAGAGGACTGCGCCACAACGGCTCCTACCAGACCGCAGAAGAGGTTTGGGTTGTTTCTCCGGGCTCTAGGCTCAGCTCGCCATCACAAGTGGACTCGACAGGGCAACTGGTCTGTTCGGATAAACAGGACCAAATCAATAAACATCGTAAACATCGTAAACATCGTAAACGAACGCTAGCTAGACTTTTTTCCTTCTTCCAGTGTACACAAACATACAACATGGGTCTCAAAACACCTACAAAGTGTGTTGCGCACACACATAAACATTACAGGTATCAAACATGACAGTTTCAAAACAAGGCAATGCGCTACATCAAAACAATACATTGATGCATCCACTCACCGATTTCCACTCAATAATCTGTCCCACAGCGAGAACCCCAGCGTCTACGGCGGCGGTTAGCGGACTCTACAAGCGTGAAATGTACAACGGAGGTTTAGTTTAAATCAACGAGAACTACAGCGAAGTAGAGCGAGCTTACGAACCTGTTGCAGCCGTCCTGTTGCTTCTCTCCCACCTTCTGCCGGAGAGAAGAAACAGGAAGCTTGTATAGGAGCCCTACTGTGATGTGATTGGCTACGGACATCTCGCGAGGGAAAAAGGTGCGCGCGGGTGTGGTCACGTGTTGCGGCCACGGTAGACTAGAAATTTCATATTTAATTTTATTCTAAAAAGGCACGATTTTATGTGGGTTACATCCTCCCGGCCTAAAATCTTGCACGTCCCGTTGCATGGTAAAAGAGTTGGACTACGTGGAAAAGGTCAGTAGACTATTAGTAACGACTGGCTACTAACGCGTCGGACAAACTCTGTAACATTGTTTGAACAACGGAAATCAACGGATTACCACGGGAAACATACTGTAATCTTTTAGGTGGTGCTCTATGTCGTACTGAACGTCTGAGAGTAACGTCACCTACGTCAATGTCATCGTCGGGTTGTTCGAGAGGATTCAGTTCTTCAGGAGGATCGTCTGCAAGTATCTCGTCAGGTTCAGGTAAGTTGGTAGGTATGTCAAGTAAGTCATTGTCATTTTCAGGTTGGGTTTCGACAGGTTCAGCTTCAACAGTTTCTGGTAAGTTTTCCACCTCAGACTCGGACTCCTCGCTGCTGGACTCGACCACTGAAGATTGAGTACTGGACAGAGATGGTGCTGCTTCGGCTTGGTTTTCCAACTCCACTGGAGGATACGGTAACAGTGCATTTTGGCTCTCCCGTCCAAGGGGTGAACATGGAACAGGCATGTGATGTTTCTCCACTGTAAACTGCATCATAGGTGGACTGGGATTGAAGGAGACCAAACTCTCATTGTCATCATCTTCAACAGGAGTGTCTGTGGAAAGTTCTGGGTTTTTACTCTGCTGCCGAGTTCTGGGTTTACGGACAGGTGAGTTTCCCACCGATGGTATGTCCTCGTCACTGTCCTTAAGTAGACCACAGGGAAGGAGAAGGTCTCGATGCAGAGTCCGCGTTGGTCCATCACTGCTCTCTGGCTTGACCTTATAAACCGGAAGGTTTCCAGCTCGGTGGATCACCACATAAACCCCCTGCTCCCACTTGTCGGAGAGTTTGTGCTTCCCCCGAAGGCGGACGTTTCTCACAAGAACTTTGTCTCCTGGTTCCAGCGCTGATGGAATCACACGTTTGTCAAACCGAGCTTTGTTTCGGTCAGCAGTCTTTGTTGCATTTTTGGAAGCAATTCTGAAGCTTTCCTCCAACCTGGATTTGAGAGTTGTAATATATTGCGAATGGTTCTTGTTCTGGGTTTCACGCACAGGGAGGTTGAATGCAAGGTCCACAGGTAAGCGAGGTGTTCTTCCAAACATGAGTTCATAGGGGCTGAATCCAGTGACCTCATTTCGAGTGCAATTGTAGGCGTGAACCAGTGGTTTTACATGTTCTTTCCATCTGGATTTCTTCTTTTGTTCGAGAGTCCCCAGCATAGCCAACAGTGTCCGGTTGAAACGTTCCACTGGATTTCCCCTCGGGTGGTAGGGTGTTGTGCGACTCTTTCGTATCCCAGCAACTTCACACAGCTCCTTTATCAGTTTTGATTCAAAATCCTGACCTTGATCGGTGTGAATCCGCTCCGGTATGCCATAATAGATGATGTAATTCTCCCATAAACATTTCGCCACAGTTTTCGCTTTTTGATTGGGTGTGGGGATGGCAACGGCGAATTTGGTGAAATGATCCGTCAGGACTAGGATGTCACGAGTATTGCTGGAATCCGGTTCGAGGCTTAAGAAATCCATGCATAGGAGTTCAAGTGGTCGGGAAGTTGTGATCCTGGCTAGCTCGCCACTTTTAGTTATGTAGCATGTATGATTAAATATACTGGTTCAATTGGGCTGGACCAGAAGCTAGATCCGCTCATGGAGGTGTAGGTGCAGAAACAACACACAGAGCCTTATTGCGTTTACGTGATAAGCCTTATTAAGTGGAAACCGGGTATTTACCAAATGTACATATTTACATTCCTGCAGGAGCACATAGACAACTATGGTATAGAAGTACAATATGTTTTCGTTACTTAGACAGCATGGTTATTTCAGCAACCAACAACCAGCATCAAACAAAACAAAACAAAAATAGGTCAGTCCAAAAACCCCAAAACGCGTCGCTCCCGCCTAACCGACACTACGTCCACAATAAGTTTGAATTCTTACGCCATTACAAAGAATGGCTTAGTGTCCATTGGGGTTATTTCCAAGTGTGAGTTAGTCCATACGCGTTAATAGTTCAGTTCGTGTGGACGCGGAAGGCGGAGAAGGAAAAGGTGGGAGAGGACTGCGCCACAACGGCTCCTACCAGACCGCAGAAGAGGTTTGGGTTGTTTCTCCGGGCTCTAGGCTCAGCTCGCCATCACAAGTGGACTCGACAGGGCAACTGGTCTGTTCGGATAAACAGGACCAAATCAATAAACATCGTAAACATCGTAAACATCGTAAACGAACGCTAGCTAGACTTTTTTCCTTCTTCCAGTGTACACAAACATACAACATGGGTCTCAAAACACCTACAAAGTGTGTTGCGCACACACATAAACATTACAGGTATCAAACATGACAGTTTCAAAACAAGGCAATGCGCTACATCAAAACAATACATTGATGCATCCACTCACCGATTTCCACTCAATAATCTGTCCCACAGCGAGAACCCCAGCGTCTACGGCGGCGGTTAGCGGACTCTACAAGCGTGAAATGTACAACGGAGGTTTAGTTTAAATCAACGAGAACTACAGCGAAGTAGAGCGAGCTTACGAACCTGTTGCAGCCGTCCTGTTGCTTCTCTCCCACCTTCTGCCGGAGAGAAGAAACAGGAAGCTTGTATAGGAGCCCTACTGTGATGTGATTGGCTACGGACATCTCGCGAGGGAAAAAGGTGCGCGCGGGTGTGGTCACGTGTTGCGGCCACGGTAGACTAGAAATTTCATATTTAATTTTATTCTAAAAAGGCACGATTTTATGTGGGTTACAATGACATTATCATTAGTGTGACACGGAGGCACGAGCGGGCGGCGGTGGGCGGATAAAGAATTCCAGGAGGCAGTCTGGTGGTCCGGTAGCCGTTTTTTTTATTTCATTTTCTTGTGCAAAAACAATAAAGTGCACAGTGCAAAAATAAAGTGCATCAGAGGTTTCATGTGTCGCCAGCAGCAGCCTTCTCCAGAGTGAGGGGACCCCGGGTCTTAAATACCCTCCCACTAAACTGGGTAAAACCATAAAAACTGCCAGGGTGTTTAAAATGACATTAGCAACTAAAAACACATTAAAATCCTCTGATAAAACCCACAACCATAACATGAAGAAAAGAAACCCCTCACTATATAAAACTCCCAAACAAAACCACCTAAATGAACCAACTAATCCTAAACCCATTAAAACTTGTACAACTACCCCCCCAAGCTCGTTCCTCTCTTGGTCCAGCCCGGAACGCATTTCAGCGGCGTCTGGTCCCCCGGGGAATCTTTTGCCCAGACGCCGCCAACCTGGACACAAGAGAAGCGGTGAGTAGTTGTACACACACACACCTACACATTCACACACACCAACACCTCCAACATTCACCGCATGCACGCAACACCTAAAACATCAACCAATTCTAAAAACATGACACATACAATTGCACAACTCCAATCTTAATTGTCGTGTTGCCTCCGCAGGACCGGCCGCCATCACCGGAGGTGACGCACCCCGACCGGATCTACGGGGCAACAATAAATCTTTTAATAAATAATTTTAAAAACGACAATCGTGTGCAATTCTTATATGTGCAAATTAGCGCGTTTCAAGTGCAGTGTGCATAAAAGTGCTGGGAATATTTAAAGTGCTGTGCGTGTAAAGTGCAAGTGTGCAGTGACGAACAGCCTGTTCGTCACAATTAGGTAAGAATAAAGAACAGGTGTGTCCAGATATAACGAGCTCCATCTTCACAGCTGCAGCGCAAACATGACGTCTGTTCAGACACTCAGGGGATGTGTTTGTTTTGGCCACAGCTGACCTGGAAGCACCTCGGGCATATCCTTTTTTTTTTTTTTTTCCTTTACTTTTTTTTTTTCTCTTTGTTTCTCTTTTACAACAGAAATAATGAAAAAAGCTGTTTTACAAATTAAAATCAGACTGTAAGACATTGCATTACAGACGCCGAGCACTTCCGTTCCGCTGTGACGACACAACTGAACACTCAGTCGTTCACCAGGAGAGGGAGGAGCAGCTGCTCAGAGAGCAGGATTCAGGAGGATTACTTAGAGCTGCGTGAATGAAGCCACAAACCACTCTGGGGGTGTTTTTGATAAGGAAATAGCATAACAACATGGCTAAAAGCTCTAAAAACTAAAAACATTTTAAGCTACAAATGTATCAAAACTGTGTTGGGAAGAAAAGACATCTCACATCGCATTGAGAAACAACAACATGAACATTTGCCGCAACGGGAGGGGGGTGGTGAGACGAAGAGGATAGAAAAGATAAAAAAGAACGTGTGTCTTTGGGATGTAGAGAAAATCAAATGGAAAAACATGCCAAAGTGTTGAGTGGGGAGAAGATAAAAAGGGGGGAGGTTATATAACTCCAACAGATCAGCACTGAATTTGGGCATAATACGTATTCTGGAGCGCTCTCATTTCTCCTCTAAGTTCACTTGAGTGTAATTAGGCCACGGATGCTGTCTCAGGATATGGAGAAGGCCTTCCTTATACTGCACGCAATGTCCAAACAAACATCTAAGCATAGAATAAGTGGTAAAAGGTCAGAAACCGGATGGGGAAATAAATCTTTGACAGGCGCGATGTGGGAAATTTGATTTTTTTTGTTCTTTCTACTGAATGTAGCACAAAAGATCAAAGTTTTTTTTTTTTTTTATGTAGAGAGTTCTGCATAATTGTGGCCCACACACTGCCCACAGTGGAGGATAATAGATGCTCAGCTGACATCATTGATCAGTGTGATGGGTGCTGACAATTAAAGCCAAGGGTTTGGGTGTGCGATATTGTCTTGGAAATCCAACTGTCAGCATAAGAAATGCCAAGACACAGTTCAAAGACTGTGAGCATTTGGTTGTGGAATCTGTGTGTGGGCAATGGCGGGTTCTGAAATGGTCTGATAATCGACTTCCAGCAGCATAAAACCCACCAGATTATAGATACAGACGGGATCTCTGGAAAACTTGAAACAGTTATAGGGAAAAGAAGAGGAAAATCTTTACTACTTTACTTCCAATTATTCAAAACTACTTTAACAAATGCAGAATTAATTATATAGTTTTCTCCCCACTAAAGAAACAAAGAAATGGAGAGGAGCAAAGTGGTTCAACAGCCCATAACTACATAAATAACATAATGCTTTATGTTAGCATCGCGCTACATGCTAACGCTAGCGCTACGTCTGCCGGTTTTTTCGCTTCTACTGAACAATCTGCTGTGAAAACATATCCATATGGACCCGATTTAGACTTGAATTTACTTATGTGTGATAAATAAGTTCATATTTCACCAGAAAAGGGCTAAAAAGAGTTGAAAATTGCGTTAAGCCACACCCCCTATCTATTCCTTTGTGTGGCAAAATAAAAGGATAGGATTATTTGTCTGCATATTTGAGGAGTACGTAGTCAGTCAGACAGCTCTCAAATAAAAAAGGCAGTTTGGAGTCAGCGATTGACCCTTGTTTTGTGAAAGATGGAGGTGCACCTTCAATGGGGCGACGGTGGTGCAGGGGGTAGAGCGGGTCGCCTCGTGATTGGAAGGTCGCGGGTTTGAATCCCAGCTCCTGCCATTGCACACTGTCGTTGTGTCCTTGGGCAAGACACCTCACTCACCTTCCCTCCAGTGTCTGCGTACATTGGTGTGTGAATGAGAGTGTGAATGTGAATGCGCTTTGGGTCTGATAAAGGTAGAAAGCGCTAAGTAAGTTGAGTCCATTTACCATTTACATGTGTAACAGTAAATTATTGTATTCCACTTGATACTGGTGTTAATCGTGGGGCAGCGCCCTCTAGTGGCGGCAAACTCTATAAATAGTGCGGACGGCGTGAGCTCGGCACCATTCTGTCAATGCGCAGCCGAGGTAAGGTCACGTTTGTTGGGGTGTCTGTTTAAGTTGTATTTCTACATTTAATTATCATTTGTATGAATGTCGTATGATAGTAGAATTATTAAGGACATGTTTTAGTTATATAATTTCTACATTTTTATTTGATTATTTGTTAAACCACCACTAACGGTTTATAACGTGTACCCCCCCCCCACTAGCTGCTATGAGTGTTGGTGTTCCAGGTTCAAGGCTGACCAGCCGTTTTTGTCTGTTGCACAGGTACATTTATTTATTTTTACATTTATTGTATTTATTTTACCATTCTGTCAATGCGCAGCCGAGCTGCTATGAGTGTTGGTGTTCCAGGTTCAAGGCTGACCAGCCGTTTTTGTCTGTTGCACAGATAAAGAACCCTTGTAAAACAACCCCGTCTCCTGACCGTTACTAAATAACACAACGCAGAGTCATCCACGTTACACTGGTGCCGTGACCGTTTTCTGTGACAACATCGAGCGGAGGTTAGCCTGTGGACACCGCGACGCAAAAGCCGCCCGGCAGTTACATCCAGGATCCAGCGGGACTTGCCAGCGCCAACTGCCCGCCCTCCACGCATCAAACTCGGGGCTGCTCGGGCTGCTCGCTTCGGCCAACGTCTGGACCGTGCGTCAACTGGAGCGCGCGCCCTCGGAGCTACGCAGTACGCACCCGCCCTCCACGCATCAACCCGTGGCCGCTCGCGCTGCTCGCTTCGGCCAACGTCTGGATCGTGCGTCAACTGGAGCGCGCGCCCTCGGAGCTACGCAGTACGCACGGACTCGTTGCAGCTCAGACGAGGTGGCAGTGATCTGCATCGGTCCTTGATGCTCTCAGGTTTTACCATTGATGAGGTTACATGGTGTTTGCGCTAAAACTGAATGACTTTATTTTACTTGTGGCTTTGATGCAATGAACTTTTTTTTTCCTTCTCCCCTACAATTCTGAGTGTGATTTGGGACAATTTTGACAGCTATTTTAGTTTCACCTCAAGTTTTGTTTTGTGAAGTTTTATACTGAATCATGGAGAGTACTCCTGTTGGAAGAGGGAGGGGGCTTCCAGTCTTCACCTCTAAGCCTTTAGCTAGTCTAGGCAGAGGTGCTCTTTTATTTTACCCAGAAGCATCCACACCAAAGCTGAGCTATGGTTTAAAACAACCTGGTAATGTTTCTTCTGTGAACCCAAACTGTAATGTGCGCCCTGATGCACAGGGAAATGAGGGTGTAAGTGAACAGCTGCTAACTGATATAGCATCACACATTGGGCTTTCAATTGGTGAGAGTATTGCATCCTGCATTGAGTCACGTCTGAGCACTGCGCCTAGTGCAGTTGGGGCATCGTTAAATGACCCTTCTCTATTGAATGTCATTGTGCGCCAGGACGTTAAAGAGCCTGTGAGTTTTAAAGGGGATGGTAATGACACATGTTCTGTTCAGGAGTGGGAGGTTATGATGCTGTCATATATGAAGAAAAGGGGCATCCCTGTGTCTGATCAAGCTGATGAGGTGCTGTTGAAGCTCACGGGGAGGGCGCGTGAAGTGGTTAAAGTGGGCATACGTAGTAAGCGTGTGTTGACCCTGACTGACGGCCCAGAGCCCATTTTTGAGATGTTAAAGCAGCACTTCAGTGACACACTGACCTCTAGTTTACCACTAGCTGACTTTTATGCGACAAAACCCCACTCTGGTGAAAAACCCCTTGACTACTGGCTAAGACTAAACAGAGCCCTAGAGGTGACTGAGGACTCTTTGAAAAGACAAAGCAAAACATTTGACTATCTATCACGTGATTTGGCTGCCATGTTCATTCAGAACTGTCCTGATACTGAACTGTCACTCATTTTCAAGTGCAGACCACTGCAAGAATGGACTGTCGCTGATATTCATGACAAGTTGGTTGAGCACTGCAGAGACCATAAGCAGGCATCTAAGCAGAAAATAAACACTGTCTTGTGTTCGCAGCGCCAGGAGGTTGCTGCTCCTGCCCAGAGTGTGAATCCCAGTAATGCAAAACCGTCACAAGCTGCTGTTGCGTCGCCGCCGTCTGCACAGCAGGCAGAGGGTTCACCTGACCGCCTGGACAGAGTACTTGCCCTGCTCGAACGTGTACTTGCTCAACAATCACAGCAGCCCAGATATGTCAGTAAGTACAATGCACGCGGCCAGCCCTCCAAAGTCAAGCCCCTAGCGCCCTGTGCCGTGTGCAGTGATAATGGCCACACTACTCAGTATCACTGCAGGTCCGAACGTCTGTGCTTCACCTGTTTTGCACCTGACCACACACGCGCGGAGTGCCCAAATGCTGTCAGTAAGCCCAGTGTTGTTAAGTCCACAGCGCAGCAGCAGGAAAACTAGCAGGCCTGCATGTGGGAGGGGCAAGTGTTAGGCCTAAAAATGATTCCCCTAATGTTAATGTGAGTGATGAAGAGGAGTTTATCTATCAAAGTATTTGCCAAGAAAGAGAAATGGGACGCACACCCATAGTTCAAAATGTTCAGAGACTTCAGCAGCATGATCAACTATTCTATGAGAATGTAACACTGAGCGGGAAAGTAAAAGTGTCTGCTTTACTAGACAGCGGTTCGATGGCCTGTACTCTAAGTACTAGTCTAGTCCCCCAGTTGCTGCAGCAAGGTGTTATAGACCCCACCCTTGGTGAAACGGACGCTGTATTAATTGGATGTGGCGGGTCCAGAACTCTACCTGTGGGTGTGTGTGATCTCACAATGGAAATCTATGGCTGCAGTGTAATTGTCCCGACTCTCGTTGTCAATGGCCAGAGCGAAGATCTGATTGTTGGCAGTAACCTGTTACGGTACGTGATCAGTAGACTGAAAAGGGATTTCCAGAGCCAATGCCCTTCAGTGCTCACCTGCGGGAGTGATGCAGAACGGAGACTGTTGAGTTTAATGGCAGGAGTGGAAACTGAGGATGTCTCGGATGTGATCGGAACTCTCAAACTCAGGAAAGCTGTCACTCTGGAGCCTATGACAGAGCACCTAGTGTGGGCAAAGCTGCAGTACGTGGACAAACAGTTGGCTGGTAGTGAAGTTATTGTTGAACCAACAAGTGCTAAATCCAGTTCGAGAACAGTCATAGTCGGTAGAGCTGTTGCACTTTTAAGAGCTGATGGCTGGCTGCCTCTCAAAGTAATAAACCCGTCCCACAAATATGTCACTCTCAAACGTAATGCTAAGATAGCTGACGTCTCTTTGTGTGAATCAGTGGAGAAGTTTGGTGCTCAGTCTGTTCAGCAACAGGTACAGATTCAAAGTGCTAGATCAAATGTGCCCAGTCTTGTTTCAGATACCTCCACTTTACCGGACTGTCCCCAATTTAAGTCGCCGTGTCCTGACTCTAGTTCTCTCCAGTCTAAGTTAAGTGAGCTGGGTCTGTCAGACATTGATGTTGAGTCATGTCAAGTTTCCCCTGAGTACAAAGCTAAGCTTGCTGAGCTCATTGTGGAGTACGAGTCAATTTTCTCCAGAGACAAACTAGACTGTGGCAAGGCTACTGGTTATCTGCACCGTATCAGAGTCCTAGATGAAAAGCCTTTTCGGCTCCCATGCAGGCGCATACCACCAACGCAGTATGAAAAACTAAGACAGGCCTTGGATGAAATGGAGGAGCGTGAGATTATAAGAAAGTCCAGCAGTGAATTCGCGTCACCCCTCGTGCTAGTCTCAAAGAGATCAGGAGACTTGAGAATATGCAATGATTTCCGCTGGCTCAATGCACGCACAGTAAAGGATGCGCATCCGCTCCCTCACCCCGCCGACGCCCTAGCTGCTCTAGGTGGTAATGCCTTCTTCTCAACTATGGACTTGACCTCAGGATACTACAATGTGGAAGTGCATGAGGAGGACAAGAAATATACAGCTTTTTCATCACCATTCGGATTGTACGAGTACAATAGGATGCCGCAGGGCCTTTGCAATAGTCCGGCAACGTTCATGAGGATGATGTTAAGCATCTTTGGCGACCAGAACTTTATGAGTCTTTTATGCTATCTGGATGATGTTTTAGTGTTCGCCCCAAATGAAGATCTGGCCCTCGAACGTTTGCAAATGGTGTTTGATAGGCTCCAGTCCCACAACCTTAAACTCGCACCAAAGAAATGCAACTTCCTGCGACGCTCAGTTAAGTTCCTTGGTCATATCATTAGTGCCAATGGTATCCAGTCTGACCATGATAAAGTTGCTGCCATAACCTCCTTAAAAGAGTCAGACCTTATGGAGGATGGCACTTCAGTCCCCTCACAGCGTAAAGTCCGCTCCTTTCTTGGTATGGTTGTATATTACCAGCAGTTTATTGAGAATTGTTCAGCCATAGCCAAGCCGCTGTTCCGACTCACGTCAGGGTCCAAAGGTCCACGTGGAGCTGGTAGAAAACGCCACCGGACTCGTCAAAAGTTAAGAACTGACGACTGGACTGATGAATGTAAGCTGGCTTTTCACAAACTGAAACAGGCCTTATTAGACCATGTCGTTCTGGCACATCCAAACTTTAACGACCACTTTTTGCTCTCAGTTGACGCCTCCACAGATGGTTTAGGTGCTGTCTTGTCGCAAGTTCCTCCTGGTGGCACAACAGCAAGGCCAATCGCATTCGCAAGTAAATCCCTCACTTACGCCCAGTCAAAGTATCCTGCGCACAGATTAGAGTTTTTCGCGTTAAAGTGGGCAGTGTGCGATAAATTCCACCACTGGCTGAGAGGTCATAAGTTTACCGTGTGGACGGACAATAATCCATTGACATACATTTTGTCCAAAGCTCGTCTAGATGCGTGTGAGCAGCGGTGGATTGCTAAACTTGCGCCTTTCCAGTTCGATATAAAGTATATCCCTGGTCCCCGAAATGTAGTAGCTGACGCCTTAAGCAGAGAGCCGTTCGTCCAATCCAGTGCATCCCACCGTTTAACAAGGGTACCGTATAATGAGTTACTTGCTGAGGCTGCTGCTGTCGGTGCTAATGGCGTTCAAGATGCTTTTCGGTGGTCTGCTAACCCACCTGACACGACATCCGAGTGTGGCCAACCTGTTGTTCAAGGTGTGGCAGTTGCTAGGTCTGGCTCATTATCATCGCTAGAGGTCGCTGCTGTGCTTAATGAACTTAAAAGCCGTGATTCAGACTTGTGCCCACACGCGTTGCTCCTGCCCCAGTTCACGCAGTCAGTCATGTTGCCCCCACAAATTGACTCTCAGGTTCTCTCCCACAATGAATTAAAGGACAAACAGAGAAATGACACAGATCTGAGCAAAGTCATTTTCTATGTGGAAAGAGGAAGGAGACCATCAAGGAGGGAACGTGCAAAGGAATCTGCTGGTGCAAACAAAATATTGCGGGACTGGGAGAAACTAACTATGAGAGATGGAGTACTATACCGTGTGACAAAGGATCCAGTCAATAAAAGAAAAACATACCTGTTTGTTGTCCCCCTCTCATTACGCCACAAAGTGCTAAAAGGTGTTCATGATGAGGCTGGCCACCAGGGGCAGCAAAGGACTTTGTACTTAACAAGACAGAGGTTTCACTGGCTAGGGCTCTCTCGGGATGTTATGGACTATGTTAAACACTGCAGGCGCTGTGTAGTAAGCAAAACCCCTGAGCCTGAAGCCAGAGCGCCTTTAGAAAATATTAGAACCTCTGAGCCTCTTGAACTTGTCAGTATTGATTTCTGGACAGCTGAAGATTCTGCTAATAGGTCCCTTGATGTGCTTGTTGCAACAGACCATTTCACTAAAATGGCGCACGCCTTCTTGTGTCCTAACCAGTCAGCCAAAGCAGTCGCCCATCAGCTGTGGAACAACTACTTCAGTGTCTATGGATTTCCAAAACGTTTGCATTCTGATCAGGGAGCCAATTTCGAGAGTGCTCTGATAGCGGAATTACTACATGTTGCAGGCGTGCAAAAATCGCACACTACTCCCTATCACCCAATGGGTAACGGCTCGTGTGAAAGGATGAACCGTACTATTGGCAACATGATTCGAGCACTTCCACCAAGAGCAAAACATCGTTGGCCCCAAGCTCTAAAATCACTGACGTTTGCATACAACTGTACTATACACGAGACAACTGGCTATGCCCCATTCCTGCTCATGTTTGGGAGAGTTCCGCGCCTTCCAGTGGACGTTATGTTTGGCTCTGTGCTCAAGGATCCGGAGGTTGTGGACTATGACCGCTATGTTGAATCCTTGCGTCAAAACATGAGAGAGGCTATGGCAGTAGCACAGTCGACAGCAACAAAACAACTGCAGCGCCACACTGAACTGTACAATAAGAAAGTGCGCGGTGCTCCTGTTGAAGTGGATGATCGTGTGTTATTGGCCAACAAAGGTGAACGTGGCAAAAGAAAGCTCGCTGATCGCTGGGAGAATAAAATCTATGTGGTGGTGGAGAAAAATGATGAGAGCCACACATTTAAGATTCAAAACCCGACAAATGGACAGATTAAAGTCGTACATCGCAATCTGATAATGCCAGTGAACTTTTTGCCCTTACCCGAAACCGAACTAAATAACCAAGAGGAACAAATATTGTCCCCTGTATCGAGTTCAGTGGACCTCAGTAGGTCTACAGTCACTGATGCATCCTCAGAATCGGCAGAGTTTAGAACCAGAGCATGGGTGTCGGAGTTACCATCAAATATGGGCAGTGTGACAAATGTGGAGGATGCTGTCCCGGACAATGTCCCTTTGAATGAGCCAGAGAGTGGTTCTGTGGACTCTAGCCTCGCACAAACCCCTGTCCCACACCCTGACCCAGAGACTACTGTGACCCCTGACTCTGACATGCCAATCGTCCCCACTGTGACTTCAGCTAACGCAGTAACTGACCATAGATCTAGAGCTGGACGTTTACTGAGACCAGTGACTCGACTTATTCAGATGATGCACCAAAAATCTGTTTCAGTCCTGTAAATTTTTTTCCGGACTCAAGTACCCGTTTTTTTTGGGGAGAGTTTTGCAACATTTTGGTGATGTTGTCATTTTGAGTTTGTACTGTTTGTTGTACAAGCGTGATTTTTGTTTTATGTACTTTGAGGTGTACCTGCAGTTACATTTTACAGAATATGTAAGTGGGCATATTCTATTTACCCTATGTGTGTAGATGGGTTTTGGCCATTCCGGTCTCGCACTGATCCCTCGGGGATAGTTTTTCGCTGGGTTTTGTAGCTGTGTCAGGTGCTCGACATAACCTCGCTAGTACGGTTGGGAACTAGAGTGCTTTATGTGTTCCCTATACACATAAGTATGGATTTTACACGCTGTTTGTTTTTTTTTGTTTTTTTGTACCCTGTGCAGTGCTGGTCTATTTTGTTTTTTTTGTTATGGGTCAAGTGGAATTCAGCAGAGGGGAATGTAACAGTAAATTATTGTATTCCACTTGATACTGGTGTTAATCGTGGGGCAGCGCCCTCTAGTGGCGGCAAACTCTATAAATAGTGCGGACGGCGTGAGCTCGGCACCATTCTGTCAATGCGCAGCCGAGGTAAGGTCACGTTTGTTGGGGTGTCTGTTTAAGTTGTATTTCTACATTTAATTATCATTTGTATGAATGTCGTATGATAGTAGAATTATTAAGGACATGTTTTAGTTATATAATTTCTACATTTTTATTTGATTATTTGTTAAACCACCACTAACGGTTTATAACGTGTACCCCCCCCCCACTAGCTGCTATGAGTGTTGGTGTTCCAGGTTCAAGGCTGACCAGCCGTTTTTGTCTGTTGCACAGGTACATTTATTTATTTTTACATTTATTGTATTTATTTTACCATTCTGTCAATGCGCAGCCGAGGTGCTATGAGTGTTGGTGTTCCAGGTTCAAGGCTGACCAGCCGTTTTTGTCTGTTGCACAGATAAAGAACCCTTGTAAAACAACCCCGTCTCCTGACCGTTACTAAATAACACAACGCAGAGTCATCCACGTTACACATGGGAACGGAACTTGATTTAGTTGAAGTTGCACATGGTGGTTCAGTGGGTTAGGGCTGATCCCAAACACGTGCAACACTGTTTCGACCTCAGCATTGTGGGTTTGAGTCCTCGACAAGAAGACGAATGTCTCTCCGCACTCGTCACCCCTTTCACCCTGAGCTGCCCTTTCTAACAAAGCCTATGGGCCAAAAACCCTTAACCTCTTGCTCCTCGCCTTTACCGAGCACATTTTCTCCAGTTCGGCTTTACCCAAATCTAAAATCTTCTAGACTGGAGCTTACAGACTTACGTGACGCCTCATTTGAAAGCCTTCACAACTGATCAAAGACGTTTTTGTCGTGTTTTGGTCACTTTTTCATTGTATGTCACCTTTTTTGTGGGTTTTTTGTTGTTGTTTTTTTGTCACATTTTGGAAGTGTTTTTTTTTTTGCGCTCTCGTCTTTTTAATCACTTTTTTGTTGCTTTTTTGTCATGTTTTTGTCACTTTTTTGTTGCTTTTTCATCACTCTTAAGTCTTTTTTGCCTTTAGATTTGGGTAATGTGAAGAGAAGTGCCCAGTTCAGGTAGGGGTTAAGAGGTTAAAGGTTGGATTGTTTAAATTTCCTTCCACCAACTATTCTTAGTGTATTTCTTTGCCTCGAATCTGAGAAATAAGAAAGCAAGCATTGTACTTAAACTTGACTTTTTCCCTGGTTTGTACTGGAACATCCTCTCGCCACCTCCTGAAACACATTCCCAGTACTCTTTATCTCAGTGGGCTGCTCTTAAATAAGTTGTCCCGGACTTAGCGTCTAACTGGTGCAGGTCCTGAGCGTGGAGATAAATGTGTGAAAAGCGAGCAGTAGGATTTGGAGCAGCGTGCAGAAGGGAGCAGCCAAAACAGTGGAATATGAGGCGCAGAGCCTGGCAGCCTCACTGAGCTGCTAAGCAGGGCTTAACCATGCCCAGGGGCTGAGTGTGTGTTACTGCAGTGTGTGCACCAGTGTGTTTGTGTGTGCTCTCTTCTCAATACGCCTAAAAAAACAAGAGCTCCACATTTCGGGGTCACAAAAAGGCCACTGCATTTGAAATGGAGCTTGAAGTGAATGCGGTTCAAACTTTTTTTTTCTTTTTTTTTTTTCTTCCGAGAGCTAATGAAGTTGAGGGTAAACAATGAAAGTGGGTGAAAGATGTTTTAATCACAGCCCAAAATCCCTGCTGTACTTTGCAAAAAACAATTTGACTCCTGATAAACAAGCTTAGTTACGAATAATAAACACGGTGCTCAAGTTAGTCTCCAAATATAGATCACCACAATCGCCAGGGGGGCTAAGTGGGCAGATCAGGCTGCTTTTTTGCGCCCATGGCCTTTCCAACACATGAAAATTCACAGCTGATATAAAGGCAAAGTGCTCCAGGCTCTTACAATGACATAAAGAGGTTTATATTTATCCAACAATGTGGATGATGTCACCGTTTTTCCACTTACATTTGAGCTCATTTTAGCCATTTCATTTTTCTTGTATGCATTGAAATACACTACACAGTTTAAGCTTGATGTTCCTACTGCAGACCTATGCACTTCCGCTGATTATTCCCTCTAATTAGGCATGTTATTACAAGAAATAGCTGCAATGCCATGCTTGTCCGATAATTGCACGTTGTAGTGGAATGTAAACCATGCGTCTATTCTTTCTCCTCACGAGCAACAACCCCATGTCTCAATTTTGTCACGGAATTTCGGCAAAGCCCGGCGTTCCTCGCAGCATTTGATGCCAGCTGGAGAAGCCCCCAAAGCTGATTATTTTTGGAAGGGGGGGGTGAAGCGTGCGCATTGTGGGGAGGGGTGTGTGTGTTGCGGTTTGCGGGGGTATGTAGACCTCATTTACAGCTCGTGGCCATTGCTCCCCAGAGGCAGCTATAGCCCAGAAGCTGAAGGCAGTAATTTTGACTTATTCACAGCATTTAGTCCTTTTAAATATTACATGCATTATACATTATGCAGCAATAACCTTGAATGCGTTGGTCTGTTGATCAGAGCTTGGTTATTTCTTTGGGCGATGTACTTGACTTGCCGTTTTGTGTGTGATTTAAGTCCATTCTGGTGTGAGTAATGTATAATGTTGCAGTGCCTCTCCAAATACTCCTATCATGTTGCACGGGCCACAAGAGTGGAACAGATGTGCACCGAGCCTTCTCTTGTTATTTGGACTCACATGTACTGTACATCTGCAAAACTCAGCTCTGCACAAATGCACTGACCCCTTGAGATACATGTAACTGCTGTAGATAGAACTGTGAAGAATCTCATTATTTTAAGGGAATACTATGATGAAATTAGTTTTGGCTCATGTGTTTTTTCGCGAGAGCATCAGGATGTGTCAGTGACCTATAACCCTTCCTGGCCGTGTCTCCTCCCACTGTCATGAGCAGACGCGTTGAGGAACTGTGACACATCTGTGGAGATGAGGGAAAGGCAGGTAGACAATTCTGTTTACACTCTTAGATGATCAAACATATTATAATTACTTACTATCAAAGTGTTTGCCGTCAACAACAAAAAAAAAAAAAAGATTTATTTAAATATGACAATTCCCACTCATGGCTGCAGTGGTTGATCAGCTGCACAAAAAGATAAAGACCAACACATCTTTACTGATGAAGTGCATTTTTATTGCACTATTTTAAAGAGGGCGTTGATGTTTTTTAATTTGATCATACTCTCAAACACATCTTACACTTTGTTGGTTCCCGTAGCTTCATCTCCTCCAGCGTGTGTGAAAGCCTTTCAAGAGCAGTGATGCGTAAACTCCACTCAAACACACCACAGCCCTAAACAATGACATTTTAGAAGAGGACATTTAGATGTATTAAGGCCAGCGCACAGCAGAACGCAGCGTGCCGCAGCACGTCGTCTGACGCGTGTCAACACACACGCACAACACTTCAAAAGGGTTTTCTCAAACCAAGCAGTGCTGTAAACATGTGGTACAGCCATTTAACATGAACAAATAAAACATGTATGTCACTGTTGCATGGGAGAGAGCAAACATGTTACCTGCCCAGACTGTTGCATGAGTTCTGACGATGCTTTCTCTTGTTCCTCTCGTCCCTCCAAACAAAGTTTGCAGTGGTCTCTTTGTCTGTCACAGGCCACAGCCCTGTCTGTGCCTCTGCAGGAGGGTAGAAAGTCTGTGTTTTGCCTCCACGGTGCCACGGCTGAATTCAGCAAATCTGAATCGTGACACAGGGTCAAGCGCACCTTGTTGTGTGTTCTCTCATAGAAAATAATAGAGACGGCTTTTTCAGAGTGCGTCACAGCGTCATGGTGTGCATGGCCCTTTAGCAATATTACAAAATGATTTTGGAACAGCATGGGCCAGATCTTCCGCCTGCCGCAACAACAGCATTAGTGCAGATTACTGTGATATCTTACAGGCAAACGGTGCGCTAGTGCTTGCAAGAATGCAGTCGAGTGAGGCGTGTCCCCCATCTGAAAAGCGAAAATTGGTAAGAGGTCTAACGCCAAGCCGGATGTGCGTCAGTGTCCGCCATGAAAAGAAACATCCAAATTGGGCTGTCAGTTAGGAAGGACTTAAGGAAAGGAGCCGCTAACTATCATAGCCACTTTAGCATAGGGACCTCTGGTGCTAACTCACCGGCAATTAGGAGCTATGTGCCATCCCATAGCTGCTAACTGCCGGTGGGGGGATTGGCGGCCATTGGTGGAATATTTGATCAGAGTATTTTTTTTATTTCTATAATGAAGCTGTTGCTTTGGAAGGTAAATCTGAAACAGGTTTTAATCATCGTCTGTTTTCTGTGTGGCTTCATATCGTTATTGTGGTTCATGCGGTTCTCTTACTGTGCCATGTATGAAGTTGAAGATTACACAGAGCACACATCAGCATGTCTGTTCTAGGCCAAACACCAATAAATCCAAGACAAATAAGGAGTCCCCGAAGGAAACTTTACAGCTCTTTATCTCGCACATTTGAATGGTTTATTGTCTGACAGCAACTCCTGCAATAAAATGCTCCACTCTACTCTCCAGGATCGTCTTCTTATTCAGAGAAGTTCAGCACATTCACATAAACTCACTATAATATTTGAATCTCCTTTTAATGCACAGTGGAAATACATGTGTCTCTAAGGATTACCCCCGACAACTGCAGAACCATCCCCTTCTGCAGTGGAGCGCTCCAGTAGAAAGATGCCTTAGGTCTTCTCTGTACAGTCTGTTCTCACTCACACTTTGGTCCTTCCTTGTGCCGTTTTGTCCATACAGCACTGGCAAATATAGATTGAAACTACAGGAGGAGAAGTTCTAATAATGATAAAAATCATATAGAAAAGTGACATTTTCAATTTGTAATGGTTCTATTTTATCATAATGTGACTTTTAGTACGGTTTCTTCATGTAAAATACAGTGGAATAAATGGCTCCAGAATTGCTCTGATCATGACTTTGCTAAATTAAGAACAAACGGGTGTGTGTTTTGTTTTGCAGTGTTGTTGTTGCCTAATCAGGTTTAAAGCCGGGACACACTGCGTCAGTGCCCTCTGTCACACGCCTAATAAAGCAATCAAATGGGTAATGAAAGGCCAAGTGCTGTGCAAGCATTTACCGAACTGTTTTACAAGGCGTTGTGTCAATATAAAGCATGTTAAAGAATATAATAGAGTAGGATCCATATTTAACAGGGCCCGTTTTTAAAATTACCTTTCACAGCTCATGTGTGCAGATTGGCTCTGTGTCTAGTGCCAGATTGTGCTGGGGGTGTGGGTCTAAAATTATTTCACACACTCAAAAATAACACTGAACAGAGATCCTGGGCAAACGGCCCAGTGGTCACCTTTGGAGAAAAAAAAAAGTGCATTTCACTTTGTGCCAAGATGTTATTTTAGACTTTTCCTTGAGCATTTTGCATTCGCATTTTTAGTCAGAGCTGCACACCCACACAGAGGTGAACCATTTCACGCACAATCAAAGCTGAAGAAATCTGTAGTTTATGATCAATAATACTTTAAAATTTAAAGGAATAGGCCACCGTTTTTACATACTGAGATATGTTCTTACCTTAGCTTTGACGAGTTCTTTAGGACCTGTCTGATCTTCCCCCGTGCCTTCAATCACGTAAACACAGCGTAGACGGTGTTAGCATTTAGCCTCTCCCGCTCTCCACTATAGCTCCAAAACTGGTCAAGATAGAAGCTACCAAGCTCTTCCACGTTTGAAGTGTTCCACTACAAAGTATAATTACACAAAATTAAACAATAAGGCGTAATTAACAGTAAGGCGTAATAATACCAGGAGTAATTTGGCATCCGCACAGTAAAGTGAGGATTACTGCGCGGATTTTCCAACTACTCCTGATATTATTACGCCTTACAATATAGTCCCCCCTTTTATCCACTTAGAAAATCCACATTGTTTAATTTTGTGTAATTATACTTTGTAGTGGAACACTTCACGTAACCATATTTAAATAGGGAAAACGTGGAAGAGCTTGGTAGCTTCTATCTTTACCTGTTTCCTAGTGGAAAGGAGGAGAGGCTCCGTCTGCGCTGCGTTAACGTGATTGAAGGCACGGGTGAAGACCAGACAGGTCCTAAAGAACTCGTCAAAGCTAAGGTAAGAACATATCTCAGTATGTAAAAACGGTGGCCTATTCCTTTAAAGAAGCGGACAGATGAAAGATCTTCAGCACCAAAATCCTGTGCTGATTATTATAGTGTGTTTCACCCCCTCATTTTCCTGTCATCGTCATCTTACAAGGCTCTGAGTATCTATTTGCAACCTGTCACACAGTAATTTGCAAATACTGCACCTTCCTTTTAAGGTCTAAGTAAAAGCTAATGTATTGTTGTAGCTCATACAGGTTAAGTATAAACCAGCATGGGAAGAAATGCAATAATGTACATTTCTCCATAATCTGATGCCCACGGGAGCAAACAGCTGTGAGACAGGAGTTAATTGCGGTGCGTGGCATCTGGAAACAGCTTTTCATTGACAGGCGCAGGGCACTCTGTCACAAATCCAATTAGCCCGTCTCCCTGGCGCAGACATGAAACGCGCGGCTCTTTAATGGCCACCGCGCGATAATGACATTACACATAAAACTCAGGAGCAATGGCCTTTTCTTTTGGACAAACGAGACTTGACGGGCCGAGAGTGGGCTTCACCTGTGGAGGCTCTCTGATTGGACAGTCTCCTCGAATGACCCCGCCCCGTGGCGCGCAGAACGCCTCCCCAAATCCAGAGCGGCTCATTCTGTGCTGTACCCGCGCAGCATACCATGAGCGCTTGTCTCTCCGTGCGCACCGACCGCAATACACATGGCACCACGGCAGACCGCTCTGCGCTGAGCCGAATCTCCGCTCTTTTGGACACCCCTGCCCGCCGTTGACTGGTGCTGTGTGCTCCGAGGCACCATGTGTTCCCGCTCGTGGAGTTGCAGCGTTGGACTCGTGTCGTGGATTTGGAGTCTGACAGTGCTTGGGGCATGGGGCATCCCCGCGAATGAAGGTGAGACACGCGCACTGGGGATGGCACTAATAGGCTTTCAATGACAGATTGCGCTTTTGAGGGCCAGAGGTTCTTACTGTGGTTCTCTCAATGGGACCGGTGGGAGCGAGAGGCTTATTTGGCCAAGACGCACGCCTTTAAAACCAAGGGGATGTGTGTGGCATTCGTGTCTCACGTCTGGCAAAATGTAAAGAGAAAAAGAAACATCACTTTTAAACGCAGCACGTCTGTCCATAAAGCCGCCAGTTCTCCAAGGACTTGGATGCGCAGACGGACGCGCAATGCGCTGCAATCGAGTGTTGAATGTCTTTTGGTGGAGCGTTCAGATACTCTTTCATCGAAGGCGAATAGTTTGAGGTTAATGTGATAAAACCGCATTTTAAACACGCTGCGTAAAACCCATAATGTCATCCAAAAGCACTCCTCCTGTGGAGGGTGCGCATGGTTTTGTGATCGGATGCACTCTTTTGTCTCCACATAGCATATACGCTATTGTCATTAATGTAGAGAGGTGATGCAGTCTTGAATCCTCTTGAAAAATAAATCTGTTGATATTTTCTCTTGATTCCATGTTTAAAATGGAACAAAAAGGAGATCAATCTTATGTTGAAAATGTGAAATAGTTTAAACATGTATTTCTTTGTTTGGCCAAGAAGACAGACAAAAGTACTAAATTGTGTTTGATTCATGTGACAAAGTGAGTTCAGCGTAACAACTAAATTATATACACGTTTAAAAAAGAGATTCGGCGTAGCAGACAGTCTCACTCAACTTGTTATAGACTATATGACCTTGTGAATGCCCAATCTCATCAGAGCTCATGATTGGTGGTCAGAGGTCTGTTGGCTGTGCTTATATCAGACTCCCCGAAGGCAACAGCGGCTTCACAATCACCCAGTATGGGGTGTACAAAACCCCTTATAGGCTGAAGCGCTGTGGGTGACTTGTGTCATCATGTTAAAAGTACTGCACAAATAAGATTACCTTCCCTCCAACTCACACTTTGAGGTTGACAGGTGTATTAATGTTACATTTAATTTCAAATGCCAGAAGTTGCCGCCCTGTTACGTGGAACAGACATGACAGTTAAAACATGCTTTGAATTATAATTTTTAGTACAAGACAGATGTTAGTAGGTTTTTTTTTTTATATTGATGTCATAGCAAACTTTTGATAGAAGTAGAGTAAAGATCCTCCTGAATAGTTGGAGAGCAATGCAGATATCCATCAGAGTGAACTATTTCTCACACAGTGATTTGAAATCAGTGGTGATGAGGAATGAAGTCTCACCATAAGATTTCTGTTTACTTCACAATTGGTTGATCAGTTATCCATTTTAATGTTGACTCTGAACTGGGTGGTTTTATATGAGCCAGTATGGGCTGCATGTGGGGAAACACCATAAAGCTACATCTGTATAAAATATTTAGGTTTACGATAAAGCCCATTCAACAGACGTGGCCCTTTGTCCACACCCCAGCATTTTATTATCCAAAGATGAACGCTGTGGCTATTAGACAATGCCGCACAGAGCAGAGGAAAGATTTGTCAACCTGCCCTTTCTTTACTTGACAGATTGATCCGTAAAGTTTGGATTCACACACAAACATTCCAGTGGGTGACTTCCAGGTCTGAACCAGGGTGAGATCTTTAGGGCCGGCTTTTAGTGCACGCCAGCATGTACGGAGACAATGAAAGTTGCCCGGCAGTGAGCACCGCATTAGGAAGAATTTGAAGAAGCATGCACTTTTTAATTTGTTTTTTTTTTTGGCAGTCATAGGTCAAGTAATTCAATTTTCCAATTCTAATGACATTATGGGTGATTGATCGCCAATTGGTGGTCCGGAGGCTAATTCAGGTCTCCCAGAACTCCCATTTTGGTCCTTGTCACTTTAAAGTAATTTGCTCCCTCTTGTCAAATGATGATGAATATGCTCTCAGTGTATGTTCATAAATGGTTAATAAAATGTGTAATGAAAAAAGTCAAGCAGAACACGGATTCATTCGTTTGTGTAATAATGAATATGCTGTTTATAACATATGTATAAATGGTAAGTTATAATAGAACATACTGAGAAGTCACGTCTGATTGGCAAAGATAGTCTAAACTATATATCTCTAAAACAATCTCTAAAGTAAACTATCTAAACTACTTACATTTACCAACAAACGTAAATGTCAGAACTAAGAATTTCTTCAAAGCTCTATTGACCTGAATTAAGCAAAAAATCTGTTCCTCATGAGGCCAATTATCCTAAGTTAGGCCATGACATGCATTACAAACAAAGCTGTGTCAGCAGCTGTGTGTGTGACGTTTCCATTAGGGCTTCAATACATGGATGTGAATCATGCAAAGTATTACAATGACATGCTATTTTATTTTCATCAGGAGTTTTTAAAGAGTTAGACCCTACCAATGAAATGATTGCCCATAGCATATTACCCAGACAACTTTTGATGATGTCATGTTCAGATGGAGAAAAAAAATACATCTCCACAGAAGGACAGACATCTCCACGCAAACAATCTACAAATGTTTTTCCTGATCATTGTTTGCTAGATCTGTGTGCCACACCGCCATATCAATCCATGTTTATGGGCATTTTTGTCCTTTCAGCGGACCAACATGCTTTATGAGAAACTAATTGGGCCTATCATTTTGACCATATTCTTGTTTGTCAATCCCAGCCCACCAATATAAAAAAGTCAAGATAGTATGTTCGCAAAAGACTCATCAATACTAGAATGACTTAAATGCAAACCTCACGATTTGATTTGAAACCCATGACTTTCTAACAAAAATCACTGCCATTAGATACAATGAAACTGCTTGGAATAAAAATGGCACTCTTGCTCTGATAATTGCAGAGGGGACAGAAGCCTATAATTAATTAAGCCAGCCTTTATTCTCATGTTGGGCCATTGTAATTGAAACCATTGACCCATTTCTCATCTTTTTTGGAGGCACAGCTAACAGTCATATCTCAGCAAGACAGAACATGTGTGAATAAGGTGGAACAGTCAGGGTTCAGGGAGCAGAGGAGGACGCATGATTTAGCAATGGAGAGTGGAGTGGCCAAGAGGAAGACCCAGGTGGAGTTTTGTGGTTGTAGTGACAGAGGACTTAAAGCAGACCTAAGTAACTCATGCCCCTAGAGGCCATACGCACCACTGCAGGTGTCATAGCAGGTGTTGTTTATTTTTTTACTCATTAATTGTCCATGGAGATCATTTTTGTCCCTCAAACTTGGCTGTAAACACTGCTAAAGTGGCGCTAGCCCGCAGTTAGCTTTGCCCGTTTGCCCTATTAGCTTCTTCCTCGTGATTCCATCAGTGCGTATTGCGCCTCCGACCCGGTGCGGGGAAAGTTACAAGTGTGCTTTCTGGCCAGAGACACCAAGGGGAGCTGAATCATCCCATTAACACTTGCATGAAAAGGATTTATTAAAGCAAACAAGTTAGTTCTGCTTTGCTTTGTGATGATGATAAAAAGCGTCCATCCCTACATCGCCATTTTGTGGAGATCTTGCCGACAACATACATTTGACGAATCCCTTCTCCTCGAGCTTGTCCTCTCTCATACAAAATACATCAGCTTCATGCACATCACCACCACGCCAGATGTCCCGTATTGGCTTTAGCGTTCGTTGTTGCGCTTGATCATTAATGGCGGCGACGAAGACTTCACTTCAAAACCCATTTGTTGTTTTTTTTTTTTCGTCGACAGAATGATTGTATACTCGGCGCGTTGGATAAATGACACTAAATGAACGCTCGCAGTTTGTGTGAGTGCAGAAGACCACGAGGCCCGGAGCGAATCATGTCAGGTCTATAATCAGCTAGCATGTGGTACGAATGGATTGAATGGGACTAAAGAGGGACCTCGGAAATGACATGCTTTATGTTGTGAAGACGCGGGTTACAGGAGCACGAGGTTCAGGCTTCCACGGCAGGATTTTATTACGGGGACAGTTGGGTCAAGCTGCCCCCTAATCCTGTTAGAGCTGTGAAATGGCTAAAGTGCGCAGGATTCGGAGACAAAGCATGCGTTTTAAAGGTTCCGTAAATCAAGCCTAAAAACCTAAACATATCTGGACTGGAGTGGCGTTTTGTGTCATTCAATCTCCCTTTGCCGCACTCAAAAAACGCCATGTTATTACTAGTTCTTCAATGTATCAACAGTTACAGCATGAGCCCTCATATATCTTACGAGTTGTAGTTTTTAGAGGTTTTGTCAGTGCCATGCCACGCTCCATTTTAGCCGACTAATTGCTGCTCCGGGCGTGTTTTGGCTCGACGAAGGATTTTTAGGGCCGATGCTCAGCCCATAGCGTGCTCGTCTTCACCAAAACACAAGGGCAGGCTCTCCTTGCTTCACTCAAGATGGAGCTTGAGAAAAAATACTTTACTCCCATCCTCGGCGTCATTATAGTCCTTTTCTTCTCCTGAATAATACGTCTTAATGCGATGATTGAAAGTCAGGCTCTAACTTGTCCGCGGTCCGATCCTTGGAGAGAGCGCGAGTGAAGGAGGTTGGTATCCCGTGTGATCTAGTTCAGCTTCACTTATCTGTGCTTTATGGCCTAATTAGCTGTCTAATCTCCTCCTAGGAACGTCTTTTATTATTCCGGGTAGACAATGAGACTGTTAAAGGGGAGGGGGGAGCTGTGGATGGAGACGGTGCACCTGACTTATCTGGCTCTATACGCCATTGTGTTTGGTAGATGAGCTTGTGTTGTTTTATTTCCATGTTGGTTGGTCGACTGTCGCAAATTGTAACTTTCCACGTTTGATATTTGTCTTTTGAAATGTTATTTGCGGTGGTTCCCAAACGTTTTGCGGCCGTGTTCTCGGTGAGGTTTTGGACGACTAGTTGTGTATCCTTTACTCCGACGGACTTGATGTCTGTGAATCCTGCACACCTCAAAGAAAATGATTGTTTCCATTTAATTCATTGTTTTGAATTAAAAATGCACCTCACATTTTAAACATTTGGGCTTGTCTGAGGAGAACAATAAAACACATTTATAAATTAAAGAAATCAAACATTTGTTTGTACTTGATAGTATTATTTACTCTTATTCATATTGATTTTTGTGTCTAAATTTACATCCCATATCTCTTTTCACACATACCTCTGAAGTCATTCAGCGTACCCCTGCCACAATTTTGGAAACAATGGCCTAAAGTTAAGTGTATAAAGCACCATATATAGGGCTGTCACGATATTTACTATATTTCGACTTATAGTTCAGTAAATGAAAGATAAATGATACATTTTTGGGCTTGATATTTATCGTCTGTACATTTATTGGCATTGCCCCCTATGTTTTCTTTGTAAAACTTTGATTTTTAACTGAAGCAAATTGAGTTTCATTATATTTCATATGTATTACGGCTTGTGTGGTATTTTAGGATTACTGTCATTTTTATGGCTGAGAGTTGACAGTATCTAGAATCATTAGAGTCAATAATATCGTTTTTCGCAATACTTTCCTGCCTCAATATATCGAACTCCAAATATGTTATCGTGACAGCCCTAACCGTATAGGAAATTGAGTATATGAAATAGTCACTTTGCACAAGTTTTGATTATGGACATACAATTACTGCGGAAAACCATTGTCTTTATATACTGTGTCATAGCTTTCTGTGAGCAGGGGAAAAATCCACAATATGACCCTTGATGGAGATTTTAGGTAAAAGACAGTATCCTGTGATTAGGTATATTGCTTAATAATCAACCGTGCTAAGGTATAAACATTTGGACCAAGCATATGTAGGGCTTATGAAATTTGATGTGCACAAAAAATAATTATTAATACTGTTATCAATATTGTATTTGGTATAATTGTTTAGTTCTGTGTAAGGGGTTCCCAAACCTTTCTGTCTCGTGCACCCCTTGGACCTTTCTTTTATACTTCAAGTTCCCTCTATGTCGAGATCGCTGCCAATTATTTAGAAAATGATCAACCAAATTTTTTTTGTACGTTTTTGTAAGTTAGTAAGTTTGTAAGTTCTGTTCAAAACAAGGCTAGACGACTCTGACATCCCTACATTGTAATTCAAACAGCTACTAATATTCACTTAGTATTCAGATTCAACTTCTTATGACTTTTGCATTGATGAGTATTGAGTACTACTTTGACTGCAGCTCATGAAGACAACAATGCTCGTAATCAGATTTTTATTGTTGGTTACAGTTTGGGCTCCATAACTCCCCAGTTGGGTCTAATTTCTGTTGCCACTAAAAGTGATATTGTCAAAGCAGAGATTTGCGGGAAAAAAAGTATCTTGTGTGCTGTACGTCTAATTGTAAAGCCTTTTTATTAATACTGAGCTACAGGAAAGTTGCTGTTGTTTACATTACCGTGGCAGTGTTGCTCCCTGAAGGATGTGAAACACTTGAACTCATACATGTGAAGAACTGGGATGTTAGAAATGTATTGGGAACCATAGCTAACCATTTAAAATGTACACAGTCCCTCTTCTTCTTTAACTTTCCCTTTTATTGTTTGCCTCCAATTACCAGCACTGCTGATAAGATAAAACCAAGTGAACTCTGGCCCTGACAAAGGTCCTGTTCGAGTTTATAACCATGTTGATTTATTATTACGTAAGTTCCTTTGTGATGTTGTTTTGGTGACTTTCTCTGTGGAGCATCACATGTTTCTTTTTACTTGTGTGTTTTTTACATTTTTACTTTTTGATTCAAATTTGAGAAAGGTCATATTTCAATGGGATATACTGGACATACTTTCTCTTCCCCAAGATTTGTGCAAAGAAATACATATATGTTTGGGAAAGTTGCGTGTGAATGCCAGATAACTGTGGCATACATTATTATATTTTTAACAATCGGCCTAAGCGCCTACACTGAGAGCACTGGCCTGTAAATGGATGAGTTTATTGTTGTCGCTGTCAGGCATAATGGTGCAGAAAAAGCCTGTAGTGTCACCAGTGCGAGCAGAGGCAGAAGCGCGTCGTGAGAGGTGCTCCGCTCGCGTTATTGAACTTGGCAGCCTTTAGCCATCAAACTGAGAGCACTGGCCTGTCGTGGATCGGTCAGAGCTCTTTATACCGCGACAGGGACAGAATTGTTTACTGGAGAGATCGTCTCCTAAACAAAATCGGCGACAAACAGAAGTGTTGTCAAGGAAGACAGTTATGGAAGATTTTGTAAAACGATGTCCAAATGTCACTGGATGACATAAGCGGATGGATTTAACAGGAAATATGAAGTGAAAGCATCTAAACGTAAATGTCAATACAGATTATTTGTGATTTATTGTTTCAGGTGCATTCATTGTTGTAAAGCTTACATATATACTGCATATATTTTTAAGACATAACAGGACATGTATGGCCCCTCCTGGAACCGCCACCTTAACGTGGTAGAGGGGTTTGAGCGCCCGAATGATCCTGGGGGCTCTGTTGTCGGGGGCTTCATACCCCTGGTAGGGTCTCCCATGGCAAACTGGTCTTTGGTGACGGGTCAGACAAAGAGCGGTTCAGAAGACCCTTATGAGAGACCAACAGGCCCGGTTAATCGTGAGGCCGTCCTTCTGTGGACCCACCACCTGCAGGAGGAGCCATAAGGGGCTGGTGCAATGTGATTTCACAACCCGGCAACGGACAAATGGAAGAAGATGGATGGATGTATAGGACATGTATGGTCCAAAACTCGTCCCAGCGTTATGTTGCCCTGCATTTCTCTTTATTTAAGTGTTCATTTGTGTGATTTTTTTCTTCTTCTTACAGTGAACCTCCTGGACTCGCGATCTGTGATGGGAGACCCCGGATGGGTGGCCTATCCAAAGAATGGGGTAAGTTCATGTAATACACGCCGCATTAGCCAAGTCTTCCAACTTCCAACTTTATTTCTATAGCACGTTTTAAAGCAGCTAGATGCAAGTTAGCCATTTTATACTCAAGCGCGTGCATGGCGGCACTTCGGACCCGAATGAACACCTTTCTAAGTGACAGTGCAGGATTTTAGAGGCAGTTGTGGTGAACATTTCTGAGCTCATTCTACACATTAGGACATTGCTGGAACATGTAGGGGGTGGAAATTGCATAATTTTAACATTTTTAAACCCCGTATAGTCCCTTTAAAGGGATATTTCAGGATTTTTGACATAGGGCCTCATTTCCTAGTTATCCAGAGTGTTGCTGATTTCTGGAGATATTTTTTTTTGTAATTCATGATGTTCTTATATTTGAAGAGTTTCGTGGCGCTAGGCTAGTGCAAGGCTACTGCATTTCTATGGTATCAGCTAGCCTGAATTAAAAACAGTCTGACTCACTCCACAGAGCACCTGAGGCGAATCACTTATAACACCAGACTAACCATATAAATGTCTGTGTCGATAGAATATTTTTTGGAATATAACTGACCTTGCATCACATGAATGATCGCATTTTGAGGGACTATTTTCTAGCAGATCACTCCGCCGCACGAAGCTGATGCTGCTCAAATATAAGTTATTTTACATGCAAAATGGTTAAAATGATTCTATCGACACAGACATTTATATGGTTAGTCTGGTGTTATAAGTGATTTTCCTCAGGTGCTCTGTGGAGCGGGTCAGACTGTTATTAATGTAGGCTAGCTGATACCGTAGAAATGCAGACAAACATAAGAACTGCTTGAATTGCAAAAAAAAATATCTCCAGAAATCAGCAACATTCTGGATAACTAGGGAATGAGGCCCTATGTCAAAAATCCTGAAATATCCCTTTAAGAACAAAAGTTTTCGAAATTCTCAAGGAAGGAAGTACATCCAGGGCAACCTACTAATCAGGAAAGTATAAAAAAATCAAATAATACAAAAGGTCAATAACAATAAGGATGCTTAAAAAACCTTCACTCTAAGAACTGAATAAAGGCCTACATGGTATTCAAATTCTTTCTTTGGACAAGTCTTAGAACACTCGAGTGTGGGTGCGCAGTGTTTCACAATTTGCATGCATAACTCATTTCATAACCCTCCTCTTTTGTAATACCAAGCTGTCGTTCGGCGCTGCAGAGGGCACTTTAACTTACTCTGTGTCCATGATAAATGACTCCTGTGGTCAAGTGCACGGGCCCCGATTTGTTTTATCAAGGTTAAAGGTTGGTGCAGATCCAGGAAGTCCCAGTTCATTATCGAGCTAAATTGAATTCATGAATAAGATATTGAAAGTCATTGTGGAATATATTACTTTCTTTCCCAAAAATTAAATGGCGTCGTTTTCCTCAAGTTGACAGCTAATTAACTAAGAGATGACATACGGTTTGGTCCTTCAAAAAGTGGACCTCCAGTACGTAATGCTTTGTTCAGAATCTTCCTTAAAGGGATATTTCAGGATTTTTGACACAGGGCCTCATTTCCTAGTTATCCAGAGTGTTGTTGATTTCTGAAGATATTTTTTTGTTTTAATTCATGCAGTCCTTATATTTGAAGAGTTTAGTAATGCTAGGCTAGTGCTAGGCTAGCGCATGTCTATGGTAACTAGTAGCCTGCATTAAAAACCTCCTCAAAATCATGGGGTAATCCTCCAAACGTTGCCATATCTGATTTGTAGAAAGCTCCTTTGTAAATTCCACTTGTAGTAATGCCGGCCGCAGGTAAACAAACTACTGTAGATCCGGAAAGCAGATCACTCCCCGGCTGCGTAGCTTAAAACCAGGAAGCTGATGCTGCTCAAATATATACGTTTTTTAAATGCAAAATGGTTAAATTTGAATAACTATTCAGTCAACACAGACATTTATATCGGTAGTCTGGTGTTAATGTGATTTGCCTCAGGTGCACTGTGCTTTAATGCAGGCTACTAGTTACCATAGACATGCACTAGCCTAGCACTAGCCTAGCACCACTAAACTCTTCAAATATAAGGACTGCATGAATTAAAAATAAAAATAATCTCCAGAAATCAACAACATTCTGGATAATTAGGAAATGAGGCCTTAAGTCAAAAATCCTGAAATGTCCCTTTAAGATATTCTCTAGGTAAGATGCTTCTTGTCAGTATGTGTCAGTAGTGAGCTGCTCCGGACTCAAGCCCCTCACTCCCCATCACACGCTGCCCTGATGATGCATTCAAAGTGAAAGGGAAATCATACCCACACATTTTTCAGCAGAATAAGATTTATAGCATATGCATTTTCAAATTTTGTGTCACTTGTGACTAAGTGCTCACTAACACAAATTTGGACAGATTTGTGAACAATATTTGAAAGAAATGGGTCTATTGTGTATGTAGAAAAAAGGTTGTATGACTTTGAGTTCACCTCATGAAAATGAGAGCAAAAACAAAAGAATACCCATAAAATACTTTGTTGTGGTGGCAACTTGAGAAGTTAAATGATCAGAACAAGTCTAGTCGAAATGTCAGGATCTCAAATAGAAAGATTGGGGGACAGTTGTTGCGATCTTCAGGAGGAGACAGGATTCCTCAAACATGCATAAATATACAGTACAATTTGCATAACTGGGCCCTTTAAGACAAATCATTGATGCAATCTAATTTGCTTCATTCCTATCAGAAAATAAGAATCTCCTGACCTCTAGGAAGCCGATGACACACTGGCAGCAGATTTTTCATTTGCAGATCCATTTGATGCACATGGAAAAATGTGGGGCA
The DNA here is from genome assembly GCF_951799975.1 of Gobius niger. Lineage (NCBI taxonomy): Eukaryota > Metazoa > Chordata > Actinopteri > Gobiiformes > Gobiidae > Gobius > Gobius niger. The sequence continues at coordinate 13,345,355 of NC_136853.1, read as the reverse complement.
GTAACAACTTGTGCTGGCAAATATGCAAATATGCACACACCGGACCGTTTGTGCTGACCATGGCGCTTTTTTTTTTTTTTTTTTCCAGCGTAGTGTATTCAAATCAGTTCCCATTGTGTTTGTATGTAGAGATGGGGAGATAGTGCTGACAAAAGCAGTCATATGTGCAATCATATTAATGAAGACGTGATTATGGCGTGAGCGTGGGGCGTCGCAGCTGCATAAATAAGGCATTCGAGAATAAAAGGATTTGATAGGACACTGTAAGAGTCCCCATTACGACCTTGTGTCTGATTAACTGTTGTTGCAGCTTACAGCTAATTTAGATGACAAATTTCCATTCAACGCGCCAAACGCTCAAATGAAAAGTCTATTATTACATTTTTAAATAGGAGATGCTGTCGTTATGTGGCTATTAAAATTCTCACTTGCAACATCCTCAGACCAGCCAGCTCATTGTTACTGCAGAGAATGAAGAATTCCAGTGTCTGGGCTTGGTAGATATTGCAGCCAAAGTGTGCATGTATTATGTTTTAACTACCTCATTCCTTATTGTTGGAATACCAGGGAGACACGATAATTGACATGTTAAAAGGAGAGAAGGATATTTAAAGTGTGAATTTGACAATGGTTAACGAGTAAAACGAGAGACAATAAAAAGCCAAAAAGGAAGATCCCGAGGGGGAAAAAGAGTAAAACTTCAAAATATAGATATTAAACTAGCATTTGCGTTATCCTTATACAATTCTGTCAGTAAGTAAGTAAATCCAATTTCTATATTTTTTTATTTATTGATTGATTTGGGACAGTCAATGAATGTTCATAAAACGTGATCAAACACATTTCTGTAGTTTGTAAGATGGCACATGCAAGTTCTAAAGGGAAATACTGTGAGTAATTGAGTCTACACGCCTGCTATTGGGCTTGCTTTTTTGGATCAGACTTTCTCAAAACATAGGCTAGATTCAGTAGTGTCTTCCCTCACAAGGTAAAGTTATGTCTTACCATGTTGTGTTGTGTTATGTAATTTGTAGGGGTGGGACTTTTCCCCCCAAGCCGGAACCTTTCTATTTGTGTGTTTCTGGTACGCCCGTATATCTGACGCACATCCGCCCACAACAGCAATGGACGGAGACGCTTCACTCGGCCCGTTGGGGACTCAGTTTTGTTTTTAAAACGTCCTAATGGGACGATAGACAGCTGTACTGCTGTGTGCAGGTTGTGCAAAAAAGAATTCTCCTTCCACCGCAGTTACGAGTCTAAAATATCACCTCAATGCGAAACATGGGCCAAACATAGAGACGTCCTCGATGCTAATGCTAGCGTTAGCCTCAAACACAGAGACGTCCTCGATGCTAATGCTAGCGTTAGCCTCAAACACAGAGACGTCCTCGATGCTAATGCTAGCGTTAGCCTCAAACACAGAGACGTCCTCGATGCTAATGCTAGCGTTAGCCTCAAACACAGAGACGTCCTCGATGCTAATGTTAGCGTTAGCCTCAAACACAGAGACGTCCTCGATGCTAATGTTAGCGTTAGCCTCAAACAAACGCTCCAGCCAGCCCACTCTGAGCCCAAATAACCCTAGCCCTTGTCAGTATAAGAAATGGCACTTTGATTTCTGATAAAAGCAATTGTTAAACACTTAAAGCCGCCTTTTGCTTTATTTATTTTTTACTTTTATATAAATGTGGCATCATTATTACTGTTTAATGAACTCTATAAGTTACATGAGTGATCCGAGTTCCTTGAAAGCTAAATAGCTATAAATGCACTTTGCCTCTGTTACTTGAATAACTGCAGATTAACAATAATAAACACATTTGTTGTTGAACTCATGTTTTTATCTAATTATTTAATAATTTAGGTGCAAAAAAATAGTTTTTGGTTTTCGAATAAAAAGCGGTTAATTGCGATTAATTAATTACAGACCTGTAATTAACTCAATTCAACATTTTTTAATCGAGTCCCACCACTGGTTATTTGCTGTTTAAAGATCAAACCAGTTGATTTTGGATGATATGATTGCTGTTGAATTACAATGAAGTTCAACCATTGTAAAGATAAGTACATTCTGTAATACAAATGCAGTACTCTACCTCGGCTATGAGTCTGGAGCTTCCTGTAAAAGCCACTGGACCTCGATTCAATAAAAAAAAAAGACTTACCCAACCCTTCTTGCTTCCCTATTCAATCTCCGCGATGCTTCAGGTTGTTTTGTTCTGGGGAAACATGTTCCAAATGGTTTGTTTACATTCCCCTTCTCATCCTGCCCATCACTGTCACAACTCGCTCCTCTCTCATCCCCAACATCGGCGCCATTCCCGTCTCTCTTGGTCCCGGAACATTTGTCTAACTCCTCATTCTCTCTCTGTCATCCGTCTCTGCTTTCATCTCACAATCGTTATACTTCCCCCCTTTACATTTGGATCCCCTGCAGATTCCCTGTGCTTTGAACCGCGCAAACTCAACTTAAAGCGTTCAAATAGCTACAAAGTTTGACAGACGACCTTGAGTCACCGAGATGAAAAAAAGTCAGCTAAGTGGATTGAAATGTATAGTTTGACAGAGTTTTCGCGGTCAGTGAGGTTTTTGACTTTGCAATCTTCAGCTTTGGGTAAGTTATTTGTCTCTGGCCAACGTGTATCATAATGAAAGAGACACACGGTTTATTAGTCGAAGGATTAGCCGTGATCCCTAAGAGTATAATCAATACATTTTTAATTAAATAAAGTATTTGGAGTTTGTTGAGTGTCATATAGCTTTGCCCGATTCTTCATCGTGATTGCATTAGTGTGTATTGGGGCCTCCGACCCGGTGGCAGGAAAGTGGCAATTGTGGTTTTCTGGCCAGAGACACCAGGGGGAGATGAAAGACCCTCCAATCATCCCATCAACACTTGTATTACCCCCACAGGGACAACGGAAAGGATCTATTAAGCTTAACAAGTTACTCACTGCTGCTTTAAGTAGCGCTTAAGCAAATCAAATGTATTTATTTTTTGCTTTTGTAGCACTCTTGTTCCCATACTGGATTGCTTAGCACCAGTGTCTTTGCTTCTATAAGTCTAACAGTCAAAATCAAGGACATGGGGGTGAACAAAAGGGGGAGGGAGAGTGAGGAACGCTTGGTGATGAAAGCTATCAAAGAAAGTAGTCCACACCAGTTTTCTAGGTTGGGAGACGATTCTGGATAGTTACAGAATAGAGGACACAGGGAAACTAATAGTCTGGGTTGGATTGGAAACATGTAAAAAAGAGATATTTAATCCCAATGTGTTTCATCCCGGTTAAATAAAGGTCAAACAATATGGATACAGGAAAAAGGTGTAGGTGAGTGTGTGTTGGATGGTAGTGTCACGTCGGTCAGCGGTAATGGCTGGTAATAATCAGTTGGAGACAGCTTTACAGACTTAGTGCCAGGAGGGCACTCAGCCGAGCCACAGGGGGTGCACTGACGGCGCTGACAAATGTAGGGCTATACGGAGACTGCAGCACTCGCTATGTAACTCTACGTCTTTCCTCCCTTTACCTACAGTATACCTCTTCTCCCTTTCATTTCTGTTTCCTTGTTACCTACATTGTTTATCTTTCATTCTTTAACTCTGTTCCACAACAGTGAAATGCTACACACAGTACATACAGGACAATATTACTGTGGAGTTCTGTGATAAAGGCTTGAAAATTCATATGGAAAAATAACTGTATTGTACTGAGTTCAACAAGGTAAAGACACGAGAATCTTGTTTCTTGAAAACCTGATGCATAATAGTCTTTCAGTCTTGGCTGCTTATAGATAGTGCTCTGACATTTCTGAACATTCGCACATGTGGTAATATGCCTTTTTCCGTGACAAGTGCAAATTATATAACAGACGGCTGACATATTGAAAGCTGAAACAGGTCTGCTCGCCAACCAACTTCACATCCATTCATGCATAACAGCAGGCAAAAGAGCTTGTATTCAGTATGTTTATGCACTCTGGGGGTAATTTACCACGCTCTTGCTCAACAGTGGATCAGCAGACGAGTCATTTAAGCATTCTTTACTCAAGCAGCATTCTCTCAATGACAGATCAGATTCAGGGCCCTAAAACTACAGGCCATTTCAGTAGATTAATTAGGTGCAAAATGCCCACAAATATTTTCCTACTTGGACTTGCTATTGAGCACCTGTCTTGATAAATGACACCCTCAGCCTCTAACCAAGCATCGTCATGTGGCACAAGGTTGTAAGTGGACTTGACCTTCATTCATTTTGTACTTTGACATTTCCTATACTTCATACTCTTTCTGTAACCTGTAAAGCTAGCATATATTACCATGTCTAACTTTCCAAGAAAGAGGCATTTAAATTGCTTGCAGTTCTAGGAAAGCTGCCATGTTGACCCATTGTTCTACTCCTGACTCCAACTATAAAGGTCACTTCACACATTCCATACAATCAGATGACACTAACTTTTTTCTCCTTACAATTCCCCACACAGTCACATTTTTTTGCGTTAAGCCAAATAACTGCTGGCAGTACTTTGTATAGTCCAAATCACAACATGAGTTGCCTCACAGGGCTGCACCAAACATCAAAACAGAGAAACAAATAACCACGTAAAAGTAATGCCATGAAGTATTCTGTGAGGCTGCTTTAAAATGCAAAGACTGCAATTAAACAGATAATTATTGTAAATAACATTATACATCTCAATGGGGTTAAGCATGTATGCTGTAAACCCTCTGTTGTTTAGACCCCCTACAAATATGTTGTGAAATGCTCGTGATCTTTGCATTAGTCTTTATATTTCTGGTTGTACATTCAAAGGTGTACATTTGAAAAATAAATAAATAAACTCAATGTACATAAGTTATGTTTCTCATCATGACTTCAGCACGCTGCTGCCTTTTTGAAAAAGAAAACCCAAAAGACAAACTGTTGTAAACTTCTGGCATGACACTACAGAAATCCTACGCGGTGCATCTCAAAGTTCTGTATTCCACACCATTTGGTCCCATGCATAAGCAAAGACAGTCGTCTGTCGAAAGTTAGCTGTCATGGTGTGTGGGTGTGCACTGGTTAAGCTGAATAAAGCTGGAGCAGGCTGTTGGATCTGTGTGATCTAACCAATAAGAGGCTTACTGTCTGCACTGGGCTGCACTGTAAAGTCTGGGAACCATCACCGCTCAGAGAAAATGTCATAATGCATGTAATTCTATATAGTTCATCCGATCAGTGGACTATATACTATATACTATGTTAGTGCTCTGCTGCTTGTGTGTTGTCTTTGTTTATATATTTTTGTTCCGTAGACATTTTGTGAAGCACTTCGGTCAACAATACCAAACCAATTTGATTGATTTAAAAAAGAAAGTCCTGGGTTTGATTCCCAGACCAGTAATTACCTATGACACAACCCAAAGTGTCCCCATGCTGTTTGATTTAGATGATGCCAGAACTTAAAAAAAAAAATCTCTCAGAGTTCTAGCAACCAGGTGGCAACAGACTCCAACTTCAGCTTTGTTCAAAACCTAAAGAAAGTCAAATAAACAGAGCCTAAGCCGTTGACGAAGCAGTTTTGATTCCCGAGTGCATCCCAAACTGTGCGATAACCCCCAAAAAACAAAAGCGTCTTAACTAACGCGGAGACAAATGGGTGGAAAAGGGGGCAGAGAGAAAAGAAACAGATGGGGAACAAGAAAGAGAAAAGAAGCGCAGAGGAGACAAAGACACAAGCTTGTGCACAACGGCTACGGCAAGGATTGATTAATATGGGCTATTAAGCTATAACACCAGATCATAGTCTGCTCCCTGTGGCCATATTACGGTGACATGATGAAGCGTCTGTATTAGCCATGGGAGAGTGCTAGTGATGCAGATAATAGCCACATCCCGGGAGACCTGCGGGGGGAATTAATGCTGCTGTCTACCTCACATACAAGCACGGAAACACTTGTACTATCCTGGCTACAGCATTTGCATATATTGCACAGATTTTTAAAAAAAAGGACACTTGCTTATTTTAGACGTGTCACGGTGTCTGCTGGTATCTCCCACAAACCGAACAGCACAATAATCCTTTTCTTCTTATGACAGGTACACCACCCTTCGTTCACACTAAATGCAAATATGTTGCTTAACAATACGGTGTTTCCTTTGTGCTTGTTGCAGTAGGAGGCAATAGGGTGGAAGAGAAGGGGATTATTCTGCTATCTGTAACCGCACATCCGCCCAAGCACCTTTCCTAGCTTCCGCGCCAGTGCTAAGCCTCCCAAAATGTCTTTGCAGAGCCTCTTCTCGCCAGATTTCTCCACGTCTTACTCCCTCTTAATGTAAAAGGTGCTATGTTCCCTGCAATGATGCGCTGGCAGATAGAATGCAAGAACTGGGGAGTGTTAGCAGAAGTGAAGCCAACTAGAGGAATGAAGTTGTTCTCCTGCACTCTGCTAACAACTTTTTCTCTATTTGATCATTCACTTTGAAAATACCTTGGAATAGCCACTTACTAACTGCATAGTTGTGGAGTGGGTAGCCCAACAATAAGAGGATTTTGAGTTGACTGTACTTACATGTTATGGTAATTGAATCCTGCCCGTCCTGCTATTTGTTTTGCCCATAGGCTTTATTAGATAGGGCAGTTCAAGGTGAAAGGGGGCAAGGACAGACATCCAGAAATGTATCGGGACTCAAACCCAAGTAGCTGTAAGACTAAATCTAAATCTATTAAAAAAGAATGAAAAAAAGGTGAGCAGTAACACATATAAACTGATAGCACGTGCTTTTTTGGCAAATTTGAAGTTCTCAATTTGTTTTCAGGGGAAACAATTGTGTGTGCATATTGAAAACAGTACTAAGTCAATTGTTTACCTTAATAAATCATTTAATACAAGTGTTAATGGGATGATTGGGGGGGGGGGGGGGGGGGTCTTTCATCTCCCCCTAGTGTCTCTGGCCAGAAAACCAAACTTGCAGCTTCCCCTGCAATGGAATCACAAAGGAGAAGCTAATGGGCAAAGCTAACTGCGGGCTAGCACCACTTAAGCAGTATTTACAGCCAAGTTTGAGTGAACAAAATGATCTCCATTGTGTAATTGGATGTACAATATCCCTCTCTCCCTTTGTGTTTTCTGTCAGCGTAGTATTTGCTCTCACGGACAATTAATGAGTAAAAAAACGCAACATGCTATGACACCTGCAGTGGCGCTTACGGCCTCTAGCGGCAGGAGTTACTTAGCAGTGCTTTAATTTCGAATGCAGGAAATGCATGGAAGACAACTCATCAAATGTGTCACATTAGTAACATGATAAAGTGTGGGGAATTAAATATATTATTGACATCATTTGTTTAGTTATTAGTGACCTTTTCAAAGTAAGAAACTCCATAATTGAGTTTGTGATGAGCATTTACAAATCTTTATGTTGCATTTGTTTGCCTTTTCACTACACTTTGATCTTTAAACTATGGTTACGTTGTGTGTATATATAAATATAATTGAAACTGCAGCCTTCAGATGCAAAAGATTTGACAAAATATTCCTTTAACCCCACATCTTACTCTTTATTTTCTTTCTCCTTTCTGCAGTGGGAAGAAATTGGCGAGGTGGACGAGGACTACGCTCCCATCCACACGTACCAGGTCTGTCGTGTGATGGAGCAAAACCAAAACAACTGGCTGCACACCAACTGGATCCTGACGGAGGGCGCCCACAGAGTCTTCATAGAGCTCAAGTTCACTCTGAGAGACTGCAACAGCCTACCGGGCGGGGTGGGCACCTGCAAGGAGACTTTCAACATGTACTACTATGAAACTAACGGCGACGATGAGGAGGAGGGTGCTTTGCGAGATGGGGTCGGGATCACGGATGAAGAAGATTGGGCCCTGAAGGAAAGTCGGTACATCAAGATAGACACGATCGCAGCCGATGAGAGCTTCACAGAGCTGGACCTGGGCGATCGCGTGATGAAGTTAAACACAGAAGTTCGAGACCTTGGCCCACTAACTCGGAAAGGCTTCTACCTGGCGTTCCAGGATTTGGGTGCATGCATTGCCCTGGTGTCTGTGAGGGTGTTCTACAAGCGGTGTCCATTTTTGGTGAAGAGTTTGGCCGAGTTTCCGGACACCATTCCCGGTTCAGAGGCCTCGCAGCTGGTGGAAGTGGTGGGACACTGCGTCAATAACTCTCTGCCACTGTATGAGCCTCCCAGGATGCACTGCAGCACAGAGGGGGAGTGGCTAGTGCCCATCGGGAAGTGCGTGTGCCAGCCAGGATTCGAGGAGCTTAATGGATTGTGTCACGGTAAGACGTTTTCCTTCTTTAAATGCAGATTTATTTACTTTTTCATATGCATGTAGCAGTGGCTTCTCATTGACAAGGGAAACTGAACTTCCCCAAAATTTCACTCGCAAAATTGCTTAATAAAATCTACTTTGCCAATGTTGGTATTAACAATATACATCCACTATGAGTGTGTTCAATGTTGTGAGAATGTCAGTTGTTAATCAGGTGTTTCAGTGTGGTCTCCCCTGTAATATCCCTGTCCCCAATGGGATGTCCCATCGAAGCTCTGCTTTTTGAAAGCAGCCTCTGATTAGCTAGCTTTGGAGCTCCGCTTCAAACCAAAGGACAGTGTTGCCACACCCACCAGCTGAATGGTGATTAGCTGCTTCCCAAAAATGTTTAAAAATCTTTAACTGACAGCTCCTGCTGCGCCTCTTGATTGTCTCTGTTCTGTGTGTCTGAGAGCATCATGTTTATAGCAATAGCAGATGTCACTGTGAAGCTACAAGAAGAAAGCAGAAGCTGTTGAGGCCAACATGACAATTTCAGTCGTGTAGTACATGTTTTATGGAAGCTTTAAAATCACGTACTTTTGTGGAATAAGAAGACTTAAGAAGAAAAATGTTTTCTGGCATTAGCTCCTCCTGCTTTGTGCTGCTCTTATCCACATACAGCTACATCGTGACAGCTCAGAGTTAGCTCCAATTCCATCCTCTTTTTTGTTTAGTCCTCATTTGAACATGGTTTAGTGCTGATTTAGTCCCAGCTTTTTGCTCCGGTGTAAACCTTGTTAGAGTAACTTGTGTTTGGACTTGATTTATTAGCTGATGTAGGAATAGGTTTAATATATTTTACTCCTAATTAGGCCACAAGCAATTGTCAAATTTTGATGTTTTGATTTTAGCTAGGAGCCAAAAGTCTAAATAAATCTTGTATGCACAAAAGGCTGTGTGTAAAACTGCAGAGTAGAGTACTGATATAGGTATATGAAATTCCATGATAGTTAGTATATTAAAATAAAAATATATAGCTTCCCCTGGATCACCATCAGCGACAGCGGCCACTTGTATGTACGGAATGCATTTTGAATTCTTGGTTGTTGTAAAACTACAGATTCACTAGGCCCTATTTCTTGCATTCAAAATCTTATATAACCATGAATTCAAAACATTCCTATAGAAGGAACTCAGGCAGTACCTTTACTGTGCCGAGCAATTGGCAGATTTATAGCTGAATGCCTCTGACCAAGAAAATGCCAGGTTCAGATCCTCGTCCTCCTGATGATGTATGAGCGAGTGAACCCGCCCATACATCAGGAGGACGAGGATCTGAACCTCAGGCATCGAGACATGGTGGTCACTCACTGCCCACACAACATTTAATACACAGAATCGAAAAGAGGCACACGGACTTGCACAATTGCATCATTACAGCAAAACAATTGAACTCCAAAATGCACTACGGACATTATTTGCCCTGACTGAGCCTCCATCTTCTCATTGTTCAGCTATTTTTATGGAGAAAAAAAGCCACTTACTGTAACTAATTCTACAGTTTAAACTTACGACAATATCCACGTGCAGAAATACAATTCCTCTCCTTTTGCTCCTGTCAGTGATTTTTTTCTGCACATACTTATGATGTGGGAGACTGGGAGCACCCCCCCTCCCCCACCTCTTTGTACACATCCACGTTTGCCTGTGTGCCTCTCTATCCCGCGCCTGTCTTGTTTATTTTGGTTTAGCGGCGTGTTTGTTTTTAGTGCTGTGTGCTTGAGTGCGCCCCTGTCTCCTGTTTATTCCCTTTGTAAGAGTAGCACAGCGGGCGCCTGTGTTTTTAGCCTCGCAGCGGATTTTCCCCTGGGCCCCCCCAGCACTCGGCGATCTCATGCTAGCACTCTTGCCCAAACACACTCTCACCACCGACTACCTCCAGCGTGGGCCACGTCGGCTTCCTCCTCTTCAATCTTCTCCCAAATTGCTTCATTTCCAGTAGAAGAAGCGTCGAGTGGAATCCGAAAGAATGTGTGTGTGTGGGGGGGGGGGGTGATTTTGCAGAGCGATAGATCCATGCCAGGCGAAAATGAAAGGCTTGATCTCTGAACTTTCTTTGCATTTTTATGAATGTGATCTTTTTGCCGGCACTAATGAAGTGTCACTCCGCGTGGGTAATCACAAATGAAGGCGTTCTTGACAGGATCGGATATGCAAATTAATATGTCTTTCATTTTGGGATGTAATGCTTTTGCCATGGATACTCTGACCACTAGGATTCTGATTGCAACGGTTTTGAATCAAGACATTTTGGGGTTTGGTTTGTAGGATTTCACCAATGTCTTTTTTTTTTAATATATATATATAATTCTTAATGCCTAAATCTGTATTCTCTGGAAATACAGTTTTACAAAAAAATTCAACTTGTACCTGTTACATGCAATCTGGTGCGTGTACGGGGGGGGAGTCGACCATGTTTTGTTTGTGCCCCGCCAACGGGGTCAATCCATTTACACCATAGCCATTTTTAAAAGGTTTGTTATTTGGACTCGGGCCTTTTGTGGCGCAGCAGCGTCTGTGCAGAGAAAAGTGTGGATGGAGTGCAGTAGTGTTTCCTGTTCCCGTTTACTTTCAAATGAATGACTTTTGAAGTGGGTCGATAAAGTGTAGCTCTGTAATGCAACATGGCTGCCCCGACTTAAAGGGATATTTCAGGATTTTTGACATAGGGCCTCATTTCCTAGTTATCCAGAGTGTTGTTGATTTCCGGAGATTTTTTTTTTTTTTTAATTCATGCAGTACTTATATTGAAGAGTTTAGTGGTGCTAGGCTAGCGCATGTCTATGGTAACTAGTAGCCTGCATTAAAAACAGACTGACACAAGCACAGCGCACCTGAGCACAAATCATTTTCATTTTTAAAAAAATGCAAAATGGTTATAAATGTCTGTGTTGAATGAATATTGTTTAAAATATAACCATTACTACACATGGAGTTCACAAAGGAGCTTTCTACAAATCAGATATGGCAATGTTTGGAGGACGACCCCATGATTTTGAAGAGATTTTTAAAGGAATAGGTCACTGTTTTTCCATACTGAGCTATGTTCTTACCTGAGCTTAGACGAGTTGATACGTACCTCTCTGGTATTTGTGCGTGCTTGTGGAAGAGCTTGGTCGCTTCTAAATTTAACCCGTTTGGAGCTATAGGAATATACTGGGGGAGGCCAAATGCTAGCAACATCTTTGGTCGTTTTGCGTGACTGAGGGCACGCACAAAGACCAGACAGGTACGCATCAACTCGTCTAAGCTCAGGGAAGAACATACTTCAGTATGGAAAATGGCCTATTCCTTTAATGCAGGCTAATAGCTACCATGGACATACATGCGCTAGCCTAGCATTAGCCTAGCACCACTAAACTCTTCAAATATGAGGTCTGCATGAATTAAAAAAAAAAGAAAAATCTCCAGAAATCAACAACACTCTGGACACTCTGAAATATCCCTTTAATTCATTTAATGTATTCATCAAACAGGGAAATATATGTAAAAAAAAAAAAGACTTGTTTAGCTTTGCAGAACAATACAATTTGTTTGGTGACAGTTTGAGGGATCAGAAACAAAACGGCAATAATATGGCAGAATAAATGTACGTCATGTACTCTTACAAAAAAAACATCTAAAGACAGAAATAAGCCTGTGTTTGTGCCCCTTGGTTTGATTTGATTCTGTAGTATTTGCTGATGATCATTGTCCACCCTCCCATCCCATCCTTCTTCTGGGATTACGTGATCATAGTCACAACAGCAGTTCGTCACAGAATGAGTCAGTCAGAGAAGTCTGCATCTCTCAGACAGCTGAACCTCTGCAGGGACGTCATTAGGAGATGTACGTCAGATGTATGTTCCGTGGCCTGCCTCTAGTAGTCACTGCACTGTCACCCTGGACTGTCGCGTAGTTGGACTTGTGGACTGAAGCAGCTGACAGGCCACAAGAGCTGACAACTCCAGTCTGGCATTCAGCGACTTCACTGTCCCGTTTTCCGACATGGAGACTTGGACTCTGGACAAAGAAATAATGATACAAGTTTAATACAATACGGCATTATAAAATATGTGCTGTATATATTTTTTTTACCCTCTAAGGCACAATGTGAAAAAAAGGAAGAAAAAAATGCAAAGCATGTACAATGGAAGCCATCATAACACATGGAGAACATTCAAACTACAATAAAACCCCAATTGCTTTGCTGAAAGCAAATCAAAAATAAATCTAACCACCTGTCCTATTTAGTCCTTTGTCCCCCCCTGCCCCACCAATTTGGACAATGTCCCACTTCTTTTGTGTTGCCAAGTGAACCGATTTTCGGATGTAGAAAAACACACACTCATTGCATGAAACGCTCAATATTGGCTCTCCTAGCGATCTGGGTTAAAACACTTTGTCTGCTTTTGAGCCAAAATAGCAAATGAAATGGTTCTATACTGGTCTTTATCTAATTAAAGTTTACATTTCTCACGTCCTCCACGTCCCACCAGATCACACTCGTCCCACTTTCACCACTGTTTAAGGCGAGACACGGCAGGTGAAAGCATTGATTTTTCACGCAGTGGCCAATGTGGAGATTTTAAGCTTGTTTTCTACCTTAATCATCTTGGTTTTTCATGTCAGAGTATGTTTGATGCTTATTTTATGAAGTTTTGTCGCTCGCGAGGATGAGATATCAAAGAAATGCTACAACATTGCTTCGCAAATCCGGCTTTCCCTCGTGCATTCATTCACAAATATTGACATATTATTAACCACATAGTATAATCATTTTTGTATTGTTACAATGGCAATAAGAGAATTCCAATGTGTTGCCTAAAAAAACATATTTTTGATGTTTTCCAAAAACAGTGGAAAAATTAATTAGGCAATTATGCTATGTGGCTAACGATTTTTTACATCCACGTGTCCTGCGATGGGTCCCCGAGATTCAGCTATAATCCAAATATGGTCATTTCCTTTCTGGGAGGCCCCCGGTACAAAAGGCCAGAGAAATGTACCTGCGCATGTTACAAAAGTTCAGGGCCGCTTTTCTCAAAATTAGGTTTTTGCCCCATTCATGCAACGACCTCATGATTTTAGTGACTCCTACAGTCTCCAAACTTTCCCTTCTTGTACTTAACAATGTTTTGAAGGTTTTGTCAGAGATATTGTTTTTACATCAAATTCCGAGCCTGATGAGCTGATGAGCTTTGAACGCAAAATATCAAGTCGAATTTTTTGTTTACTTGAGAATATTGTACAAAAACTAAGCATGAATCTTCGTAACTTATCTACAAACACAATAAAACTATACATTTAGAGTCCATCCATTAAGATTTCATTGTATTTTGTATGTTATAGGCAATTTTGAATTTTATATGAAAACATAAAGTTACAGGAAAGTTGCAATACATTTTCCTCATATTTATGTCAGAAGTGTGAAATTGATCTCACTAAATGATTCGTTTTTCCTATTCACCTGCAGTGTCTCGCCTTAAGGTGGTCACGCTAAATGAAACTATTGTTTAAAATGATCTCTACCAGATTACACACATACAATCTTAACAATGCAGTTTTTTTGTTTGTTTCTCTCTGACACTCGCTGCCAGGTGCACGAGGTCACCATGAAGGACTGCACAATCAATGAAAAAAACAGAAACGCTTTTGTTGGATTAACACTGCAGTTAACGTCATGACAAGCTCGGACTCTTTTGTTGTTTGACCGAAGGAGCAAAATGCACAAAAACTCTTAATTAATTTGTGTGGGAAGTTTGTGTGGGTATTGACAACAAGATGCTATTACGCCAATGACACCGCAAGAAAACCTGACCAGGTCACAGACATATTGAAAGGTACTGATTTTGGTCCTGTTTTGCATACAATTAAACCATTAGAGTACACAATATTATCGGAAACATCAGTTTTAGAAAAAAATAGTGATTTTTTTTCCTAATTAGATGCAAGATTCAAGATTTTTTTTTTGAATGGTTTGAAATTATATTTCTCTCATCCTTGATTGTGGAGCGGGGGGAGGGGTGGGAGGGAGGGCAGGGAGTTCAGCTTCCCGATTGCCTTGCGTATGAAACTGTTCTTCAGTCGACTGGAACTGACCCGTAGATTCCTCAGTCTCCTCCCTGAAGGCAGAACCTTGAAGAGACTGTGTGTTGGGTGCGAAGGGTCCCTGCTGATTTTGATGGCTTTGCGGGTGAGACGGGTGGGGTACATGTCCTTAATAGAGGGGAGAGGGGCTCCACAGATCTTCTCTGCCGCTCTCACGATGCGCCGGAGGCTCCTTCGGCAGGAGGCAGTGCTTGCTTTGTGCCACACAGTGATGGAGCTGGTCAGGATGCTCTCTATAGTCCCTCTGTAGACGAAGCACACAGTGATGGAACTGGTCAGGATGCTCTCTATAGTCTCTCTGTAGAAGAAGCACACAGTGATGGAGCTGGTCAGGATGCTCTCTATAGTCCCTCTGTAGAAGAACCACACAGTGATGGAGCTGGTCAGGATGCTCTCTATTGTCCCTCTGTAGAAGAACCACACAGTGATGGAGCTGGTCAGGATGCTCTCTATTGTCCCTCTGTAGAAGTTGCACATGACAGAGGCTGGGACTCTGGCTCTTGCGGAGAAAGTAGATGCGCTGATTTCTTTTCTTGACCAGTGATGTAGTGTGCATGGTCCAGGAGAGCTCCTCTGTGATGTGCACACCCAGGAACTTAGTGCTGGTCACCCTCTCCACTGCAGCACCGTTGATTGTCAGAGGAGCATGCTGGACCCGCGCTCTTCGAAAGTCCACAACAATCTCTTTTGTCTTGGCCAGACTCCTCACCTCACTCCTGTAGTTTGACTCGTCCTTGAACTGAACTGAACTGAATCTCAGTACGGGATGGAGGCAACAGACTTACATTTCTTTGTTCAGGATAATTTCACATTTATACTGATATCTGTTTATCTTTGAATAAGTCTGTAAAGCAATGTAAATACAGTGAATGCATAGCAAGTGTATTTTCATACCTCACAAAGAATCTGATGTGATTGAACACAGCAATTAAGAAAGCAGGAAGAGCATTTTCCCCTTGCATATGCAGATGAGACCGTTTAAATGACAACTCTTTGAAACGGTGTACACTGGGTTTCCTTCCATTCGCTTTGAAACCGTATGTGATCGCAGCTTCTGCAAATGCTCCTCCACGAGGAGTGTTGAAATGTGCTTCCGAGCGCTTGTGCCACATCATGCGCTCAGTGTCTCCGCTTTAGCGCCGCTCGCCGCTCCCATTTGAAAGCGTGCCATTAAAACATCTGACGGAGGAGGATTAAATAGTCTTCTCTGCTGCGGCACAACTTTAGTTTCAATTACCAGCACAGTCTTCGAATCAGCCATTGCAAAGCGTTCTGGAGTAAATGTTGTTTTTTTCTTTCTTACACCGATGGTAAGAGCTCACACATATTAGTACAGTATGGCAGTGTTGTGGAAATGCTCTTTATGGATGCGTATAGTCTGAGAAAATGTACTGAGTGTAAAAGCATATTACCATGAGAGAAAAAGCAGTACAGTGGTATAGGGGTTCCATTAGAGGTTTGTCTTTTCTGCTTTGTTTAGTTTCTTTCTGCTTTGGACAAGGCACAACGTTTAGATCTGATTTAGTCTAATTCAGATCTATTTCAAGACTCTCTAGGTGCAACAAGACAACGCTGCCTTTGCATTCTTGGAAACACTTTACGTTACGGGCCGGTAAGTCCGTGGTACTACTAGTGGTAACTACTAGTAATGACAGCGGTACTTACAGTGGTAGTTACAGGATATTTACTAGGTTATTATTGTGGTACTAAAAGTCATAATTACTAGTCATTAAGGTTAGGGGTTAGGGAGACATAGAGTTACCCCTGTATCTCTCATTACTAAGAGATACTCTTAGTAATGAAGGTCATACTTCTATTTTCTTTGGTAGTTTAATTGATAGTTTCTAGTATTTTCAGTGATACATCTATTGTATTTATTGGTAATTCAAGAATACGACAGCAGCAATTCATAAGTAGTAAATGTGGTACTTCTGCATACAGACGTAATTTCTAGGATTGTGTGACTATAAAACAACATAAAACAGCATTAGGGAACACAAGAAGTACAACCTTCATTACTAAGAGTTACCACTGTATCTGGAAGTACATAACTTGTAATTCTCACTATAGTATCCTTTAAGTACCACAATAAGTACCTGGAATTACCACTGTAAGTACCAAGGACTTACCGGCCCGTAATGTAAAGTGTTACCGACGATCTGCCACTTCACATAACGCAATTATGTAATTTATCAACAACATGGACTTCATAACTAAATAAAGTAGGTCTGCACAAGTACAATATCTAAACCACAATTTGAATAGTTGCAATGAACAAAACGGGAAGGCTGCAATTATTTTGGCAGTACAGTCTTATTATGTTATGACTTAGATCTCTACAAACATCCATGCACTTCTAGTATTAGTTTAGCACTCAAAAATGTGTGAACTCAATGTCCCTAGTTCCGAGAGAGGGTAGGGAGGCACAGACAAAAGGACAGAAGGATAAATGAGTTGAAGTGGGTGGAGTCGAGGGTGGAAGAGTGATGGCGCGAGTACAGAAGACTAAAGACAAATTGAACGG
Organism: Gobius niger; assembly: GCF_951799975.1. NCBI lineage: Eukaryota > Metazoa > Chordata > Actinopteri > Gobiiformes > Gobiidae > Gobius > Gobius niger. Next base: position 13,328,422 of record NC_136853.1, on the reverse strand, counting down.
TTGACGCGGCGGCGAGATGGTTTAGAGACAGTGAGATGGATGTGGGTTGTTCTGGGGCAGTGATAGCGATCGGTGGAGGAGTGAGAGGGGCCTGTGGGCAGATGGATGAAGGCTGTACTGGAGAAGGATGAGAGGCGGTGTAGTTCACAGGCAGATGTGACTCCTCTAAAAGATAGAAGATAGATCCAATACGCTTTTAAAAGAAATGGACTCAAACATCAGCGATTGACCCGCAGCGAGTGGGGAATTTAAATGAGCGAGAACAGTGCAGTGGGATAATGTTTCAGCAGACAACAGAAGTGCTCTGCTTTGCTCTGAGAAGACAATGGTAATGGAGCTGTATTCATTACAGTCTCCGCTCTGCATTATGTTTTTACCATGGCGTCATGAGGCCATTGTGCCATTCCCAAGCCATGGTAAGAGAAAGAGGAAGTGAGGAAAAAAAAATATGGCAGAGTTAATATGATACTGGTAACAGGAGGAAAGTCAGTCCCTTATCATTCTCAACAAAGATATATCTATGTTGAGGCGACAGTGGCGCAGATGGTAGAGCGGGTCGTCTCATGATCGAAAGGTCGGGGGTTCGAATCCCATCTCCAGAAGGTGCACGCTGTCGTTGTGTCCTTGGGCAAGACACTTCACCCACATTGCCCCCAGTGTCTGCGTACATTGGTGTATGAATGAGAGTATGAATGGGTGAGTGGATCCTTGCTGTAAAGCGCTTTGAGTGCCTAATGTAGGTGGAAAAGCGCTATATAAGTTGAGACCATTTACCATTTACCATTTATGTGTTATTTCCAAGTTTACAAAAATCTTAGATGTCAATGTGATCTCAAAGTCCAAATGAGTTATTATTCAATAATGGAAGTAACTGGATTCAAGATTATATATATTGTGCGTATCACGAGATAAAGCAGTTCTGTTCCTGTTCTTGGACTTTTTGCTGTTAAAACAGAACTAAGTCCCTCTGGGGGTAATACAAGTGTTAATGAGATGACTGGGGGGGTCTGTCATCTCCCCCTGGTGTCTCTGGCCAGAAAACCACAATTGCAACTTGGCTGCCACCGGGTAGGTGTCACCAATACACACTTATGGAATCATGAAGAAGAAGCTAACAGGCTAACGGGCAAAGCTAACTGAGTGAGTGAAAAAATTCCATTGTGTAATTGGATGTACAATATCCCTCTCTGCCTTTGTCTTTTTCTGTCAGCGTAGTATTTACTCTCACGGACAATTAGTGAGTAAAAAAACGCAATGTGCTGCGACACCTGCAGTGGCGCTTATGGCAGGAGTTACTTATTACTGTGTTAAACAGTGCTTTAAACAGCAATAAGTGTTACTGTTTAAAGCACTAGTAATATGTACAGTGGGGAAAAAAAGTATTTGGTCAGTTTCACATAGACATTGTATTGGATTTTGGCCAAATACTTTTTTTCCCCACTGTAATATTACTAATAAGTAACAGTAATATATGTAACAGTAATATATGCTTTTTGCAGGTATTTGGCAATCATCTTAAACACATCTAAATCAATGTGACTTTGTTGGTTAGAAAATGATGTACTGATCTCATAACCCCCACTCCTCTTCCTTCTATTAAACACAAACAAACGTTGTGTTCCTGTGGCTTCGCTGGATGTTTTTGAACGATAAAGCCCAAAGCTCACCAGAACACAGCGCACCGTCCATGTGGGATTTCAACACACACTGGAGCGCAGCACGTCACGGCAGTTCAGCGGCTTTTCTCAAACCGTACGGGGCTTTAAACACGTGATTTACACATTTACCATGAATTCAAGGAGACACGTATGGAACGGGGTCCAGCCTCAGTGTGCGTTCTCGGAGCAATAATTACATTCCTTTGTCTTTGGGTTTGATTGTCCAATTATCTGCCAGGAATATGCAAATGTGCGATTATAAAAAAAAAAAACTAAATCAATTGAAATAAACTGCCTCTTTTATAATGAGCTTTACCTGCATCCATATTCCAGCTCTCCTGTGGCTGCCAAAATACTGCAGTGATGTAATGCCCTCCAAAGTGATGTGGGTCACAGAGATGCTGCTGCAGGAGGAAAAGGCTGAGTACATGGTTAAAAGCATAAATACGATAAATAATGTATCGAGTGGTGGCTGGGATGGGCACCTTCGTGAATATAACACTGGCTGCATATGAGCTGAGTGCAACATGACAATAGCATCAGTGTCTCAGAATGGGGACTTCATATTGTACCCTGGTGGAGAATTAGACACAATTGGCTAAATTGCACTCGACGATATTGTGACTTGAAGGGGAAGTTGAAATGATGGGCTACATGCCAGAGAGGGAAGATAGGATAATGGATAATGAGCATGAGGCAGAGATTCCGACTGAGCCAAAAGAATGACAAAAGAAACTACTTGATAAGGGGGAATGAGGAGGATAGTGGGACAGAAGGTGTGGGTTTGCTCAAGTCAAGACAACTCCAAACTCAACCCTTCTCAGGTGTAGAGAAATGTAAGGGAGACACCGACAGAGGACAGAAATTGATCTCAAGCAAGTTTCATGAGCATACTGTAAATGTATTTTGGTATGATCATTGCTTAGAGTATAGTTTTAGTTGTTATATTCCATCCCACGGGTAACATGGGCGATTGGCTGTGGGAGGAATGTTGTAACGGAAGGAGTTTGACAATAACAACAGTAACATTTCTCTGTTAGGACCTAGGATCACCTTTACAAGAGAGAACTGGGCATGATAGGCAGGAACACAAAGTTTACATAACAGTAAAAAAACATACACAGCATTTGTTAAAACATTCACATGATCTGGACTGGACTGACATCACAAGAGACTTGGAACTATTTAAAGAAATAAGGTCCTTCAGCAGTAAGTTACTTGTAAATGTAGCTGAGTAACATAAATGGAGCCGGGTACATAACAGTGGGCTCGATTATGGTGTTTGAGAACTGCTTATTGTCATTCATGCAGCGCAACTCTAAATGTCTTTCTTTTGGAGTCTTCTTTCATTCAGCTATTCTATAGATACAGTGGTCCTTTTCACACAAAAAGCCATTGCATAAAATACAGTATTGAACCTTCCAAATACCACAAGGGTGTGATCAAGAGCGAATCAGAACCACATCTAGAAAGAGTCTAGAGACCAATCTCAGTGGGTCTTTCCTGGTTGAATAAAGGTTGCAGACGACCCTAAATACCACTTGAAGTATCTCAAGTAACACCGGTGTACCACATGTATAGTACCACATCACACTTTTACTTTATCAGGATAGCTCGGATAGATGTGATTATGTATTAAAGGGGCAAGTTAGCCATTTTATACTCACTACTGCCACCTCAGGTCATACGTGTAGCTGCACCTTCTATATTAAGCTTGTGCATTTGAGTGACAGTGCAGGATTTTAGAGGCAGTTGTGGGAAACAGGTCTGGGCTCATTCTACACATTAGGACATTGATGGAACATGTAGGGGAGGAAAATACATAATTTTGATTCTGTCTGCTCTTCATTGTGACATGAACGTTACTATAGTGGCGACAAGAATGCTGGCACTGACGCTGTTGTGGGATTTCTGTTTCCTCCAGGTGCTCTGGTTCCCCATCAACTTAAAACAATGGGGTAAAACCTCCAGCTAAGCATCCCTGACCAGACCTAGCTCATGATCCTGGGATGGGTCAAATGCACAGGACAAATGTCCCTCTAGATACAATAACACGTACCTTTATAGTTATAGTGAGGCATGTCAATAATTACTTGCTAAAACCACTTTGACATCTCCATTGACACTACTCATTTTTGTAACACATGCTTCTGCATTTCTACAGACTTAAAGGAAGACAGATAGGACAGCCAGTGTGCTATGCGAATGGAAATTAGGATGTCAAATTGAAAGACAATTGGCCGAGTCTTAACTTAACCCAGCGGTAATGAAGTGTCTCTGGCTGAGTGACGTTTTGCTGGGCTGCTGTCATTTGAGTTTGCCTTGGGAGCGCTTGGATCTCCCTTGATGATACTTTGTTTCGTGGGCCTGGCTCCCCTCATGTTGGTGTGTGTTTGGCTGCCTGTCAGACGTCACTGCAGCATATGTCAAACCTGATCTGGTCACAGTGTGTCCGTGTGGTGTGGTCAAGTGAGGGAGCTCTCTGCAATCGGCCCTTGAGGGAGTTTGGCCGCGAGAGTGGCAGAGGGAGGCAGGATGGGTGATGGTGTGGTGACAAGGGCATAGCTGTTTGCTGGCGTGGATGGATGGTTGTGCACTTATGTGGATGTGCACATGCTGGTGGACATTTACGGGTCAAAACCCCTGACTGTAAACATCTTGCTATAGTAACAAATGGTAATACAGGTTTGGTAAGTAAGTAAGTAAGTAAGTAAGTCATCTTTATTTATATAGCACCTTTCACAGGCAAAGGCCACAAAGTGCTTCACAACACAGTAAAAGCAGAAATTACATACAATTTAAAAAGGGGCCAAAACAACACAGAAATCCTAGCAGCCCAAAAGTAGCTAATTAAAAGCTTGAACAAATAAATGTGTCTTAAGTTCGCTTTTGAAAGAATCAACAGAGTCAATAGAGTGCAAAGAGGGTGGAAGATCATTCCAGAGCCTGGGCGCAACAGCCTGGAAGGATCGGTCACCTCTAGTACGAAAACTCGTACGTGGAACCTTTAGCAGATTCTGATCCACAGACCTCAGAGCCCGCGCAGGGGTGTAAGGCTGGACCAGAGCACTGATATAAGAAGGAGCCTGACCAGGCACGGCTTTGGAGCAGCTTGCTAGAGGTGATCACCAAGAAGTCACATTTGAACAAATATGGATGGATGTACTTTTCTTTTGTTCAGAAGATTTATACAAAACCTCATTTAATACAAACCAATCAAGACTTATGGGGCATTCATATATGTCTTACAAACTTTGAAAGCAAAATTGTGAGTGGAAAGATGCACATGAATCCTTTGGGTCAAAACCTTCTAACCATCTACCAGTCTTTCACCTGACTTCATCTGCTTCTAGTAGATGATGAAATATCCCTTGTTTTGCTAATTTGCCTTGTTTGCATAAACTCTGGCTCAATGCAATTTCTTATACTCTAACTGTCACAGATTTTCTCTATCAGCGTGCTACTTTGCAGAGCTGTACATTTAATGTGCTATTAAAAAGGATTCCCCATACTCTTAAACTTCTCATTTAACGTAAAGGCAACCTAGACTTTTGTGAGCTCTGTAAGAATTCAGCCATTATTCTTTGTTTCTTGCGACTGTTATCTTTTTGGGTTTTACAGCACTAAATCCTTACAGAAATAGTTGTGTCATCCTTGGTTTGCCCAGGAGACTCAGAATGAGCCACGAACAGAAGGAGCAGTTCTGAGCTGAAATATGAATTGACTGTATTTAGTTAAAAAAAGGGGAGCGTCATTAATCTTATTGGGCCTTTCCCAGAGGAGACATGCTTCTTCTACTGTAGCTTCAGTTTGCTTCAATTACTCTGCCACCTTCCATCTCATATCTTTCATACACATTTTTATAAAACATGGTATAACTTCACCTTAAAGGGACTATACGGAGTTTAAAAATGTTTAAAAAATGATGTATTTTCCTCCCCCTACATGTTCCAGCCATGTCCTAATATGTAGAATGAGCCCAGACCTGTTCACCACAACTGCCTCTAAAATCCTGCACTGTCACTCAAAAAGGTGTTAATTCGGGTCTGAAGTGCCGTCATGCACGAGCTTAATATAGAAGTGCAGTTACGCATAAGACCTGAGGTGGCAGTAGTGAGTATAAAATGGCGAACTTGCATCTAATGTCGCATCTTTAATGTCGCTTTTGAGATTCCCAGTTTCTGATGTATATGGTGAAAGTATTGATATGATGTGTTCTTAGTAGTATACTGACACTTGGTATCTTCGACCATGTGAACATCAACATTATACCATCATCCCGACGTGGCTGCGCCGTCGTGACAACTAAAGTGCTTCCTGAGTGCTTGTTGGGTAAACTGACTCTCCGAGAAGCGTGTTCTCCCTGGCACCCCTCTGTTCTGCTTGCTAACATATACTTGCTAGCAAGATCCCTCCAACACTTCCGAGCAAACACATACAGCATCATATTTGAACAACACTTTAAGGAGATGCTCCCATTGACCCTAGTTTGATTCAATGGTCAGTTTTGTAACAAAAAGCCTGCGCCAGACGCACACTCATCCCTGTGGCTTGTGAAATATTAATCACGTTTTTCATGCAGCGCTACATGAAAGCTCGGTGGTCTCCGGAGGGCAAGCAGGCGCTGGAAAGAAGGATTCTGCAACTCATGGCCACTTCAAATGCATTTAGGTCACATGATAGTGCTCCCGGATGAGATCATTCGCCAATATTTGCAGTATTACAAGGCTTGTTTGCAGACATGTGTACAGAACAATAGAACAATGATAGTTGGTTTGCTGGATCTAAGAATGTGCGGGACTTCATGGAAACTGATGAAAATTAATGGAAGCTGTAAACACTTCCTGGAGAACTGTAGTAATGTCTTGACCTAATTGTCTTGACTGGAGGTTAATTTGTTGCGTTGATTGTTAAGTGATTTCGAAGCAGGGGAACAACGATCAATAATAAGTGAAGAGGTTCTGATTAATACTTTTTCCTGAAATATTGTATGCTATATAGGTCGCTGTCTGCCACCATATATCAAATCATTTAAAATCAATAGAAAAAAGTAATTATCTCATTCATTTCGATGTGTTGTTCCTCTGAAGACTAACTTATACATCATTTGTGCTCCATAATTGTCTCGTCAAAAGCACATTACATTAACAGGTAACAGTATGTGGGTTTTATTGTTTATCCGGTATTGATTTTTCAGAGCAAAAATGTAATATTAAATGATTCACAATTGCAAAGTGATTTGGTTCACCCCATTTGGTTTTACATTTGCTCATATAGCAAACTCCTTTGACGGCGTTTCCTTCTGTTGAAGCTTTGCGTCATTTTTGGCACGTTTGTCTCTGCAATCGCCACAGAAAATGTATTTCAAAGCAATAACAGACGGCTTCTTTCATATATTGCGAATGTGCACATTTCAGATTTTTGGCCAGACTCTGCTGTTTGATCCTATATCATGGGGGATGCAGCCATACATGCTTGCCACGACTGAGAGAATGTAGGTCAACTCTGCTGCTATATTGTGGGTGTCTACCGAACACGATGTGCAAATCCAAGCGCAAGACGACAATGCATTTGGCCACGGTCTCATTTTAGGTTCCAGGCGCAGCCCAATAGGCTTCGTGCTCGTCGTAATCAGGTCAACATGTTTGAGATTTCCTGCCGTTTGCCATACATCTCGGCATGTACACATAAAATTGAGCGTCACTGGCTCTGACGACATGCTGATTACAAGAGCACTTCACCCGCCTTGCCTGTGCGGATGGCGCGTGGTGATTGTCGATCGGACAGACAGATTGGCTGCTTTTTTCCACTGCCTGTTTACTCCAGGGCAGCTGTGGCAAAGTGTAATACAAGTGGAAGTTAGATATTGAATCACTTTTATCGCTGTGGAGTTAGCTGATCGTTGACGCTGATTGCTGAACCATTGCTTCATGCTCCAATCTTTGATTCCGTGTGAGTTTGTTCTTTGTTGGAAAGATTGTGGATCAAATCAGATTAGTTTTGACCAAAAGTTTAAAAAAAAGGCTGGTTTACATATACTTTAGAAGGTGGTGCAGAGCTTTACCTCATGAGGTGATGCTTGGTCTTCGGTACGCTGCAGTTTGGGAAGGTTTCCTCTTCTGGTTAGATCAAACAAATAGCTGGTGAACCTGACTTTTTTGTTGTTGTAAAGTAAATGTTAATGTATTTGTGCCACCTCAGAGCTCTGTATTTTCTGGGCTATAAGTCGTTCCGAAGTATAAGTCGCACCAGCCTTGGCAACTACCCGGGCATGGAGGCGCAACTGCACCGTTGACGAGCCTCTCCCAGCAGCACCTTGTTCAGGCACCCATTTGCGAACTCGTTCCTCTAGCTGTGGCCATTGAACTTTTAGCCCACGGTTAGCTTTTTTGTTTTCTTCATTGCAGTACGAGTAACCTCCGCTTTTCGCCAGTCCCTCACAAGTTTCTCGCTCACAGCCAAACGTTCTTTCTGCCGCTCGATTACCGTTTCTCAAATTTTCAGTGGTAAAGGAGTAGCAGACACTGGTGCACAAGCCTATAGCGCCCTCTAGTGGATGTTGGGGTGAAAATTACAAACATGTGAAATGATATATTTTGATTTATGTCACATCTGAGTATAAGTCGCACCCAAAGTTCTTTTAATGGTTTTTAAATGTCTTAATGGTCTTGGTCCTTCTAATCTTTCAGAACTGCTTTTACCTTACGAACCTTCACGGCCCCTTCGCTCCTCCGGCAGGGGTCTCCTAGTTATTCCTAAAGTCAACAAAAAGACTAATTTTGAGGCGTCTTTCCAATATTATGGCCCTCGCCTCTGGAACGACCTGAGGAGGAGCTCAGGGCTGCAGAGAACGTTCATGTTTTTAAGAGCAGGCTCAAGACCCACCTTTTTAGCTTAGCTCTTAACTGACATTAACTGGTATTTAGAATTAGCTATTAGCTAATCTACTTATAATTAGCTTTTAACTGACTAATCTATTTATTTAATCCTAATATATAAAATGTATATATATGTGAGGTTGTGCCAGGCGTATTGTTTTAAATGTTGTAATCTGTCAAGCACTTTGTGATACCTTTCGGTATGAAAAGCGCTTTATAAATAAAGTTTGATTGATTGATTGATTGATTATAGTCCGGAAAATACGGTATGTTGTAAACATCGCAACAGACCTTGTTGCATTTTTTTCACGTACAGGTACAGGAGCGATGGAAGATGAGTACAACCTGTATTAGTGCATTTTATTGTATTTGCTGGAACAATTTGGATATGCAGGAGGGATTGTGAGAGCTTGAAATGAGTGTGGGCCAAAACTGAAAATGTGAAAGTTTTTCAACAGGTTCAAAATTTCAACAGGAAAGGATTTCTATTCATCTAAAGCAGTGGTTTATCGAACAGTATGCATATGCACCTAAACTTGGACCATGCAATCATTCTCAAGGGGTTGTGAGCCTTTGCCACAAATGACTGCTGATATTCATTCATTTATTTATTCTATTATTTATTGGGATGACAAACTCTGCTAAAATAATATGCCGCAGTTATAAACCGATCATATCTGAGGTCCCAAACCTCTTCAAATATTCCATGCTGCAATTGCTGTAGTTGCAGTTTTCCAATTGCACTGATGCCCTGGGATTTCCTCCGAGCTGCAGTATGCACTATGTGCTATACAGTAAGCTGAATTCCGTGGGAGCAAAAACCGATATATTTAAACCCCGTTACGTTTTAAGATATAGCTTCCAATCAGCTCATTTTCCATTGCGGATTTCGTGTTGGTCCGACTTCAGGCCGAGGTCCGTTTGTGAGAATCACTGAACAATAAGTTTCCTTGTCATCCTGCAGACAGGAAAAGCCCTTTGAGTTGACTGTGTATTTTGGTTGTGTAATCATCTGCTTGTGTTTACATTCACACAAACGGTAGACAAATACTAGACAGCATGTTGCCCACACAACGGGAGTCATAAGCAACCATGCAATGAAACAATAACAATGAAGGTATGACACTTCTATGGACAAGCACATCCAGACACACACACACACACACACACACACACACACACACACACACACACACACACACACACACACACACACGCACACACACACACACGCTCTGAGTTTATCTTCCCCGGACCAGTGCGGCGCAGTGGGACAAATACAGGAACAGGATATTTACCGCATTGCCTTTGCCTGGTTTATTAGTTTCACAATGGTGTCTATTAAAACACAAGCATTGTATTGAAATGCAGGCTTGGTTTTTGTGGGGCTCTTCTGCTAATGTTTATGTTAAAGTGGATTAGGGAAAGCAGGAGTAGAGAGGGTTGAGGGGGAATGAGTTTTAGTATGTGATTTGAGGGGAATGGGATTGTTGTCTGTCCTTATTTTCACAATTGACACAATACACTTCATGATTGCTCAACTGTTCTAAGACATTAACAATTCAGAAGTCAGGTGTTCTTATTATATATGCAAATCTATCTAATGTCAAACTGTAAGAACATTAGTAGTAGTATTATTGAATTATTGTCAATGGATGAATACAGACCTCATGTTGCATTTATCACCGTGAAATGTAAATGAATTGATTACGGCGTAGCTGTCTTGACTCAGCATACTCCTTTTGGGCTTCCACAAATGTAAAATGTGAATGTTGGAAAGGGTTAAGAATGTAAAGTGCTCAAATGTACTAAACAAAAAAATGTAGTGTCTACCCACGTGAAACAAAAAAATCTGACTTTATCCCAATAGCATCGAAAAGTGACAATAATCATCATCATCATAGTGCCCAGGCATGATTGGGCTTAAATAACGACTAAAAGCAACAAAATAGTGGGTTTGTTAACTTAAAAAAAATACTGGCTGCATCTTTTCATTTATTTTAATAATTATCGACACAAATGAGGGTCAGCATAATTTTCCAAGTCTGTGTTAGAGGATCATTTGAATGTGATTGAAAAAAAACATCATGAAGACAGTAATTTTTTCCAAAAAATGAATACAATAAACAACTGTTCCAAATTATTATGCACAACTGTGTTTCAGTACAAGACTGAAATGGTAATTTGTTGAATTTGCAGCATTACTGCTGAAGTCAAAAGCTATTTCAATCAAAAACATCTCAACAGGTCAAGTTACATTTTAACATAGGACCCTTATTTGATAGCAGCTTCAAAATTCTTAAATCCATTCAAGTTGTGCCTTTTTGGAGAGTTTCTGCTTGGGTTTCTATGCAAGATGTCAGAATAACCTCCCAGAGCTGCTGTTTGGATGTGAACTGCCTCCCACCCTCATAGATGTTTTGCTTGAGGCTCCAAAGGTTCTCAATAGGGTCGAGGTCAGGGTAGGATGGGGCCCACATCAGGAGTTTCTCTTTTATCCCCAGCCAATGATGCAGAGGTATTCTTTACAGTATGACATGGTGTGTTGTCATGCATGAAGATGATTTTGTTCGAGAAAGCACGGCTCTTCTTTTTGTACCATAGAAGAAAGTGGTCTGTCAGAAACTCCACATATTTTTTAGAGGTCATTTTCTCATCTTCAGGGAGCCTAAAGGGGCCGACCAGCTCTCTCACCATGATTCCAGGCCTAAACATGACTCCGCCCCCTCTTTGCTGACGTCGCAGCAGTTTGCTGCTTTGTTGCAGCTGTTCTCTTAGGCGGTTTTCACACATGTTGGAGTGCCTTGTAGGTCGCCTCGAGACCGCCTCGAGACCGCCTTAGCTCCAGCTGCATTTACTCCAAAGTTAGTTAAGTCCGTGTTTACACGCACTCGCACAAAACATCGCAACATCAGCCACGTAACAATGATCAGCTGTTCAACGAACTTATTCCCATGACAACGAGCATCAACCTGTCGTTACGTGGTGGTCACTTCAATACAGTGAGGGTGATATATACGCGGAGCCTGGAGAAATTAATCAGCACTCGGAGAGGAAAGTGTCACTGCAGGAGGAAGGGAAAGATGGAAAAGAGAGGCGTACCTGATGATTTAAAGTTGATCCATTTTGCCTCGTCAGAGCAGTAATCCAAACGCCCTCAGGCAGTGCGTAGTAATTCTTTCTTCATGCAAAAAAGACACATCAAAGCGAGAATAGTTCACCAGATGTCGGCCACATTCACACCACAACCGCTCCGAAGCAGTGGACGGCTCAGGCTCCGAGACCATGCGTTTCAGCCACAGTCGGAGCGACTGTTTAGACCGTCTTAAAGTGCTGCGCTCAGATTCACACTGACCCTAAAGTGCCGCTGTGGGGCCGAAAGTCCCTTTAAGTCGACCTAACTACAGCCTGTGTGAAAACACCCTTAATCTGATGTATTTGTCTGGCAGAAACCATCCTCATTGTGCCTTTATGGCACAATGAGGATGAAATTTGACATTTGTCAAGGTCAGGTTTTCATACCTAGTCCAAGGCATTCTACTATTTCACGCTTTTCATCAGCGGAGAGATCCTTTTTCTTTCCCATATTGCTTGAAAATGATGGTCTGCTTAATAATGTGGAATGTCCTTTTTCAGTAGTTTTTCCCTTAACTGGGCTTAACTGACAACTACTCGAGGCGTACCAGGCGTCTGAGATTGATGTCAGTGATTCAAAGAGCCCTGAGACACAAAACCATCCATGAGTTTCATTGAAAAACCTTTCTTTGTACCTTTATGACACTGAAATATAATTTGCATAATAATTTGTAACATACTTTATACTATATTGTGAAGCTTATTTCCATCCCCTTTTTTCCACATTTCCTTTGATACGTGCCTGCACTTTACTCATTAGCCTCTCTAATCCCACCAAATGACAGCCAGTTATATAAATCAACATGTTTACAAAGAAATGTTTCCAATTAAAATGCAAGCTCATTAGGCTGCATCGACGGACACCACTGCATCCTTAATTACCTGGGACGCAGTGTGGAGTGCATATTAATTACCTATTAACCTCACACACAGACGCTCTGATAGCCGGCCATATTACAGACTATTGCATATTAATTACCTATTAGCCTTTGTGCGCGGCATTAAGAGGCGCATAGCATCCGAAAGACAGGCTCGCCCAAGGGCAGCTGTCTCCCTCGCGCTCGTCGTGTCTCGTACCACCAACTGGATCTGTACAGGCTGCATACGCAATGACAAATGAGGCGCTTTACTGGACTCGCCAGAGCAATTACAAATATTACGGCAGGAAAGGTGCGCATCTTTCTAAACCAATTTGATAACTTGAGCACCTGGTCTGAAAATCCGGCAGTGGAGGTTGAAGAAATTAGAATTTGATTTATGTCTTGGATAAACATATAAACAAATTACAGAGACACAAAAATAAAACTGATAATGATTTGCCGTTGTATTCTCCTGCAATCTTACTGTAAATGTATAGATACAGACGGCATCTCTGGAATCGCCCATATATGGTCATTTTTGAAAACAGTTAAGGGGGAAAACAATTTTTAAAAACATTTTCTCTAATTATTCAAAAACTACTGTAACAAATGCTGAAGTATGAACATAGTTTCTACTAAATAATGATACAAAGACATGGGGAGGAGCAAAGTGGTTCATCAGCCCATAAATACATGAATAACGGAGAATGCTAACTTGATGCTACATGTTAGCATCGGGCTAATGCTCACGGTTAGCTAGCGCTTGCTACAACTGCCGTTTTTTCACTTCTACTGCACAATCTGCTGTGAGAAAATATCCATATGGGCCCGATTTACACTTGACTTTATTTGTATGTGATAAATAAGTTGATATTCCACCAGAAAATGGCAAAAAAAGTGGAAAATGATGAAAACTATTTTCCCTATAGTATATTTTCTATAGTTTAATCATTGTGAGCATATCGGCCAAATAATGGAGATATCTCCGAAACTGAAAGGGATACTTTTTTGCAATGGAAATGAATAAATTCGCCATATGCCACTCATACAGCGCCCCCTGCAGTCACTGTTCAACACAGACACGTTTAGAAGCATCACACATTGATTATACCCAAACATTTTGAAAAAATTGGCCAAAGATATCGGCATCGGCCAATCAAAATCCCCAATAATCGGCATCAGCCTCAGGAAAAAATTAGTCGACATCTATACATTTCTATATATTTCTGTGATTGAAACCTTTATTCCCTAGTGGGGGGACAGCCTTATAATCTCTTTTTATACCTGAATCATCATGGCTGGCCTCACGGTCTTTGTCCCTGGTCGATGCATTATTGTATGGCTGACCAATCGCTGGTTACTCCCATCACCACAGTACCTCCACCAAGTCACACTAAAACGCTGACCACAAGCACTTTTCTTTGTCTGGTTAAGGACCTTGCGCAAAGTCAAGCAGCCCCTTCCCTTTGCGGTGCCTTTTGTGCTTTCGAAGGATTTATTAATATGGGGAAACCCCCCCACTAGTAAAGCTCTCAAATTCTACTGTGCCTTTACACTTAAACCCGATACTTCCAAAATACGTAACGCTTCATGTTCATGATTCACACCAGGTCCCATAACCTAAAAAAACTTGGCATTGATGAACTCCTGGCTGCTCAGTTGAGTGTCTATATCTACATCACCCACCTGGTAATGCTCCCGATGCAGAATATGCAAAATGCCTGGACTCTATTGACGTGCACTGTGCACCCGAAGACAACACCCAGAGACGAGCCATGTGTGCTGCTTGTCAATGCCTTTTGTTGCTCTATCTCCCCTTCTGCCCCGATCACCATCACACTACACATTCCCTTGTACGTTGTACTCTGAACTGCATTTTTAATTTAGTTATCCCCTCCTTTGCCCCCGACCTCCCTGTCCTCATCAGCCTCTACTCGTGATATCCTTCGTCCTCTAATTAACACCGCACGCTCACACATAACAAAGCGCGTCGCCGACTTGCCATTTAGCCATTCCAACATGTCGCCTCTCACAATACAGCCGTCTCATTTGCAAACGTAATCCCCCTATGCACCGCGGATAACGTATTTAAGTGGAAATGAGCCAGGATGAATGATGATAAATATTGAACATCTGTGTCGGGGCTTATTAGTGGCTGGCTTGCACTGAAGTGACACGTGAGGGATTTCTTTTTTTTTTGCACGTATTAATTACGGAGGTTTAAAAAACGCTCTCGCAATCTGCAACTTTCAGGAGGCAACGCGGCAAGACATGTCAATTTTCTGATCTTAACAAGTGTGAACGCGCACTGTTTTTTTTTACTTTCCAATCTTACACCAAATGCAAAAGTGTTCATTCATTTGAAGTACGGAAAAGGATTTTAGGGAGTGGATTTAATGTGAAAAAGTCCACTAGAGACATACATTGGACAGAAGGGACATTACTGAAATATCTACAACAATCACATCTATGGGTTTTGAATGGTGGTCTCATCATACTGTTTACTACTAC
Source organism: Gobius niger (assembly GCF_951799975.1). Classification (NCBI taxonomy): domain Eukaryota; kingdom Metazoa; phylum Chordata; class Actinopteri; order Gobiiformes; family Gobiidae; genus Gobius; species Gobius niger. Next base: position 13,313,380 of record NC_136853.1, on the reverse strand, counting down.
AGAAGAAAAGAAAATCCTTCTGAACTTAGAGAAGACATTGAACTTCATGCTAGTCTCTGTTTCTTGTGAATTGTCCCAGTAATGATAGCAATATTGAACCTGGCAGATTAAAAAGCAAATTCTACCATAGAATTGTTGCCTGTATCCATGAGTGTGTTTATATGGTTTTCCAGTTATTATTGGGAGTTTTTAATATTCCTGTTTTGTCTTGGGTCAAACAAACGCAGCTTCCCGATTATAGAAACCAGAAAATAGCAGTTTCCTTGTAATGACAAATTCTCCAACAGCAACTTGGATATGATGGGTATTTCCCGGTTGGACGCAACTTCCCATTTCTTGTTAATCGTAAACAAACATGGCGGCAGCGAGTCTGAAGAACTCTTTTCTCTGGAGTCAAGAGGAGTTTTATTTTTATTTTGAAGATAAGATAAGATAGCCTTTGTTGATCGCACAATGGAGAAATGGACTTGCTACATTCAGCTTTAACCTTGAAAGAAGTAAGAGTAGTGAATATTTTAGATGGAAAGAAGCATTATAATGTGTATTTATGTAAAACTGTCGCAGATTGTTCAAAAGTGGCTGGTTTTCCTCCGCGCTATCGAACACCTGCTTTCGCAATGGAAAACCCCGAAACTCTCAACTCTCTTCCTCCCGTCCCGGCTTTGACCTTCGCCAGTGCTCCCTGGTCTGTGTCGGTGCAAAAACAGACCCCTGTTGTTGCACCAATGTGGACCAAGGAGGAGTAAATGTAAAAAATGACCCACAATCTGCCGCCACTGTCGTCTGCCATAGCTCCGGATGTAGTTTGGCCCAAGTGGGCATTCAAAAGAAGCAGCATATAGCCTGTGCATGCTTTTAATATTTTAGCTGTATTGTGCTCCAAAATTATAATATATGTGCCCGCGCAGATGTATCCTCAGTATGAGAAGCCGGGATTTCTTCTTTGATCGTGTAAACAGGGGATCTGAGTTTACTGATTTTTCAGTAACATATAAACAAACACCATATCCCGGAAACTCCCATAACCGGATTATGGCTAGTGACCAGAATACTCAAGCACAATGTAAACCAGGGGTGGCTAACTAGTCAGAGACCAAGAGCCGAAATTTTCAACCTTGATCCTGTGAAGAGCCACAACGGCACCGACCATTAGCGAGATCCAGGGGCGGTAGTTTATTGTGATTAAATAGAATGTGACCGTTGTATTTAATCACAATAAACTCTAACTTTATGCCTGGCCTTTTTCTTTTTTTTTTTAAATAATTGTGTTAGATTGAATGGTTTTACTCCTCACCAAGATTGAAATAAATGTATATTAACTGACATTTTGTGCTGTTCTGCTCTGACTGAGACAGAATTAGATTTTTTTTTTTTTTTTTTTATGCTGGGGTGTGTTTGTATGTGGGGCCCTGCCCACTGAGCCCCCTTCTCGGATTCGCCCCTGGCCTGTGCGCTTAGTGCCTGCAGCTCGGTCCTGACTGGACTGTGCAGAGAACGCACCCTGGGCTGCACAAAGTTCATAAACTTTCATCAGGAGCCTCTGGAGGACGCCTGAGATTCTGTTTTATGTTGCATTAGTTACAGTTACTGTCACATGTGGAAGAAAAGTCATGACTTTGCGTATTTCTGCGTTACGATGTCGCGCTTCGCATCATATGCTACATAAGAGCTCCGCTTTTTTCCATTTCCTAATGTAGATCTTTTTCTGTGAATATGAGGCCAAATTTCATCAAATAAAAAGTAGGTAATCAGGAACCTGAAAAGCAGAAGCTGATCCCAGAGCCACGATCTGCCTGTTGTTCAACCTACATCCCGCTTTGAGTGACACTGCTGCACGGGCACCTTTTACACGCCGCCTCGAAAAGGAGAGAGATATGGACTCACATGTGTGCAGAGATGGAAACAGGGTCTGTAGGACTATGGTTGGATTTTTGGTCAAGATCCTTAAAGACTGTTACAGTTTATGGGAAACATTTACCAATTATTTTGCAAAGAGCCACATTGTATTAAACATCTCCAATCATGCAAAGAGCCGCGTGTTTCGCCACCCCGGATGTAAACGCTCTTTAGATGTTTCGATGCTGCATGAACCTATTGAGAGGCTGCCTTGTTGAGAATCCAAGCATCACTTAAATCCTACACAGATTTCTAACCTGAACTCCCATATAAAAAAAAAAAAAGTATCTGAAACACTGCATGGTCCCACTCTGCACACTGTACTGCACTACATCTGAAACAGCAGTGGAAACACCCAGAGCAGAGACAGAAGTGACATCAAACATGCGCTGCCCAGGCCACCACAGACAGGGTGCCGCACTAACAGGCTGTCCTAGTGCTCCCCTCTGCCACTCCACTGTGATGGACTGGGAGTCTGCATGGAGTCCAGCAGCACGACTATAAATAAACCACGAGTGCACTACGGGCTCCGGACTCCATGCTGACACCCAAACACATCTCTTTTGGATAGTGGACTGGACAGTGCGTTGTTTTGATTCTGTCCATATAAACAAGCTTGCAAAGTCACTAAACCCACACATATGATCGACTTAGTATTAAAGATTGTCTGAAGCCTTTTACAAACACTCTGGCAAACACAAGCCGAAATACAAGCTGAACGTCGAAGAGTAAATGGTTAACTGGTCACAAATTAGGATTGTGATGCCAAAAAATACACCTGAAACAAAGAGTGTGTTCTCTTTTTCAACCTTTCCCATCGTGCCAACATACCAGCCAACTACAACAAGCAAGTTAGTTACTTCTACTGATGAAGAAGAGCTTCCCTAAACATGAAGTACTTTTTTTTTTATTCATTTTTGTACCTTTGATTCTGCCTCAGAGAATGTAAAAAATGAAATATAAGGTCTCGACAGTTCACTCTACATCCTTTTGCAAGCAGCGAATACCCGAGTGTGTAATGGCATGTCATCCATTTTTTTTTATTGATTCGGCCATCGGGGTTATAAGAGGCTGAGGCGTAGACACCAGACCATGGCGATAAATCTATATGCAGCTGCACGCGCCGCAGACACCGGCGAGACAAAGGAATAGGTCAGATGTGTCATATTGTCTTTAAGACCAAAATCCTTTTACTCACAACACACTGAAGTGGAAGTTGTAGTAGTTAGCATTAATGTTACAAATAAATTAAGCACATTTTGGTGTAATGATCAATAATATTACATCCAGGTCGAATAGTGCATCAGTATTCTACGAACCCAACCCAATTTACTTTTGCAGAACCAAAAATCATATAATATTCTCAGTGAAGCAACGGTGTGTGCCCATGGTGCAGAATTTGAAAATGCCCAAACACACTTTTTGCTTTCATCCTTTAATTGTATCGCTGTCAAAAACAACGCAGTCAAACTAATACTAGATTTATTTGTGAAGATTTTTAGGTTTGTATAACTAAGAAAACAATCAAGCAATAATCATGATATCTTATAAGGTATAAAAACAACAATTGGACATATGTTCATTTTTATTTTCAATCTACTTTATGCATGCCCTTATAGTTTTATAGTTTTTTTTTTTAGAATTTATGATTATTATCATATATATTATTTATCTCAACCAAGTTTTATGTTATATGTTGTAGGGGTGGGCCATATCGTATCGCATCGTTATCGTTATATTATTTATTTTTTCAGCTCCATCAGAGCAGCATAAACACTGACTGTAGAACACGGGGACAGGTGCTTAAAAAGTCAAATGAAATGAAGGATGTAAACTGCTTTCCTCACATATATGATCTACTTGATCATGTTTGCGAGGAAAGTAGAATGCCGTTAAAAATAATAATAAAAATAATAAAATATCACAGAATTAACCTTCCCAATATGCGTGAGGCTGGGATTTTGAGGTAATTTGTCTGTTGTCAATTATATCGTCAAATATATTGTTATCGTGGTATTTCTTTTTTACATTGTGATATATTAAAAAATGGCCCTGCCCTAGTATGTTGTATGTTTCATGTTGCACGATTGCTCTGAAGGAAATGTTACCTTGAATGAAAATAAAATGTAAAAAAAAAATAATGAAGCAGCAACAATCACATCACACGGTAGCGCAGCGGTTAGCGCCTCCGCTTCACAGCTAGAAGGTCCCGGGTTCGATTCCCACCAGGACGGGACCTTTCTGTGTGGAGTTTGCATGTTCTCCCCGTGTCTGCGTAGGTTTCCTCCGGGTACTCCGGTTTCCCCTACCACTAAAAACATGTACAATAGGTGAATCCTCCAGCCAGGTGATTCTGACCATCAGCCTGGCTCCACATCATGGAGATGGGTCCCCAGGCGCGGCACTGCCGTCGACCACTGCTCCTTACGGGTTGCCCCAGCGGCATCGAAGGATGGGTTAAATGCAGAGGACAAATTTCCCTACGGGGACAATAAAGTATACAAACAAACAAACAAACAAACCAAAAAACACTCATATTGAAACTGAAAGTGCTTTATTTGCTGAACAAAACTCTGCATTTGACTCATCCTACGATGCCGCAATAGTTCAACCATTCAGGCTAATGGTCAGAATCACCTTCACTGAATTCCCCTTGGAGGAATATGGTCATACAAAAATACTATTGTTGCTTTTTCCTGTGCTATCATTGTGCTGATGAACATATACAGTCAGTCAGTTTAGGACTTTGTTTGTATTTCGCTCCTCCCGCTGCAAAGTCAAAGTAATTAAGCACATGTGGCTTCCTGTGAGGAACACAGCTCATAAACCCCATTGTCTGTATGTGAGGGGGCTGTGGTGAGGGGGCTGAGGGGGGTTCAGGGCAGAAGGGTCATTTTTCAGACCTAATGTTGCATGACAGTAGACCAAGGTTCTGTCAAGGTGAATCAAAGCCACCACAGACCGGTACTAAAACACAACAGTCCTCTTCCCCTTTGTTCCAGCACAGGCACTTCATCATATCCTTATCATTTCCGTCAGATTAGTCAAGTTTATTCCTTTAACTAAACAATTCCATGGAATAAAATGTTGAAACAGGCATGGTTGAAATCGCAAAAAAAAAAAAAAAATAGAAACTCTTGGGAATCCCAATTTTTCCCTCTTTTTAGCCGTGTTCTGGCAGACTATAAACATATTTATCACACAGCAATACAGTCAAGCAAAAATCTAGTTTTTTTTTCCACAGCTAATTGTTCAGTTGTTTGTCACTAACGTTAGAATATGTAGCATGAAGCTAACGTTAGGGTCCTGCATTGCCCGTTTTTTAAGTAGGGCATATTTATGGGCTGCCGAACCACCTCTCCATGTCTCTGTCTCCTTGTTTAGTAGGAAAATATATTCATCATGCAGCATGTGTTGAAGCAGCGGTGTGGAAATGGGAGAACATTCATTATTTTCTCTTCTTCGTCTTCCGTCTGGCCGACATATAGTCTAGAGGAAATTCCAAAGGTGTCATCTGTATCTATAAAACAAGTAGCATAGTAGCTAGTAACCACAGGATCATATCTCCAGGCCAGTGTTAATTTCGTCAACTAAAATATTTAGTCTTAATTTTAGTCAAAGTGTTATTTTTGACGACTAAAATAGGACTAAAACTAAATTAAAAGTTTCTCATGTGACTAAAACTGTGACTAAAATGTCCAGATATTTTAGTCGACTAAAATAAGACTAAATAAAAATGAAAAGGAGAGACTAAAATCATCCAAACTTCTATTGACTGTCTGAATTTATCATGTAAAATCACAGCCAAATGATCAGCTCTGAGCTTTATTCATGTGGAGCAGCTCCATGAAGTCGAGGACCTTGATTAAATATGATTAGAATGAATATTATAAATGACTAAATTAGTCTTAAATTCAGTCGACTAAATTGACATGCAATTTTAGTCGACTAAAACTAGTTTTTTTTTTACTAAATCTCGACTAAAACAAAATTACATTCTAGTCAAAAGACCAAGACTGAAACTAAAATAAAATATGCTGTCAAAATTAACACTGCTCCAGGCTAAATCAAAATGTAATAATATCCGTGTTGATTTAACCTGGAGATATCAGCAACCCTCAGGAAAAAGAAAGAAAAAAAACAGACAAATATAAATAATGTATCTGTGTTGTTTTGAAGATATTGCATTTGATTAAAAAAAAAAATCGAGCAAATCTGGCTGTTCTTTTCAAAGGCAAAGCAGTGGTGCCGAAGTTCAATCCCAGTTAGAGCCATTGCATTCCGCCGTTTTGTCCTTGGGCAAGACACTCAACTAAGCCTCCAGTGTTTCCAGAATCGACCGTGTAAGAATGCGTGATGGAAAAAGTGCCTTGACTGCCCTTTGGAAGTGGAAAAGCACCAGCCACTACAATTCAAGACCATCTGAAACCATGTATCTTTGCAGTTTCTCTGGCCTTAAGATGTTGATGCGTTACCTGCTTCCTCAATCGCAATTCTTCCTCATCCCTCCCCCCCCGGTTGTCCTCATCGGTGAACTTTAATTACTGAACGTAAATCACAGCAGCAGCCGAATCACGTTTTTTTTTTACTGCCACTTTTAAAAATGCCACTGCGCAGCTTCACATCCCCCAGAGGACATCCGCGCTAAACACCGTCCTCAACCCCCCCCCTCCTAAAAAAAATAAAATAATGGATTCTGCCTTCCGCCACAAACTTCCCCATATAAATGTCGTGCTTCTGCATAGCCTATAAGATGTGTCGTGTTCGGATGCGATGCCAGAATCACGAGGAAAATAAAGCCATGATATGACAGTGATTGGTTTGGCTTGGAGCCGTTGACATGGCGACTGAGATTGTTGATGTGTTAACATGCGGAGTGCATCACCTGCTGTCTACTTCCCCCCACAGCTCAGATGTCTGCAGAGGTCTGCGTGGGAGCGGAGGCAGGGTTTGGAGGAGCATGGCTTATAGCTATATAGTGCCTACGAAATGCCTGGGATTATAAACTTTGACAAAAAAGTGTTGAAACATGACGTGAATTACAATATCATCTGTAATTGGTCACATGTATTTTGCAGCAGTTGGGGAACAGTGAGGGATGGATTCTTGGGATGATTAGAGAATGTTGAATGTTCGTTTCCTTTGCTCATTGTAGGGTCATTAATAAACTAGCTGGTTGTCATCCTGGGTGTATAACATAATGGTAGACTTAATTTTTTTGGTGTATTTCCATGTATATTTTGTATGAACCTGACTGGGAGCGGGGTGGGAGTGGGTGGGCGGTCGGTAGGGCATGGACGGGGTAAGAGGATGGGGTTCGAGGGGAGCGGGGTGTGGTGGGGCTGTGCTGGGTGGTCGGATATATGATAGAGTTTCCCATCCTCCTGAAATGATACTGCCACTGCATGTAAACTAAGGTGGAAATCCTAAATAAAATTAATCTAATATAGTTTGTGTTGAAAAGTAGGACCCTAACCACGAGTAAAATACCACAATACGACCACAAGTCTTCTTCACTATCCTCATGTTTTTACCCTGTTAAACGCTCTCTTTTATTACTCTCAAAAGATGTAGTTATATGTTTCATCTTCTCTAAGAGGATTTCCTGTTGGAATTCTTCATACCATTAAAAATCTTAATCGAGTTGCTAATACTTCTATCCTACATTTTTGTGGCAAAAACTACTTTGATCGTTCAAATTGTTCACAGGCACATTGCGTTACCATGTCTGAAATGCATGATATAAATAAATATGCCTTGCAGTTAGTCTTCAGTCTCTCGACCTTTGTAATACCTCAAACTTCCTCGTTTACAATGTACACAGCATGCCCCTTGTGTTTTATCACAATACTGTAATAAGGCTCCTTGGGAACTTGAGGAAATCACGCCTGGTCCCAGACTACACATCTTTGTAAAGAATAGGAAAAGTGTGTATTCTGTCTGGGTTAAGGCTTTATTGTCCCAACATTACTGGCTTTTGAACCGTTCATCAATGTCACTGAGCTCACAAGTCAAAAGCAGGAGGCCACCGTAGTCCAGAATGTAGAGACCCATCACACCGTAGCGGTACCTGCTCGATTATAGAAAAAATAATCATCACGATTATTTTAGTAATAATTAAAATCACGATTATTCAAACGATTATTTTTTGCCTTAAAAAAAAAAAATCTTTATTTTATTTATTCAATTTTATTATTATTTTAAAAACTATGGATTACATTTTCTTTGGACAATAAAAGCATTTAAAAAAAAAAAAAAAGTTAAATAAGTTTCTAAACTAATCCTGTAGGGATACCTGCCCCCTGCTGGCCAGCCCTCACACCTGTCCAACAGAGCCGCGCGGCCTGATGACATCATCACACAGCGCTAATGTTTTTATGTCAAACCAAAGCCTGAGCCTTTAGCTCGAGAAATTCGAAGGGAACAGAAATAATCATCTCAGTGGCATCAAGTAATAAGAGTTTGTTTGAGCTGCGTTGATCTGCTCCTGAAGAAGAGTTTTAGACTTTTCTACAAAACAAAACCAGTGCCTGAGCAAAGTTCTCAAGCACAAGGTGAGCGCTTAACAGTGGCGTTATCTCAAGAGTTATGTATAAAAAATATGAGTACGATGTCATTTACAGTTCTGTCCCGCTGCGCTGGTGTTTCAGCTGATCAGACGCCTCACACAAACCGCGCAGGACAGACTTTTTGCGCTTTGGATGGACGAGTGGGAGGGCATCCTTAATAATCGTTTCTTCTCGATTATGCTATTTTTGTGATCGGCTAGTGTAATAATCGAAATCGTAATCGAATGTATTGCACAGCCCTAGCGGTACCACGTAATGAGAGGCTTGGAAGATGATTTAGGTTGGTTGGGAAACCCAAGAATTTTGAGGGAACCCACTCAGACCCAACGGAATTTTGCTCTAATTGTTTTGAGGCACTCAAATGTTTCTACTGTGCCCAGTTTGCTGTGCCTATAGATTATTATTTTGTGTTTGTTCATTTCTCTTTGGTACATACAGTGTGGTATGATATGATATGCTTATATTTGTGCAGGGGCAGTGCAGCCACAAAAACAAACACATTCATCCTGGCACCATAGGGAACCACATTAATATGTATTGCATTGGGGACAAAAAAAAAACGATTGCATTGCTTCTGATTCTGTAAGGCAATTTAAAGAAAGAATCACTGTAATCCTACAACAGCAAAGCAAAGAAAACAATTTCCCACAACGTCCATCACTAAAAAAGCACACACATGAGTTTGCCTTTAGATAAAACAAAATGAATAAACAGTGGGTCGCACAGGTGGTATTCCTCGGAGAGATATAAAAGAAATCAAACTTCAAAAGGAGAGATAGATTAAAACGTAAAATTGCCATCACGTAATAGTTGACAAATGCTTTTTTTCCTCCTGAACACTGGCAGTATCTATGATTAGGAGGCTCCAAACAACAGCAGCCACCCAGGGAATCTCCACCACAGGGAAGATGACCTGTTTTCTCAAAGACTTTCCATGCTGCGTTTTATTTTATTTTTTTCTCTCCTCCCTCCATGGCCCCTTTCATTTAATTTCTGACAACAAGTCGCGTTTTTCCCAATTGGTATATGAGCAAACACAACATCCATAGCAAGGAATATACAAAATATGCTGCTGTAAGCTGCAAGGTTGAGAATTAGCCGACTTATGTGTTGAAATATTTTGTGATTTGCATTTCATGTCTGGTCTGAATTGCTGATGTTGATGAAAGCAAGACTGTGTTAATGTGACAAAACTGATTAGAATTTGAAGAATACTGTAATTTTCATATTGGGTTTTGTCATCAAATATTGCACTTTCCTTCTGAACGTCTCTTCTAGTCTCTTATTATTGGAGTATCCAGCTCCTCACAGCCCATGACTGACCCGCTGCCTCTGTCGATGTTTTTCAGTGTGTAAGCCTGGGTTCTACCGCTCAGTGCTGGAGGCCCCGTCGTGCAGTAAGTGTCCTCCCCACAGTGTGGCCAAGCAGCCGGGGGCCACCGCCTGCAGCTGTGAGGACGGGTACTACAAGATCGAGTCCGACCCTCCATCCATGGCCTGCACACGTAAGGAACACTGTTATTTCATCAACGCTTCTGCTAAGACATGTGTTTGTTGTTGTTTTTGTGTTTCTTTTTGTTCTTGATTTATCCGAGAAGACTTTGCATTTTGGAAAGCTTTGAAACAAATTGCGGTTTGAATTCAAACTTCTTCTTTTTTTTTTTTCAAATAAGTGGCAACTTATACAAATATCAAATATTACAGTCTTGTACATTAGAAGGATTATTCAATATCTACTTCCTATCCTAATTTATTGAGTTTTGGAGAAAAAAAATAAGAATTTAGAATTTTACAAATTTGTATATATATAATATTTTTTTTAACAAATTTCTATGTATTCAAAAACTAAGCAGATAACCATAATCCCCTAATCTTTGTATTTAACGTGTTGACAAAATAAAACCACAAATTTAAACTCTATCCATTATTAACATTTTGTCGCAGAAAACAATTTACACATACAATGGCTTACTTTTTATACAAAAGCATTAAAAAAAAATGAAAACTGGCAAAATGTCTTTTTTCAAATACAGCGGGAACCATATGTTTCAATCAATCAATGGTTTGTATTGCCCAATATCACAACAGGTGTTGCCTCCCAGGGCTGAATGTTTACATAACTTCATAACAAGACACATTTGCATTTTTCCTCACTGTCTGACATGAAACTGACATTTTCAGTGTGTAAGCCTGGGTTTTTGTCAATTATAATAAAAAAAAATGTTTATTTTGGGTCATACGTTGTGGATTTCCTTCCACAAGATTCTCACAATAGTTGGATAAGTTTTGGTCCATTCCTTCATACAGAACTGGTGTAACTGAGCCACATTTATAGGCCGCCTTGTGTGCCTATGCCTTTTCAGCTCTGCCTATACATTTTCTACTGGATCGTGATCAGACCTTTGTGATGACCACTACAGAACATTGACTTTGTTTTCCTTAAGACACTTTGTAACCAGCATTGGCCATATGCTTTGGGAATTGTCCATTTGGAAAACCCACCTGCGCCTAAGCTTTAACTTCCTGGCTGGTGTGAAGTGCACCAGTCCATCCCGCAGCAAAACAACCCCACAGCATGATGCTGCCACCCCACTATTTCACAGTTGGGATGATGTTCTGAGGCTTGCAAGATTCCCCGTTTTCCTCCAAACGTGACGATGGTCATTATGGCCAACATTTTTTTTCCCCCTCAGACCACAGGATATGTCTCCAAAAATGAAAGTCTTTATCCTTTTTTTTTATTTGCAAACTCCAATCTGTTATTTTGGGGGTTCTTTTGGAGTAAGGGCTTCTTCCTGGCAGAGTTCCCTCTCAGCCCATGTCGGTGCAGGACTTGTTTGACTCTGGATAATGACAAACTCTTACCAGTTTCAGCATCTTTACCAGGTCTTTTGCATTTGTTCTTGGGCTGATATTAACATTTCAGACACAGCACGTTCACCTCTGGCACACTGAACCCGCCTTCTTTCTGATCTGTATGATGACTGGTCACTTCCAACATTGTTTAACCAATGAACCTGGACCTTCAAGCGTCTTGAAATTGTTCCCAAGGATGAACCAGACTTGTGCTTCCAAGGTCAGGACATCGTGATCTGGGCTTTCCCAAATTATTTAAAGGTATAGCAATCTTAGTGTATGTAAACTTTTGGTTTTGCATTTCACAAATCGAAATATTTTTTTTAAATTCTAAAAACATAAAAGTTAATTCTGGTTTCATGTCAGACAGTGAGAAAAAAAAATGCAAATGTGTCTTTTTATGAAGTTTATGTAAACTCATGGTTCCCGCTGTATATGTCAGTGATCTACAGCCAAAAGTTTCAAATTGATATTGCTAGTTTTATTTTGTTTTATTTTTTTCGCAAATCAGATGGAGATTTTGTGAGTCACAACCAAAAAGTTTGTCGCAGCTCATTTTATAAGACCCCATGTTTTGTTTGTTTGCGGGGGACAGTAAGTGCTTTGTATTAATAATCTGGCATTGAATTGTGCTAATCCAGAAGAATAGGTCGTCCAAAGGATGGATGGATGGATAAACTTTATTGTCCTCAATGAGGAAATTTGTCTTGGGCTCATTGCCCGCAGCTGTCACACATACAGTACAACCATTCATATAAAACAATTCAGTAAGTCAGTGCAACCAGTACATCACAATAAAACAATTAAGTTCATCTTAGTTCTGACGCCTCTTCACCTGCTCTTTATCCTTCAGTTTATTTAGAAGAGACACAGAGTTGGCGGGTAAGAGTAAGAGGAAATGAATGAATGCGACAGTAGATGTGTAAAGCTCTTATTTTGAAAAACGTAAACTGGCACTACATTAGGGTTTCGTGGGAGAAGGGCACAGTTGCAGGCACAGTATGACATCACACATAGATTGGGCCGTTGAATAAATGTGTCAGCTGGCAAAATGTCTGTAGATTCATGCGATGCCCAAAAGCTCAAATGCTCAAAACGATTTCAGCTTTTCCAGGCAACATTTTATGTATTTAAGGATGTTTTTTATTTGTGATTGACTGGGACAAATGATCAAGATTGATTTATCTTTTTATAACCCCTATTGAAAAATGTATCTCTTCAAGACATTGTGTTTGTTTGTCAATGATCAGCCTTTTTGAGGAGATTTTATTCAATATTGATATTATTTTTTTAATCCTTATCAAAAAATCTGGTTTCTGGTACCATTATTATTTAGGCTTAATCATTCACTGCACGAAGCATTGTTTGACACATTCACATCATAATGAACTGGTTTAGAAATACTGTATAACTACAACGATTTTATATTAACGTAGTAAAAGTTCTTTCCACACACACCCATTAGCAGCCAATAAATCACATTAGTTTATTGAGCTGGTATGATTTTTTTCTTGCGTTGTCAGAGTTGTCAGGCTTCAGGCGATGTTCAAAACTGTCTTTTCTACCCTTTAAGAATATGAATTGCATATGTTAGAAGAATGAAGCTTATTTTAGCCTTCCCCGTGATTGCATTGATTACAATTAAGATACTGTGCGTCTGACTTCTCTGTCCAGGGCCTCCATCAGCCCCCCGCAACGCCATCTCTAATGTCAATGAGACCAGCGTGTTCCTGGAGTGGTCCGTTCCCATGGAGACCGGAGGTAGGAAGGACGTGCGCTACAACATCCTTTGCCGGCGGGTGCTACCAGAGGGGCGAGGCCTGGAGGAGTGCGGGCCCAACGTTCGCTTCCTGCCGCGCCGCCTGGGCCTCTCCAACACCTCGGTCATGGTGGCCGACCTGCAGTCGCACACCAACTACAGCTTCCTCCTGGAGGCTGTCAACGGTGTCACCGACCTGGCTAAAGAGCACGCCAGGCAGTATGTGACGCTGAACGTAACCACCAACCAGGCAGGTGAGGAGCAGAGCAGTCAGCGGGTGCATGTTTTGTCTCCCATGGATCATTCCTTAAAGTGGGGTAATATGCAGAGCTTTTTACACTCTTTCAATGTTCTCTCATCAAAAATGTACCTGGAGCTGTATTTTGACCCACTTGCGCATCTTTTATTAATCTTTGGATCTTCTCCAGTGGCCCCTCAAAAAGCTCCTCCTCTTCCTAAACAGCTCCTCCAGAGGTCCAACGTATCCAGGAAATGCTCAGCTCACCCCCCGATCTCTTGCTAAGCCTAATCCTTTCTTATAAAAAAACACGCCATAGTTCACTGCAGCCACACAAGCCTAATGTTTCCCTCTTATTGATACAGCTGTGCAGCAAAGGGGAGCAATAGGAGGGAGGTGGGAAGGGCCAGAGGCATAGCTTGCCATTTGGGCCCTATGAACTAGCCCATTATTTGTAACTTTGTAAAACATATCTTCCTCTAATTAGTCTTCCTAATGACTTTGGTGCTGCAGTTACACTGTCTCACCACTCACGCTATCTGGCGCTATTGAAACCCTTGTTGCCAGCACGTTCTAGTGAGTCATGGTTCCCGAAGAGATATACTTTTTGCTCATGGCTCCACCACATTGCATTTTCCAATGAAAGTGAAACAAGTTTATTGTAACGCCCATCATGACCTAAAGAACCTCAGCCTTGTGTTCTGAGGGAAAGTTATGAGAAATGCATTGTGGGAGTTGTTAGGTGACCAGCTCACGCACCACGTGACGTCCTCTCTCCCAGTGTGTGCATGGATGGAGCACGAGCTGTTTTTGGATGTGTTTGGCTTCTGGTTTCCTTTGAAAGGATTTCACGTGTTTTTGGGACTTGTTTTTACTCTACACCTCTGTAACTTCGTGGAGAGATTAGTCATTTGCTTTGTGGCGACACGGGTTGTAATATACTAATGTTTCAGCAAGTTGTAAAATACAAGATTAATGCATTGTCTGTGTACAGTGACCTATTGTTCTTTCGAATGGACTCTTATTGCAATGTTTTCAGTCGGATTTTGAATCATTTCTTCTCAACTCGTCTGAATCACTGAGTTATTTGTGGAATCACACAGTAATGTAGTTGGCCTATTAAAGCAGTGATTTATGATGAAATTTGCTTGGGGCCCCAGGGCACCCTTGCTGCACCACTGGGAGGGGCATACAGGAGATCATGTGAAAACCAGGAAGTAAAACTACTTAGTATTTTTAGATCAGTATTGCATTTTCTAGCCAACAAAGTGTAAGTGTAAAGAGGTCTTTGAGAGTATTACCAAATACCTGCAATTACCCCACAGCAAAGAGGTGATATCCATTTTGGGCAGTTATGACTCTGTCTGGATAGTGAGCAGTTTCTAGTAAAATGCATTTCTTGACTTGTGTTTTTATTTTTTGTCCCATTTATGGTTATCCTATTCACAAAATGTTTCACTTGCTGATATTGTGAGGCACGACTAAGCAGTACCGGTATAGGCCAGTGATGTGTCAGATCACTTACATGTATATTGTAAGAAAGGAACAAAAAATACCACATTTGGATAACTGAGACAATGCCACATAAAGTTACTTGAGAGGACCAGCACATGTAAACAGCCTTTGATTGATGGACATTATTGTAATGCTCTAGATAATGATTAATGCAACATACTGTAGGTACAACAAAAGTACTGTTGACGTATTGATATTGTTAGTGTATACAGTGCCTTACTTGCAGATAATTTGGCAAGATTGTTGAAGTGGTGGAATCATAGAAATAAAAAAACCATCAGTACACTCAATTCAAATCATTTCAACGAGTGTATTTTGCAGTCATTATGCCTCTCAGTTTCGTATTGAAATCTGGCATAGATAAACATGTGTGTCATTGCGCTGGCATGTACATAATAGCTTGGTAACAAAGACGCCAGATGATCATATTATCATCAAGTATTTGTCCAACAAATCTGTCGCTGTATTAATTTTCTCTCAAGCACCATCCCTGCGGTGACGGAGAGACACACAGTGAATGGCCTCTTTGTTTTTACTTCTGAATCTCCGATATTTTCATTGAACAAGCAGCTTGAGCTCCTCAATTAGGCGGCACATTTTTTATCAACACAGCAAGCGGGAAATAAACCGCAGCTCTGGATTTGGGGCTTGTGTATGGCGAGTGTGGCAGCAGGTGTTATTCTGCAGGCCTGTCAACAGTGATTAATGGGACAAATTATTTTTTTTTACATGCGCTTTTATTGGCCTAGGAGCAATTTATAGAGAAGTTAGGCAACTTGAATCGTATTTGGTGTCTTTTGCAAATAAAGAAGTGCTTATTTTTTGCCATTACATTATCATATTTGTGTTTGCGTACTGATGGACTATCCACTGATCAGGTGTATCATGAACAATGACAGTAGTTGGCTTGTTATGAGAGCCAAAATCTTCCAACATGTGCAATCAGATAAATCTTAATGAGCGTGACAAGTAACACATAGTGATCGTTAAAACAAACTTGTGACCATAAAACAGAAATTGCTAAGATAACCTCATAACAGAGATCACCACAGTAATCACCACCATTCCACATTCATTCATCATAATAATGGAGGAGGACACAGAGGAGTCTTCAAAGAGCTTCAAAGAGCTTTCAAAAGCGGCGGAAGTGGAGGAAACTCTGAACAACTGGAACAGTGACTGCTGAGGAAGATGTTAATGGTTTTGTTCGAGTAAATTACTCGCTCAGCAGTATGTTCATCTACAGCAGTGGTTAGGGCAGGGGTGTCCAAAGTGCGGCCCGGGGGCCAAATGCGGCCCTCAGACCAATTTATGGTGGCCCTCGGCCTCTTGCTGTATCGGTACACATCACCAGAGATGGACCTTTTTATTTGAAATGTAATAATTCTATACAATTCTAACTGAACAACTAACATTTTTTTGTGAGACTGAGCTGGCATGAAGGTTTTAAGCTTAAATAGAGGTATGGGGCACAATTTAAACCTCTGCTAGTTGAAGGTTTTGCGGCACTAACTGCTGATCTACGGCCCTTCACCCCGTGTACACTTCAACATGCGGCCCCCCATGAAAAAAGTTTGGACACCCCTGGGTTAGGGGGTCGCGAGACAAATTTGGGGGGTTGCCAGATCATGTAGATAAAATATACACCTTTTTTTTAGCGTATATTATAATATTGTATTGTGGCATGTGTGTGCTATTTTACCAGAGTGCCATTGAATGTTCATAATTAGCTGATTTTTTTTTAACCATTTGTTTTTTTCTTTGCTTTTTAAGAATTATGTAGGCTAATGTTCCGATTTCTCACAGTGTGACCCGGGCGGGGGGGTCACGAACCCCTTTAATTGTTATAATGGGGGTCGCAGCTCCAAAAGGTTGAGAACCACTGATCTACAGTATAGGCTGACGGGCGCTTGTGCTTCACAGCTAGAAGGCCCGGGTTTGATTCCCACCTGTGTGGAGTTTGCATGTTCTCCCCGTGTAGGTTTCCCCGGGTACTCCGGTTTCCCCGAACCACTAAAAACATGTACAATAGGCCAGGATGTATGAGTGTGTTTGAGAGTGCACATGGGGGACGACGGATGGAAATTATCCCAAGGCTACAATCCGGTGTGGCTTGTTCATTAAAGGAATAGGCCACCGTTTTTACATACTGAGATATGCTCTTACCTCACTTTAGCCAAGGTAATATATCCCCGTCTGGTCTTTGTCCGTGCGCTCTGCCAGGCAAACGGAGCACATACTCTCCCACATGTCACATAGCTCCAAAAAAGCTCACGATAGAAGCTACCAAGCTCTTCCACGTGTTCCCTATTTAAATAAAGTTACGTGAAGTGTTTTCATGCGAAGTATATTTACACAGAAATGTAGCATGTCGATTTTATAAGCAAATAAAAAGTGGGACTATATTGTGAGGCGTAATGATACGAGGAGCAAAACGTCCGCGCAATAACTCCTAAAGACTTCCCCGCTCACTTCCGTCAATAACCTTTAGGAGTTACTGCGCGGACGTTTTACTCCTCGTATTATCAACACATGTAGATTGAGTATAGGCAGAACTGTATTCTCAAACATCATAATATTATGTTGTTCTGAACTGGATCTTTATGTTTTTACAATAAAATAAGTTTCTAGTGCTAACTGCTCCTTTCATCAGAGCTCAATATGGTGCCACATGCAGTACACAGAAGTTCATCTTGGTATACGCCAAATGTGTATTTCAAACTGCAAACTGTGACTGCTGCGGGTATAGCAGTAACCAAACGTTGGCCATGCAAAACTACAGCTATAGACAATTACTAATGAGGAAATACAGTCAGATTCTGTCCAAAATAAGGATTGGCTTGTGTCGTTTGGTTGTTAAACTGCTTTTGTAGTCCCTCTGGTAATAAGGTACCGTTAGTCAGTAATTTAAAACAATCGCTCTACTGCATTGTGGCGTCCTATTAAAGATTGCAATGAACTTGGGAGCCTCCACTCCCCATAGCTGTAAATAATGAATGCTTTGTGGGACGGATCTTAATGGAGATGAAAATGTACCTCGGGAGACTGTTTTTATGTTTACACTGGTGTGTGTTAATTTTATGTGGAGATAATGAAATGGGTAGCGCATAGTGTCGTAAAATATGAGATTACTGTCCTTCTACCTGAGGAGAGAGAGAAAACCATATTCAAGAAAAGTCTAGGCTTCTGGTTGATAAGCATATGGGTAAGTTATCAAATTATATCAGATAAAGGACAGTACATGAGTGTGTTTTTTGTGTTTTCAAGTTAATAAATTGCATGCACTGTGTTAGTAACCCATAGGCAAATGATATTACAATGACACTAAATAAAACAAAAGTAAATTAAACTAAACTAAATGTCTCTTAAGTAGCGCTGCTTTATCCTTATGCAAATCCAGTTAGTGGAGGGCTATATTTAAGGCATTAGGTCCAGTTATCCTCTACATTTGACCTCTTCAGTGCCACTGGGGTGACCTTCTCAGACGCAGAGGGCAGAGGATCATGGTCATGAGTAAATATCTGGTGTACTACATTGCATGGCTGATGTTTGAGCATTCAAAAGAAACCCGCCGTGTTTGGACCATGCAGTGCAAGACATTGTGTGGTGAAAGTGGGTTATGTTTTGCTGTGTAATTATTGCTTCTTTGTGAAAGGTATTTTGAAAGACTTTGCAATGTGTGAATGAATTACAAATCAATTCACATTAATATTCAGTTTTATAAAGCGTCTAGATATGTTTGTGAGTAGATATTGATAGTGTACTATTTACTACAGTAGTGAGATGGCAGGCACATGGCGTCTGGCAGTGCACAGAGCATCGCTGTATCTGTCAGCAGACTGATTGGATTAGCCCAGACTACAGCACTTCACGTCAGGTTTACTGCAGTTAGAGCAGGATTAAACAAGGCCAGTCAGTGGACCAAGGCGAGATTAGGATTAGGTTAGATTACACGGATTGGAGGAGTACAACCGTAAGGGCGCTTTGTACAAATGGGCATGACAGTCTTGCGGTTCTTAACATTGACATAGACAATCTTTGAAATAGTTGGCAAATGCTTGGGAGTGAATATGGATACGATATGTGCCCGACTTGGAGCTGTTTCTTTGCAATGTTTCATACCTCACCTTAGGCAACTTTGCTAAACATCCTAGAGAATCCTTATTATAGCCCAGAGGATGTTTTGACAGCCTCAAGGAAAAACAGAGTCTGAATAAACTTAGTCTTAAGGTCAGTGAGTTGCATAAAGGCAGTGGACTTTACTCATAACTAATCATCACAGGCGTCTCAAACTGACCTCAGTGTGTAAAAACACTTAATGCCACTTTAAAAACCACTAAGTGAATGTGAGATTGTCCGTCTGAATGTCTCCAAGTGTCAGCTTTGTGGAGTGCACATGCAGCCAAGTGCCCTGTAAAGCTATATAACGCATAATGCCATCCATATGAGCAACTTTTTTTTGGCAACATTTTTTTTTTGTGCCAGCTTGACTTGAGTACAGCGCATTGTCAGGAGAGAAGACACTGCTACGACTTCCAGAGAGTCACCAATGCCCTCATTTCCCCCCGCCTTGACTGCTGCAGCTCCCTATAACAACCCTCCCTTGCACCTTAAAAGCCGGCAACAAGGCTTCACTCTGGTTTTAACCCCCTTAGAATACCTGAGCCTGTACTGTATAGGACCCACTGTTATGGTCCGGGCATTTGGATGCAAGGTGACACAAGGGGGCGCCACTCCAACCATCTCAGTGTAAATGTGAATTGACTTTCTTCAGAGTTAGACTTCAGGTCAGACACCATGAGTGACAGTAACACAGTAAATACAGTGAGTTGTTTGTTTCCAGTAAAAAGGCTGAGGCCTCTTCAGTCACAGACTGAGAAGTGAAGAAGGAAGTCATGGAGATTCTGCTTTAGACAGAACTTCAGACTTCTGCTGGATATGAGAGTTATCATATTCTGAAACTCAAAATATGGTAAAAACAACAAATATAGGAGAAATTATTACAATAACAAACACATGATTGATATATATAAAGGCTGAAGAAATATCCATATATATTATCTGATGTAGGGTCATGTGTGTCCCAGTTTCTCTGAGACGTGGTGGGTCATTTTGGTGGTAGATCTACCACTGATATACTGTGGTAGATCTACTTTTACTTTGGAGAAAATAGTTTCTATAGTAACTGTTGAATCCAGCAGAAGTGTAATGTTCTAAAGCAGACACTCCATGACTTCCTTCTTCACTTCTCAGTCTGTGACTGAAGAGCAATGAGGCCTCAGCCTTTTTGCAGAAAATAAGGGCTCACTATTTAGTGTCATGTTGCTGTGACTCACGGTGTCTGACCCATAGTGTAGCTCTGAAGCCAATCAAATCACAGAGACTCAGAGTGGGTTGGTGACCAAACGCCAAGATCCAAGAATCCAAAAATAATATTTTAGTGCTTTAACAGGTTAATAGATGGCAACGTATCACTCTGTTTTTAGCTTCCCTTCACTCGCTCCTTGTGCTCCGTAAATGACTTACCGATCACTTTTAAAGTTTGTTTAGGCCTTTTTGTTCCGGCCCCCTCAGCTCTGGAACGACCTGCCAAAGGAGATAAGGCTTTCTCCATCAGTATCATCTTTGAATTGACTTCACTTCTTCAAAGTGAATGCACTTCAGATGTCTTACACTACTACAACCTCTCTAACCCTGTTTTGGTTAACTTGACCTGTGCTGTGATCAATCTTTATTGGTCCTCTGCCCTCTCTGCGACACTCATTCCCAAAGTAATCACACTAATGATGTTAATCCATATTCCTTCCTCCATAAAGCGTAATGACCAGTGTAACAAGCACCTTATATTGCCCCACGTGCATTTACTTAATGAGGACCTTGAGCATCCTCTTTTGAATGTTGGGGGCAATTAGATTCTTGTCTGTGTGTCTTCTCCAGAGAGGCCAAAGGGTGCAAGTGTTAAACGGGCACTGAAGTAGGGAAGGTTTGGGGGCAACATTAGACGGATACATGGTGCTGTTTGATGTGTGTGAAGTGTCACTGTTGATAAGGGATCCGTGAAATAGGTGATTTCACAGCGTCCCCGAAATGCCCGGGTTGAAATGCCAAAAAAAAAAAAAAAACAGTGCTAGTGGGAAAAGCAGGACATGCTGAAAGCGGGGGGAGAGAGAGAGGGTGGTGTGGGGAATGATGCTGAGAGATGGAGGTAGCGTAAAGATGGAATTGACTGAAGTTGACACTTACTCTTAATGGAAGTAATACATGATAAAGGCAGCAAATGTGCTAAATCATCAAAAAGTCAGATAAATATTTATAACATTGGTTTGGACACTACCTTATGCTATGTGTAAAATCTCAATGATGTCAAATTAGAATAACAGCTCTGCTTCAAAATCAAATCCAGCTTGTAAAAAGACTTGCAGAAAGCTACCAGTTGGAGATAACAGAGGTAAAGTCATAGGAGCATTTCTTCAAGTTTTATAGTTGAAGACGTTATATATTGAGACAGATAGTCCCAGCTCTGAAACATTTGGAGTTTCTGCCCCTGCACAAAGCTCATCCCTGTTCTCAGAGTTTACAGCGGTCCAAATGACTGCTACAGGTTATCTGCAGAGGGGTCAGAAGCAGTTTTCAGCCACAGTCCAAATACAGCAGGTTTGAAGATGGGGGGTTTAAACGTCGCTGGGCACCCGACTGTTATCCAGCACTCTCCTGTGCGCGATAATAAAGGTGTTGTTCAGCGGACTGGCCGTTGGCTTTTAATCAGGCAATTACGACTGGGTTCGGGATCCAGTGAAAACGCCTGGATTTTGGTGTCTGGTCACCCTAGACCTCGGCCATGGCCACAAATCTGGCATTTTTGTAAGTGTTTTGTTTTGTCACTGAATTTTTACTTGTATGTTACTTTAATTTCTACTTTTGAAAGCCTTGTGTTTAGTAATGTATGTTCCAAGTCCAGTCTTGCGTTGCAATTCTCTATTATCTCTGCCTGTATGGTGATTTGCTCTAAGTAAATTTACTTTAAATGTACATTGTTTTTCATGTTGGGCCTATTGCTCAAATGAATCGTAATGCATTTGTTCACAGATTATTAGACTAAGTGGTTAATGTTCTTTTGTTTGGATGAACTTAGCAGAATTATAAAGCAGACATTAGGAGAATAGAGTTGGCGAGGATGTGAAAGCAGCAGGGATGCTCGTCAATGAAGCGCAATAAAAAGACGGGAGGTGGGTGGCTCTATATTTGGGGCGTGTGGATTTAAACAGCGTGATCACTCAGGTGTAAGAGAGTATAGACAGAAAATTGAGGAGAATTTAAAGTCCCCAGATTGAATTTCTTCAGAATTCAGCACCATTGTTATAGATATTTTCAACATTTTAAAGATGATCCTTATTCTGGATGTTGAAAATGAACACATCATGCATAATTGAGGATTAAAAGCAATATTTTTTTTAACATTCGAAGTAATGTCCCTATAAGGAATATACATTAAGGAGTGAGAGACTGGGCTGGTCAGGATTTTAAATTATCCTGTTGTGTTTTCTGCAGGCAGCGGTGGTCACTAGGGATGCACCGATCCGATACTGGTATTGGGTATCGGAGCCGATACCGGTTTTGGCTCTCACCGTCTTAAAACACAACCTTTACCTCCTAAATCTAAGTGAATGTGGGCATGCTGTATATGATTGTAAAGCTAAGAACCTGGAGAATTCAACCGCTGAGTTAGCTTAAGCTAGCGTGTGTGTGCTAATGCTATGTGTTTGTTTTTTTAGTTTATCTAACATATTTGTAATGATCAGATCACTTCATGTGAGTTGTTTATATTAATTTACCCTAAAGCCTGTCATATACCCAAGGATATGTAGTGTAGAAAAGTCCAGTAATCCTTGTATACTGTTCATCTATTAGTTTATCAGTAGATATTAATTGATAATTGATCTGTAGCATCATGACAATAAAATATGACTATATTGATCTTAAAATGGAAAAAGGAGTCAATTACATTTTTCACTCCGAGTCAGCCACTTTAAAGAAAGTCTCTTGGTATCGGTTAATATCAGATATCGGCAAGTACTCAAACCCCAGTATCGGTATCGGTAGCAAAAAAGCTGGATCGGTGCATCTCCCGTCATGACCAGTGTTGTAGTTTTAGTCTTCCGGGGGAATATTCACACTTGACATCCGAACCGTGTCTCGCTCTGGCTCGTTTGAGGAAAGCTCTGGAAAAAAAAAGACAGCCCAACAAAAAAAAAAACACAGCCCAACAGCTTGAAACAGTGAAAGTTTACTTAAATAATATGGGCATGAATGTATCATCTATACAACAGAGCTCCTTGGATAAAACTCATTGTGACTCCTCAAAGTCTGCGTTGGAACAAAGCGTCTCACACCAAATCACAAGGGGAAAAGATCTAAATGTGCACGCAGCATTTATCTGTCAGATTAAAGCCTCTTGCCAAATTAGGGTCCAGTTAAGCGGCGAAAGGAGGCTCGTACAGAGGGTGGAAGGAGCGCAGGCCACTCGTCGTAAAGTCAGACCCGAGACGAGTGTTGTTGGAATGCAAGCTTTCACTTAAGACAAAACATATTCCAGCAAACCAACGGCGTGATGAAGAACACTTTGAGAGCAGAAAACATCCACAAAACCGGTCTGGTGATGCATTATGGGCTTAAAGATGTGGTGGGCTGTGTTGTGTTCCGTCTATGGCCAAAAAAACAAAATCCAGGAAAAAGAAACAACGGAAGTGAACTGGATTTCTCAAACCTGTGTGAATGAATGCTTTTTGGTTTACTGAGGAAAGTTATAAATTATATATTTTGATTGTAATCACAAATGCTCTTCATGTGAATTACATGTAGCCAGATAATGCACTAAAAAAAAATGTCATTTCTCATACAGCAACTGCAACATTTTGCACATGCCAGATGTTTTGTTTCTATTTTTCCTGGTGGCACGTTGATACCAGACATCATCAAGGACAGGCATGTAGGAGAGTTGTGTGATATCATCGTCACAAAAAATGGTGCATGTCTTGAAGAGTGCCGTTCTTGTGGATGGTTACGTCTGAATGCCTCCTCTCTGGTATATTACAACTTTAATAAAGCAATCTCTCTTAGCGAAATCTTTCTTCTATCTCTCTGCATCTTACCTCGGAGCGCTGGTTCTGTCATTCTCCGAGGGCAGTTAAATGATAATAAAGCCCGTAGTTGTTGCGCTGTATTGATTTGGCTGATGCCGCAGACAGATAGTGGCCTGAGCAGCTTATGTTTGCCATTGTTGTAATGCTGTTCTTATCTGTGGCCAGGCCTGACACACAGGAGGGTTATCCCACTTTCATGACCTCTCCATACATGAGACAGATCACCTCATACATCAGGATTAATGAAGAATAACAGAACAAAAAGGGCCCGCTGGAAAAATCCATAGACTTTATAATATTGATGGACAGCATCGAATATGAATCATCTTTATCTCGATTGCCCCGAGCTCTACGGCTGTGGTTCACAACAGAAGCTCTACAATGCTATCGTATGGAGAAATGCATTCTTGAAATTGAAATGATTATTTTTGGCGTAATTGAACATCTGTAGATTCCATCTTTTACAGCCAGCACCATATATTGTATGTGTTACAAGATTGGTCACAAACAATTTTCTAAGTAATCGACAAAGGGCCTTTATTCTGCAAAATCCACTCACTCAATTTGTGTTCTCTGTCATGTTGCAGGAATTCTGCTATCTCCCAATCTCACTCACTTATACTTTCAAATTCGAGCTGAAATATGCACCACATGGAGAAATTATGAAGGTCCTGTGTGTTTTAAAGATACCCTCGGCAAACTTGTTCCAATCCTGTCCAAACCCTGTTCCAGGCGTCGTTAGTACAGGATATTTCCTCGACTTCCTGCAAGTCTTAAATTAGTATTAGTCTGAAAACAAAAACTGATAATATATATTTTATAAATAATTGGAAATAAATTCAGGCTTCAAGGGGTTAGCATGTGTTTTAGGCCTAACAATTATTTTTGAATTGTTCTACAAAAGAGATAAAATAGTAAGGTGTATAAAGTAGTAAACAATTGGATAAAGGATCTTTGTCAGTGCATCCTGGATATTTAGGTATATCATAAACATCACCTCTGTCCACAAACATCTCTTAAGTCAATTGTGTACATTTGTAGTTTGGGTTCTTATACCATCATGTTTGGTTTCTAATTCTAATTTCTACCACTCCTCATGATGACACACAGGGCTCCATGCTTTGCTTTGGGTTTGATTTAAATCTAAATATATGTGATGTTACAGCAACCCAGCTGTGTTTTTTGTAGTGCCATTAAAAAAAGGCAGAATGCATGCTGAAGAGTGAAAATAAATTGAGGATGTTCCCGCTGTGGCTTTACGCCTCACAGCAGTAGCAGTAACCTTAGATTCTACTTAAATTGCAATTAAGCTTGAGAGAATATGTTGCAACATAAATGTATAAAGCAGTGAGCGATACCATACAAAGTGCCTATACCAGGGGTGTCCAAAGTGCGGCCCAGGGGCCTTATGCGGCCCTCAGACCAATTTTTGGTGGCCCTCTGCCTTTTTGCTGAATCCTGAATGCCTTTATTTTATTTGAAATGTAATAATTCTACACAATTCTAACCAAACAACTAACCTTTTACTGTGAGACAGAGCTGGCATGAAGGTTTTGAGCAGAGATAAAGGTGTGGGGCACAATTTAAACCTCTGCTAGTCAAAGGTTTTGCGGCACTAACCACCGATCTATGGCCCTTCACCCTGTGTACGCTTCAGTATGCGGCCCCACAGGAAAAAAAGTTTGGACACCCCTGGCCTATACTATAGTACTCATTATAGCGCTCAAGTCGTCTCTACAGAAGTGTTTAGTGTCGGCACACTGAGCCAAAAGCATTGAGGGCACTTTTTATTTCACTTGTTTTCTCCATCTCCCATTACATCTCTCATTTGAGACAAAGCGCAAAGCAGAGATGTCATAATGTAATTTTCAGGGGAGTCCTGGTCCCAGGGGTAAGGGAGCCTATGGTGCATGATTTTAGAGGCAGGGGAAAACAGAGCCCCTAAAGGATAAAGGGTAAACATGCAAACTCCTCGCAGAAAGGCTCCACTCGAGCTGGGAGTCGACCCCAGGACGTTCTCGCTGTGAGGCTAATGTGAGGCTACGTCGTCCATGGGCTATGTGGACAGAGCGCCTGTGGAACCAACACTCATGGGCCTTTAAAAACAGTCAGCTTAATTGGGGATACATCCCGCAGGTGACCAGGTGAAGCAAATAGTTCAGGAAAGACACGTTCAAGCCAAAACGTTCTGTTGTATTTGTGCACGTCCAACCCCAGCGCAGTCAGCACGCTTCGAGACACATCTATATCTCTTTCCCACTTTGTCTTTTTGTCAAACACCCACTCTTCATCACCCCTCCTCTCCGTCATCACCTCCCCTTTTCTCACAGCGGGCATACATCTTCAGTCTGTCGCAGTCTGAAAAGAAGCTTTTGTTTGGAGTTCGGAGGGACGTGCGAAAGGCGTCTTGGCGAGGCGAGGAGGAGAGGTGACTGGCTGCGCTCCTTTTAGGTGTCAAGAGAAAACAAGGGTAAAAAGGGAGAGCTGCGGTGATAAATATATTCTTGGGCGTTTAGGGCTTTGAGAAATGTGCACAAAAGGAAGAAGTGGCGCGCTCGAGGTGGTGCTTGTCTTTTCCGTCGAAGCGGTGTTAATGCGAGGACGGAGCAGGAGGACTAAAGCTGTCGCCTCTTATTACCAAATTGTGTCAATACGAAGAAGAAAAAAATGCAAATGATTCGGGACGTGAGTTGAATGTCAGGTGTGGCATTAAAGAGCGTTTGATTGAGTCACCAGATTTTCAGTCATGTTTTACTTTGAGAAATCTGTCAAGGAAAAGCCAAGTCATTTAAAGTGAAAACAGGGTTATCCCCACGTCTAATTTTAATGCCATGTATTACTTTGAATGACTTTGGTTATAGTTTAAGCGGCACTAACAACATTTGCATTCCAAAAAAAAGAGGCGCTATGCTTTTTGGTCTTTTTGCACTTTGGTCAAACTGAAGTTGTTTTTAAATGAGCGATACAAATAAACTTGGATTGAACACAGTGTCATGGACCAATACTGAAAGTCGTCTCCATGGTGTGGTAAGTGCTAATGACAGGTGAGCCCCTAATGCTGTTTGCACTGCTGAATGCCACTTACTGGACCGCCGTGGGGTCATGACGGCAGATGCAGCTTTTACAGAAATGACCACGGCAGAAATAATCAACATTGCTTTTCACTTGTTTAAGCATTGCTGCACATGGTTGCATTGTTTTAGACCACAAAAGATTCAATTGCAAATGTAAAATGGCAAAAAATTGGACGGAAGCCAAATATTAGGTATTCAGGGTTTGGTAACGCTTTAGATTACAGACCACCAGTTCCATGTGTAGGGGAAA
Source organism: Gobius niger (assembly GCF_951799975.1). Classification (NCBI taxonomy): domain Eukaryota; kingdom Metazoa; phylum Chordata; class Actinopteri; order Gobiiformes; family Gobiidae; genus Gobius; species Gobius niger. The sequence goes on along the minus strand of NC_136853.1, from coordinate 13,286,083 downwards.
TAACTAGTAATTCCACATGTAAGCACAGGTAATTGCCCATTAAAGTGCAAGGTTTGATGGAGTATAACAAGGAGTACAAAGTATAACAAAGCTGTACAACATTTAGGTGTTTTGACCATCTAGCTTTATAAAGTTTCATAAATTGAGCATGAGTGCGGGCTGCCACATCTAAAGTGAGAAGTTATGGGGCCAGATCTTGTGTTGGCGCATGGACGGGCGCAGGCTCTTGGCGAATTATTTTCTGAATGGCGGAGCTATGTGCTTTGCGCCTTCGCCACTTGTGAGAGGGCGAGAGGAGGTGACTGCTCTGATGGACCTCTGACATTCACTTCCTCGTTTACATTGCGCTGCCTTGTGTTCGTCCTTAAGCCTCAGGCTCTCACAGGTCAAACTAAAAACTTTATTAACCCATCGTGGGATAAATAATGTTCACATCTCGAGAGATAAAGACCTACAGCGTCCGCTGTGGCGCGGATTGGCCACCTTGGCATGAATGCGAAACAAAACAAATGCACATGTTCACCCCCCACACCCCACAACCCCTCTCCCTCCCTTTCCCGGCTGGAGAGTCGATCTGGTTGGAGGAAAAAAAGTGTGTCTCCACCCCAGTACTTCCCACTTAGTAAATGAGCTAAGTCTGGAGTGGCAAGATCACAAAGTGCACTCCTACTGCAAAATGTTACGCTATCATCTGCATTTTAAGACATAAGATCAGGCCCATGGCCTGTAAGTGCAAGAAACAAGAGGGAACAGAGAAAAATAAAGAGTAAAGAGTTGAAGCTAGGGAAAATAACCACATAACTACTGTGCAATTACGCCATACTAATGTGTATCATCAGTGTGGGCTTTAATTTAAAGTGAGATACCCCTACATGTGGTACACCCTCATTACTCTTCATTAAATCTTGCACTTAAATGTGTATTGACTTTCTTGTTACATGTACACACATGGAACTTGCAGGCTGTAATCTAAAGTGTTACCTTGGGTTTTATTAGATCATTTGTGGAGTATTAGTTGCATTTTATGATGATTTAGTAACATCTTTTGTATATCGTGGAAACAAATACACAAAATAAACAAACAAATTAACAATGACACCTTGATCTATGAACAGACTTAGATGTAAAAATCCTCTAAACTCTATCTATCATTTGATCAGTTTATGTTTTTTCCCTACAGTCTGGATGAGCCCAAATCATTTACAAATGAGTTCAAATGGATTGATGCCATGTCCTTGTGAAGTCACTGACGCCGCTATACTTATGAAAGAAGGACAATGGGAGAGTATTGCATCATGGAAGGACAGATTCTTCATAAATATCTATGTTTCATGTGGCTGGTCACTGCTCTTTGTACCTTGTTCCTTGTTCATTTAGATTCATTCCAGAGCTCTGTGATCCCACACATCACGGCGTTTGACGGATAAACTTAGCCGCTCGTCTGGTGCAAGCCGGTGTATTGTTACCTGTTAAGCTGCTGGGAAAGAGGCTTTTTCTGGTCAGCGCCGCCGCTCTTTTTCCGCCGCTTTAACATTGAGTGTGATTGGGTGTCTGCTTTCAGGCTTTTAAGATGTCGCAGATAACACTTTGTGCGCGACCAGCCACTCAGGATACAGTTACTGTGTTTGGTAGCTGTGATTTATTCCCCACAGACCGCGGCCGAGGCTATTGAAACTGAAACTGTTATTGCGCTGACCGTGAGGGTGGACGCATGTGCACGCTCACACGCACGCAAGGAGGGTGGGGGGTTTGGCCCGGGGGACCGTTTTGCCTGGTTAAAAGCTCTTTATGTGTCAGGGACTCCTCAATTGTCCCATGGAGAGATGAGCCAACAGTTCGGGTTACAACAATGCGGGGTTGGTGACAGAGATGAACTTGTACAGAATAGATGACTTCTGGAGAAATGATTTTTATTTAAGTGCTGTCCGTTTCTGCTACTAATACATATTTGTGGTAACTTTTGGCATTTTGTGGCTCCACATGTTATGTTACGTAAATAAGCGCCACAAGACCCTCCAACTCCCTGCCTTTCGCCCCGGTTCCCATCTACCGCCACTTTTTTATGTTAGTTTGACTTCTCTGCCCCATTCCATAACATTATATCAACTCATCTTGTTATGAAGTTACCTTAATTGTGGTGAGATGCGTTTGCTTTATTCTGCTTTTTGGACGTTCCTCTCTAAAAGGGCATTGTACCCCTTCCATAATCGTACATGTTTACTTTGGACTGTGGAAAAATCTACAAAGGTGCCTGGCTGCCCCGATGAAAATGTGTCATTTGAGCAAAACATGCATTGATGGCAATTAGTTCCACCAAAAATATCTTTGATTTTCTTATAAAAAAAAAAAAGCTCAATTTGCGATTCAATCAGATTTGTTGTCCCCCATTTGAAACAGAATAACTGCTGATTTGCATAACTTGATTTGCATATTTATTGTTTTTAGGTAAAGTGCATCGCAAAGGCAATGCCTGTAAAAACTGAAAAGTCACTGTGCAGTTTTTCAACATCCAAAATATTAATACTAAAACAAATATGTAAAAAAATTACACTTTTTTTTCTGAAGATAGGAATCGATTTCACTTACCAACTCGATTTTGAATTGAATTAGATTTTTTTCAAAATGCAGTTTGAACTTAGGTGTAATGACCAGTTTGCTGTTAAGCTTTTTTCTTAGTCCAGTAGCAGAGGCCGTTAGTATGCCGTCCACACCGCGAGACTCTGCCAACTGCGGCAAATGTGTAGAGAACTAGAAGAGAACACATGTGCTCCACTCTATCATGGCTCAATCTAAATCAAAGGATACAAGTCACATTGGGCACTTAAAGGAACAGGCCACCGTTTTCCATACTGAGATAAGTTCTTACCTGAGCTTAGACAAGTTGATGTGTACCTGTCTGGTCTTTGTGCGTGCACTCAGTCATGCAAAACGACCAAAGATGTTGTTAGCATTTAGCTTCTCCCAACATATTCCTATATCTCCAAACGAGGGTGAAATTGGAAGCGACACCTCATCAGTTACAATGCTTGTTTTTATATTTAATACAATTTTATGCATAATCATAATAGCATAATAATAATGATAATAATAGCGTCATTAAGGATATAACATCCTCATATTTATTTCAAGATGAAAAGTGTTTCCTATATCCACCTGGAAAAGTATTCCAAATGAAATTTGTGAGGTATTATTTGGAAAATAATGGAAGTGTCATCTGTGTTTAGACTCTGATATGAGTTTGTAGTTTGAATGCTTGTATGATTTGAAAAGTATTATGAGTACCATGAAAAATCTATGTACATTTGAAGGCAAATATATTTTGTATCAATGTGAAAATGCTTTTTGGAATGGACCCTGGAAGAATAGTTGACTGCATATAGCTCTCAGCTAAAGGGTATCCACATAAATAAACACAAAATAAATAAATAAAACATGGTTTAATTCGGCACAGGTGCATTTGGTTCTTTTAAACCACCACCAAAGAACAGCAAGCTAAATAACACATAAAAGGAACAAAAAGAGCTTAAGACTTAGATTTAACAACTAAACTTTCAATGGTACAATAAATAAAGAAAAATATATATTTCACAACTGTATGTAAAGTGCTGTGCAAAAGAACAATCACAAAATTGCAAACCTATCTGACAATTTGTGAACCAAGTTGTAGTTACTTTCTCATTAAAGACAAACAATTCTAAAGAAACTGACACTTATGATGCAAATCATTGTCATTATTAGTTTTGGACATGGAATTCTTTGTTATGACATGCTGTATTATTCAAATGACATCTCCAGTCTTTGATCTAAACAGGATATTAACCATGGAAACAAAACATTGGTCACTTTTAATAATGGATTGTCATGACAGCGCATCACAATGGCCCTCTGCAAATTTCATATCCAACCATGTTCCAGATGTTCCCGTTTTTGTCATTTCTGTCCCTTTCATGCATAATAATGGCATTAATATTTCATAAACAACGTCAAACTCGTTGCGACAAACAGTTTGCCGCCTGCATGTGCACATCAAAGCCGGAGGTGTCATCGAATCAGAGCCCCCTCCGCTTTTACAACTCTCGGCATTTCTCCGCTTTAATCACAGCTAATGAGGAGGTTATGTAAGTCGTAACAGGGCAGAATTAAAAACGACTTTGTTGTTACAGGAAAAGTGAATTTGCAAGAACAGATAAGAGCCATTGGAAAACGTTTACTTTAGTCTTGTGATCACCAACATATGGCGCCCATGCTCCTCTTATTGCTTAATGTACATGTATATTATGTACGTATTTTTAAATATATACAGCATATGTTTTTTTGTGAAACATTTGGAGTGAGCTGAAGCAAAAATTCAGCAAAGAACTCTGTATTTCTTCCCTGTTCGTATCCTCATCACCTGTTTGTCGCTGTCTCCTCTTAAACAATCATCCTTATAGTTCAGCTACACACTGCGTTCCAAATTATTATGCAAATGACATTTTTCCAAAATGTTGTCAATTGATTAATTCCAAATGAGAGTCAGCATAATGTTCAAGTATTTAACTGGTAGAGGGTCATTTATATGTGGTTGAAAAAACCTCCCAGTGATAACAGAATTTATAAAAAAAAAAAAAAAAAAATTGTAAAAAAGTCCAAATCTACTGTTCCAAATTATTATGCAACTCATCGTTTCAATACATTTTAAAGCTTGTAATTAACTGAAAATGGTCATTTGTAGCATTAGGAGGTACTGAAATCAAAAGCTATTTCAATCAAAAACATATTAACAGGTCAAGTTGTATGTTAACATAGGAGCCCTTCTGTGATAGCAGCTTCAACATTCTTATAGTCTTATTCATCCATTAAACTTGTGAGTTTTTGGAGAGTTTCTGCTTGGATTTCTTTGCATTGCAGGATGTTAGAATAGCCTCCCAGAGCTGCTGTTTGGATGAAAACTGCCTCCCACCCTCATAGAAGTTTTTCTTTTGTCGAGGCTCCAAAGGTTCTCAATAGGGTTGAAGTCAGGGGAGGAGGGGGTCCACATCATGAGTTTCTCTCCTTTTATGCCCATAGCAGCCAGTGATGCAGAGGTATTCACTAATCAGTGAACAAGACTGTTTGAAAATGAGTCTTCATGTATTTCTGAGTCACTGCAGCCGTTTCTGCTCGTCAGCTTCAACTAACAGTTTAGGGGAGGCCGGATAGAAGGTTTATGCACAACTGCAGCCTCTGGAGGGTCCTACACCTTGATGTTCAGGAGACTCCAGAGGCACCAGCAGCTTCTAATACCTGTTTGCTGCTTTGTAGCATCTGTTCTCTTAATCTGATGTGTTTCTCTGGCAGAAACCGTCCTTAGTGTGCCTTTATCTGCACAAACCCGTGTGTGCTCTGAATCAGTCTCAAATCTCTTAACAGTACAATGATTATGCTTAATCTTTCTTGAAATATCGAAGGTTTTCATTCCTAGCTAGTGCATTCAACTATTTCACACTTTTCATCAGCAGAGAGATCCTTTTTCTTTCCCATATTGCTTGAAAATGGTGATCTGCTTAATAATGTGGATCGTCCTTTTTCAGTAGTTGTTCCCTTACCTGGACTTAACCTGATAAATAATCATCCCAGGCGTCTGAGATTGTCAGTGATTCAAAGAGCCCTGGGACACAATACCATCCATGAGTTTTTTTCTTTTTTTTTCGTACCTTTATGGAACTTAAATACAATTTGCATAATAATTTGGAACGCAGTTTAACCCCCACCTCCCCATCTCCACCGCAGTAGCAGAACCAAGGCTCCACAGCTTTCATTTTGTTTATTTGAACATTGCAACATTTGTGGCCGTTTTAGCTATAAAGCTACCACAGCTTCTTCACCTTCATCACAACCACCAGTAAAACTACTAGATCCCAGGAGAGCATTGTATTTTATTTCTATACACCAAATGATATCCTTTTGATAAACTATTCACAGCTACAGAATCTCTAATGGAGGAATGACGCACGTCTGCAGTGACTTGTTGCTCTGTGTTGCAGCTCCGTCCCCTGTGAGCGTGGTGAGGAAAGGCCATACCGGGAAAAGCAGCATCTCTCTGTCCTGGGCCGAGCCGGACCGCCCCAACGGCATCATTCTGGAGTACGAGATCAAGTACTTTGAGAAGGTAAAGTATAGTTTAGTCTGCTTAAATGAGCTGTTTGTTAAGCGTGCAGTTGATCAACTTAAAAAAACATATATTCAACTTAAACTTTCTCTCTTTTAAAAAAAAAAATCTGTGTTCTTCATGTGCTTTTCTGAAAACATGTGAAATTTGACATTTCCAAAGGATTTGACATTTACAGCACTGGAATTATGTTATTGATATTTGACCCTTTGTCATTTGCTGTGAACGTCGTCACTCAATAATTTGAGTGGAAGTCTGAAAGAAGACGCCACTGTCCTATTTTCGACACGTGTGCTTAGTGCTGAGCCTTGATCTTACCAACTGTACAAACTCAGAAAGATAAAACAAGAACAACTGGACTCACATTCTCACGGTACAGCTTTCTCAGGGCAGTTGTCCATTATAGTTAACTACCTGGATGACTTTACATTATCTCATCTACTAACTGTACCACAAAATATGTGATAATGTGCAAAATCTTCATATTAAATAATCATTGTTAGAATTGACTCTGCATAACTTCAAATCACAACAATGCCACCCAAGAAGCGACTTCCTGTTTTGATCCAGCACGGCAAAATAAAATCACACAGCTCATCTTATTGATTAGTTCAGCAGGTACTTGCAACATTACAAGAATATAATTAAATACACACATTTTAAATGTTTTGTCTGTTAATAGTTAGGCAGAAAGAAAGTTGAACTAATGAACTGCTGAACTAATGAATAAGATGGTGCTTTTATTTTGTTGTGCTGGATCGAAACAGGAAGTCACTTCGTGGGCAGCGTGTTATGATCAATTATGTCATTTTATCCACAGCATTAATACATCATAATTTAACTAATTCTAATTATCACTTGTACCAAATATGTGTGTGTCCATAACACACACCAGTGTTGTTTTTGGCAGCCCTTTTAGTTTTAGTTTTAGTCTTAGTCATTTGGACGAAAATGCATTTAGGTTTAGTCACATTTTAGTCATTTCAAAATGTGATCGTTTTAGTCACGTTTTAGTCAGACAAAAATTAAAAAGGTTTTTGTCAAGTTTTCGTCGGTTTCATTATAAGAAGTGATAATTAATTTCGATAAGTCTTGGAAATTGGGATAAATAATAGCTTCTATTGGCTTTTGACAAACAGATGACACCACGACAGGCACTGGCAGAAGTGGTCGGCCGACTGTGAACAGGACTTTTCCCAAAAGCGCCCGCTCTCCTCGTCCTCTGATCGCTTCGAGATTTTTTTTTTTTTACCAACAGCGCTGTCTGCACATACGTAGCCTACATCAACGTGCTTTCTGCGTTCATACGCCACGGTATTGAAAACTGTCCTGAGAAACAACAAAGTCCCTGTGACCTGGATGTCAGACGCTCCGAGGAGGATGTACGCGAGCAGTGACCGCACGCCACGCGGAGAGAGAGAGAGAGAGAGAGAGAGAGAGAGAGAGAGAGAGAGAGAGAGAATGAGGCGCCGCCGTATCATGACCGGGTCACGTTTACCGTGTGTTCTCTCACTCCGCGCACAAACTCTGTTTGTGGACGATCTGACGAAAAATCTTCTCCCATTTTTGTCTCGTCTCGTCTCATTGACGTAAACTCGTAAACGTCTCGTCATGTTCTCGTCCCCAAAGAGCTCATTTTAGCTCGTCAACGTTACGTTATCGTCATTAAAAAAAGGGGCGTCAACGAAAAGATATCGTTATCGTCTTCGTTGACGAAAACAACACTGATACACACACACTTTTCTGGATAAGCAATAGAACTACATAGAAGGACGATGCACATTCATAATAATTCACTTTCATGAAAATGACCCCTTGGTGCCATCTAAATCCGAGACATCTTATCCAAGCAGCATCTCTCTTGAGGAAAATTACCAAGTGGGGGCATCAATACTAGACCGAAACTTTGAAACCACTCTAGTGTCCATTAATGCACGCTTTACATTACAGTTCAGTTCATCGCTAAAACTGCAGACCGTGCATGTTACATTCGTTTCCCTTATGTGCCCCATTAAACAAACCGTTATGTCTATTAAGTAGGACCAGGGAGAGGTATTTAAAGAGCACAAGCATTCAAATCAAACCCGCTGAGATATAGATACAGATCAATGCACCTCCCAATAGCAATGTGATGCACTTGTTATTTTCTAATCCTTTCTTCAAAAAGCAGGGCCAGCAATCTGATGCGGCTCGTTTTGAGATCATTGTTCCGGCGCCCTTCCCTCTTCTAACTTTCATACCCTGATGTTGTGTTCCTTTTCTGGGAAGGTCAGAATAAAGGTATCCAGCACAGGAGAGAGGTTTTGTGGTCAGTGGTTAGCTAATGGCTTCAGGCTAATGGAGGGGCATTTAGCTGTGTTTAAACCTCATGTGGTTACTGTTTGGAAGATGATACCAAGATATACACACACAGGCTCCAAGGCACACATATCTTGCAGGTAGATAAAAAGGGGGGGGGGGGGGGGGGAGTCTTTGGCGCTGAAACAACATGTGCTTAACATGAAATGATGAAAATTCCCACAGGAGCAGGACTCCAGCTACACCATAATCAAGTCCAAGGAGACGGAGATGGTGGTGGAAGGCCTCAAGCCCTCCTCTGTCTACATCTTCCAGGTGAGTAAGTGTTGAAAATATGGTCCCATGTGTTGTTTCATGGACCAAAATGATAACTGCAACCTTTCTTTCTGAGGCTGTTTCCTTTTCCCGCAGTATACCCAATCCACTTCTGTAGCTTTTCTCATCAGCACAACAGTTTTCAGCAGTGCTAGCATAACTGCACGAGGGTTTTCTAATCATCAATTACCCTCTAACACGATTAGCTAACACAATGTACTTTTAGAACACTGGAGCGATGGTTGCTAGTAATGCGCCTCTGCACATCTATGTAGGTATTCCATTAAATGTCACCCGTTTCCAGCTAGAGTAGGGATTCACAACACTAACTATATCTGAACTGTATTTCTGAGTTAATTTAATGTCATCATCATTAAAAAAAAAAAATCTGCCAAACTTTTGAGCGGTAGTGTATGGGAAAAACATTCACATATGCAGTTCTTCACTTCACAGCTTGTAAATAGGATTGAAATGCATGTTATCATCATTACCCAGTAAAAAAAAAGACTGTAACTTATAAGTAAACATAGTTGGTATTCCTTGGTAATATGGAGTATGGAATCTTGGGGTTTTACTTCTCTATAATATTTCTAAAGCAGGGGTGTCAAACTTATTTGGGCTAGGTCACAGGTCACATAGAATGTAAACAGGAAAATACTATAGAGAACATTTTTCCAATAAATGACTAATAGTAATGAGCTGTGATTTGGTCAAAGCCCCAACTTGACTGTAGCCTAATCAATAACCTGTGTCACAAGTTTCTCAAAATGCTACATAGTACTAATTATTCATTGACCCCACACTCAGTGGTGGTGGTAAGCTGTTATTGAAGCCACAGCTGCCATGGGGCAGACTGTCCACTTTGAAACACTTTCAGTGGGTTGCAAAGGAAACATTAAAGGTATACAGGAGGATTTTCCCGAATTTTAGGAAAGAACCACCCTCTCCGCTTTTAAAAAAAAAATGCGCAAGCGCAATGGTCATGCCTCCGAGGAGGAAGAATCTCCCAAAAACACTCTGGTCTTGTTTCTCCCTTCTGAAGCCTTTCTCTTCTTCTCATACACTTCGAAGACACTTTTTCTCCTGCCACCTTCTGCCATTTTGAAACGACTCGGTGCGTTCTGCGAGCAGCAATGAATGGCTAACAGCATAACTCACATAGGCTTGAAAGTGTGCATGCGCAGAAATTAACAAGGGGCGAGCACGCACGACGGCCTTACGTAGGCAAATCACCAGAATGATTGACAATTAGGAGGACCAATCGTCTTGATGATCCACCCGGAAAAAGAACATCTTCCACTCTACCTTTAATTTCAATTAAAAATGACAAAGTAGGAAAGCACAACCTGAGTCTGATACAATCAATACATGATCCAGATTTCAGCTTCATAGGATTATTAGCGTAAATCAGCATCAATTTGTCAGAAAATGTTTTACAATACTGATCGAAGCCTAAAAGTATTTTATGGGTTAGAAAGACGGTCCCCAATGCCAATGCCATACCAGAGAACCACTGATCTAAAGAAAATGTGACCTATGTATGGATTTCAATGGAAGAAATCATTACCGAACCATTTCATTAAGTCAAGCATTTTATAATCAAATTAGCGAGTTATTATTCAAAGATCTTATGGTTAGAGTTTGTGCTCATCGACAGCTGGAGCAAGCAGTGGGGCGTTCGGCCTGAAACTCAGTGGAGCTCAACAGTCCCACCCCCTTTGAAACCCTGGCTTCTGGAAGTCAATCTTCCATTCATTTTACTATTTCAATGTTAAACTAGAAATGCAATGGCTGCGCCATTGCGATTGACTGCGGAAATGCGGGAAGCGAATGCAGAAATTGCATAAACTGTTCAAATTGCATAATCAAATTTGCATAAACTGGTAAAATGCATAAAATGTCATGTTGCATAAACTGTATAAACTGCAAAAAGTGGTAAAATGCACGAATGGGATAATTTGCATAAATCCTAAATGGCATAAACTCTTAAATTGCATAAACGCTTTAAAATGCATAAACTGGTTAAATCCCATAAAGTGGTTACTTTGCATAAATTATTAATATTGCATAAACTTTTATATTGCATAAACTGATCAAACTGTTGAAATGGCCTCAGTGCTTGATTGGCAGAAGCTGCACAAATGGCTGAAAGGCCTGGAGTCTCCTGATTGGCTGGATTCCCCCATACACACCAATGCGACAGGTCCACATACACACTAATGCAAAAATTTCAAACTCCCGTATAAAAAAACTGGAAAATTGCAGAAGGCCAATTTTTTCTCAAAACCCACAAGTTGCATAAGCTGAACATGCACAAAGTGCAGAAATTGCAGAAAATGCAGAAAAAAGGGCAGAAAAGCATGGATTTGCGGCAGCCCCATTATAAGTCAATGGGAAAAATCTCCGACATTTTGGCCGATTGCGGAAAAACCGTAAGTTGCAGAAGTCCCAAAAGTAATAGCACCCTTCTCCTCAACATGCAGAACATTTTGATGCATAACTTGCATAAATTGCACAAAGCATGAAGGTGCTGAAAGCTCTAGAAAATCGGGAAAAAGATGGAAGAGGAATAATAATAAAGAACATGAAAACCAATAATTGACTGCGGAAGAATTCCGCAGTCAATCAATTAGAAAATAATTCAAAGACATTAAAAAAAAAGAAAAATGTTTACATATGATATCACGCCAAAATGAAACAACTACATGTCAGTGCAAAAGAGTGAAAATGTGTGAAGGAAAGCAGATGCCTGAGTACATTGTGATTTACTTTTTCACTTCATTTTTACTTCATTGCAGGTGCGGGCCAGGACCTCAGCGGGCTATGGTGCATTCAGTCGGCGTTATGAATTCCAGACCAGCCCTTACTGTGAGTAGTAGTATCTAGAACACCTATGAACTTGAACTAGGACTAATCACGGTGCAAAGATGTATAGTACATTGTGAGATTTTGGCTGACTCGGACAAAATATCAGAAGAGAATTTGATGTATCTAGGTCTCCCACGTAGGGACAAAGATTGATATTGATATTGATGAAGAAAAAAGAACACGGCAGGTCTAGCTCTAAACCACGAGAGCTCAACAGACCAATAACTCCCACCTGCCTCTGGACGCTTCAGTAACCACAGCTCACGGCAGGTGCGCTCAGACCCTCATTTGCATTTGTGTCTAAATCTGTGTGCGCTTGTTTTGCTGGCAGTGACGGCGACTAGCGAGCGCGCCCAGGCCTCGATCGTCGCTGTGGCCGTCACGCTGGCTCTGGTCCTCCTGGCAGTGGTGGCCGGCTTCCTGCTCAGTGGAAGGTACGTCCGTAAATAAAAACATCATTCATGGGCACGGGCTGGGAGGGGTTTGTGTGTGTTTGAAAGAGCAGGTGTTAGGTGTGGACCGACGCCAACACACATAATGATGACTGGGAAACGCAGATGGAGAGGATGAAGTGGCCAATGATTAAAAATAAGTAAATAGAAATGAGGGTGCAGAAGTGGATACAGTTATGATGGGGTGCTGTTGTTGGCTATTATGGGCACGGTGGCACGGTTGGTTGGTTGGTTGGTTGGTTGGTTGGATGGTTGGTTGGATGGTTGGATGGTTGGATGGTTGGATGGTTGGTTGGTTGGTTGGTTGGTTGGTTGGTTGGATGGTTGGATGGTTGGTTGGTCGGTCGGTCAGTTGGTTGGTTGGTTGGTTGGTTGGTTGGATGGATGGTTGGTTGGTTGGTTGGTTGGTTGGTTGGTTAGTTGGTTGGATGGTGGGTTGGTGGGTTGGTGGGCGGTTAGTTGGTTGGTTGGTTGGTTGGTTGGTTGGTTGGATGGATGGTTGGTTGGTTGGTTGGTTGGTTGGTTGGTTGGATGGATGGTTGGATGGTTGGATGGTTGGTTGGTCGGTCGGTCAGTTGGTTGGTTGGTTGGTTGGTTGGTTGGTTGGTTGGTTGGATGGTGGGTTGGTGGGTTGGTGGGCGGTTAGTTGGTTGGTTGGTTGGTTGGTTGGTTGTTTGGGTGGTTGGTTGGTTGGATGGTGGGTTGGTGGGTTGGTGGGTTGGTTGATCGGATGGTCGGTTGGTCGGATGGCTGGCTGGCTGGCTGGCTGGCTGGCTGGTTGGTTGGTTGGTTGGTTGGTTGGTTGGTTGGTCGGTTGGTTGGTCGGTCGGTCGATTGGTCGGTTGGGATTTGGTTGGTTGGTTGGTGGGTTGGTTGGTTGGTCGGTCGGTCGGAGTTAGTTAGCAGTTAGTTGTGGCCGTGACTCATTCCTAACTTTCCGAGCACAATTAAATTTCTCACTGGGATGACATTTCAGAAAGTGAAAGTCACATTAGAGTAAAAAACAACATCTGGCATGTTCGTAATTAGATGCACAACTCACTGTGGTCTTTCTACTTTTACACTTTACCGAAGGACAAATCAAATGTTGTTCTACTACCAGGAAAAAAGTAATGTGTAGTAGGGCCTTTAATTATGACATTGCTGTTTCCTCCGGGTACTCCGTTTTCCCCTACCACTAAAAACATGTACAATAGGCCAGAATGAATGTAGTGTGTGAGTGAGTGGTTGGTGGTAGTTGGAGGGGCTGATGGCACAGACTCGCTGCCGTTTATCTATCCCAGGGGTGTCCAAACTTTTTACACGGGGTGAAGGGCCACATATTGGTGGGCAGTGCCGTGAAATCTTCAACTAAGTGTATTTAGCAGTGGTTTAAATTGTGCCCCACACCTTTATTTATGATTTAAACTTTAATGGCAGCTCTGTCTCACAATAAAATTTGAGTTGTTAGGTTAGAACTGCATAGAATTATTAAACATGAAGTAACATTTCGGGTAATGTATGCTGATTCAGCAACAAGCCTGAGGGCCACCAACAATTTGACTGAGGGCCGCATTTGGCCCCCGGGCTGCACTTTGAACACCCTTGATCTATCCCAAGGGCAGCTGTGGCTACAATAGTAGCTTACTATCGAGTATTGCGGGAATGAATAACTACAGTGTAGTGCTTTGAGAAACTTGATAATATAGGCTTGTAAAGCACAATACAAGTGCAATACAAGATTAAGATGTTGGCTCTTAATAGTATGTTCTATAATTCAATCGACATTTAACATTTTAAAATAGATATAGTCAATTATAATTGATTTATTCTGCTCTTCCCCCTATTGCAACCATCTCTGTTTCACTAAAACTTTGTTGAATAATGCATTTGCTATAATTGTGAATGTGCACTTCCCGTTCTGCATAATCACATGAACGGCTAACTGCGAAGAGGAGAGATGCTGAGCTGAATCTAGCTTAACCAGACACTCTATGTGGGGGAGGAGTGATCTAGGAAAATCCAAATTTTCCGCTGCTGAATTTAGGACACAGGCAAACCCCCTTCCCCCTCTTAACTCCCCATCGCCCAAATCCAGTGCACCACCACCCCTATTGAATCTACCCACGCATGCATGCACTTCCAAAAACAGCAAAACCGGCCTATACCGACTCATCCGGATGGGTAGCAGGAAGTTAGACGGTTGGCAAGGCAGACTGCGATCTCAAAAGCCCTTGACTCAACATCACCGGAAAGTTAAATACCCCCCGGCAGCAATTCACACAGAGGAATAGAACTCTCCACCCGCCCTCTCCAGTTGCCTTCTAAACCTAGACCATATACACCTAGAGGCAGTAACTCCAACTGGCCCACAGAATGCAGACATGCGCCAGACGCGCAATGACCTCTATGTGTGTGGGGGTGGGTTTGTATTTGCGAATAGGATCAAGTGTAGAAATCAATCCTGCTGTTTAATCGGGGTTATCTGTGATTATCGCTGATGCGGCTTGTCTAAATATTGACATCGGGCAGTATTTACGGAGCGCGCACAAAAATACACACGACTTTCCAGCAAGTTGTGGTTTGACCATGGCCTCTGGGATATTGAAGTTTACCAGAATTGTTGTATTGATATGCTTTTTTTTTTTCTCAGAAATGCTTCAAGTAGTGCTGCTTGATTATTGAAAAAAAACAAAATTACGATTATTTTTGTCATAATTGAAATCACGAATATTCAAACAATAAAAAAAAGTATTTATTTATGTATTAATTCAAAAAAACTATGCTGAATATTTTCTGTTTTCTGAACAGTCATAAAAGTACAAATGATTTCAAGTTTGCCTCGATTAAGGAGAGGTCTCTGTTTCACACCTGCCCCCTGCTGGCCAGCCCTCACACCTGCGCAAGTAAACTGGGCAGCGTGGCCTGATGACATCATCACACAGCACTGTTTGTTGTGGTGTCAGGCAAAAGCATGAGCCATGGCATGTGAAATACGAAGGGAAAATAATCCCAGCGCTATGAAATAATGCAAGTCTGCTTTGCAAAAATAAATAAAAATAATAATAAAAATAATTTAAAAATGTTTTTTTTTTTCGATTATGCTGATTTTGTAATTGTTTAGTGTAATAATCGAAATTGTAATCGGATTTTGATTAATTGCACAGCCCTAGCTTCAAGTTGTGCTGTAATGGTCGTACAAGAAGAAATTTCTAGCTTTTTACCGCCATGTAATAATTTCAGTGGAAAATTGGACTTAACCAACATTGTAAAAGCTTAATTATATTAATAATAATAAGAATAGAAGTACAATTTAGTCCTTACAAAAGTTGAACCAGACCAGCTGAGGTTGAGAAATTATTCAACTTTCTGGATGCTGGGAAAAAAAGAAAAGAAAAGTTGTCCAATAAAAGCTCCATATCTTGGCTGTTTACGGCGGAACATCTCTTCTGTGTGTGTCCGTCCCCCAGGCGCTGCGGGTACAGCAAAGCCAAACAGGACCCTGAAGAGGAGAAGATGCACTTCCACAACGGTCACAGTGAGTTAAGCAGCTGATTCAGTCGACAAAGTTCACTTCAAGTTTACATCACTTTTCGGGTCACACCACGGCCATGTTTTTGTCAGTTCTTCCCATCTCATACAAATATCTGTACGTGTAGCGAACGACGTTGTATGCTACATTTTTTTTCTTTTGAATGACACAGCCACAAATCGGCTTCCCGGCAGACATCTTGGCAAAAGGCGCACAGAGCAATGATGATTTATTGACCGTGACAGCTTAATATATTTGGCCACACTTTTTAGCTTTTGTGTCCTGCTCCCCATCTGTTGGCGCTGGAGCTGGCTGTGACGGCTCCATTCGCTCCACACCAGTCATGAAAAATAATACCCAGCCAATATGTCATGATTCACGCCGCCAACTAACGTTTTTATTAGAGACGAAAAAAGGTGATGTGAGTGATGTCTTCCATTTGGGAGAATTGGTTTCATGAATCAGCCGAAGACAAAAAGAAATCATGCTGAGACACATAAAATTGTTCATATAGTGTTCAGCCGATCTTTGTTTATGTGTAACAGAGTACTACAGGGGGCCTGTTGCTACGTTATTAGTAGATTTGTCCATTCATGCGAGGTTCCACTTTGATATGTATTTAAATAACCACTGTTCCAGACAGCTAATTGCCAACCAAAAGTCACATGACTGAGAAACATCGATCCCGACGATGTTCTTTCCAAAATCCTTGTGGAAAGCTTAGAATAGATTCTATGTGAAGAGGCCAGAGAGATAATAAAAAAAGGCCACATAAAGCACAAAATGGTGATGCCATATAATACCACTTCAAACACTAATCCATCACTTGTTCAGGTCTCTGTAGTTACCATGAGAAATTCCATTCATCCTAATCCTGGCTAATTCTCGGGTAAATGCTTATGTTAATGGCATTGGCTTTTTGTGTGTGTGTCATCAGTTAAGTTCCCCGGGGTGCGCACCTACATTGACCCCCTGACGTATGAAGATCCAAACCAGGCCGTGCACGAGTTCACCCAGGAGATCGACGTGTCCTTCATCTCCATAGAGCGCATCATCGGGGCAGGTGAGTTGGCTCATAATGCCCGAGACACTGATTCTGCTGCCAGGGCGTCGGAGTGTTAAATGTAGAAAGCATAATGTGTCACAGAATGAATTATCATTTGTTTCAATCTGTGAAAATGATGCTGTTCCACCTGGCGAGCAGGCTCCTCATATAATATGGACCTTTCTCATAATGTAATTGCTGCTATCATTTTAACATATCACATTTTTGTAAAAGAAAACGAATGCTACACGGCTGCATAATCAGTTGATCAGAATCCAAAATCAACCTACAGACCCCTGCATATAGAATAATAGAGATACAATGTAAAAACAATGTGTAATTTGTCAAATTGGGGAATGTCTAAACATTTTCTATTGTAAAATAAAAACATTACATTAAAGGGGCTAGATGAAAGTTCGCTATTTTATACTCACTACTGCCACCTCAGGTCTTACGCGTAACTGCAGCTTCTATTGCTGGGTTGCAGGTTCTAGAATGTGATGATGTCATCGGGCCCAGCGGGGGGCAGGAGCCAGTTTTTCCTATTAACAGCATTACACTTTCACAAGTCGTAGCTCAAAAGAAAATGTATGAATTAGAAAAATTATCATTAATATCAATCACTGGGTCCATGATCTCTCTGTACAAGACCAAAAATGTCCTCAAAAACAAAATCATTTTTCCTCCATACAATAGCATTGGCCTTTAGAACGCTATGATGTCACCTGCAACCCAGCAATATTAAGCTCGTGCATGACGGCACTTCAGACCCGAGTGACAGTGCAGGATTTTAGAGACAGGTGTGGTGAACAGGTCTGAGCTCATTCTACACATTAGGACATGGCTGGAACATGTAGGGGGAGGAAAATACAGAATTTTAACATTTTTAAACTCTGTATAGTCCCTTTAAGCCTGAAATGTTAAATATTTTAGATGGACAAAAATAATCATATTGTACAGTACTTCAAACTAGTAGCAAAACATATATCTCTACTTACATATTCCCCTATATCTATAATCTATATTAGATTATATTATTTTTTTCTGCACATTAAAATGGATATAAAATGATATAAAAACAAATTTCGTAGTATAGTGATGTTCGTATTGTAAAATGAAATCTGAAGTAGTCAGAAATGCGTTTATGCCCACTTCAGGTGAATTCGGTGAGGTGTGCTGTGGACCTCTGAGGCTGCCTGGAAAGAGAGAGCTCCAGGTCGCCATCAAGACCCTGAAGGCCGGATACACTGAGCAGCAGAGGCGGGACTTCCTGTGGGAGGCATCGATCATGGGCCAGTTCAACCACCCCAACATCATTCGGCTGGAAGGAGTGGTCACCAAAAGTAAGTAGTATGGTCGTTTATTTTGTGTAGAGCAGACTGTAAAAGTACATTCCTGCTTTTACAATATGAAGAGCAGCTCCTCAGACCTGTGGATCAATAAAGAGTCTATGTCTGAACACACATCGCTGACACAAAGAAAATAGAAAGCTGTATTTTGTTTGGAAAATACTCCCTTTAAACGTGGGGGTTTTTTTCTCTCTCTCAGGCAAACCAGTGATGATCATCACAGAATACATGGAGAATGGATCACTGGACACTTTCCTAAAGGTAATCTTTTGTCTTTAACAAGTGCAAAAAGATGAATTGCAAAGGGTTTGATTAATGTATTCTGGAAAAAGGAAGTAAATTGTAAATTGCATTCATGGCATTACGTAAATAAGTACAGAGCCTATCAGAGCTTATGCCTCTCCGAAAGAGAAAAACATGCTGATTAGTTCACCTCATTTTCTCCATTGTGCCGGTGTGCTAAAGCCTACATGAAAAGTGACACTTAAAGATGACTAAAACCTCCGCAGCACTCCGATAATAAAGAGATTACAGAAATAAGCTACTAGGAACAACAACAACAACAACAACAAGGGGATTCAATAATATGACGGAAACTATGAGCAAATAACATTGAGGTGTTTATGAAAAATCAAACCTGTGCAAGTGGAATATATATATCTTTTATCATAATACTTTGCCATGCATGGAAATGGCTCTTTTATCTACAAATGCTATTTCAAATTTTCCTTTAGGCTACATTGTAATATCTGATCATATAATAATCAGTCCTCACACTTACTGGTGAGAAGATACACCTGCCCTGAGGTAGACTGACTGCACACGGTCTCCCATCCTGGTACTGCCCATCCCCAACCTGCTTAGCTTCGGAGATCAGACGAGGTCAGCCTTTCTAAAAGTGGTATGGCAAGTTAGCATGTTTTTATGAGTACGACAACAAACCACACACAGCAACAAAAATGCTTAATTTAGAGAGGGAGAGAAAGTATAGTCGCTTTAATATTATTCAGCACAGATGATACTTTTTTGTTGTTTCCGAAGCCCATTATTTCGAAAGTCAACATTACAAATTGTATAATAGTTGTTGCACACAAAGTCAATTTGAATTACTAAAAGAGCGGTCGCGATTCACAACCCCAAACAGAGCGAGGGCTGTGCTGATCTGATGAAATTATATTTTTATTGTCTTAAAATGAACAATTTACATCTTGAACAACTTTTCGCTTGGATTAAGTGGCAACAGTAGAGAGTGAAGCACTGTAGAAAGACAATAGCTGCATAATTGTTGTCATCATGATGTTAAAAAATGTATTCCTGCTGCCTGGTATAACACAGATTGTTCATGTTTGCAAAATTAGTTATTAAGTTGTTATTATTCTGAACAAAAGAAGACGCAGCCCGCTTTGCGCTTGATAGAAGCTGTTCACACGATTTTACCCCAGGGACAGGGGGAGTTCTCCTGGACGGTGGCTGAGGAGGGACACCGGCAGGCAGGGCTGGGCAGGGCAGAATCGGGATGCAGACTCTATGAAGCAATTACATGGATGACTGGTGCACTGAGGCCGGGATAAATGGCACAGCCTTGAGAGGAGCACAGGCGGCGGGGTTCGTAGATTAGCTGTCACTGCTACGGACATTGCACTTAAAGCTGCACTCATCATTTACACCATGGGCCGAACGTCTCATTTCACTTGTAGGAAAGTCTGGACATGCGGTCATGCCACTGATGCAAGTGAGAGGCGTTTAATGTATTAGATGTCGAGATAAAATGTCAAACAGAACTTTTAGAACAGATCTGAGAAGTGTGGCTGTCTCGCAATTATAATCTAGTAATGGGTTTAAAACAGAAAGGAACGGATAGGGAATGGAACATCGACAATAACTAACTATTATTAAAACAGAAACTATAATTACCTGTTTGTTTGTTTTTATTCTGATGTTGTCAATTCATGGTCCACTGTATTCCACAATTAATTAAGAATGAAGCGCTCTTGTTTCAGAAACCTCTAAAGAAATGTTGCACTATTTAACTTACTGTGCAGTACACATGTCCGCAGTAAAGATATAATGAAAGCTTTCTGTTCCTACAAATACTCCTTGCTTTGTCTTCCCCGTACACTGACAGTGAGGGGGAGTTGATGCTTGAAGGTTAAGTCTGGTCTAAAGCAGCGGGGAGTGAGGGGGCGGGTTTACTTGGCTCCGGGGGTTGGCTGACTTGGCTGCTCTCGACACCAGAGACCAGCGTTTTGTGAAATGTTGTAAGGCTCACGGCAGCAGAGGAGCAATGAACCGGCCCTGGGCAGGATTTGAAGGTTTGGGGATTCCCTGACTGCCTGACTGGTGAGCTGGGGAGCGCTGACAAGCACTCATGTGGACATAAAATAGAGACATGACCGCGGGAGCATTTGTAGAGCAAATGCAGTGTGAGGAAAGCAATGAATGAGTACAGATGAAGTCCCACTGAACAAAAGATTTGGGGATTGGAAGCATATTGTTTTGGTTTGTGCTTCTAATAATTATTGTTTATTGCTGATATAGATTAACCCATAAACCGTTTATTTCTTGTTTATTTGGGTTGGACAGCTTAAAGTCCCATTCTCATTTACTGATTTAGAAGTATTACTCCTATAGTTTTGTTAGGATGCTTAGACAACATTCTCAACGTTCCCTCTCAGACAGCATTGTCTTATTTACATATAAGATTTCGGGGGCTGTCATACAGGCAACATCAAATGGTAAATTAATATACATTCCCACAAATATCAGATTTTATTTTTCAGCTTGCACCCGCTATTTAGCATCGGCCTTGATAAATGACCCCCTATGAGTGGCCATTGGAGGTGAGAAGTCATAGCGCTATAGCGAATATAATTGTCAGCATATTATATAATTTTCAGTTATATAATATGCTGAGATGTACAGCATACAGTGAAAAATCTTATTTGGTATCATTGTTGAGAGACATAAATAAATTAGGACACACAGTATAATGTGGAGTGCCACAAGGAGCGATGCTTGGACCCGCTTATAATCTTTTTACACAATATCATACCATGTCATAATTCAGATGTCCTATTAAAACTGTTGTCGTTTTTCATTCCAATTTTGATGTTTGTCCCTGTCTCGGTAGAAAAATGATGGCCAGTTCACCGTGATCCAGCTGGTGGGGATGATGCGTGGGATTGCATCTGGGATGAGGTATGTTTATGAACTCTGAGTCTGTCTTTGAACACATCATCAGTGCACCAGCTGTTGGCTAAGACTCTTCCCTTCATGGAAACTGCAGGTACCTTTCTGACATGGGTTATGTGCACCGTGATCTGGCAGCGCGGAACATCCTGGTCAATGGGAACCTGGTGTGCAAAGTGTCCGATTTTGGACTGTCCCGAGTCCTGGAGGATGACGCAGAGGCAGCATA
The DNA here is from genome assembly GCF_951799975.1 of Gobius niger. Classification (NCBI taxonomy): domain Eukaryota; kingdom Metazoa; phylum Chordata; class Actinopteri; order Gobiiformes; family Gobiidae; genus Gobius; species Gobius niger. The sequence continues at coordinate 13,264,697 of NC_136853.1, read as the reverse complement.
CACCACAAGGGTAAGCACTTCAACGTATTTTATGTTTTTAAATTATGATGGCCATGCCCATACTTGTATTAAAGACCCTGTATCAGATTTTTTTCTTGTAGTGAAAAAATAACCTCAGTATATTGTAAAAGCAGACCTTTTTAAATATGTCTATGTGTGCTGTGCACTGCAGCTAATGATTTTGAGCTAATTTTATCGATTGTGAACTAGCAGGCTTGATATTGCTGTGGCCGTATTGCTCCTCGAAACTTGAAGAAGAAATGCCTAAACAAAATTTGACAAAATGTTTTATTTAAAATGTATGCGCTACATTGAGGGTGAATGGGGAAATGATCAGTTATAGGGCCTTTTATTTCAATTTAGCTTAAATTTCAATTACCTCTACACTGCGTTCCAAATTATTATGCAAATGACATTTTTCTCTGATTTTCTAAATTGTCAACTCAAATGAGAGTCAGCATAATTTTCAAGTCTTTAACTGGTAGAGGATCATTTAAATGTGTTGGAAAAAATTCCTAGTGATAACAGTATTTTTTTCAAAAATAAATATAGTAAAAACCTCAAAATCCACTGTTCCAAATTATTATGCAACTCATCGTTTCAATACATTTTAAAGCTTGTAATTAACTGAAAATGGTCATTTGTTTTATTTGCAGCATTAGGAGGTCATACTTACTGAAATCAGAAACTATTTCAATCAAAAAAATATTAACAGGTCAAGTTATATTTTACCAAAGGAGCCCTTGTGTGATCGCAGCTTCAAAATTCTTAAATCCATTAAAATTGTGAGTTTTTGGACAGTTTCTGCTTGGATTTCTTTGTAGGATGTTAGATTAGCCTCCCAAAGCTGCCGTTTGGATGAAAACTGCCTCCCACCCTCATAGAAGTTTTTTTTGTTGAGGCTCCAAAGGTTCTCAATAGGGTTGAGGTCAGGGGAGGAGGGGGTCCACATCATGAGTTTCTCTCCTTTTATGCCCATAGCAGCCAGTGATGCAGAGGTATTCTTTGCAGTATGACATGGTGCGTTGTCATGCATGAAGAGGATTTTGTTCGGGAAAGCACGGCTCTTCTTTTTGTAGCATAGAAGACAGTGGTCAGTCAGAAACTCCACATATTTTTCAAAGGTCATTTTCACACCTTCAGGGATCCTAAAAGGGCCTAAAGGGACCGACCAGCTCTCTCCCCATGACTCTGGCCCAAAACATGACTCCGCCACCTCCTTACTGACGTCACAGCCTTGTTGGGACATGGTGGTCATTCACCAACCATCCACTACTCCATTGATTTGACCATCCAGGGTTACACGGCCTCATCAGTGAACAAGACTGTTTGAAAATGAGTCCTCATGTATTTCTGAGCCACTGCAGCCGTTTCTGTTCATCAGCTTCAATTAACAGTTTAGGGGAAGCCCGGATAGAAGGTTTATGCACAACTGCAGCCTCTGGAGGGTCCTACACCTTGATGTTCGGGGGACTCCAGAGACACCAGCAGCTTCAAATACCTGTATGCTGCTTTGTGGCATCTGTTCTCTTAATCGGATGTGTTTGTCTGGCAGAAACCGTCTATATTGTGCCATTATCTGCACAAAACGGAGTGTGCTCTGAATCATCCACAAATCTCTTATCAGTGTGATGATTACACTTAATCTTTCATGAAATATCGAAGGTTTTCATACCTAGACCAAGGCATTCAACTATTTCACACTTTTCATCAGCAGACAGACCCTTTTTCTTTCCCATATTGCTTGAAAATGATGATCTGCATAATAAAGTGGAACACCCTTTTCAGCAGTTTTTCCCTTAACTGGGCTTAACCTGAAAACTAATTATCCCAGGTCTCTGAGATTAATGTCAGTGATTCACAGAGCCCCAAGACACGATACCATCCATGAGTTTCATTCTTATTGTTTTTTTTTTTACCTTTTTGACACAAAAATCCAATTTGCATAATAATTTGGAACGCAGTGTATTTCAGTAAAATGTACTCAATAAAGGATTAGGTCAAAAATTACAAAATGTTGGGAGATGTTCCATTGTACAATTTCACTAATCTTACTTTTATATTCTGTCGTTGAAGTTTTGTCACATATTATGTGCATAAACATATATAAATAAAGATCTTCTTCTTCTTCTTCTATAAAAAGTGTGGTTCTAGAAAACTAAGGCATTTCACTCAAAGATAAAGGATTTGGCATTGTCAAAAAGCATATTGTAAAAAACGAACACACAAACAGAGACTTGTTGCCCTTTATTTGCTTTCTACAATCATTTTGTTCAGTCAAAGTACAGATGTTTCTTTACCTGCTTGACATGTTGTAGCTGTTAAGAGCAATAAAGAACAGTGCCTGAGGAAGGGTAACAGCTGAGTCTATATACTACTACATCTTTCACACACGCCTACATAATTGACGCCTTCGTTGACAATCTGGGCGTTGTAGCTAGGTTAGCGGTGTGTGCCAGGGACATGTGTGTCCTCAGATGCAGGGACACCTCCTGAGTGTCTAAAGAGAGCTTGGGGCACAGTACGTTTATATAAAAACCTGACTATAGTGCTTGTGTTTTTGAAGTCATTGAAAATAGACTGCAGATTATCTTGTACTTTTTCTCACCCATGCAGTCAGACATTTACATTATATCGTTACAATTTTGAAGAGCCAGTGCAAAGTCAAGCAACTCATACATTAAAACAATGTCACAACTTAATGTTTTAATTGTTTTATTTTGAAAAGAACTACACACTGAACATTTCAAAAAAGAATGGCACACTGAGCTTCCTCTTGGAACGTCTCCAGCCTATTGTATGTTAGTGTTACCTGTCAATTTTTGCCGCTGAGTCCAAAAATGTTGGCGAGTATAGACAGCTGCTGTGAATTTTTAAATGAAGTTGTGTGTCCCAGGCTGAGAGGCGTCCTGTCAACCCCTCTTCCTGGCGGATGAGGTCCAATTAGTACTCAAGTCAGACTCCACCACAGTCAATTAGCACCAGGGATATGCTGCTAGCGCTCATGCTGTCATTCACCCACTCCACACTCCTGCCTCTCTCTCTCGTCTCTGACAGAGCGGCGCAGACAACGTAATTTTCACCCTTCAAATAATCAGGAGCTAAGATATCCTGCCGCCTATTTTCATCAATACTTCATCGAGCTAATTCGCCACTCATCAGCGGAAAAGCGCGGTTCCCTTCAGAGCTCTGCAGTCATCCTGTGAACTTGCTCTGCCTATTGCCATGAAAGCGCGATCATGAAATGACAAAAGGCACGGGGGTATTGGCAGCCCCCCGACAGTTAGGACAGAGGGACGGGAGAAAGGAAGGAGAATGTGCTGTTATTAATCCGCGGTTGAATTGGTGCCTCATTAGCCAAATTGCGCACATGAAGAAATAAATCAGGTTGTTTTTGTTCGGCTACGTTCTTTTGCTTTAAAGGGGGTTGTGTCTGATTTTGTGCACATATATTTGTCTAATGTAATGCCATCTTGCACGTACATAGCTTGTAATTTTGATGTATGGTGTTAAAATGAATTAGCATGTACACACTATTGCACACCAGGCTTCTCTACCATTCAAGTTTTAAGCATTTAGCCTTTGAAAGAGACCAATTATTTGCTTCCCTGTGTCTGTATCCTGGTTAGGCATGGCATAGGTCAGGAATGCTGAAGGTAAGGAACACGCTTTGGGCATGTTGTCCTTTAAAGACACTTAAGTTAGTCATTGCCTGAAGAATAAAGGTAATCACTTATCACAAAAACGGCTCTACCAAACAGGTACACGTTTTTTAAGATAACATTATCTAAGTGTGTGAATTTCTTGCACATGTAGGGAACAGAAACACAATATTAGCCTCTGCACATCACAAATTGTAGAATATGTGTGAGACCTAATGTTGGTTAATGTTGGTTGCTTGAATCAATTTAAACAGGGATATCACATGTCATGCAACTACGTTCTATTTGCACCTTCCTTTACCAATGCATCTTTTTTTTTATTCATAGGGTGGCAAGATTCCCATCCGCTGGACAGCTCCCGAGGCGATCGCGTACAGAAAGTTCACCTCGGCCAGTGACGTTTGGAGCTATGGCATCGTCATGTGGGAGGTGATGTCCTACGGGGAGCGGCCCTACTGGGAGATGTCCAATCAGGACGTGAGTCTGATGTGTCCCTTTTACCAAGCTCATTAGCACTTTCAGTTTCTACAGAATCAAAGAATAATGACCAGCCTAACTGTTGCCAGGTTACTGTGTGTGTGTGAGGCAAATTGGTAGCAGGTTAGATTTGTGTAGTCATTACCACAGTGTGGGAAGAAAATGGATTTTATAAATCTATGAAGACACTTTGAATCAGTAGAATAATTAAACTCTTTATTGAGGTAAATTATTCATTTCCAGGCGAACATTTGTATGACAAAGAGAGAAAACTTACCCAAAACATGAAAATTGAAATTAGATTTGCCTGACACCTGGCCCCTTAAAGTAGTACTAAGTAACTTGTTTACCTTTACGTTGTCCTTCTGGGGGTAATACAAGTCTTAATGGGATGATTTGGGGTCCTTCATCTCCCCCTGGTGTCTCTGGCCAGAAAACCACCCTTGCAGCCTTCCTGCGCCGGGTTGGTTTTACCAATGCACACTAATGGAATCACGAAGAAGAAGCTAACAGGCTAACAGGTAAAGCTAGCTGGGCTAGCGCCACTTAAACAGTATTTACAGCCGAGTTTGAGTGAAAAAAATGATCTCCATTGAGTAATTGGATGTACAATATCCCTCTCTCCCTTTGTCTTTTCTGTCAGCGTAGTGTTTACTCTCACGGACAATTAATGAGTAAAAAAATGTAACATGCTATGACACCTGCAGTGGCGCTTATGGCCTCTAGGGGCATGAGTTACTTAGTTCTGCTTTAAGTGTTGCCTGGCCTGCAAAACGACATGCTTTTTCATAGATATTTCAAACATATAGGACATATAGGGCCAGATCTTGTGGCGGCGCACGGGGCGGCACAGGCTCTTGGCGAATTATTTTCCGAGTGGCGGCGCTATATGTGCCATTCGCCTCCGCCACCTGTGAGGGCGTCACAAGAGGAGGTGACTGCACTGATGGAAACACGGCTGACATTCACTTCCTCGTTTACATTGCGCTGTCTTGCGTTCTTTCTTAAGCCTTAGGCTCTCACAGGTCAAACTAAAAACTTTATTTACCCCATCGTGAGCTAAACAATGTTCACGTCTCGAGAGAAAAAGAGCTACAGCGTCCGCTGTGGCGCGGATCGGCCCGCGCTTGGCGTGAACGCGAAGCAAAACAAAAGCACATGTTCACCCCCCACTCCCACACAACCACTCTCCTGGAGTCCGGAGTCGATCTGGTTGGAGGAAAATGTGTGTGTCTCCACCCACTTAAATGCGCTAAGTCTGGAGTGGCAAGATCACAAAGTGAGCTCCGACTGAGCGCAAAATGTCACGCTATCGTCTCCGTTTTGATGCACAAGATCGGGCCCATAGTCTGGGAGCAAGCATGATCTCAACGATTTCCCGATTTCCCGGGCGTGATTGACAGATGGCATTAACCAATCAGAGCAACGCTATATTCGTCGCAGCAACAAGTGGCAGGAAGCCTTTCCAAAAATGTCCTTATTTTCGCTTTGAACGCTGTTTCTTGCTCCGGTTTCAGGGATTAAATTTGTTTTCAAATGATTCAAAACAGACAAAAGAGCAGAAGAAAACATCGTATCACTCGCAGCACACGCCATGTGGTGACGGCTTCCACCTCTTGGGGGAATGAAGTCCCGCCTCTTGGTGTGTGATTGGACCGATGTGGGTAAAATCGTGAAATGATAGGCTGCGAGGAGCTGTCCAGACGGTTCCTCTTTTGAACAGAAAGGAGGAGTGTCTGGCAGGCCAGGCAACTTTAAGTGTAACCTACCTTTTTGTGAATAATATTATGTAGCCTTCTGACTCATTCTCATTTCAATTACAATCTATAAATTTAAGAAAAAACATTGAACATTGCACTAAACCCAACGGTGGGATTACAGTGACACATATCTAGTCTCTCCTGCTTCTTCAGAAACTTTGCTTACATTATGTTTCCTGAAGAAGTGTTTGTCTCGGTCCTTGTTCATGAGCGTAAGACCACTAAAAATGAGGTGTTTACATAAAAATGCGGCGCTGCTCAACCAACAAACTGCACAAGGAGCAACTGGCTTATGCTTTTCTGAATTTTTTAATTGGCAGAAGAATGACGGCTCACTTGCCTCGCGTTGTGCAACGGAGTCGAAGTTTAGTTTGCCACACACTGAAGGTTTTCCCACCCACAGACACTTGCACATATGCACACTCAGCCCGGCAGTGACCCCAGTGCCCCCCACACCCCTCTACCCCCCCACCCCCCCTCCTGCCTGTGGTTATTAGGCAGTCTGTCTCGCAGCAGTCTGGAGATGAGCAGGCGGAGGATGAGAGGAGAGAGGAGAGCACACGTTTGATGTTTAATTGAAAGCGTTCTGCTGGATTTTCTCTGATCTGAGCAGAGTCAGTGCACCAGCTTACCCTGCCTGGCTCTAAGCCTCCCCCTCCTGCTCTGGAACTCAAACTTTTCCTCTCAATTGTCTCACAAAATCTCTCCGTATTTAACACAGTTCATTCACTTCATTCTCAGAAGATAGATGACAGCGTGCGGGCAAATCATCAGTATTAGTATTGCACAGGTTTTTTTTTGTTTTGTCTTTTAACAACGATCTGTAAGACTGACATTTCCAGCAATAAAACGTGTCTTCCTTATCCTGCTTAGCTTACAATATGACTTATTTATTTAGCATAATTTAATGATGGTTTCTTTTCTAAATATTGTCCCATGTAGTGTATTCCCGCACTTCATGATCCTCCTATCCTGACCATTTTCCATAGCGCCAACCCAAACCATGCCAGTCTGTTTGACGCAAGTCCTGTGTCACTCTCCACCCTCTGTCACCTTTTGTCTTCTCCACTCCCCACTATCTTCTCCCACTCATCTCAGCGGTAATTTGATTTGCTGCCGTGCCCTCGCTCTTTGGATGTGTCTTGCATTGCACATTCTGTCTTTTGTGTGGATTTTGACACGAGTAAAGGCTGTCATGAACTCGACAAATCAATTCCCCTCTGTGTCTCGCCCTGGCAGAACTAGGCTGGGAACTGCGGGATTTAAACTCAACGACCCAAGACATGTTCAGTATTCATCTAGCAATTTTCTGCGTTTCTGTGATCGCGTTTCTCACGGCGTGTGATTAAACCAGCACGCCGGCAAATGCCGTAAACAAATAAAGCAGTAGGATTTGTTTTTGCTCATTTGGGTAATTTCGGTTATGTCTCGCTGCCTCGGTGGAGGTTGGGGTCAGATAGAGAGCAAGTGCCCGGAGGCTTAGGTGCCACCAGGATTCAGAGATGTCCTGAAGGCAGATCACTATAGCAGCAGCTGACATTCCTCACAATGTGGAGGAAAACAAAATGTCTTAAAACTACAACAGATCGAGTCAAATGTAAGATTCAAGCTGGATGAGGACGTGCAAAAGTAACATCACTGCCATGTCCGTAGATCACACATTCAATGTTGAAAGTGATGTCCATGGCTATGATTAATCAGAGATGCATGCTGAAAATATGAACAATCTTGAAAAAAATTGTTTTGTCAAAGCAAGTACTGAGCAAATACTCTGTGTAAATATAGACCTCACTGACTGATTTATACATCAATATACATTAATATTCTTCTCACCAAGTAAGTTCTAAGATAGGATAGCCTCACCTAAACAATGCCTATACCAGGGTTAAAGGAGGACAAAAACATAGATCAAAATTGACTGAATATAAATCAATTGGAAAAAAAAAAAAAAATTAAGCTGCAGGGGAACCCCCAAAATATGGCCATAGTTTGAGAAACGCTTGACAGGCTAGAATTTTTAACTCTGCTTTTGAAATGACTAAGGCATATTCACTCTCATTACTCTACTGGACTCAACAGAAACAGCATTATGTCAATGTTGGACAGAAACAAGGACGTGGACCTAAATATTGCTTCCGACTTCAACAAATGAATAATTAAGAATAAGATTTAGCACAGCACGATGTTGAGGGTGTTTAAATGTGTTGGGGGAGATCAAAGTTAGTAAAACATCTAGCTGTAATAATTAAAGTGATTGTCTGCAAGATTGCAAAATGGGGAGAGCGAGAACAAACTTTCAAAAGTAAATAGTAAAGCTCCCTCTCCCTTCCCACCTGATTGGACCTGACAGGCCGGTTCACAGGAAAGCTCGTCTCATTGGTCAAAGTCAAATTTCAGACCCACCTGGTCAATTACAGCCAAGTTTGTCAAATATTGAAATTTACAGACTCACATCACTTTAATCTGCACTAGTATGGAGTCAAATTCCTCCAACTGACTCTAACACTCTTGTTAGATGCTCTGATGTTTTTTGTCTCCTATGCCTTTTTATAGTTAATTTGCTTCCATCAGTGGTTGTTTTTTGGAATTGTTGGTGTGCAACTGTGTGTGAGTTTGTGTTCACCAGGTGCACAAACAAAGCAGATTTTCCCAGTAAATGCAATAGGGTTTGTTTCAGGTGGACCAACACACAACCTAAAAGCTGAAAAACAAAACCAACAACACACTGACTCACCAGGAGAAAAAGCCTGGATTGAACGAACTTTATGATCTGGAGTAGCTGCACTTGGTCAGGTCTAGGTTCAGTAACGCGGTTTGGCCCTGGCTCGGCAGTTATAAGGCTCGCCCAACCGGGTTGACCAGGCATTGGGCTGGGTAGTGTCTGCCAGTGGAAAACCCCACTTGTGTCCAAAGGATGAGATCAGTCGACTACCTGAACATCCTGAATGCCCAGGTTATTCCATCGATGGATTTCTTCTTCCCTGATGTCACAGGCGGATTCCAAGCTGATGCTAGGACTCATTGGGCTCACATTGTGAAAGAGTGGTTCAGGGAGTGTGAGACGCCATTTTCACATACCAGAAACACGCTCATAATTCATGCAAGGGGTCATGGGGAGTAGGAATGAGGTGGATAGCTATTTTCTTTTTGGGTTTGTTTGTTATCAACACTTGCCTGTGATCTGTATGAGTTGTTTTCTTTGGTGACCAGAATATGCACATCAACATATATGAATAAATCAAAAAAGACACCTTAGGCCTCGTACCATCACATTTCTGCTCTCTTGTTAAACCAGTTCTCCTCTTCTAACTCTCTTACCTGAGGAGTTAAGTTAAAAAAAGACACTTTGACATGTGCAGTTTGCACAGTTTATGTCAACCCCTCACCTCTGCGTGTTTCTTGTATTTTTCTTGTTGCTGGCAGGTCATAAAAGCGGTGGAGGAGAGTTACCGTTTGCCTGGGCCCATGGACTGCCCTGAGGCATTGTACCACCTCATGATGGACTGTTGGCAGCGCGAACGCACCAATCGGCCCAAGTTTGACGAGATTGTGTGTCTGCTAGACAAGTTTATCCGCAACCCCAGTTCATTAAAGAAACTGGTCAACTCCTCTCACAGGTAAAAAAAAAAGCACTGTGGCAGGTATATCATATGTTATATATATAAATATATATATATTTTATGTTCTTGAGTTCCAGCAGATATGAATCATTTGGCATTTCCATTCGCAAATGTGAGAACACAGCATCACTGTGACCCCCATAGTTCTAACATATCGTCATTTAATTGACTCACTTGGGCTCTAAGTGAGTGACTCGCTCCCACTTAACGGACATGTCATCATTCAGAGGAAATGTATATAGCGGCTGCGCTTGAAGCTCCTGCTGCTGTGTGATCGATCAGAATGGACATGCTTAGGTAGTGAGACAAAGAAAGCATTTCACTTCTGTCTCTAAAAGCTGACATCGACCTTTGGATCGGTAGGAGAACACTCTAAGAACTGTTCTACTGCACTTTCACCCCATATGTGAGTAGAGTATCGAATAGCAGTTCCGTCCAAAAGAAGAGGTCCTCAAGATCACACAGCAGCACACATTTGAATAATGATTATTGCTTATTATCACTGATTCTTTCTGACATTTCTTGTGGATTTTTGCCATACAGGGTATCCAACCTGCTAGTAGAACATGCCAGCGTAGAGGGAGGCTGTTCGAGCCGGAATCAGACGGTGGGGGACTGGTTGGACTCTATAAAGATGGGCCGGTACACTGAGCTGTTTATGGAGGGAGGCTACGCTTCACTGGAGACAGTGGCACAGATGACATCAGAGTAAGTAGCAAAATAACTTTTCATCAAGTGTGTGCAGCTGGATATCTGAAAAATCAAAAATATATTATCTACTTAACACATTCAATTGAATGAGCTAGCTTTAACTTCTCATTTATACAATTATATCAAGTAGATATTTGGACATCTGTATCCCTACCTACATAAAGTAAGAGTGAATCTGAAAAGCTGATTGTTGCCTGAAACTTAAGCACAACAATTCAGCCACAGGGGGTGGTAAAGTAGCCTGTTAATACTTTTGATATGCCCATGGATCACATTCAAGTTGTAGGTGTAATCCCTAGGCCATGGAGTCATTTAAAGTCTTAAAAGTGTATGCTGTGGCTCCTTTGATCTATGATAGAAAAAACGTAAACTCATATACAGTATTTATATGTTTGATAAGCTGCATTAGTATTAGACACATAAGCCAGAAAGAAGATAGTGACATTTGTTTTGTTGAGGAAGGACTCTCCAGACCCCTCGATATTTACTTCCGAACAGTTTCAAACAATTTTCTTGAACTGTATACTTTGAATTAATTTATTGTTTATCATATTATCAATAATTAAAGCCACATTGCGTAGAAATACAAGCATTTTTTCAAGCGTTTTTTTATCATGGAAAAATATCTCATAAATGTACAAACAAACATGACTATAACTCTACCAGGAGTGGGTACATCTCCAGCTCGTCTCCATGGAGATGTTGATTTTCTGTGTCATGCTGGTCTTGATTAATAATTCCACATGCAGTAAAATAATGAACACTACTTTACCTCCATTATGATCTCCAGGTTGTAGTTTTATTTTTGTCTTCTTCTCTAGGGATTTACGAAGGGTGGGAGTAAACCTTGCCGGACATCAAAAGAAAATCATCACTAGCATTCAAGAGATGAGAGTCCATATGAACAGTGCCAGCTCGACAGTGAAGCTCTGCCAATAATAATGTACACTCATCTACACGCATAGAATGGACCTACGAGACACGGAAACTGCTGTTGGACCTAGAGCGGCTCGGCGAGCACTTTCTACGCACATGGAAACCCAGCGTTGGGGCTTTGTTGTATGGAGGTCAGACGTCGTTGTTGTTCGATCTCTAGATCACTGGAGCACTTAAACCAAACAGAACTGAATTGTGCTATGAAGGCAAGTTGCTGGACGAAATGGTGACAGCTAAGAAGACATTTTGATCAATGTTAGTGTTGCATTTTGTGATATTTGGAGATCTTTGACATCTCTGCACTGATGAGATTCTATCAAACTGAGGTCGAAACACTGAATCTTGACATCTCCAGCACCTTTTTTTTGGCTGGATCACTTTGAGGAGGTCCATGCAGCATGCTGACTGAACAGTGCAAGCCTGCCTCAGGATGTTACAACCTCCACACGGACACCTTTCTCAGGCAGGGTATACATTTCATTACAGATCACAGGACGCATTTTAAACTGGAAGAGGGTTGAAATATAATTTATAATTGTTTTTTTATTTCGTACATCTGGGTCAGAGACACTTAATTTTCACCAAAATGTATGTGTATTTATGAAATTGGGTAGAAAACAGTTGTTGGGACATTTTTCCCAAACAAATTAGCTCATGTGGTATGACAAATAATGGTTTGCACTTCTTTGCATGAAGGTCCAAGGTTTGATTCCCAGACAGCAGTGCCTTTCTGGGTTTGGATCGCATGTCATTGCCCTTGCTCTTGATGGTCTCTCTGGTTCTCCAGGTTTTCCCATTTTCCTCAATCTAAACCTAAAACATACATGATCTAATCCTCCAGTTGGGTACGCCTTACCATGATCTCAAAAAGGACCTGTTGGAGACACCAATTGCCAATCGCTTTTGTCACCAAAACGGCACCAAAGGATGGGAGAAATGCAGGACAAATCTCGCAATTTATCACATTTTGTAAAGTTTCCCTCCCCCCAATGTAATGTATCCAGCTTTACTTTGATGCCACCAAAACTACCAATTCTGCCAACCAAATTCTTTTACTTTTTCAATCCATCTCGAGCAAGACTAATCTAAAGAGCAGCAATAAGCAATGCAAGTGGCCTAGCAGCATCAGCCCTCAAGCAGCATACCGTTATTCCGTTCTTATCACTGAATGTATAGTGGAAAATGCGACACAACACCTGCTTGTACTATCAACGTTCTTGTTATCGTATCGAAATATGACAAGGACCAACTTCTTCAGACTGTATAAAACATCCAACCACATCAGATGTACAGTGCGTGCTTTGAAATTCTGCAGGATTCCCCGGAGCAAAGCTTCTTATGGATTTCAAACTTCCGCACCATACAGAGACCCAGCCAGCTTCTGAAGTCAACTCTTTCTGCTACGTTCTCTCTCTCTATGCGCTACCGTAACCCAGATTCGACAAGAGCACTCATTATTCGACAAATGACAGCTTTTCATTTTGGGGAATGTGAAATTATCTTCGACGTTGGAAATTCCCGGGGGTAAAGTAAACTCCTGCTGTATGTTTGGTCACATCGTGGATTGGAGTAGAAGGCTCAGTTCTCGTGGGGATTGTTTTCTGATGGATTGTGGGACGCCCTGCTGGTGATCCAGTGGTGCCAGGGTGTTATTCGTCCGAAAAGATTTGTGTGTATGTTAAAAAAACAAAAAACAGATTTGTCCGTTACGGGAAGTGGACATATCAAGTTTTGCCATTCTACAATTAGATCTGTGTTTGCAGGAAACTTTCTGTGCATCGGGAATCATTCACAAATACAATTTAATGTGCATGAATCTCAATAGACAGACAAAACACTTCCCGTTGCAGACAAATCTACTTCCACACGCACAAATCTTGTTGCACCAATAACAGCGCTCCTTACAGTGGCAGCCTTCATTCACTGGTGCACTAACATCTTCATACAGCCTTCACAACCTTCAGGTATTTCAAGGAACAAAGGGACTTTGTCCGATCCACCAACACTTTTGCCACAACCCAAAAAACCTCACTCTGTCGTCGAACTGCTGGAAAACATGGAGGCAATATCAACTTGATAATCATCTATTTATTTGTACTATTAAAAGTGGGTAATGTAAAGTGTTTGTGTTGAATCATACTACTTATCTTGGGCTACTGAGCAGCTCGGCCTAAATGTCTTTTGTGTATATAGTGTAATATATATTTAAAGCAGGGAGCATTGTTATTCCGCTGTTGTTTAGACCACTCGCTTAGCCATCAACACAGTAGTAAAGAAAAAAAGTATCTGACATATCTTGGCAATTTGTAATTTCAGGGCAAGATTACAGTGGTCTTTGTCACCAATTGTGTGACAGACACTTTAACTTTATCCACACTTTTTTTTTCAGTATGGTAAATTTAACCAAAAAAAAACAAACACATGCATTCTTTAAAAAATGGTTTCACATCTTTTCTCTATATTGTGGCATTTAACAATAAGCAATACATCAATCGGGTCTCTTAGTAACGGAATCATCCACTCCCTTTTCTTACAAAATTTCAATATTCCAATGTGGGTTTTGTAAATCTATTGTGCGGATGTCGCTAAAATAATGAAAGTGGTTTTTGATGGACTTTTATTTAGTGAATATGGCACAAGGTATACAATGATGTCAACTGCGCTTTACTTGTGCATGTATATTGCTACAGAAACGAGCCATGTTCACTGTTCGCATCACACTGCAGGACATGACAACAGATGCATATATTAGTTATCCATATTATTCTACTACAGCCAGAAGTATTGAGATTGTACAGTTAGTTTTGTAAGAAGGGACAGGTGGGACACTGACATGACTGTATGGAAGCACGAATAGCACATTAAAGGAATGTAAGGTTAATGGGGGTTTGGAGAGAGTATGTTGCACTTTTAAAGACTCAGACTGTTATCACTGAAATTAAATACATGTTACTGCTGATGATTCAAATACAAATCCTTCTCAAAAAAACAACAACGATTTACTAACTGGAACTCGTCGGCTCTGTGTTTTTAAATGTGGCAACATCAATGCCCTGTCTGCACATACACTGATGGTAATTATACGAAGTGGAACTTACAAACAAATAAATACTGATATATTCTTATGATGGGTTTGATTTGACTAAGGCTTAGGGTAGTTGGTAGTTGAGGGTAAGCTTTATTTAGCCACTGGTACGCGTATTTGATTTAATTGAAAATCAGAAAACAGAAAATATGATCAAGCATAATTGTATCCATTTTAGCTGAGAAACTAATACCGTATTTTCCGGACTATAAGACACACTTTTCATAGTTTGGCTTGGGGTGCGACTTATACTCAGGTGCGATTTATATATCAAAATATATAATCCCACAATATTTGTTGTTTTCACACTGACAGAGAGACCGCTCTTGATTTGTGTACCAGTATCTGCTATGCTAGTCCTATACCATTGAAGAGTTAAAAAACGGTAATCGAGCAGCAGAAAGAAAGTTTGGAGTGAGCGAAAAACTTGTGAGAGACTTGAAAATGAAGCAAGCAAAAAATAGCCAATCGCGGGCTAAAAGCTTGATGGCCACAGCTCGAGGAACGAGTTCGCAAATGGGTGCTTGAACGACGTGCTGCCGGGAGAGGCTTGTCAATTGTACAGTTGCGCCTCCATGCCCGGGTAGTTGCCAAGGCTGGTGCGACTTATACTCCAGAGCGACTTATGGTCCGGAAAACACGGGTAGCTATTATTTATGTGTGTGTTCCTTTCCTTCTTTTTTCCCCATTCAAAAAAGAATTCTGGAATATGGAAACAGTCTCACGAGGGAAATCAGTGTATGTGTTTACAGGCTCTGAATGAAATTCACCAGTTGTTTTATTCTACATATTTAATTGCCACTATCATTTCTGACATATTGATAATGAGATTCTTTACAGTGTTCAGCATAATGGGCTTGGTGAATTTCCTGTTGCTAAAGAACGCATCAGAAGGGCATTTTCTTTTATATATATATACGAGAGAACATGACATGGCTTTTAACAGGGCGCTTTTATCTGCTTGATATTGTCACTGTAAGAATATCACAGGCGTCTGATGAAGTTTACAATTGTTTGAAATCTTTTTCCAGATTTCACGGCATCATTGTTCTTTTTTTTTTTTGGACCAATCTTATCTTCTGATTAGCGCACCCTTACAAGTGCCTCTCGCGAGCACCGTTAATCCCTCTCCTGCCAAAATTCTATGTCCCAATTGTGCCCCGAACTTTCTATTTATCTTTATTGCCTGTAAAATCTTACGGCAATAGCAAGAATGTCAGACTATGTTGGAACTAATTTTTAGTTTGCACTTTATGAGAAATAAGTTGCCCTTTTATTTGACGAAAATGTCTCTTTATGAATGGTTTACTGTGTAACTATTTGTGGCCTGTTATTATCCACAGTTTGAAATGAGCAGCTAAGCACAAGAGTTAAAAATGTAGACCAAGTCATCCATACAGTGAGCAAATAACTTAATAGAGCACCATTGTCTCTGGCACAAAACGTCTTTGGAAGGTGAGCACAGGGTTTGACTTCTTACTTTACGACAATACGAAAGCATTGTGTCGTTTTTTGATCCAACTGCGGGTTATGTTTTTGCACTGGTAGCTGTTTTTATTACCAGTATTCTGATGTAACTAAAGGCAACTGAGCACAAAGAACCAGCAAACTCATAAACTCTGTGTTGACCATCACTACAGCGACATGCGAGTTCCATCAACCCTGCAGCAGTCTTTAATGGTCCACTTAAATTCGATCCGATTACACAGTGCATGTCATAGTATTTACAAAGATTTCATGTTTTAACAATAAGGGACACTTGAAGATAATTTGTTCCAAAAAAGCATTTGCTTGCAGGCTTGACAGAACTCGTATAAAGCAATATTTCATTACAAAAGACATGTTGTACACACAAATGCATGAAAAACAATCATATTGACTGACTGGAACGGATCAACAGATATGAGAAATGTACCGTTGTAACATGTGTTTCTGTGCAAACTCAGATGCGGAAAACAGCTTGTGACTGGGCCATTACATCATCAGAAAAATGTGCAGCTTCTGTTTATATTGTTGCCATGTAAAATTCTATTGAACATTGTAGGCTTCTCCATTTTAAAGACATGCTCTGGGTTGACCACACGTAACGTTTGAAGATAAACTGTTTTGTGATTCATCGAAAGCACAGTGAAAATACATAACTATTGATGTGCTATTGGTTTGTCTTTGAGACTGTCATGTATTATGTTTGTGTTGCTGATGTTTTTGTAGCGTGTTAATCAAGATTTATATTTTTGTAATAAAATATTTCAAAAATTAACGTGTTTGAAGCAATTCTTAGTAGGGCTGTGCAATTAATCGAAATTCGATTACGATTATTACACTAAACAATAACAAAATTAGCATAATCGATTTTTTTTAAACATTTTTTCAAAAAAAAAAAAACATTTGTTTTTTCTTTTTCATTTTTTTCTGGCAAAGCAGACTTGCATTATTTCATGGCGCTGGGATTATTTTGCCTTCAGATTTCACGTGCCATGGCTCATGCTTTTGCCTGACATAAAAACAAACAGCGCTGTGTGATGATGTCATCAGGCCGCGCTGCTCAGTTTACTTGTGCAGGTGTGAGGGCTGGCCAGCAGGGGGCAGGTGTGAAACAGAGACCTCTCTTTAATCGAGGCATACATGAAATCATTTGTACTTTTATGACTGCTCAGAAAACAGAAAATATTCAACATCGGGTTTTTTTTATTAATAAATATATAAATAAAATAAATACTTTTTTTAAAGGCAACAAATAACCTTTTTCAATAATCGTGATTTCAATTATGACAAAAATAATCGTGATTATTATTTTTTCAATAATCGAGCAGCCCTAATTCTTAGACTTTTACATTTTATATTTTGCCAATTCATTCTCTGAATGTGGTTCCCCCATGTGTTTTATTTCATTCAGAAATGATTCTATATTCTATGCATCTCCTTCTCAAGAGTTCAAAAGGCTCTGTTCCATCAGCTCCATGTGATGCCGCGTCCGTTTCCAGCAGGGGCTCCTCAGTGTTTTCAATGTCCACACACTTTGATCTGATCATTCCAGACCTCACACTGACATCACAACAACAAAAAAGACATTTTGGTGGCAGGTATATGTTTTTAGTCTTCCAGTCTATGCCTCCTCTGTAACATGGCATTCTGCATGCACAGAATGAAGCAGTTCCCCCTGGGATAGACTGAAAGAAGTGGATGAATCCTCTACACTGTGTGAAGCGCTTTGGGTGACTTGTATCTTGTGAAAAACGCTATGCACATAAGCGTCCATTCCAAAAGTAATAGCTTTATTTTGTTTAAAATGAAAGCTTACACCTGGACTTCTACAGCCTATGATGTAACAGTCAGTATTGGAGTTTGATTATTTTCACAATGCCTCTGCAATAGCAACACTTAAATGCTTATTAGTGCTTCCAATGTGCTCAGTTAGCAAGCAAAAGACTCTGTGTGATTGGTTATTGACAGTTCCTTCCACAGTAATTAGCGTTTATAGGATAACCTGACCTAAAAAAGGGAAGAAAAGACTGAAGTTTAACAACAAAAATACATGATATAAGATTTTCCCCTCTCACCCAAGAAGCTTCCTCAGCACTGAGATTAAATCACACACCTTCATTTCATAAGGCACTCCTGACTCTGCTGCCGGACCTGAGGTGAACTGCTATAAGCTTTCTGTCAGTCTTTAGCATCATCCTCTATGACCACCACCAATTGCTCACTTAAACAAGTGACAGAACAAGAAAATGTATGGGTTTGAACAGGATTCCAAACACCAACCTTTAGTTATGTGGGTAAAACTGAGGACCTGAAGCTTGCAGCACCTGATATTCTCACACAGTCTCTCATTTCCAAGCGAAATCTGATGAGATTGAGTGCTCTCAAGGTGGTATGATTCGAGGGAGACCAAAGATATATAAGTAGAGAGAAAATAATGGTTGATGTTGGCGCAGCTAAGGACAAATGCATGAACACAAGTGCACAATAGACACGTCTGAAACATGTCTTTATATTGGTGTAAACCACACACACAATCACACCGTGCCCATGCCTTTATTTGGAGCTTGGAGGGTGTCGGAGCAGACAACAATGTACAGTGGGACGCCATTCATTTCTGCGTGGTGCTGATAACAACATGTGAGGCTTGTGAAAGGCCTGGTGTTACAGAAGCTGATGATGCAAGCCCTGGCAATGATTTGTCTGTCAGACGCAGCAGTGAAATTAGTTGCTGATGTCAGCGCCTCGTGCTATTGTGTGATCTCTATTCTTCACTAGTGTCAAAACTATGCAAGATACGGCAAGTGGGACGCCCAGTAATTAAATTCAACCATTCATTTACTGGCATGCGTAATGAGCGGCGGAATCTTACAAATTCATCATGGTGCATTTACAGCCACATGCAGTGATGCAGTCGTGTAATTACATTATAATAACGTTTTCTTAAAGAACACCTAATAGCTTTTTGCAGGGCATATCTCTGAACAAGAAAATGAGGGAAGATTATTGTTGCTCCATTTGGCTCTAGATATATTAGCAGGTGAGTCACTGCCTTTCTCACTTTCCAGGGTTTTGGCATGAAACATTTAGTTTGAATGTAATATTACTTTGCTCTCGCTGCCAACAACCTCCTCACACCAACCTTCTCCTCACTTGCTATAGGTATTTTTACTCACTACAATAAAATGCGTTGTTGCTCCAACATTAAAACCGTTCCAAGCTTCTTACCCTCTTGACATTTTTTTTTTTGCCCCTTGGCACTACCCAGGAAAGCTTAATAATAACTTGAATAATTCACATTTTCCGTCCAAGAGTCAGGTCACCTTGAAGAGGGAAGGTGAACCTCTTCTGCTAGTTTATATGTAAATATTGAACCGAGCAGTTGTATTTGATTGCTGTGTTGAACCGAGTTGTGCCGATCTCTCGGGGAATCCACCGGCAGAAATGCTCAAGGTGATTATTGGAGACTCGCACAAACTGGTGCAAGCCGCATGAAGGTGAAATTAGCCATCAAACTATCAACATGGCTATTACCAAAAGCTCAGTATCAGCGGGTCGGAGAGAGAGACGCTGCAGGCTGTGTGGAAGTGAGTGGGTTGGGGCTGCATTGGGTTGGAAGTCCCGCGAGTGCTGACTGGGAGGGTTCTGGAGGGTTCATTGCTTGGAGCCTGATTGTTTCTCGTGTTTTTTCTTTTGTTTGAGTTTCCTCATTTCCACTGACTCCGCGATGCCTCATGCATTGTTGCTGCTGTGCATTTTTTTTTTCCAACATAAACTAAAAAAAATTTATTATCTGGAATATGGTCTATTGATCTACCTGTTCTTAAAATGATTATGGTGCTCATTGTTTAAATAGGAGAACTTGCCTCCTGTATTTGCCCTATCCTTCAGTGCTACTGGGGTAACCTGTCAGGAGCAGGGGGCCTCTTAGGAACACCCAAAATAAACTATAGGGCTGAAACAACTAATCGATTAATCGTCAACTAATCGATTACTAAAATAGTTGTCAACTATTTCAGTAATCGATTAATCGTTTTCTAGTGAACACAGACTAAAATAGAGCAAAAATTACATGACAATTATGTATTTTGGATGAAAACCTACTTTATTTTTAAAGTGAGGGTCTGCAGTGTTTTGTACATTGTAAATGTCATAAATATCTGTCTTTGCCTCGTCCAATCAGAAAGCAGAATTAGCACAAAGAGCCTCCTACAAATGTTTACTTTAAGTTTACTCCATCAACATGTCCTCAAGCGGCGCCACTTTAGCTTTATGTGGTCAAAAAATTGAAAAAATACAATTTCCATGCACCTTTCACAGCCAAGCGATTAATCGATTAATCGTGAAAATAATCGGTAGATCAATCGAATAATCGCTAGCTGCAGCCCTAAACTACAGACTCGTTTTTTTATTTGCAACTGCCCACATGGTCCAAAGAGTCAAGCACTCAGCCCTCTTAATCCAAATAAATAATGTTTGAAAATGTCATAAGAAAAAAACCTTGCAATAAAAAAAAAACAGTAGGGAAATGCATGTATAGCCTCATGATGATGAGACACTATTAGATCTTCCTTTCAGTCTTTCAGTCTAGCTTTCTACACTTATCCGTCTGGCCCATTATAAGTGCACACCTGTGTCAGTCGAAGTCCCATGTCCCAAGGCACAATAAACTAATTTCCTTCTGAAAGGTGTCAGTGGTCACAATGTCCCGGGGGTCATTTTAAAATCACTGCAGAGATGGCTCCTTAATCATTACCATTGACCTTCATGGAAAACCTTTGCTGTCAGTTCAGATGACCGCGCCCATACATCTGTGAATGCATTAGAGTGGAATATGCTGCACGTGGAAATATGTGTCTGGAGAATGAAATTTGGAGAGCGCTCCCAAATACAAACCAATCAAATTCCACTCTCCCAACGGACAACAATTCTTGAATAAATACTTTTTTTTACAGTAGCCATACAATGCACAGTTAAATATACGCATACAAATTATATAAACCTCACTTTAGCATTTTCTTTCTTCATTTCTCTGGATGAATTTCATACAAACGCGGCACGGTAGCGCAGCGGTTAGCGCTCTCGCTTCACAGCTAGAAGGTCCGGGTTTGATTCCCACCAGGGACGGGGCCTTTCTGTGTGGAGTTTGCATGTTCTCCCCGTGTCTGCGTAGGTTTCCTCCGGGTACTCCGGTTTCCCCTACCACTAAAAACATGCACAATAGGCCAGGATGAATGATGTGTGTGAGTGAATGTATGGTGGTGGTCAGAGGGTCCGTTGGCGCAGATGTGTGTAGTCGCGAAAGCACCTCTGACAGTCTCCCCCAGGGGAAACTGAAGCTACAAACGTAGCTTTCCACCACTGAGTATGGAGTGAATGTACAATTGTCTCATGTAAAGCGCTTTGTGACTATATGTCTGTGAAAGGCGCTATATAAATAAAGATCTTCTTCTTACAAACACTGACATGCTGTTGAGCATCCCACGCACTATGCACGTGCAAAGGTGGTTATTTAAAGCACACCTGCTCTGCTGTTGGGATTGTGACAGTTACAAGGTAATTAGAGTCTTCACGGGTCACCCTCGCCTCCCTCTTGATTGTTTTGTTCTAATTTGTTACCGTCCCTAGACATACGATCGTAACTGCCTGTATGTTTTCTTGCCTCTATCATTAAAACCCATTGCACTTGGCGAGCTCTGGTCTTAAAATACGACTTTTACCAAAACACGCTGCTTTGTATTATCCTCAGTTTTATTCATATTTGCTTATTCAAATCGAAATCCCAGTGGTATTAATATGAGCAAGACCATAATATGCTCAGTGGAGCATGTAGTCATTTGAATGAGGAAATGCACTGATGCTCTGGATGTCTGGCAGAGACTCACTCACTGTTTATTATCGGCTAGCATTTAACCAAATAACAATTTTAGTATAAACGGCATTTTAGAAGACAGTGTAACCTAATGACACCTCTCATCTTACAAATAAGTGGAGAAATGGGCAGTTCAAATATGATCGGGGTGAGATACAAAACCTCACAATATCTAAGACGTCTATTGCCTTTGGACTCACACTAAATGAATGTATTATTATTTTATTAGAGAGAGTTTTTTTTCATTTAATTATCATTATTTGTGCTCTGGAACTTGCAATGCATTTTGGAGTAAACCTTTATGTATGACCTTACTTACAATGTTCCACTTTATTGAAGGATTGTGGATTAATCAATATAATATGTATTCAGATTGGGGCAGGAATTTACAAAAATGTGCGGATGGTGTTGCATATAAATGGCATCTTCAAACAAAAACAATACATGAGGTTCAGTACTTGTGGTGTACCCAGGAGTACTGACTCTCTCCTCCCTATCAGAGATATTTATTATCAGAGACAATCAACAAGGTCCTTCACCCAACACGTGTAAAGCTGTACATATTTTTCCTCCTATATTCATTTTCTCATGTTCTCTCTTCGTGTTCAGTTGAATTCGTTCAGCATCCAGATAAGGACTCAAGGTGCATTGGGATAGATAAGTCGCGGCCTCCTCTTAGCCACTATTAAAACCATGACTGGAGGTCTGACCCGGACCAAATAAGCTGCTGGTAAATAGTCTTATGCATTCTGCCATGATCCGAGAGGTCTTCTGTGAGAGGACTGTGTGATGTCAAGTGCACTGGAGTCATATTATACACATGCAACATTCAGGCTGGGGTTATGGTGGGCTTTTGTGTCTGCCGTACAAAGAGTCCCGCCTCTCGTCACACAGGGCCTAGACTGTCAGGGTTGGTCACGTTTACTGTCCGGTGTATTATAAAGTAGCTTTATTAAAGGTCCTGCTGATATTTAAGCTAAGGTTGCTTCAGCAGCATTGAAGCAGCATTGAAAACTGGATGTATGTGTTATTCACATTGCAAGCAGAGGGTAGTCTGCTAGTACAGCACAAAATGAAACCATTTGGAACTAGAAACAACAGCTACTTTTTTTTTTGCTAATGTGGCAGACCCAGGGCTATTGTCTGGCGCGCTTTTCTTTGTGTGGGCCATAAGATCCTCTATCCGTCTCCCTCATATAAAGAGACCCGCCTGGGGGATGCATTTGTCACTCGCCCAGGTGTTGTTCCAAGGTCTTTCCTTCCATTGCTTTCAATCATATAGCAACCGGATTGTCCCTAATGTGAAACCCCAAAGGAGCAATGGGCTGTGCAAGAGTGTGCGTGAGAGCTTTTTCATTCGTGTGTGCGTGTCCAAGGTCGGTCAAGGTGAGAGGAGAGCGGTTGACCCGGGACACAATGACATAAAAAGGGTATTAACATGAACTCAAGGGCCTTGCGCGAACTGCAGATTCCAGAGGCCGTTTCTGAAGGAGTGAGTTTTGTTTGATCTACTTGGTCGGCCGAGTACAATGTTTTTGATCCTAAAGCAAAGCAAAATGTCAAGCTGATGCAACTCAAGGCAATTTCCAAATTGAGGTGTCTGCTGTGAAGTCAACACGCATAGCTCGAGGTTGATTTGGATCGGTATAATTTTTCTCTAAGTGACTTTATTAGAGCTGGATGCAGCTCTCACCGCCTGAAGCAATAACTGAAACATTCTGCTGCGAGTAAACCATTTGTTACACAAGCTTTAATGAAATACAAAGGTTACACAACATCTCTGTTAATAAATAGATTGTTGTCAATAATAGCGTTTCATCTTCTATCTATTATGGACTAGGGTGGTAAACACATTTCAATTTCCCCAAGAAAAGACTTGGTACTTAAGTGAAGTTTATTGAAAAGGTCTTGTTTTGTAACTGTTAGTTCTAACTAAGTGTATAACTATCTACTTTCTGACTAACTTTTAATTTATTTGGATGGGACACTGCATGTTAATGAACATACATGAGACTTATGCGCATATACACACTGGATTGTAGCCTTGGGCCTTTCCATTCATTGTCCCACACTTGCGCTCACTCTAGTTCATCCTGGCCAGTAAATTTGCACTTTCAGGAACACGTTTGGATTGAGGTGATGGATTCAGGAACAGGAGCACGTGGAGGAAACCTGTGCAGGCCGGGGGAAGTACGAGTGTGAACTGATGCCCAGGTTCTTGATTTTGCTGCAATTTATCAACCATCATGTCTGAAGCACTGTGTGACAATAATGCTGTAAAACTGCAGCTCATGTCTTAATCTGACAGTCTGAACTAGCATCTAAAATAAACTATATACTGAATGACATATAGATTTGCATGTATGATGTACCTTCTAAATACTGGCTTAAGATATAATACTTTAATAACAGTATACACACCTAATGTAGACTTCAATTCGACACCCGACCAAATAGAACCACAATTGAAATTTTTTGGATGTTACTCATGACTGCCTCAAGAGGTTGGGTTACGCAACTGGCATGTCCGGATAATAATAGGCCATCCATCCATCCATCCATCCATCCATCCATCCATCCATCCATCCATCCATCCATCCATCCATCCATCCATCCATCCATCCATCCACTTTTCCCTTGCTGGGTCGTGGGGGCAGCTGTTGGAGCTGCCCAAACCACATTGCACCAGCCCCTATGGCTCCTCCTGCAGGTGGTGGGTCCTCACAATTCAAACCTGTTGGTCTCTCATATGGGGCTTCTGAACCACTCTCTGACCCGTCACCTAGGACCCGTTTGCCATGGTAATATTATGGGTAATATTATGCCATTTCACCATATTCGAAATAACATTTTGAATTAAACCATTTTGAATACGACGGGTGCATATATCCAGCACTGTCTGAAGCTGTCTTTGGGTGATTCGTGTCATGTGAAAAGTGTTAAGTGTAAAGCTGTATAAGCTTCCATAATATTCCCTTAGCCCTCGTGAAGAACCCTCAAAGCCATATTTTGGTCGTTTGGGGGTCACACTGCTTTCATCATACAGTTGTTAGGACTAATGGCTATTGCAAAGTGTTTAATAAAAGCAGGAATAGTACATACAAAGCCAAAGGTCGACACGATTTGAAAGGTGTCAAGGTAGGATTTGGAGGTCATTAGGCTCCTGATAATAAAGAGGTGCTGCTTCTGCCCAGTGCGCTGCCTGCTCTCATAATTATCCTGACATTACCAGCAGAGAGAGCAGCGGAGGTTATCCTACACAGTCTGCCAGACATACATGCTTCATAATCACTGCCGTCGTGCATGAAGAGCTACATGCACAGAGTGGAGCTGGGGAAACCGTGATTCAAATGAGCCTGTGCCACACATGTTGAAGCAACTGTGGGAATCTGGCTCCTAATGTTATTCCTCAAGCTGATTATGTCGACAACATATAGGGAGAGGTTTGTTGAGGATGACAAATCTGCTTTCGTGTTTTCCTTGTTTAGAGGTTTTTACGTTTGATATGACATGCTTTGTGTGTTTTAAAAATAGGAAAACAAAACGATTTTTAAATGCCCGACCACTAGACCAATTAACTTTTGTGCACCAAAAAACTTGATTGACAAAGAAATCCATATTTACAACTTTCGCATGACTTGTTCTGTACTCAGGGCTGGGGCCTTAATGGGGCCCTAAGCATAATTTGATTTGGGCCCAATGTTAAACTTGTGCTGATCAGGCTCAGTATTAATGATTGTGCCCTTAATAGGTTATATTTAACTTCACTTACTTCTCGAAGGGAAGGGTCTTTTGAGTCGGCGTTAACAACTAAGCACAACTCCCAACAGTTCAAACATAAATGCAAGCAACATATATTTACCTAGGCTAGCTTAAAAAAACAGAATTTCATTGATTTGTTTACTCTATTCAGAGTTCTACTGCAGCTTTCACAACATTGTTTTGAATATTTTCTGCAATAAAAATGTAGGCACTCTTTGGGGGACCCTTGTTGCCTCGGGGCCCTAAGCAGTTGCTTAGTTTGTGAAATCATCGGTGTGAAGAACAACTTGAGACAGTGGTGAGGATTTAGAGAATATTTACTGGGTGAAGAGTATAGGACATGTTCACAACGAACAACGATAGACATGTTTTTTTTTTTTTATCCTAGTATGTAAATGAGGTATGTACAGGGCGTATCCTTAAAGGTGATAGGCTGGAGCCAAATTCTAAGTAAAAGTCACTGTCATGGTGACAGGACAGCTACATATGTGAGGCCTTAAGATAGAAAAACACATTCCTTGTCCTATAGATTACAAATACCTCCACGTAGTGTAGTAAGAATATACGTCATACTCATAACTGAACACACTGGGATACTTATTCATTTATAATATAATTTGAACATAGCAATGCAACTCATTCTTGTGAACAATCGGGATTTTAGGAACGTGTGGAAAGAGTTTGGACCACAGCTGACAGTTGTAACTTTTGTTTTAGAATAAATAAAAAAAACTCAATATATGAAACGTATTTTCAAGAAGGATACCCCAAGTCATAAGTTTCACCACTAACAAAGAAAAAAGACTAAAGATCTTTCCAATCAAAAGCAACCGCAGTTATATCTTTTGCTGCTCAAATATATCATAATTGTATTAGTTTATAGGGGTAACGCAAAATGCCCCTTTAAGAGGAAACATGATTCCAACCCAAACGAGTCTAAGGAATTTTGCAGAAAAGACACAGCACTGGCTCCAATTCTCTTGCTTTACCACTGCGTCTCATAAATGTATTAATGAAGGAAAGGCTTAGTGACCCTTTGTGTATGTAATATTCAATTAATTTCATTTTGATAACTGGAAGACAATATAAAACCCATACCAGTCTCAAATCTGATGCATGTCTACTGTGTCCTTGCCGGCAGATGTCCTGTAATACCCAATACCACGCCTGGCAGTTAGTGATATGGAAATGCCTCGTTCACATTTGTGTAATCCATAGTTAATGTCTGTGAATTTGCTTGTGGAAAAAAGCCTCATCTGTCTTAATACCCGCGATCCTCGGCACAGGCCTTAATGACAGCAATGTATCACCTGCATGCACATGGAGAATGACACGTAGCATGGGATATATTCCTCTGTTTTTGTCTTTGCATTGTTCCTCGCTGGTTCATTTATGCGCGTAACATGTGCAATGCATCATGTGCGTGTAATGAATTCACGCCTTACTGACTGGGCTCTCCTTAAATCACGTTCACAAACTGGAGAGGAGTGTGTGAGACGCATATTGAGAGAAACTAGCAGTTTGGTTGTTATTCTGTGAAACGAATAGCTGGAGAATGCCATTTTAAACTAAATGCACGCTTGGGTATACAGCGGGCACAAAACTAATTGGATGAAATGTGTCATGGCTGAGTTTAAACTAAATGGCAATAGATGCAGCGCTGCAAACACATTGAGATTGTTCAAGTTTGTTTGTTTCTTTGTTTTGATACCAAATATAAGGCATATAGTTTATTCTGAGTAAAAGTGATAAATGCTTGCAGTAGTTCTCAAACTTGAAATATGTGACCTTCCTAGTAACATAATGCAAGCTTTGATCCAGATCAAATCAGGACTAAAAACGAGTCAAAGAAGAAGAAAGAAGGCAAAAGAATGAAGGAAGAACAAAGAAGAATGAAGAAAGTGGGAAGAAAGAAGGAGGAAGAAAAAGGAAGGAAGAAGAAGAAAGAAGAAGGAGAAGGAAAGAGGAGGAAGGAAGAAGGAAGAAAATGAGGAAGAAGAAAGAAGAAGAATGAAGGAAGAAAGAAAGAAGAAAGAAGGAAGAAAGAATAAGGAGGAAGGAAGAAGGAAGAAAATGAGGAAGAAGAAAGAAGAAGAATGAAGGAAGAAAAAAGAAGAAAGAAGAAAGAAAGAAGAAGGAAAAAGGAGGAAGGAAGAAGGAAGAAGAAGAAAGAAGGTAAAAGGAGGAAGAAAGAAGAATGAAGGAAGAATAAAGGAGGACAAAGGAGGAAGGAAGAAGAAAGAAGAACGAAGGAAGGATGAAAGAAGAAGGAAGAAGGAAAAAGGAGAAATGAAGATGGAAAAAGGAGGACGGAAGAGTGAAGGAAGAAGAAAAAGTAAGGAAGGGAGAAGGAAACAGGAAGGAAGAAAAAGGAGGAAGAAAGAAGAATGAAGGAAGAAGAAAGGAGGACGAAGGAGGAAGGAAGAATAAAAAAGAAGGAAGAAGGAGGAAGAAGGAAAAAGGAGGAAGGAAGAAGAAATAAGAAGGAAGGAAAAAGGAGGAAGGAAGAGGGAAAAAGGAAGGAGGAAGAAAGAAGGAAAAAGGAGGAAGAAAGAAGGAAAAAGGAAGAAGGAAGAAGAAAGAAGGAAAAAGGAAGAGCGCACAAAGTGGAAAACTGAAGATGCCCCCAGTACCACCTGAGGAAGCCCACGTGCCGCCAGTGGTGCATGTGCCACATTTTAAGAAACACTGGATTAGAACTTTTCTCTTTGCATCCTCTGTTTGGTTTTGACAGTGCAAGAAAACTCAAACACCCTTTTTAGAAGTTCTAGAAACTAACAGTTCTCCTACACCGCACACTGTGATGCATAATTTGACAGGGAACAATCCTTCCCAAACAAGGCCTTAATTCAACAGCGGAAACTGGTGCTTGTCCTGTTCTTCACTTCATCGGCGTATGCACCGAGTTATTACTATAAGCCATGTTTGTGAAATGACTATTGATTTTGTCCTACAGCAGTGTCAAGTCAAGAACATAAAGATATTAAGTGAGTAAGTTACTTTAAGGACATTCCCTTCAGATGATAAATCGCTTCTCCGCGCTTTGATCACTTTGTGCTCTTCTCAAAGCGGTGGTGCCCCGGAGATATTTTAGTCGGTGTTATATATTCCGCCTGATGGGAAAATCATTGAAAGTTTGAGCATCTGAGCGTGTCTGAATTCATAAGAGCTTAAGGAATTAAGTAGAGGGTAATAGCTGCTGAATCTTTCAACAATAGTGTATGACTTAGTGTTGGAGAAATGCTTGAATTTTGGAAGTGAAAATAACTAAAAGTTGTTACCCATGTGTAATTAATTAGTATGGACTGTGAAAACTGAAAGCTGCGTCTTGACTACAATAGCAAATTCAACCTGGATAGACTCAAACAGACAAAAGCAGCGATTAGGAAGATTAATTGACATTATATTAGTTTTGGCGATCAGACCCCGGAGGTAACATCGATGTATGAAAGTCAGTATGGATGAACAGCTTGTAGTTAGGGATGCCTTCCCCCGGAGCCTGGACACTGGTGGTGGTATGGAAGCTGCAGCAGGTAGAAGCCGTGGATGGAAGAGGCGGAGATGGGGTGGAGGCGGGTCGCAGCGCAGCTGGGAAGCGAACGAACCATGATTGCTGGGGCTTAAAAGCGGGGCCGAGGGCGATGATTGGCTGCTGATGGCTGAAGTGGAGGTGTGGCCCTCTCGGAAGAGATAATTTGCTGAAGGTAGGTGATGCTGAAAATCGTCTCCCAGGTTGAACTAACGCCTAGGCTTCATTAAGATCCCCAAATGTTGGATTATTGGATTATAATTCCATTCAAAGTCCCAGGTCAGAAACAGATGCACAACCAGATTCAGCTGTTGCCATGCACGTTTACTGTACATCCATTTTTATACTTGGTAAAAACTTAAAGGAATATTTCCGGATTTTTGACTTAGCCTCATTTCCTGGTTATCCAGAGTGTTGCTGATTTCTGGAGATATTTTTTTTGTAGTTCATGCAGTTCTTATGTTTGAAGAGTTTTGTGGCACTAGGCTAATGCAAGGTGTGGGAAATTGATGTTTTTTAGCTAATGTTATATTTTATAATGCTATTGAATGTTTTTGATGAATTTAATCTATGTGCTTTAAAGTTTCAGTTGAAAACCAATCTTTTCACACGCACATCGCTGCAACAATACCCCATTTCTCGCTCTTGCATTCTTTTGCTCATATCTATGGAGACGTCCAGGTGCCCACACCAGTGTGGACAATAATAACTCCAAATAAGGCATCAGGAAGACACTTCTAGTGGAAAACTACTGAGAGAAAGGCTTGATGACCTTGGCCTGAGCTCAACTCATCTCCTATCTCTTCGTGAACGTCACATTTTTGATAATATATATTGTAAGAGCGCAGTTAGACGATGCTTTTCCCGGGACTGCCCCGCTCGAGCACCGTGTGTGTGTTAGTGTAGGGACTTTAGCGCTCGGAGAATCTGTGTTTAGAATTGTAATTGTTATAGGGAATAAATCTTCTTTGACTAAAGCTACTGAATTTTGGTGGTTTCTTCTTGGACCTTGGGATCAACGAACACGCTTGGCGAGACCTTTTTGATACTTTAATACTTTAAACTTAACTGTTTAACTGTGTTTAAATTGATCTTATGGAGTCAGATCTTGTGTATATTAGAGTGCTAATATTTCCTGTAAAATCGCCTACAGTTTTGGTGACCTGCCCGACGTGATTCCAAGTGACCAATGGGAACCCCAGTCTAGTCCGCAAGGACTTGAAACAGGCAACAGACCTCCGTGACCTCTGCTCACTTGTGTACACCACCGCGGCACTTCTAAAAAGGTAAGGACAAGCCTGTTGTTTTTAAATAACCAAAATTGTCCACATTGGAAACAGAAAATTGTGTGTACACAAGTAAGCATATCACTGAGTGTCTGCCGTTTCAATTTGAAATAAAATACAAAAATTTAAAACTTAAGAAAACGTATAGTTAAAGGTTTTTGAAAAACACAGATTGTCTGAATGTGGTGGCTCGAACGGAGAAGTAGGGACAGAATTTAACGTTGTGAAAGGTGCTGGAAGTGTGAAAAGTGAAATGAAATGTATATAAAAATGTATATAAGTTTAAAGTGACTGAAAGGGAGTGGTGCCGCGTGATGCTATAGAGAAGTCAGTAGCGGGACAGCTTAGGCACCGCGTGACACAGTCAGTAGCGGGCCAGACTGGGTACTGCGTGACACTAAGTCAGTAGCGGGCCAGTCTGGTACTGCGTGACACTAAGTCAGTAGCGGGCCAGTCTGGTACTGCGTGACACTAAGTCAGTAGCGGGACAGCTTAGGCACCGCGTGACACTAAGTCAGTAGCGGGCCAGTCTGGTACTGCGTGACACTAAGTCAGTAGCGGGACAGCTTAGGCACCGCGTGACACTAAGTCAGTAGCGGGCCAGTCTGGTACTGCGTGACACTAAGTCAGTAGCGGGCCAGACTGGTACTGTGTGACACTAAGTCAGTAGCGGGCCAGTTTGGTACTGCGTGACACTAAGTCAGTAGCGGGCCAGACTGGTACTGCGTGACACAGTCAGTAGCGGACCAGACTGGTACTGCGTGACGCTATAGAAGTTCAGTAACGGGCCAGCTCGCCTAAAGGTACAATTATCGGAGGAGGTCGGCGTGCCTTGCTCATTAACGATATTGTAGCCTGCCACCCCGTAGACTGGGAAAGACCTAGACGTAGGTTCTTTGTTGCAACGTTACGGTATACGTTGGGGAGGTTTGTGGTCCTCAAAAACCGTTGTAAATATTAAGAATATAAAAGTCACTCGTTGTACGGTCGGCGTGCCGTTTTGTGTAGAGAAATGTGCATGGTATTAAATGGTGTAGCCCGGGATATTAAGTATTGTGTGAAAAACTTTGAAATTGTGTAAACTATGATATTAAGTATTGAGTGAAAATGGATGGTGAACATGAGAGAGAGTGTGGAAGAATATGGATGTGATGGATGGATATGTGTGAGTATGTGTATAAATAAAAGTTGTGCAAAGAGCTCCTTAAAACTAGCGTCTGGCATTGAAAGGAGTTCACATAACTAAAGTTGAGGAGGAAGTGAAAATAATAATAATAATAATAATATATATAATAATATATATAATATATATAAAAGGAAGCAAAAATATAATGGATATAATAAACTATAACATGCATACTAACAGAAATAGATCAAATGCAAAAGGTTAAATAAATTAAAGGACACTGCTTTAGGTTATGGACTCAAACGTCCGTACTTTAAGTGCATATGAGAGGTTTTAATTTCTTTTATATTTACAGAGATAAAATTTGTTTAGTGCAGCAATTTAATAAAGGACAAATGGGAAGAAAAAATTATTTCTATCAATATATATAGTTAATAACAGAAGGATAGTCCCATAGAAGTTAAACTTTAATCCCTGTAGGGAAATCCATAGAAAAGAATTACAAGTGACTGAATTCTCATTGATAAAACATGGTTGGCACAGCGACAGTTTAAATTTTACTTCTATTTATGTCACTTCTTGTTACTGTCCAATGAGGAAGTGAGACCATAGTATTTGTGTTGTAGGTAGAACCTAATGAATATTAACATTTTTAGCAGAATCTTAAGTATAATTGTTTTAAATGTTTTAGCACAAGGTTTGTCTAATGCCATAATCGTGCACATGACAAATGTCACTTTTAATAGACCTAAGGAAAACCTTTGCTGATATCTGGCCTCGAAACTAAATACCGTGTGAAAGAAAAACACAAAAATGTATTAATTGCGACAAATTACTGAAACAAATATTCCTGTGAGCAGTCGACGAAAGATAACACACACCTAAATCACATTGTAGCAACATGCAGTGTTTCCCCTACCATTATTTACAAGTAGAACAGAATAAGATAGAGCAAAGCATTGGTGAGAGATGGTGAGTGTGTGACTCGATGGTGTGGGACAGTCTGGATTTGAAAAGTGGCAGAGAGTCTATGGTACGTAGGTCGGGGGAGTGAGTTCCAGAGCTGGGGGCAGAGCGGCTGAAGGCTCACCCCTGGTGACGGAGCTGGAGAGAAGGAGGAGCAGAGTGTGTGGGCAGGAGGTCAGATATGTACGGAGGAGCCAGGTTAGGAAGTGCTTTGAATGTAATGATTTTTGTATTTTGAATTACATTCTTTGTTTTATGGGAAGCGAGTGAAGTTGCTTGTGAGAGGTGAAGGTCCGTGTGATGGCGTGTGCTGTCCGTGTGCTGTCCGTGTGCTGTCCGTGTGATGGCGTGTGCTGTACGGTTTTGAAAGAGCTGCATTTTCTGGAGAGAGTTGTCTAAATTGAACTGGATATTTATCATAAGGAAATTCAAACAAAAATGGTTACAATATTATCTACAGGCTAGATATTTTCCCCCGGCAGTGTACACATTTTGGACTTAACTTCTTAGTCAAACCGGTAAACATATAAGGGAAACACTGACATGGTTTGAGAACTGTATAGAGTTATAGAGTTTTTATAAAGTTTGGGATAAAAACATGTACAATAGGCCTGGATGAATGTGAGTGTGT
Organism: Gobius niger; assembly: GCF_951799975.1. Taxonomy (NCBI): domain Eukaryota; kingdom Metazoa; phylum Chordata; class Actinopteri; order Gobiiformes; family Gobiidae; genus Gobius; species Gobius niger. Next base: position 13,231,792 of record NC_136853.1, on the reverse strand, counting down.
TTGAGAGTGCGCATGGGGGACAACGGATGGAAATTAGCCCAAGGCTACAATCCGGTGTGGCTTGTTTACATGCATGAGACCCGTGTATGTTCATTAACATGCACTGTCCCTACCAAATAAACCAATAAATAAAAACAAATAAAAAATGAATTGCAAATGAACACCCAAGACTGACAAAAAAAAAAAAAAAAAAAAAAAAAAAAGTGAACCACTTTAATCTGAAATGACTGACCATATAAGAACCACAGCAATGGGCCAAACATGTTGTATGAGCTACAATTCTGAAGAAATATGAAAATCTAGTTTATATATGAACAAAGATGAATGTGATGGTTTTGTATTGTGAAGATTTGTAAATACTGTGCAGAAGATACAAAAAACAACTGTAAATATTTAGAGTATCGGACATGAACGTTGAAATATTGCCAAGAACTAACTGATAATTGAAAATATTATTGAACACAGCCTGATGTGAATTAATAGAAGGAACTGAGGGGCAGATCATTAGATTGATCTCCTGATCCCTTACATTCAAACTGTATTGGCTTAGCAGTTTTAGTATTAACATTTTAATGGCACCTCTAAATGAAATAAATAAATATAATGGAATTGAACACTAAACAATACGGTGCAGTGTTTATCTTCTCAGGTACCTGGGACATTGTGGAGATTGACTTGAACACCCTGATGGCAAGGACCTTTCCAGGTATATAACAATAATGAGGGGGACACTTGAAACGGACCCCTGAACAATGAATGGGGGAAAAGCCGTTATAGAGACTGGAATGTGGAACGTGGACAGACCTGATCAACCTGGCCGCAGTCACCATTCTTATTGTCTGACCTATTTTGATAAGGGTTCTATAGGAAAAAATAAAAAACATGGGCAAAAATTAATGCTAATTTGAACCAAAAATTGTATTTTAAGGGCTTCAGTGAGCCCTGGCACTGCCAGGTAATAGTAACGGTGCCATTGACAGTTACCCTGACTGACCCTGACTTTGACATGACGGACCCTGAGCGTTCCCTGGTTCCAAAATGACCCCTTTGTGGGGTGAAGACCCGGATGAAGACATCTTCCCACACAATACACACTTTACGATTTGCTAATACACCTTCACTACAGACAACTGTTCCATGAGAACTGTGCGATCAATTATATATCACATGTGCCATACTGACAAGACAAGAGCATTATTAGCATTATTAATGACTAATAATGTAGTAGCCATTGTATGAAAGCTTTCTACTTCACCACAAACCTTATACTCATTTGATATACTGTGACAGAAATATATGCACTCACGTTATACTCATGTGTTATAATCAAATTATTTTAAGAACAGTGCTGATTCTCTATTATATACCTTTACGTAAATGCCATGTTTAAATTTTGTCTTTCTAATTATCATATTAAACTAAACTTTAAAATGACACAACTTCTAAATTGTTGATCTCAGTTCTCCTGGAACCACATTTCGCACACACATAGAGCTGGAGCTAACAAATAGGTTTTAATCAGGTACACCACTAGTTACGGCCCAGGGACAGACGACGAGGCAGGGATAGAGAGGGTTTGAATCTCCTGGTACTCGTCGCAAATTCATGCCTGGTACCGGCACATCTGAAACTTTCTTGCCGTAAAGAAGGGGGCTGATTTTGAGAGTAGTTTACTAATAGTTTTAGGGCATTTTTCTTTTCCACCCGTTGTTATGACACATTCTTACTCTGTGCTGCTATGCCACATCATTGCTGCTTACACATAGCCGCTGATGGGGCATCATAGTGGTCTGGTATCTATCTCCATGGCGACCGGATATGTGCTGGCCCGGCAGTGCTCGTTTCTGATGGTTTAAATGGAGATCTGCATATCTAGCCACTTCCTGCCTATACAGTAATATAATGTTACACTTCCGGGGTTTGTAGCTTGTCATGGGTGGACAAGCTAACGGGGTATAGTAAGGGTCACTTTCACGTAGTTTAAATATATATGAAAATGAAGCGCCTGGGATATTGTAACGTAAGAGGCCGCTTCCAGAAAACACAGTGCATTGTTTCGGTTGTATCCGAAAGATGCTCTAATCAGACCAAGATCAGGACAGGAAGTGCTCCAGCAGCACATCGCAACACTCCATCGCAACACTCCTCACACATTCCTTTTTGAAACACATGATTATGAGCTAATGATAAACATTTTTTCCCATTGAGCCCATCCTACTTTGAATTTGAAAACAGCCCTGGAAGGTGGTATCATCTGACTCAAACCAGGCCGGCTGCAAACTATTCCACACCGGACGTCTCTTCTTCCATTGAATAATTTTCCTTTTTCTGCTTCCGCTAACCACTTGTGTCAGCTAGTCTCCAGGTCAGAGCTGCAAGTTAAGGTCTCCAGTTGGTTCTTAGGAGTGTTTCCTGTTCCCACTGTACGTGGATATATTACTCCCTGGTCGTAAGTCACACTTTACACCGCTTACATGCTTCGTTTTAACTACTCTGATGGCCTGGGTTACCCCAGTCCAAAAGAGGGAAGATTGGTAGTATAATAATTATGGGAAATATAATGGCGGGAATTTTTCTTTTTCTCTTTTTACAAATAAACACCTGACACACCACAACATTCACCATTAACAGTAGATATCACTCACTTAATAGCGGCATGTATAGACCTTACAATCTCAGACTATTATTTTAATGTTGGCGTGATGCCACGAGACAATACGGCACACACTTACTCTATTGCAATAACTCCGTGGTCGTAACCCAGACCGGGAGGTGGGGCATACACATAATGGCAACTGCCATGACCACATGCAACCACACTTTCCAGAACAACGATTTATGGTATGATGTGACCAGACCTTTTAAAATTTGTGCCCGACGCAGTGATTTTTATACCAACCTCATTGCCCGCATGGCATGACACAGACAACCAAAAAAAATATGCATTAAGTCAATATATGGTACAAATATGCCAAATGGACTGTTAATCACAGGAATCTGATCAATTGCTTTGTGTGTACCCAAATGCCCAAAGCTTCAGGAACCCCATCTTTATTTGTCAGACCATACCAATCCAAACCAGCTCTGACATACTACTCTCCGTCCTGTCTAAAGGACTGTTAAAATATATCACTCATATTGAACAGAACCCCCACCTTTGAATTAGAAACTACTATAGAATTTTGTCACAAAAGCCATCGCTGACCTGCAAAAACTGGCAGAGACCAGAAATTTCTGTTGCTTGTACTAATCATACTGATTTTGTTCTGTGTCTTTGCCATGTGCATAGTGCCCTGTCTTCGCAGCATGCTGTCTAACATGAAAACCTCGATGATGGGACCAGGAGGACAGTACATTACATACTGATGCCGGTATCAACGGATGCTGCGGAGACAGCGGACAACACAGAGACTGATGAACTCCTGCCATAACAGTATGCATTGAACACACACACACACACACACACACACACACACACACACACACACACACACACACACACACACACAGAGATATATACATTTGTATTGTAAGTTTTTTGAATTTGTATTGGACATTTAAAAAATATATATATTTTATACACAGCCAATTCATTGTTTGCTTTTGCCATTTTTGTGATCTCTGGTTAGAGATCAAAAGAGGGAATGTGGGAAATTGATGTTTTTTAGCTAATGTTATATTTTATAATGCTATTGAATGTTTTTGATGAATTTAATCTATGTGCTTTAAAGTTTCAGTTGAAAACCAATCTTTTCACACGCACATCGCTGCAACAATACCCCATTTCTCGCTCTTGCATTCTTTTGCTCATATCTATGGAGACGTCCAGGTGCCCACACCAGTGTGGACAATAATAACTCCAAATAAGGCATCAGGAAGACACTTCTAGTGGAAAACTACTGAGAGAAAGGCTTGATGACCTTGGCCTGAGCTCAACTCATCTCCTATCTCTTCGTGAACGTCACATTTTTGATAATATATATTGTAAGAGCGCAGTTAGACGATGCTTTTCCCGGGACTGCCCCGCTCGAGCACCGTGTGTGTGTTAGTGTAGGGACTTTAGCGCTCGGAGAATCTGTGTTTAGAATTGTAATTGTTATAGGGAATAAATCTTCTTTGACTAAAGCTACTGAATTTTGGTGGTTTCTTCTTGGACCTTGGGATCAACGAACACGCTTGGCGAGACCTTTTTGATACTTTAATACTTTAAACTTAACTGTTTAACTGTGTTTAAATTGATCTTATGGAGTCAGATCTTGTGTATATTAGAGTGCTAATATTTCCTGTAAAATCGCCTACGCAAGGCTAGCGCATTTCTACGATATCAGCTAGCCTGCATTAAAAACAGTCTGACCCGCTCCACAGTGCACCTGAGGCAAATCACTTATAACGCCAGACTAACCATATAAATGTCTGTGTCGATAGAGTAATTTTAACCATTTTGCATTTAAAATACCTTATATTTGAGCAGCATCAGCTTCGTGGTTGTATAAGCTACGCAGCGGCGGAGTGATCTGCTAGAAAATAGTCCCTCAAACTGCGATCATTCATGTGACGCAAGGTCAGTTATATTCCAAAAAATATTCTATGTTGATTGGCAATGAAAACAAAACTTGGACAATACATTTTTTATGCACTGCAATGTAAAAAACTGTCTGGCTGCACCGGAAAAAAATACAGCACTAATGTGGCCTAACAGTTAAGCTAAATGTGACATGTTAACTTGATTACAGTCTCTTTAATAAGTAGATATAGGGTGACTACATTTCCCAGCCTGGAAACCGGGACGGGGTCGAGGTCCGCGCGCGCAGTGCACCGACCACCGAGCTGTGCACGCGCGCCGTTCACCGTGGCTTGAGCGCGTGTCATCTACAGTGAGCGTGTACAGGGTGCGTGTGTTTTACTAAAGGCGTAAGACAACCAGGAGTGACAGCAAGTGCTTCAATTCACCTCCTGAACATAGCGCGGGGAAAGGCGAAGAGAGGAGGCAGTGGTTATCAGGTTAGAGACGAAGTTTCCCCTCGTCTTTCAGCGTTTGCGCACATGTGAGCACAGCGGGCCGCGCTGTCATCTCTGTCCCCGGACTTTTAAACATCTCACATGTAGCGGGGTAATAGCGATTAAAAACAGCTGTTTGCTACTTCTTACCGCTCTCTCCGCGCCCTGTCTTTCCGTCCGTTCTCACTCCACACTCCACTCCTCTCCACACTTAGCCTACAGTAAACTCTGCACGGATTATAGGAGATGTTGTTATTGTTCTCCTGCGCTGGCACGTGTGGATTTGTGGATTTCTCAGACAAAGGGAGGACACGGACTGAGCGATGGTGCGAGTGGTTTGACGCAGCAGGTGGAGTGAGTGACGGAGGCGCTGGGCCAGGGGGAGAGGACAGTGGTTCGCGGTAGCTCGAAATCTGATCAAAAGTAACGAGAATGGACACGCAGAAATATCCGAGTCCTGATCGGGAGGTATTGTCCGATTCCGATCGAGTCTGTAACCACGTGATCGGGCCCGATTTCCGATCACGTGATCGGATCGGGACATCCCTAGTCAGAGCACTTATACACTTATATACTTTTATACAGAGGGATATCAGTCAGTTGCCGACGCCCTCGTTCACGGCATCAGAGAACTCCAACGAGCCTGTGCAATTGGATTTATTTATATGTGTCACTCACAGGAAGCGGAAGTTCCCTCAATAACAATCTACGAACGATGCATGAGAGTGAAGAAGAAGAAGAGCTGGAACCTTTCACAGACATGGTCACAAAGTGCTTTATATGAGACAATTTACATTCACTCCATACTTGGTGGTGGTAAGCTACATCTTCGTTTCCCCTGGGGGAGACTGACAGAAGCGCTGTTGCGGCTGCACACATCTGCTCCAACTGTCCCTCTGACCACCATTCATTCAGGCACACATTCATCCAGGCCGATTGTACAGAGAGAGAGCTTTTTTTCCAATCGGCGGTAAATGGCCAACAAAACATCGATGAGTAGGTGAGGTCAGTAGGTGAGTTCCGTGATTCATAGCCTGTGCAAATATTAACGCAGAACCGCTAATAACACCGCATCAATGCCAGACACCCACCCTTCACTGGTTGCTTTACTCCACTTCCTGTTTGCTTGCGTATGTAGCACAGTGGAAATGCAGTTGAGGCCACGGTCACCAGACTCACTCACCGGTACATCGGTGAGTCTGATCTCACGGCAAACAAACCCGAAAATGCCTTAAGATAGAGAAAACAGAGAAGGACTTCAAAACCCACTTTGGCACAAAATGAATTGGTCCAACTGATAAAAAAGTTCACTCCCAAATCATTATAGTATATGCTTCCCCGCTAACATATATTTACCTACATGAAATGATCAGACAATCTACATAGCCCATTTAAACCGATTTAGCTAAGCCACAGACATCCAGTCATGAGATTCAGTTTTTGGGGGAGTGAGGACACCCACCCGTGGGCATGCCCATCCCGCACCCCACGCCTTTGATAGACACTATTATCTAGGTCTCCCTCCTGGCTGCACATCAAACATGGATGAGCTCCCACCATAAAAGGCTCACTTTTCCTTTGATTTATACAAGGGATAAAAATCAGAAAGGTGAAAAGTCCAAAGCATGCATATTTTATCAGCACACCGACACCAAAGGTAAGACGGAACATGTTTGTTTTTTTTAGCACAGAGCAAAACTTAAAATAGACCTGATTCAGAAGAAGAGATGAACTGGTGAACTGTGTTGTCCGAAAGCAATCTATCTATTGTGTCTCCCAGCAGTGTAAATAGTTATTTTTGTCTGCTTAACAAGCAGCGGTTGGACCTATATGATGAATTATTCAAGAGACTGCAAGTACATTTACTCTGAAGTCCTGCATTGAACGACTTCACCTTGTACAATTAATAGTGAGACATACTGTATACTTCAATTCACTGATAATACCCTGTAGTTGTGAAATCAGGGACATACATCAGCTATAAAGCCTGGGACAGTGACCATGGTTACAGGAGTGATATAAAACCATCAAAATAAACAGATCCGAAACACATGCACAGCATTAGCAACCAGCTACTGAAGGAGGTTTTTCAGTAATCTACTGCCTGCAAGATTCAACGTACTGCCATTTCTGTTTCGCTGAACCCAGTCTGTTAAAGGAATGTTTCAGGATTTTTGACATAGGGCATCATTTCCTATAGTTATCCAGGGTGTTGTTGATTTCTGGATATATATATATATTTATATATATATATTTTTTTTTAAATACCTGCAGTGCAATGCAATTTAGCAGTGCTAGGCTGGTGCTAGGCTAGCACATGTCATGGTAACTAGTAGCCTGCATTAAAAACCTCTTCCAAACGTTGCCATATCTGATTTGTAGAAAGCTCCTTTGTGAATTACACATGTAGTAATGCCGGCCGCAGGTAAACAAACTACTGTAGATCCGGTAAGCTAGCAGATCACTCCACCGCGGCATAGCTTACAACCAGGAAGCTGATGCTGCTCAAACATAAGTTCTTTTAAATGCAAAATGGTTATTTAAAAAAAAAAATATTCAGTCAACACAGACATTTAAATCGGTAGTCTGGTGTTATTAGTGATTTGTCTCAGGTGCACTGTGCTTTAATACAGGCTACTAGTTACCATAGACATGCACTAGCTTAGCATTAGCCTAGCACCAGTAAACTCTTCAAATATAAGGACTGCATGGATTAAAAAATATTTGCATAGGCTATCTCTAGAAATCAACAACACTCTGGATAATTTGGAAATGAGGCCCTATGTCAAAAATCCTGAAATATCCCATTAAGATAAAAATACCAATACTAAATGCGCAAAATAAATGTTTTTCTTTCTACAGCCTTTAGCATTAGCCATCAAATATGGCAAACATATTTAGATGATGTCAATATCTGAACATTGAATCTACTGAACTTTTGAGATTTCATTTTAGACAGTAATTAACATCATAGTTTAGGAATCATAGCTGAACTAAATAAAATAAAAAGTTAAATTTTTTGTGGAGTCAGATGTGCACAGTACAGTACAACCTCTTATTTGCTAGTAAGTTAAGAACCATTTTCCTCTAGTTTGCCACATATGGACAAGGAAAAAAGTTATTTATTAAGAGTAAACTCAAAGTCAAGTTATTGCTCATGGTTTTGTTTTAGCTTTTTTAAATTATTTTGTTGTATTCAAACTCCCATAAAACAAAGGCTTTGTTACTTTGCAGGCTTTACTTCCCCATCCATTACACATTGCTGTGAGGTCAGTAAACTGGTCCTTGGGGTGCACTTTGTCTTATGGCCGAAAAGACAGTGTTGATTACAGATCAAGGCTCTGCCACTGAGCTGCGTCATCCTGGTCCCTGCAGCGCCTCCATCTCCACACACAGATGGGGCATATGGGGTGGTCCTATTGTTCATTCCGCTGTCTATTCCAGATGTGCGTGGCTGGCTGCTTATGTGGAATACATTAAAGTAATTATCCATTATTTATTGCAGCTACTCTTGCGTAAGAATAATATACTTAATTGGATATGAAAAATGAAAAGTGTGTTCCTACATGATTCTCTGGAATGTCTATCCGTGTCAGTGATTAGTCAAATCAAATGCCTGCATGCGTTTTTTTGATGGGGAAAATAGTCCTTATAACCAGGCAGCTAAATCTGAATATTGTTGGGGCTGAGGGCTCCACCAAGCACACAACCTTTCTCAATTCTCCACCTGCCTGGCTCCACCACACTGTCCACCCATCTCCATCCATCTCGCCCCAGCCGAGTCTCATTTCTGCTCTTATATTGCTCTATACATCCTCCTCGCTCTTCCCAACTCCTCTCATTCCTTCCACCCTGCCTCCTCATATTCCCACTCTCCCGTTTGTTTTTCCGCCTTCCATCCGTTCCTGTCTGAATAATGCAGCTGCGGCGCTGCCATTGTCCCCGCTTCAATGTTAATGGTGTGTCCTTGTCACAATTATCGGGTCACCATCATCCATCAAACCTAATCATTGTCATACAGCCATAGACAGACAAAGCACATTACAGAGAACAAAGGGGCGCAGGCAGATACGTACAGGGCATGGGAGTTTGATGTCCCTTGTAGTTTTGCAGCCTCATGTAAAATTAAATAATGCCGTTTGAACAGGCGAACAGACCATGCATTTAACAGATGACTTTTTATTTAAATTCATTTTTTAGCTTAACCCAGCAATGATATTTTTCAAGTTTACGCGTGAGGACTGTGTTGGTCTGCATATCAAACTGGCCTCCAAGCACCAATAGGAATGACACATGATAAAACCGTGAACACAAGCTTTCAAAGCATTACTTGCAGCCAATGACATGCCTAACAAAGCAATGGTTCCGTGATGAACGCGCTCTGAGTGAGGCACTGCTCAGAAAGGGTCCGGTGATATATTGGGGACTTTTAAAAAAGCTGAGGATTCTTGTGTTCTATTAAGCAAAAATATCCAAGTAATACAGTGTGAAAAGAAGAAACGATCAAGCAGGTGTGGTTTTGAATGGTTAAAACCCCAAAAGCCTCCATGTCAGAGGGAGTGAGCGTGGCTAAACCATTTATAGGGCACTGTGATGGCCCCCCCTGCTGGGCCTGTAACGCTAATGTTTGTTTTTGTGCCTATGAAGGTGGGCAGCAGGTGGCGACCGGGGACCCCAGGGGGCCCGGTGGGACTTCCGGGTTGCCCAGGTAAAAGGGCCGGGTTTCCGCCGCTCTCTCTCTCTCTCGTCTGCGGCTCCGGGTGGAGGTCGATATCCCCCGGAGAGCTTGGACCGCTCCTCCTCGCCAGGCCACGCTGTGTGGCCGTTCGCTCGTTTTGTTTTTGGACTCTTTAAATAAATGCCTTAACCAAGGCTTAAAAAGCGTCATGGTGTCGTGTCTCCCCCATTCTTTGTTGCGGCTTCCGAGCCGGGTCGTAACAGGCACTCATTGAAATACTTTGAAATAAATCATTTCAAATTAAGAGTGTTATTGGGGGACATAACACAACTTCAGTTCTGTTGTAATATTAGTTGCCATATTGAGTTCATTTTATTGGTATAAAAATTCAAAGTTTATATATAAAATATACAAAAAGATCTCAGGGGTTCTGGTATACAGGAGACATTGTGTTTGTGATATTGATGTTTGAATGATCACACCTGTCATAGGCAAGAGCTTTTGTAATGTGATTGTGCCTTACGTGCAGTGGGCGGGGTCAGCCACCTCCAAGAAGTTTTTACAAAAAATAACCTTTGGAAACATAAAAACATAGTCCTAGGGTTTATTGGTTCTTTTGTCAAGAAAATATTGTAAGTATGAATAACAGGTGCAACAGGCGTGTCCAAATATAGACAAAACTAATTAACTTTAGGTTTATGTGATCAATGTTTATGCTGTTATTTCACTCATTTCCCAACGTCCTCCAAAAACAACACATTTATCATCATTTAGCATAATTATTTACCAATAAAATGTGTGAGTTTCATCAACTTACCTGGTTAGTTTCCAAGTTATGTAAAGAAATTCACCATGAATTTAGCCAGACTGGGGTTTTTACCAGACTTCAAAGAAACAGGAAGTTGAGTGCGTGATCAGTCTCTGCTGATTGGTCAAACGCCACAGAGGTGGGATCTGTGATGTAGGGTGATCTCTTCTGATTGGCTGAGTGAGGACTACATACGTCTTTACCTTATACTGACGTGCAGCAGGGAGGCCATATGCAAAGTGTGCGGAAACTACCAAAAATATGCACTTGCCCTGTAAAGGGTTTTAATATCTGCAGATATGGACTAGGTGAATTGGCCTGTTGTGCTTGTTTTGGGTGACATAGCCTATTGAGCAGGTAATTCGGACACAAAGCTCCACAGTTGCTACTTTTGGAAAGGAATAATGATAATCCCTTTTATGAAATTACACAAAACACTCACTGGATTACTTTTCCCCATCATGTCCACAACCTGCACTAAATCTCAACAAAATGTTCCATGTGCCAAAGTGTCCTCTGTACTTGACCTGTACGCAAATGTATGGGGCAAACTGCAAGGAACAGAGGGCCACAGCATGCAGCGCCTGGTAACACTGCTAGATTGATTTAGTTTATGTCCAGGGTCCGGACAAATGCAGTCATTGCTCTTTACTGTATAAAACATGAGATTATTTACATAGCGGAGCTGATCGACGAGTCATGAGCAATATGAAAAGCTTCTCTCTGCCTAAACAAAAGTGTAAAACATTTTAATGTAAAACTATGTTCAAAAGTTAGAACAATGTCTAAAACAATTTTGAAACTGAGTAAAAATAACCTACTGAACATAAAGGGTACATTCTAAAGATTTTATTATACAGATATATTTTTTGTAGTCTGGCCAGCCATACTATTCTGTGTTTATTTAACTATATTTCAGATATAAAGAGAAAGAAGTGAGTAAATCTTGCTAAACCTTTATCCTTTAAAAACTCAATTCCAGATAAAAGAAACACCTTGTTAAATTACCAGCAACAATGTCTTCAAAACCACAACAATAACATCCTGGTATCAGGCAGTAGCTATTAGCTTTACGCTAGCTCTCTACTTTCTGTCCTGGAGGAAATGGGAGGAAACACATGCCTTCTGTACTTGTGCGTTCCCTGCTCTCCGCCCTGGTGCTCTCGGTCTTCCCAGGTCAGCACTCGTGTATGACGACATGCTGCACTTAAGCCATGCCGCAAGACTCAAGTAACATATCTGTATGGCTAAGAAAAGGATGTCTTGAAAGTATCTAAGGACCAGGTTATCATGAATTTTAGATACAAAAAAGTAAAGAAAAAAGAAAAGACTGAATGGTGAAAAGCCGGAGGCCACAGTGAAGGCAAACGGACCAAAAACAAGGTAAAAAGGGCAATTAGCCTGTGGCTTGGGTGCGGAAAGTTCACATGGGTGTTCATTAACTGTCCTGATAAAAAAATAATTCATTATCTTTTCATGGTAATGCAACAACAACAATAATCAAGCAAACAGTAGCAATAACACATTCCAAGACAAGCAGGACAGGGACAGGATGAAGAAAAAACATGTCGTTAGCCACATAGCATAATTGCCTAACTCATTTTTGTTTTGATTTTGGAAAAAATGTAAAAAAGACGTTTTATAGGAAACACATTGTTTTTCTCTTATTGCCATTTTAACAATACAAAATGACTTAGGCAGTTATGCTTTGTGGCTAACGATATTTTAAACCACTGTCCTAGCCTGGCCGCAAAAAAAAAAAATTCCTAGGATAGTTGGTAAACGGTGGACATTCATCATCCAATCAGAGACTTATTAAGACTAGGCACCAGCCCACTATCCTTAAGGTTAGTGGCTAGGGCAGGTCAGGGTTAAGCTGATTGGTTGATATATGTGTGACGTTTTACTCTCGTGAATGGTTGATGTACCAACTATCCTCTGAAAAATATACTCGCAGCCTGGCCTTAGCCATCCGTAAACTCCGGTCAATTATGATTTCCCTACATGAACGTCTCGGTCTGATCTCAGTGGCCGCGTTACATCGGTTGAATTTAAACCTGCCATTCAGTGAGCGGGGGAGGCGGGGCTTGTAGGTGACGTCAAGCATTTGCGCCGCATAATGGACGATGTTCAATCCGTTCTGGCTCAGCTGTACGAAATGCAATGAGTACGAGGGTATGGTCAAACCAGGTTACCACTACCCATTCTTATCTGAAGAAATGCTGATTACAACCAGGAAGACAGTTTCAGACGAGATCCGAACCATATTAAGGCGTGTGTTTTTTAAAAATTTTAATATTTTAACATAAGCACTTTACCGGCAAGTTATCACATGTACGGACCATATATCACTATAGGGAAACATCAGCACTCAGTCGCACCACATTAATCCTGTTTGCAGGTGGTCTGAACTTCAACTACAGCCCACTCGCTTCCCGCTGGGCAACACTTTAACTCTTAGCCCACCGCTTTATATTTGATGAGAGGAAAAAAAAAAAAAAAAAGTAAAAATGTAGAATTGCAACCAAAACCAAATCAACAAACCATTGTTAACAAGGCGAAAAACGAAAAAAAGTAAGATATTCTGCTACACATTTAGACTAAAATGATTATTTTTAGCAAAGTATAACACATTTTAAGTGATTTGTTGTCTGTTTAAGCCTCATTTGTTTGAAGCTTACAGCATTTAGGCAGCAATTACTTTAGCTAAAAGTCGGTCCTCTTCATAAACCACTTGAACATCCTCATGTATCCGGTAAAGTTCAAATAGTGACTCGCAGTGGTCTAAATGTTTTGGCAATGAGAGCCTTCTTTCCTTGCAGGTTCAAAGTCTATACAGTCTTCAAAAGCAGAGGCTTCTGTGTGCTACTTACATCAAACAGCAGCTTCTAAACAGTGTGTCAACTTATAGATCTGGGCTGCCCTCATGTAAAGGCATGACTGAAGAGAGGGGTCAGTATGGATTAGGTTAAATGCTCCCATTACAACATGAAAGGTTTGAGAGTGAGGCGTCTCCTCTAAAAGACCAAGGCTTTGGGCGATCATCAGAACGACTGTATGTGTGTGTGTCTTCAGGAGCAGCAGTTGAATCGATAGTGATGAAAGCAGGCCGGTTTCTATTACCCTTTTAATTACCCGCGATCAAACAAACAAAGGAGCACCTTGAGATCACCGTCTCGGCCCGCAAATGGCAACGTCTGAAGGTAATGTAGCGTTTGACGTGGGCTGTGAGAAGATATCATTGTACAGTGCCTGATTTAAACGTAATATACTGTAGTGGTACGTGTTGAAAAAACCTTATTAGTTTAGCATGGTTTATGGAGACGTGGTTTAGTTTAGACAAAATCTGATTGCACAATGTAAGAGTAGAATTTAATGAAAAATAACTGCATTCTAAACACCCTTAAAGCAGTGCTAAGTAGCTTGTTCACCTTAATAAATTCTTTCCGTAGTCCCTCTGGGGGTAATACAAGGGTTAATGGGATGATTGGTGGGTCTTTCATCTCCCCCCGGTGTCTCTGGCCAAAAAACCACAATTGAAGCTTTCCCTGCAACAGATCGGAGTCACCAATACACACTAAAGCTGTCGTTCCACATAGAGCGACCCGACTGCCACGATCTACGTGCATGTATCAACTCCATCCCGCACACACTACTGTTTCCACCGCACACACACACACATTTGTTGTGGGCGGCCCCCCATGGAGGAGCGCGCTGTACAGATCGTCATTAAAAGATTTGTAAGCCGTGTTGAGAACAAATGTGCACAAATGCTGCCTTCTGGTGGGGTTTGTGGAATCATTCAGAGGAGCCAAGCTGTGTTAAAACAGAAAAGAAACCACTAAATATAACTAAGAAGGTAAGCTCCATGCAAATGTTATGCTAACACCAGCTAAAGTTGCGCGTACAGCATGTAAATACTAATATCGGCAAAATCCCCTTTTAGAACAGCGGTATGATGTGAAATATAAAATCTGTATGACCTGTGTGTCACTACTGAGGGCCAGAGGTCAGTCCTAAAACCTATACCCGGTCAGACCAGTTTGGCACTGGCCTTTGTTATGGAAAACCTCAATAGAATCACGAAGAAGAAGCTAATAGGCTAACGAGCAAAGCTAACTACGGGCTAGCGCCACTTAAACAGTATTTACAGCCAAGTCTGAGTGACAAAAAATATCTCAATTGTGTAACTGGATGTACAATATCCCTCTCTCTCTTTGTTTTTTTTGTCAGTGTAGTATTTACTCTCACGGACAATTCATGAGTAAAAAACCTAATGTGCTACGAAACTTGCAGTGGCGCTTATGGCCTCTAGGGGCATGAGTTCCTTAGTACTGCATTAAAGGAAAGAGTAACTTTAGCAGAATACATTTACTCTTAATTTGTATGTATTCTAAGTATATGTAGACTGTTACTCCCATACACGTGAAGCAGCGTAAGTCAATTTTTTTTCTTCTAAAATCAAAATTGATAAGTGATATAATTATCAAATAAACTTAACTGTAAAAATAAACATTAAAACTGTTTCGCATCAAAGCAAATTTGGCCATTTCAATGTCTGCAGCCAAAGAGATGCTGTACTTTGCTCTCACTCTCTTGCTGTTGTAACACCAGGTTCTCAGGTTTGAAGTGTTTACCAAAATTGGACATATGGGTTGTTTTACAGAGCTGCTAAATTCTGAAACCCAAGAGGAATACTTCGCTACAATGGGAAGAAAAAAACTGAGCCTTAACTGAGAGCTTATATCAGGGGTGTCCAAACTTTTTTCATGGGGGGCCACATATTGGAGCGTACACGGGGCCATGGGTCGGTGGTTAGTTCCGCGAAACCTTCCACTAGCAGAGGTTTAAATTGTGCCTCATGCCTTTATTTATGCTTAAAACCTTAATGACAGCTCTGTGTTACAATAAAATGCTAGTTGTTAGGTTAGGATTGTGTAAAATTATTACATATTAAATAAAAAGGACCATCTCTGATAATGTGAACCGATTCAGCAAGAAGCCCGAGGGCCACCAAAAATTGGTCTGAGGGCCACATTTGGCCCGCAGGCCGCACTTTGGACACCCCTGGCTTATATAAACAAAGCTAGATGAATGTTGTTTTTTTTGTTTATTTTCCTTGACTCATAAAAACAACAATTTCCCACCATCCTCAATGACTTGCCTATCGATAATTAGTAAAAAAAAAAAAAAAAAAAAAAAAAGTAACACATCTGCCTGACAATACAGGAGCACAAAGAGACATCTGGATTTGCAGCTGAAGAGCCCCATCGCGCCCCAGTCAAACATGTGACAGACAGCTGTGTGATAACGCCGATCAGCCAGTCTCTTTCTCTCCCATCTCCCTGCTACCATTGCATAACACACAACCCGGCTCCCGTCTCCTCTGCCATTTTGTGCAGATCTGTCTATGCATGCTTCTCCGTGCATTTTTTGTGACCTAGAAACGTCTGCGGGGTCTCCCATGGCTTCATTAAAGCATAACGCACAAGTTCATGCGCTATCATCGCCCTTCATCTGAGATTACGCCGCCTTTCCAAATCCTCAAGCTTTTTACTGTCTTCCGAGCCATTTTGATTTGTTTTGTCCCAGATCGATGCCGCTGTCGCTTTTGGAGCAACAGTTAAATGATTGATGGGGATTATTTTTCAGGAGTTAAGTGTTTTTGTTGCCCAGGAGTGTCGCGTGTCATGAGTCACACTTAAAGGTGCATTTTGCAACTTTTATGTGGGGGAATAAAGTTGATATTTGTGCACATTTGACCTTGTACCGACGACGCGGCTGTATGAGTGGTCAGCATGGCGTCTTTGCTTTCCATCAAAGGCGCCATGCTGACCACTCATGCAGCCACTCGGTCGCTATAAGGTCAAATACATACAAATATTAACTTTTTTCCGCAGAAAAAGTTGCATAATTCACCTTTAAGGCATAGACTTAATATTACATGGTGCATTTAGGGCATGTCTGTGTGAGCTATTTTGTGTAAATTGCTGACTCTAATAGTACCAGGATTTTGATTATTTTCCGCAAACTCAAATGAGGCTCGAGAGAGAGAGTCATCCTGACTCACTAATGTTTCAACTAAATTTGAACATCCCGATTTTTTACAAATAGATATTTCAATAGATATTCAAATAAAGTTCCTTGGGATTATTTAATTTATTTTATTCATTGTACTGTATATAAGATACCTCTACTATAACTTGATTTCATATTTCCTGTCTATTTTGCAGGGGCCTTTCTGTGTGGAGTTTGCATTTTCTCCCCGTGTCTGCGTAGGTTTCCTCCGGGTACTCCGGTTCCCCTCCGTTTCCCCTACCACTAAAAACACGTACAATAGGCCAGGAAGAATGATGTGTGTGTTTCTTCTTCTTTCTTCTTTCTTCTTTCTTCTACCTTCTTCTTTCTTTCTTCTTTCTTCTTTCTTTCTTCTTCTTTCTTCTTCTTTCTACTTTCATCTTCTTTCATCTTCTTTCTTCTTCTTTCTTCTTCTTTCTTCTTCTTCTTCTTCTTCTTCTTTCTTTCTTTCTTTCTTTCTCTCTTTCTTCTTTTTCTTCTTCTTCTTCTTTCTTCTTCTTTCTTCCTCTTTCTTTTTCTTCTTTCTTCTTCTTTCCTACTTCTTTCTTTCTTCTTCTTTCCTACTTCTTTCTTTCTTCTTCTTCCTTCTTCTTTCTTCTTCTTCTTTCTTCTTTCTTGTTAGGGCAAAATTGTATGCATGACGGTCAGCCCTAGATTGTATATGTCATGTCTTGCCAGTAAAACCAGTCCTTTCATAAATGACTGTGTTGTACTTAACTGCATCTAAGCAGAGTTACACAATTCAGAATATTCACTAAGACTGACAGCAGATACACAAGAGATACCAAGAGATGTACACTAAATCTCCCCACTTTTTCAAGCGACTGCATTTCATACATTTGTACCATTTTAATTGTGCATCATAATCTTCATTGTAATCCCTATTTAGAAATATTACACAGCCTTGCTCCGCGGCAGAAACCCTTGCATCACATCGCCACTATAATCACCCGCTAGTTCATTTCTTCATTTTGCCTCCCTAACAGCACACCGTTTTCCTCCCCCTCCTCCCCCCTTGTGGAAAGTCTTAACTCGCCCCCACTATCTTTTTTTTTTTTTGCAATACTGCCTGCTAAAGAAGTCAGGTAGGTACCGGAGAGTTATCACATCCACGAGCACTGCACCATTTCCCACAACTTCTCCCATACCTCCAAGTCCCGCCTCGTCACCCCCTTTTTTTTTTTTTTCCTTTTCCCCCTCTCCCTCCCGATGCTGCATGCTTTCCCTCTCATCTTCCTCTCACCCCCCACCCTCCCTTCACTGTCTGTCTGTTCGGGGGGGAAAGTAGAGCAACGTCTTAATCGAGACTTTGGCGACGTGACGCGAATGCATAAGCGGAATGTTTCTTCTGCGCAGTAGAAATACTTGCACACACACACGGGCAGAGGCTCGGGCGGCAGCCAATTAGCGGCCGGCGATGAGGAGCCAGAGGAGGGAGCGCATGCAGATGAGCGGTGGCCGTCAGACACACTTACACTGATGGAGGGGTATCGCTTTTATGTGGTCGGGGGGAAGGGGGGTGGATTATGAAGTATTAAAAGGCGTCATGGAGGGACGAGAGATTGTCCATTGGGATTCAGCCTGTTTTTAATGTAGCTTAGGCTCTGGAAACCACAAGCTTGTGACATATGAAAATATGTCAATAAAATACTATATTGTTTTTGTAATGGTAGCAGTAAACGATAAGTGTGTGTGAGGTGTTAAACCAGGGGTAGGCAAGATTTTTACATTATTATTACATTATTAGCCCAAAGTAAAGCACAACACTGGAAAAATGACCATCTTAAACGAGATAAATGACTTAAAATTGCTTGAATAAATGTTCTTCTATGTTGAATTTGAGTTGGTTTGAACTAATCCAAGATACAAATGCTCTAGCGCCAATGGAACAAGAATGAAACCTACTTCAAATCAGACAATTGTTTTTGAATTAAGAGAATAACTACTACTAGAGGTTTTATCTCATCTAAGACCAGACCAAATCTACTCAATCCTTAGATTTAATCTCTTAATTCAAGTATCCATCCATCCATCCATTTTCTTCCGCTTTATCCGGGGCCGGGTCGCGGGGGCAGCAGTCTCAGCAGAGATGCCCAAACTTCCCGGTCCACACACACCTCCTCCAGCTGTTCTGGGGGGACCCCGAGGCGACACCAGGCCAGCTCGGAGACATAGTCCCACCACCGTGTCCTGGGCCTTCCACGAGGCGTTCTCCCACTAGGACATGCCTGGAACATCTCCCGCGGGAGGCGACCAGGAGGCATCCGGAACAGATGCCCGAGCCACCTCAGCTGCTCCTGTCGACGTGAAGGAGCAGCGACTCTACTCCGAGCTCCCCCCGGGTAACTGAGCTCCTCACTCGATCTCGAAGGGTGCGCCCAGCCACCCTGCGAAGGAAACTCATTTTGGCCGCTTGTATTCGCGATCTTGTCCTTTCGGTCAATACCCAAATCTCATGACCATAGGTGAGGGTGGGAACGTTGATCGATCGGTAAATCGAGAGCTTTGCCCCCCTCTTAATTCAAGTAGATTTAGGTTATTTCTTTCTCAAAATCATCTTGAGGGCCAGAGGTTCTGTGCTGAAGGGCCGGATTTGGCCCTCGGGCCTGACGTTGCCTACCCCTGTGTTAAACCATGCATACACACACAAAAAAACTACCTTGGATCTTGGACTACCCTTTTCAGAATTGCAGCAGTAGCGTTCAAAACTTCTGCTCAAAAATGACTCCAATACAGGTTTTAGAAAAGTCATAATTAACAATGCAAATTAAAGCCACACCGCGTAGAATTTAAGCCTATAAATAAAATTGAAACTCAAGCATTTATTTTACGATAGATATTATCGTCATTGAAAAATACCTCGTAAATTTACAAACAAACATTTATGAGGCTCACCCCTCCTAAGATATGACCGTAAACTTTACGGGAGTGGGTACGTCTCCAGCTCGTCTCCATGGAGATGTGGAGAAAGACAGTAGAATGTGAGATTTAAACAGGTTTGGTCCTCATCCAAATCCATTCTTTTATTACCCACTGCAGTAACAGCATTTTCTGTGTTGAGCTGGTCATTAGGAGCATGTTTTGTTTTGCTGCCAACAGTTCAAAATGTTATGCAGTGTACCTTTAAATAAAAAGCTCATACTAAGCCAATCAAGCTGAAACACCAAAAGTGATATTGTCTCCCTCTTTCATTCGCATATTTTCAAATGATTTTAAAGTTCAGGCCGGCAGTTGTCATCATAAATGTAACCCATTGGAATGCAGTAATCGTGTTAGTCAAAATGCACTTCATGTGAAGTTTGAGTTCTGTCTGAATGCCCTCATTTCTGTTCCAGTTTGCCAGCCACACAATCATAAGAAATTCTGAATACAAAATGCACTCTCACATTTCACTGTATATCTAAATTGCAAATGTAAGTTCATTCCACTCATTAACATGTTGTTTAGAATAAACATCAGTGTAAGAATAATTTAATAGAATATGGTATTTCATTTGTTGAAGGATGAAAACTTGAGAATCCTATCTCTATACTATTCAGTATGGCAAACTGTGTCTTTTTCAGGATGCTGTTTATAATTAGTAATTTAATCTAATTTCATTTTTTGACAAAACTCGAGAGTGTGTTAACTACAGCATGTAACTGGTAGAGTACAGCATGTAATTGTAATGAACATGTTGATTGAGCTGTATGTAAAATAGGGCATTACTTTATTTTACACTACCTTGATACATTGTAACTAAATTTAGTACAGTGTGATGTGCTCTGTAACAATCTGTAATAACTTGTACCTATGTAGTACGTACACAATGGAATAACTTGTATTAGTACTTTGCAAGTACATAATGTAATAGGACACGAGACGTTTGGGTTTAAGGTTAGGATTAGAGTTAGAATTATGTCTTATTACATTATGTACCTACAAACTACAAATACATATTATTCCATTGTCTATCTAACCCATAGGTACAACTTATTACATATTGTTAAAAAGCCCATTATATTGTAATAAATTTAGTTAGGTACAATGTATCAAGGGTAGTGTAAAATAAAGTGTTATCGACAATAATAATAATTGGTCTGGTGTTTTCTTAATTCTGGAACTAAGGAAAAAAGAAACCAGTGAAATTACATGACAATGATATTACAGAAATACGTAGTAGCAATATTGCACTAAACCATATCCACAACGTAGAGTCTATTAAAGAAGTTCTTTGTGAAATGGTGTTAAAAGGAAATAAAAGTGAAAGTAAATGAGTCAAAAAAGTAAAAACTCTGTGAATGTGATTTTGAGATGTATTGTGGCTTCTTGTGTCACCTTATATTTGGAGACATATTACACAACCCTAATATCCCTAAATATTCCCCGTTTCCTTCTGCTAACAGTACAAATAGTTTTAGCGCACTACAGTGAACTTTGTACCAAATGCAATTTTACTTTGTGGGGTTGTATAACTAATGCGACTGAGAAAACTGCAGCATGTGTGTGTTTTTTTTCGCGAGCGGCACGGGGAGAACAAAGCCTGAAGAAGCTGAGGTTTGCAGCCTCCCTCGTCCTCCCCCTCTCTCCTTCTCCTCGCTCGTATCCGCTTCCACAGCGAGTTCATCCAGAGGTGAACGCCTGACAAAAAATTTATACCGCTACCCACCCTCCCAAAAAGAAAAAAAAAAAAATCTGTGGAATATTCTCTTTACGTGTCAGAAATATTGACACGCTCTTGACACAATATCCCGGAGCAGCCAGGCACCGTGCAGGTTTCATCACCCCGACCCGTTTCTGAAGTCTGCCGTATCTGCCGAAAGCCAAAAGAGTGGGCTTAATCCTTGCATCTATATTGCAATGCCCTACTTTCCGCGTACTTGTCCGTGCTGCTGCTTTTCATGCTATCTAAATGCCAGATGAAACTTAAAATCGTGCAGCATGTAGAACAGAGGGCGACAACAGTGCGTTTGTCACTGAACTGATGTCTCACTCTGATGCACTGGTGTGGTAATAAGTAAGTCGTCCATGGAATTTATATGGTGCATCCAAAACAGCAGCACAAAAACATAAAAAGTGGAAATTAGCAGAACTGATTTAACTTATGAACAGGCCTAAAAGATGGGCTCTAGTGACATCTAGTGGTGTGACATGGCCAGATGAGAGAAACTATCCTTTTGGAGCTGCAAATACAGTGGGAACAAGTTCTGATTTTGAAAGTTCGAGTAGAGTCAAGTCAAGTCAGTGGCTCACGAGTCCCAAGACTTTTTGTTGGAATTTCCGTCTTTGTAGACTTCAAAATGAAATCAGATTTGAACTCAATTTCTTCACCTGAAATGATGTTCTTGGTTCCTATGTATTAATGTGAATTAAATAAGTTGTGCAACCCACAGTACATCAACCACCGGTGTTTTGTGACCTCTGCAGACCATGTTCTCCATTTAAAGTACTTTAATTAAAAAACAGTGTCGGCTCCAGGACAAAGTATCTGAAGGTGTGTCAGAGTTTCAAAGGGCACAAATAGAGATCCTTCTCATTAAAATACATGCAACTGAAACTGACGACTCCAAACATAAAATTAGGTTGCAATGCAGCCTGTAGATAGGCATGGCAGAAAATATGCCTTCCATGTGATCTGGCGACTCCATGAAATGATCTCACAACAATCATGGGGGTTCCGACCCCCGGGTTGAGAACCACTGGTCAGCAAGATGTTTAAATTTGAGGAGCAGCATCAAGTTGTCTAAAGTCAAAGAGCTCAAGTTAAAGTCACAAATTTTAGTCCATTTTCTCAAAGCCCCATTCATCAAATTAGTGACTCAAACAAGTCATGACTAAGTCCACACCTCTGATACTGTCATACAATTTAACCCTTTCTACATGTGTGCTGATAGTAGGGACAGACACAATAACTTCTAAATAATAAAAGTTGGCATGTAAAATGCCAAACATTTAGCGTTCACAATGAACAAGTTAAGCTAATTTCCTTTCCTCATTAGAAATTGACACAGGGTGTGGCACAAGAGCACCTAAACACTACCATCCTGTCACCACAAAACCGTACACTACACAAAGGCCTGTGAATCAAAGTTCTGCAAAAATGGAAATCTATACTTTATACGTGTTACAACCTCAGATGGATTAGCTAGGGGAAAGGAAGCCCCACTGACACCAAGATGTAAAATGAGAATAAAAATTGTGAATTGAAAACTAAAAATCAGTAAAGGATGAACAAAAGGTGTCCCAAAAGGGTATAAATGAACCCGCTCTCTGGGTACATTTGGTGCATTTTTTACAAACTGCATTTGTGGGTTCAGTTCCACATTGTTTTGCTTGGATGCTTTTGCACGTCTTTGCCGAGTTTTTTGTGGAGTTCGGTGGATTTTACTGCAGAGAATCCTTAATGGTCCTGAATAAAGCAGATTTTTAAAAGTAAACAAACAGCTCTCTTATGAGAGCTAAAGACATTTGACACCTGCAAATGTCTTCTTCTGAAACAACCTGGCCCACACCTGGAGCCTGAAGACACAAGAGGAGCTACAGGAAATGAGGAAGGGACAAAGGAGAAGATGGTGAAATACTGAGGCCAAGCAGAAGGAGGAGGTGGAGGAGCTGACCAGTGCAGGACACCGCGCTCTGAAACAAGGACAAACCCAGGAGGCGGTGCACCGTTACAGGGGTTCAGAGAAGCACTGAAGGCGGCCAGCCAGGTTTCCTCTGGGTTCTACGGTTTCCACTACCTCCAAAACCATACGGGTCAGGTTGACCCACAGTGGCTGCGCTGCTCAGCCGCAGCGGCTCAGGACTAACACCTGAAAACTATTTTGTTGTACGGTTGTACAATGGCAAATAAACCACTTACTTACTAACGAAAATAAATTTCAACAATTACAGCACAAATACATAACAGGATAATTATATATAGGAGATATGGGCTTCAGTCAATCCTGGTGAGGCATAGGAGAAGTCCACCAATCAGTCTCCAGGGATCAGTGCGCATAATATGTGCACTCCGGTGAAGCACAGAAGAGACAATTAGAGGGACTGAGAGTTACTGAGTGAAGATTTTGCAATTTTATTTGCAGTTAGAAGTCGCTCTTGAAAGATAGAAACATAGTCCAAGACATTTGTGGCAACAGAAGCTGACGAAGAGAGGAACGTCTGCTTCAAAGCCTTTCATGGACCACGAGGAAATTGGGCAAAACTTAGATCTGTGGGACTAAAGCCAAGAGATTCTTGGACAGCATCTCTGGCAGCAAACAAGACAAAAGGAAGACCTTTGTCCCAACTTTTTCCTGTTTCCAAGCAATGTTTGCGAAGCACAGACTTTAACATCTGATGCAACTGCTGGAGTGTGCCCTGGGATTCTGGATGATGCACTCGAAACAACATTTGTACACCCATCGTTTGAGAGTTCGTACCCTGATCAGTTTGGATTACACGAGGAAGACCAAAGAGTGAAAAGACCTGTGTCGACGTTTTTATCACAGACCTAGACGTAATTTTTCGCAACAGAATTGCTGCAGGGAAACAGGTAGCAGTGCGTAAAACACAGCAGAAGCTGAGAGAACTGAGGTCGAGTGATGATCCCAGTGTAGGTCACACTGAAGCATCAACAAATCATCAAGTTTTCTCTGAGGTGCAGGAGGAAGTGTTGGCTGACTGTTTGACTCAGGCAGCAGACCTGTGTTATGGGCTGACTCCACGTGAGGTTAAGTATTTGACAGGTTAGAGAGAGAAAGACATTGTTCTGCATTGTTCTTTTATTTTAACCTCTTTTTGAAGCACATCACATGACGTGGCCTCTGTTTTTGCTTCTTTTGTTGAACTGCTACAACTTACCCCATCATGAGTTACAAGCGACCCTGGTAGTGAGGTATACGTAAAAAAAAGGAACACCATGTATTTGAGGTCTGTGATGTTCTTGCAGAGGTTTGAATTGGTGCCATCTGTAGTCAACACATGTGGGTCCTTTGTATCAAAATTTGAGAACTCTGTGAGTTATAGGTGCTGAAGTGTTACAACCATACTCGGTCTCCCCTATTTATTTATTGAGCTATGGATGATTACGGTGATGTGCAAAATGTGTGCAGTCTGGGATGTTCAAAGTTGATTACATTAAACTTGTATTTCTAGTATTTTCTCTCTTTAAGATAATAAGACCATTTGATGGGAAAATGCCCGTGGTAAGGGCTGATCACGGTTTTGCATCACAGATTTACACTGAGAAAATGTTGATAAAACACCCAGGACATTGTAATCCACTATCCCACTAAAATTGTTACATTTTGAATTTTGACAGAGTAGTTAAAGCAGTACTAAGTAACATGTTTACCATGATAAATCCTTTTCGTAGTCCCTGTGGGGGTAATAGTGTTGTTAATGGAATGATTGGAGGGTCTTTCATCTCCCCCGGTGTCTCTGGCCAGAAAACCATGTTTGCAACTTGACTGCCACCGTGCCAGAGCCACCAATACACACTAATAGAATCACGAAGAAGAAGCTAACAGGCTAACGGGCAAAGCTAGCTGCGGGCTAGCGTCATTTTTATATTCAAGTTTGAGTGAAAAAAAATATGTCCATTGTATAATTGGATGTACAATATCCCTCTCTCCCTTCGCCTTTTCTGTCAGCGTAGTATCAGTCAGGTCGTGGTGGGAGAGAGAACAGACTTGATGTGGTCCATGACGAGTCGCTCGAAGCACTTCATAAGAATCGGAGTGAGTGCTACTGGGCAGGAGGGTGGTGACTTCTTTGGTGCCGGAATGACGGTCGTTGCTTTGAGGCATGTTGTGACCACAGCCTGCTGCAGAGATGTGTTAAAAATGTCTGTGAAGACTTCAGTGAAGGTCGCCTTATGCCTCGTCTGACATTAACCTCAACACTGTCTGTAAAAATGGTGCCCACCTGTTACCATAATTGCATCTTGGCGGTGGTGCACGAAAGCCAGTGGTCTGGACATTTGGAAGTTACCAAAATATCAACACATTCTAAAACAATTCTTTTGGCCAGGCATGAAAAAAGACGTGGCTGAGTTTTGTTGAACCTGTCACACCTGACAAATTGTTGGGAAGCCGCTCTGCTTCATCCTATTCCTACACTCGACCAACCTTTTGATTGTACACTTTGTATACGAGTTGTTTGCTTGGGACCACTACCCAGAACTCAAAATGGGCATGAGTATTTACTCAACATTATACAGCATCTGCTCAGTTTTATATGGCAGATCCCATGTGCCTTCACCACTGATCTGACTGACTTGCCCTTCTTTCTGACCTCATCAGATGCTTTTTTAAAAACATTAGCCGGCACAAATCTGTCAGTCTTTCTTTTCCACTGCCCAGGCATTCTGTAAAAGTATTAAAATCAAGAAAGTGTCATCAGTTGTATGTAAGGGGATGGTTGTGTTACAACCCACCTCATCCCTGTCAGCCATTGTTTAGCTAGCTGTATTAGCATAATGGATTGAGATTAGCAGGGGAAATGTGCGTCACATTTTGCCTGAGAAATGACAATGGAATCTAATGCAACTCATATGGTTCTATGTGCAATAGTCAGAGGCGTAGCTTGCTATAAGGTAAGGCAGGCAGCGTCCTCGGGCCTCGAATAGTCAAGGGCCGCCATGAACCACGCCATTATTCAGAAGCCTGCAAGCCTAGTGTTTTTGGTGATGCAGTTACATTGTCTTTCCACCAATGGTCTGAGGCACTGTTCATCCCCATCCTGCTGCTGCTTTAGTGAGCCATGGTTCCCTAATGTTAACTTATAATGAGCAGTGGACAGAGTTTTTTTTTTACTCATGGCTCCACCAGATTATATTTCTGTGGTCGTTTGTCTTATCCCTGAATTACGACCATATAAGACGTCTATTAAAACAGCGCTCCCAAGCTCCCATTGAGGGTATGTACATTGTGCATTTAACCCAATTCAGAAACGACTTTATTGTAGTGTAGCCTATCTGAACAACTTTGACGACGATTACAAAAGTCAAACGCAAAGAAATGAATCACAAACTTGCAAAACTAGCCCCAATCGCAATATATGTTCGGGGAAATAGCAGCAGGTCTTCAGCCCTGCCACAACTGTGGAGGAACTGAACGTCCAGCTGTGCCAAAGGCTCTCCAAGCGCGCTCTGCGCCTTTGCGCATCACACCTCCCCAACCGCAGCAGGGCCACAATTCATCACTCTCACATTATATTATATAACATTATATGGGTAAGCTAGGTTATCGCCATTTTACTCACAACAACAGCGACACCAAAGCACAACTTACCATTGATGTCTTCATGTCTTCTCCTCCATATGCGTCACTGCCAACTCCATAATCTCTCCTGTCACTTCCATCTCTGTCCTCAAACGTCCTCGTGTCTCAGACTCCGTGTCTCCTCTGGAGAAAGTGCAGCCAAATGTCCGTGATGAAACTGATGTGGTTCATTTCTCCGTAGTTTCGTCATTTAGGATAAAACATATAAAACATTACAGCTGTGTTTAGCTTGCGGGTTTTTGAACTAGATTCGCTCCGTCCAATGAAAACACGTGAATCAGCTCGAGGGCGTTTGGGCAGGTGAGCCTGGGCCTCTGATTGGCTGAAGGGTCAGCTACATCATAATGTCATATCCAGTAGTGTGTCTTATCATCATTATATCAGAAATAAACTGAAATAAACTGCTGTAAAGCATTTCCTCTGATGCCTGTGATTTATATGGACAATGTTACACATTTTGTTATTTTTCTATTCAAACTAAATGTCTTGGTCACAATAATCATTCTACTTATATGTGTTTCTATGCATGACATATGGGGCTAAACACATGAGTGCAGATTAAAGGTTAAGATCTTTTATGTGTCATTACAAAATGTGTCTCTGCATTTGGCCCCTCCTTCGACTGAGGCGACCCGTCAGGAGCAGTGGGCAGGAGCGTGTAGCATCTGGGGACCATCTCCAGATGTGGAGCCAGGCTGATGGTCAGAATCACCTGCTCGAGGATTCACATCATGCACATGTTTTATGTTTTAAACAAATGTAATAGAGACACTGCAGATGTGGCACTTTGTGTTCAGTGTGAATGTTTTGTCATGTCTGATTGTATGTCCTGTGTGTGTAGATGAGTGACCCTGTAGCACAAGACTACGTTTATCTTCTCTTCTGTTGGGGTGCAGGTGAACTCCACACTGAAAGGGAATTGAACCCAGGACCCTCTTGCTGTTAGGCAGAGCACTAACCACTCAGCCACATGTGCCGCCCGTCATGTAAATCATACAGCATACCTACTGTCAAGTGTCTTTTAGTAAAATATAGAAATGTAAACATGACTTTATCAAATAGATACATATGAGGTTGTTGCATTATTTCTGATCTTTTTTGTGCAGAGGAACATCATCATCATTCCCTATGGTGTAAATATCTTATGAACAGCTGCAGGGACAGATGTGCTTCATGGAGTTCTGGACAGTCCAATTGTGTCCAGTTCTTTTGGGTTCCTTTGTGAGCCAGTATACGACACTGAGATGGTCTATTTTAATGGTCAAATGTCCACAGTCACTGTTATGTTCCATTGACGTCACATTTACATGATCAACCGACCCCCGCATGTATGTGCGAACCCTCACAGTCCAGATGAAACGTGAGGGTTATATCACTAGCTACTCATCTCAAGTGACAGTAAAAATACAAATAGATGGATCCCAGGAAGAATAGTTAATGCTGTGGTAAATACATAAATAAATAAATAAATAAATAGAAGATAATAAAGCATTTAGAAATAAATAAATAGAATCAAATACATAAACTTTTTTCTTTCTTCCTTTTTTCTTTCCATCATTAAACTATATACCATTCGCCATATTCTATTATTATTTTTCTGCAAAAAATCTGCTTTAGTCATATAAATCACAGGCATCAGAAGAAATGCTCTACTGCAGTTCAGATTGTTTATAATATAATGATGATAATTATTAACACAAACTACTGGATATGACATTATGACGTAGCAGACCCTTCAGCCAATCAGAGCGCAGGCTCACCTGCCCATATGCCCTCAAGCTGATTCACGTGTTTTCATTGGACAGAGCGAGTGTTCATCAAATCTAGTTCAAAATCTCGCGAGCTAAACACAGCTGTAATGTTTTATATGTTTTATCCTTAAATAACGAAACTGGGGAGAAATGAACAACGTCAGTTTCATCACGGACATTTGGCAGCACGTTCTCCAGAGGAACTCAGAAAGAGACGCAGGACTTTGTGGAGAACAGCAGTGGAGCCGAGGCCCGACTTTGCCGGGATGACGAGAGGAGTTTACCCACATCATTTGCACTGGAACCCGGCGCGGATCCGAGGCTCTCCGCGGTCACCGAACAACCGGACGTACGGGTGACACGGAGTCTGAGACACAAGGACGTTTGAGGACAGAGATGGAAGTGACAGGAGAGCTTATGGAGTTGGCAGTGACGCATATGGAGGAGAAGAAGGACTCACGAAGACATCAATGGTAAGTTGTGCTTTGGCATCGCTGTTGTGAGTAAAATGGCGATAACCTATAGCGTACACATATAATATAATAAATGATGAGAGTGGTGAATGGTCGCCGCTGCTGCGGTTGGGGAGGTGTGATGCGCAAAGGCGCAGAGCGCGCTTGGAGAGCCTTTGGCACAGCTGAACGTTCAGTTCCTCCACAGGTGTGGCAGGGCTGAAGACCTACTGCTATTTGCCCGAACATATATTGCGATTGGGGCTAGTTTTGCAAGTTTGTGATTCATTTCTTTGCGTTTGATTTTTGGAATCGTCGTCAAAGTTGTTCGGATAGGCTACACTACATAAAATAAAGTCGTTTCTGAATTGGAATAAATGTAATGTTCATACCCTCAACGGGAGCTTGGGGGCGCTGTTTTAATAGACGTCTTATATGGTCGTAATTCAGGGATAAGACAAACGACCACTTGTGTCGTATGGATTTGGAGGACTTGTTGGAGGAATTGGTGGTGTTACAACTCTCCCCATGTTACAACCTTACCCGGTCTCCCCTTTATCTTTTGACATAAAAAAAAGATATGCTATCAAACGCAAGTCAAAGGGACTTTTGCTTCAGTAATTGCTGATTCTAAATGCAAAGATTTTGAAACATGTCGGCCACTATGAGTTTGGACAGCAACTGAACTGCAGAAAAAAAAATCATAGCTGATTTTATTTATTTTATTTATTTATTTATTTATCAGGGACGATACAATCAACATAGTTACAATTAATATTTGCAGCTGATGCGATGCATGAAGAGCTTGTAGCTAGTGCTAGTTCGCAGCTCATGTCCCTGGTTGGGCCTTTCTACACAGTTTACAATAATAAAATACATAAATACAACATTTGTATAAAACTTTGTCAGTCACACTCATACACACTGTGTATGCTCACACCTACATTCACACAGACTCAGTGCTATTTACAAATGGGTACAGCTTTGGTTTGTTTTTAGCCAGGACTTAACCCTAGTAGTGAACATTTTAAACTCACATATGGTTTTAAGTTCTGTGGGTATTGAGTTCCACAGCTTCGGACCAGAGAACGAAATGGCAGACTGACCCATGCAATGATGAAAATATTGAGAAATTATGCAACATGTGGATACATCAAACAGAAACAACCCACAGACGACCGTCAGACTCCTGTACGCTTCGAACAAACAACATTAAGACACATAACATAACATAAGTGACACATTGAGTAATAGTGATGTCCTTATTCTCCAAAGAGCACAGTATTCATTCACACAGGCCTGCGTAGGCTCTCATTGGTTCACACTTGTTTCATTGCAACAACAGTCATCTGGACTGATATTTGTTGCCTCCTATAACCTAGTCTTGAGGACTACCTTTAAAAGCTTTTTCATTCATTTGTATACCACTCGGTCAACAACATTTTTGCACCTCAGGGGAATTATTAAGTGTTTGTCATGACAAAGATATGCAGTGCAACTATATTGTTAACTAAAACATGGAAAACGGTGCCATACTTAAAGGCACTATTCCTGATTTTTTTTTCTAGTAATGGAGCAAATTTTCTTTTGTCCTCTTTCTATCATGTCTGCGACAATCACCCTGAAAAGTGATCTTGCAAGTAGATTAATGTGCCTATGTCCCTGTGAAGAGTGTGAAGAGAGATATGTTACAAGAGTTAGAAGTGTGGAATGAGTTTGGACCACAAGTACACATTCATTGAGTGGCTTCCTCTTAAAAAAAAAAAAAATCAGATATAAAGCCTTTCAGACACCGTTGACAGGAACAAGAACTGAACGTTTGTTATACAACTGTGCCATCTGGTGGACAGACATAGGAAAGGCATTTAACATTTCACAACACATGCATAATAATGTTTACAAGACTTGTGACTATACTCTCTGAACCTCCAAACTGATGATCACGTTGACAATGAGTTATTTGATGCTTGTAAAACTTGATAATAATAATCATAATATTTTTTTACATTTCACATGTGTATCTTATAGCAGCCTATTTCAAACATGGGGTGTGTTTGGCAGGAGTGGAATCTGCAAAGCCACGACAAGGGGAGCTGTAGCCTATATATCAAACTAATACTACTGCTACTTTTTTATCAATTAAAGTTGATCCATTTTGCCTCGTCAGAGCAGTAATCCAAGCGCCCTCAGGCAGTGCGTAGTCATTCTTTCTTCATGCAAAAAAGACGCACCAAAGTGAGACTAGTTCCCCAGAGGTCGGCCACATTCACACCACACCCGCTCCGTAGCAGAGGGCGGCTCAGGCTCCGAGACCGCCTGTTTCAGCCGCAGTCGGAGCGGCTGTTTAGACCGTCTTAAAGTGCTGCGCTCAGATTCACACCCTAATTAACTTATGAACAATGATTTTTTCTCTGTCCTGTGGGGAAACTGCTTTCTCGTGGACATGGTACTTCTATGGATGAGTCCTGGTTCTTGCCTCTTCACTGTCTCAGATCCAGAAGTTTCTCTGATTTCCAGCAACAGTTACCTTACCTGACCACTGGGAGGAGCTGCTGCTGCTGCTGGTCTCTTCTCAGATTGGAATATGTTCTGTATAAATCACTTGGTATTTTTAAGATCCTTTTTCTTCAAAGGAAGTCATCAATTTCATGTTGTTATGCATACACTTTATTCAACAAAATGAATACCGTCCCCAATACACGTCCATATTGTGTACATTTTTAATTTCTGATCGATTTTATACTTTATTCATGTCTATCCTTTTTGTGTGATCTGCCATATACCTAAATAAACTTGTTTGCTATTATTTTATGCGTGTATTTATTTTTTCTTTCTTGTATTATTTTTCCATTGAGGAGCTGTTGTGGATCCGCTTTCACTGTCCAGCTTGGTCAGGAACATTGTTTTATTATGCTAAATATTAAAATCAGTAAAGAGCAGAATAACAAGACAAATGAAAGGGGAAAACAAGTACTATAATTAGCGTTTACTAAATACATTTTTGTTAAGATCCAGGCTGCATCCTCTCAAACAGCTACTCAGACTTTAGAGTGCTTTTGGGGAGAATGACCTCTTTGAACTAAGTGAACAATGGTAGCAAATAAGCAACAAGGATGTCAGCAGAGGGTAAGAGTTGTTCTGTTTTATACAATTTTGTGCTGCCTCCGGTAAACAGGGGCAACAAAAACAAAATAAAATGAGTGTGATAAAAGATGAACAAGATTTCTATAGGTATTTGAAATTTACTTGTGTAGAATTTGAATATCTGCTGGTGAAAGTCTGTGACCAGACACGGGCTTCTCCCAGATCCACCGAGTCTTTGGAAACTCTTGTGAACGGAATTTATCAGATGCAAAGACTGACTTTCTCACTTCGAATAACACATTTTCAAAGCTGTGGTCAAAATGGATATATTATGTACATGCTAACCAAATGCAATGTGTCGAAACCCTGAATGTGCAGGTCAGTTTGGAGAGAAAAATAAGTATTTGGTATTGTAAAAAAAAAATATATGTAATATATTTTAAGGAGGAGTGAGTCTCTCAGTCATCTTTTTTCATGTAACAAGGCTTCCCCTTTTCAGTTGTTTTGTTGATTTGTATTTGAAAGATAAAAAGAAAAAAATGTTGAGTATGGAAAATATTGTCACGAGGGAATTTGTATCGCTTGTGTTTTTCCTCAACGTTTAAACATTTTGGGAAAAAAAAAAAAAAAAGGTTCTGGTTCAGGAATGTTTCTCTGCTTTTCAATCCTTTATGAGCCCAGAAAAGACCATAGCAAAAAAGCATAAATTAGAGTTCACATTCAAAGAGTCCAAATCCATGTTCTCTCACTGTGTGTCCTCTGTCCTGCTGCTGTCCAGTGCCTCGTGTCCCTCTGTGTCTCCTCTGTCTGGTACGATCCTGTCCTCCTGCAGCCTCTTCATGAGCAGCTCTCTCTGTCCCTCAGTGTCCCGTGTGCTGGGGCAGTCCAGGATGAAGACTGTCCCGTCTGGCTCTGGAGACATATAACAGTGCAGGTCTTCAGTCTTGACTCCTTCAGGCAGAGACAGCTCCTGTGTCCACTCCTGCAGCGTGTGAGAGGAGCATCCGTCCACCCCGTTCCCCTGTCCCACACTCAGCTCCTCTGGTGAGAAGCCTTGAGCGTCCAGCCTCAGGACAAAGGGCTGTACCTCTGTTTGTGGCTGGGGCAGAGCATGAGGGAAGCAGGTGTCCTCTAGAAAGTGGTCCTGAAGAGAGTCCATCAGCTGCAGACTGCAGTGCAGATCACAGAGCACATTATCCCTTTGGTGGAGCAGGGGTCTCACTTCAGGCCACAGTCCGGACCAGTATAAGTCCTGGGACAGGCCACAAAAGAGGTGTCCATAAGAGCTCAGCATCTTCAGTATCAGTTACTCTGTCTTCTTCTGCTCAGTCTGACTGCAGTGGGACAGGCACTTGATTTTATAATCTAATCCAGCACGTCCAGAGACTTCAGGAAGTTTCTTGTATTGACGACGAGTGTCCACAGAGAGGCGCTGTTTCTCCTGTGTAGTAGATTTCCTCGGGCTGTCCAGTTGGGTCAGGAGCCTTAGGTTTGTGAGGCACAAAGACAATCACGACGAAGGACAGAAAAACAAGACAGCCTTTCTTTGTACTTGTAGTATTTTCTTTGGGCTGTTTTAAGTTAGAAAAAGACTCCAATTATTTAGCTTTTCTAATTCCATTGTCCTGATCTACTGTTCAACAACCTTCATGACTCCAGATGACCCTCTGCATTACACAAAAAAGGTTTTGACTTTTCCCAATAGTTTTATGATGTACACAGCAAAACACAGTATTTATTAGGAAGCAGACTATACCGGGGTCTAGTGTGGACCTCAGAGCACTTTCAATCTCTGATATTGTAGATGCTAAACCAGTGCTTCTCAAACTTTCCACGTACCACGAAGCCAAGATTATGATCTGATCAGGACTAAACTGGGTCTATAGAGGGTCTAAAATAGAGCTAAACTGGACTAAATGTTGTCTAAACTGATGTAAGCAATGTCTAATGCAGCACATTACTTAAATGCATTATTTAACAATGAAATACAATTATTTTAGGTTTAATAAAATAAAATAAAGTAAAAAAGAAAAAAAGTAAATGAAACTGAAGGCCGGAGCGGGGTCTCAATTCAGGCCACAGACCAAAAGAAGAGTGTCCATAAGAGCTCAGCATCTTCAGAATCGGTTTATTCAAGGCTCTGGCTTTGTGTATAAAAATGCAGAAAGAACCAAGGCACTCCCTCAAAAATGAATCAAAATGCCTTTATTAGTTATAACATGTCTAAACTTAAATCCCAAATCCCTGGCTGTATGTGTTCACTCTGTCTTCTGCTGTTCAGTCTGTATTCATCTAATCCAGGACGTCCAGGAGTCTTCAGGATATTCCCTGTACTTACCACGAGTGTCCACAGAGAGGCGCTGTTTCTCTACTGTGGCAGATCTGCCCAGGAACATGAGTGCTTGTAAAGTACCAACATCTGTGAGTTCTGTTGTCAAATTGGTAAAACCTTGACATCACAAGCAATAATAAATACAATAGTAAAACAATTTATGAACTTGGATTGTAATATTAGTGGATGGGGATCATTTTCATATAAACAGCTTTTATTTTGTATTTTACAAAACATCTTACAAGGTACATTCATAATGAGAGAAATTATTTGAAGTTCAATATACATTAAATCACTCAAATACACCTGTACAGTTTACAGCATGGATGATCCCAATGCACTACAGCCACATTGTATGTGCAAACTTAAAAAAATAAAATAAAACATAAAACAAAAAAAATATTTTAAAAATAATAATAATAATAATAATAATAATAATAATAATACAAATAATAATAATAATAATAATAATAATAATAATAATAATAATAATAATAATAATAATAATAATAAATAATAATAATAATACAAATAATAATAATAATAATAATAATAATAATAATAATAATAATAATAATAATAATAATTATTATTATTATTATTATTATTATTATTATTATTATAACAATAATAATGCATTCGTCTTATATAGTGCTTTTCCAGATGCTCATAGCCACTTTACAATGTTGGGCATTATTTATTTACGCTATACTTGGTGATGGTAAGATACGTTTGTTGCCACAGCTGCCCTGGGGTAGACTGACAGAAGCCATCGGCCCCTAGGACCACTACCAACCAGTCACTCACACGCACACACATTCGCCAGTAACTTTAATAATCATAGGTTTTTTTGTCAAGTATTTTTTAGACACTGTAATTTCAAAGGGAACAATGCAAGCGAAAGGAACAATGACCAACAGAACCATTTAATAAACTATTCAAACTGGATAAATAACCAAATATTCACCACATTGTAACTAGCCGTAACAAGCCCATCCCTATCATGAGCCCGACTCTATGCAAAACAGAAGCAAATTTGTTCTTTGTTTAGCCCATTCAACAGCTGCACTGTTTGAGGTAGATTAATCCCAGTGTCCTTTACTAGTGGACTCTTGCGCACCCGCCACCAAACACATTCGTCATGTCCCACTGACACCTGAAGGGCGCTAACGCTCCCACCTCTTTCAAATGAGGGTGGCAGGAAAATGTCCGCCCGATTTGCCTCACAAATCACCCAAAACATCGCACGCGCAGATTCCGGAGATGGTTCCACAGAGCGACCATTTCCTCCGGGTTTCTCCTATGCACCAGGAAGATTGATTTGTAAGCACACGGGTTTCCCCTTTGGGTGTAGGGCAGGTCAAAAGTCAAGAACCCTGGGTGGTGATTCGGCAGCACCCCAATCTTGCTCAAGCACATCCCCAGGTACACGTCGTCTATTGGGAAGAGGGAGACTTTGTCAGACACCTCTTTCAGTCGCAACGCCAGAGACCCCGAGTAGACCACCCCGCCTCCGCCCGCGTACGCTGGATACCCGCCTTGGTAGAAACTATCCGGTATAAAGTACTTCGTCGACGGATCGCGGTTCGGTTTCGCGTTGTTTATGACTTCGCCGATGAACAAATCCATGCCTTTGTCCGTTTCGTTTGTGTACGCCTGCCACAAGTTGTGTTCCTCCCATTGTTTGTTGAGATAATCCACGAGCGCGTCAGTCCGCACAAACACGTCGTCGTCTCCTTTGAATACGAACACCGCCTTCGGACAGTGCCGTTGGAACCAGCGCCAAAACAGCACATCCTTTAGCGTGAGGTTGAAGAACGTGTCTTGAAAGTCCCACTGCAATATGTCGCCGTACTGCTGGCTCTCTTCGTGCAAAAGGATGTCGAGGTCTGTACCCGGCTTGGGGTCCTGCTTTCCGAGCAAGAAAACCGTCCTCACTACGCCGCCTCTTACGTTGTACTCGCCGCTGACGTGCCCGCTGCGTCCCCATGTCTCCCGGATGGCTTGCCTGTTCTTGAAGTTGCCAAGTTGCGATTTGACGGCCATTAGGAGCAAAGGCGACTCCCAAGTGTCATTGCTTTGACACAGCCCGGGTTGATTGATGATATACGGGTAATCTCGACAATGCATGGACGACACAAACGCCCTCATTAGGTCCGACATGCTTTTGACTTCATTCTCGGGCGCACGGAGTCCCATCTCAGACATGCAATCGGAAACGCACCCAACGGCCGATTTCCGAAGCTTTGCCTTGGGTTTTTGCACCGTCCTGCTTGCGTTGCCCCTTAGGATCGGATTGTAGTAGCGATCGCAAGTGTGTTGGAAGCGGTTCCACACGGCGCTATCCACCAGGCGCAGGTTCCAGAAGGGGTTGAGGGGATGGGAGGCCTTATCTGCGGAGCTTCCGGGTGCGATGAAGTGGACGGGAACCTTCGGAGGTGCGTAGGAAATGGTGACAAAGATGGTGACCAGGATGTAAACCAGGAGGTGTCCGGTCATCATGAAGGGGAGGAGGCACATGCACAGCAGTCTCCCATTGCATTTGCAGAATTTCCCCATTTTTACTGTAGGGGGGATGAAAAGATGAGATGAGTGGAATTTCAAAACATCTAAAAAGTTCAACCCAAAACTGAAACTCAAACGAGACAAAAAGGTCAAGACCAAACCAAAAGTCACCTCTACACCGGGCCTAATAAGATCAAAACTTGAAGGTGCATTATGCAACGTTTTATGGGAACAAAATGTTGATTTGTGTGCGGATTTCACCTTTCAGTGAGCCACCGGCTGTATGAGTAGCTTTGCATCTTTGCTTTCCATCCCGATGGCCTCTAGGACACTCCCAGATCAATTTTATTTCAGGTTTTTAGGGTTCTGGTAAGGTTTTTTTTTCATGGGATGTATGCAACCATAGACACAATTCTATCAGAAGTGAAAACCCTACAGTTGGAAAGTAAAGGCGCCATGTTAACCAAACAGCCGCTCACCGAAAGGTAAAAAACGCATTAATATTAACTTTTTCCACCCATAAAAAGTTGCATAACACACCTTTAAACGAAAGAATTTGAAAAAAATGCTTCAAAACTTATTCAAAAGCAGAGCACAAGCATACCTGGAGGTTTACTCTACACCGAGACATCATAATACAAAGTGAGACTGCTGGATTGTTCAGCAATTTTGCCTTTGTGAAACAAATGCAGCCAATGCAGTCAAGTCTCAATAGCCTATATGTGAAGGCTCTGGGAAAGGACATCTGATTTGTAAAAGCAGTATTCATTTTAACCGTTTCTTTTTTTGTATTTATCAAGTTTTAAGTTTGAGTTGAATTGTTCTTTGGAGTTTTTTGTTTAGTTTTAGTATACAAAATGTCAAGAAAATGTAGTCGGCTTAATCTATAATATGTTGAATCAACAATATGTTTCAAAGCAGGCCTCACTGTCCTAGTAAAGTACTTATTTCTGTTGCACTAAATGTGTCAGGTTATGGTTCTTTGATCAAAATTTAATTCAAAGTTGTTCATCAGTTACAAGATCTAGTTCCTTTCAGCAGTGTTAATTTTGACAACATATTTTATTTTAGTTTTAGTCTTTTGACTAAAATGTAGTTTAATTTTAGTCAAGATTTAGTCAAAAAAACCTTTTCAATTTTAGTCTAGTTTTAGTCGACTAAAATTGCATGTCAATTTAGTCGACTAAAATTAAGACTAATTTAGTGGACCTATATTTATAATATTCATTATAATCATATTTAATCGTGGTCCGACTTCATGGAGCTGCTTCCACATGAATAAAGCACAAACCTGTTCATTTGGCAGTGAATTTAAATGATATGAGGCTTTTTCAGACGGTCAATAGAAGTTTGGATGAATTTAGTCTCTCCTTTTCATTTTTATTTAGTCTTATTTTAGTCGACTAAAATATCTAGACATTTTAGTCATAGTTTTAGTCTCATGAGAAACTTTTAATTTAGTTTTAGTCCTATTTTAGTGGGCAAAAATTGACTAAAATTAAGACTAAATATTTTAGTCGACGAAATTAAGACTGCCTTTCAGTCTCTCCTGCTGATTTTGCTTTAGTTTTAGTCTTTGACAGTCAAAAGGTCCACTCTATTACACCAGCGTGTCTTCATAGTTAACAAAATGAACACAAACCAGAATGAAACCCAACAATGAAGAAGGATCAGGACTTGACGGCCACGACATGAACCAACTTATTCCCAGACTAAACTCTGTCTAGAACCACCTCAAACAGCACACAGCAGGACTGAATATAGTATTTACATTTTAGCTCGGACTCGAGTGAATCCTGGATACCACCCACAAGTATTCCACCGCATTTTGAGAACCACTCGCCACTAGGATAAATTATAGACTGAAGTCACTGCGCAGTCAAACCTAGGGAGGCTTTGTCTCCTTGGTGATAATCCTCAGGGGCCTATTATCTGCTCTTGCAACCACACTTAGGCCCTCAGCTTGGCCATATACTTTCAAGTGCGCAAACAAACCCCCTGAAGATATGGTGTGGAACAAAATACGCAATACTGTCAAATTTAGATAAATGTAAACGACTGGTGTCAGCATTGCAAGACGCAGTAGTATGGTTAGTCATTTTAGCTTACAGAAATAAAGCTTTAAAAGATGCAATTTAAAGCTTGAATCTCACAGTGGTAAATCATGCTGTATAAATCATATTATTTGGTTGATATAGACCTGTCACATTAGCGTAAATCTTAAGGCATCTCTAATATCTGTATAATGATTAAAAATAAAAGTTGTGTACAAATGTTTTCAGTTATTTTTGAAGGTTTATTTTCGAGTGAAGTAATCTGTGATAGATTAGTCACCACAAGTGTATCGTGACACAAGTAAGTAAAAGTAAAGTACAGATTGAAGATGCAAAATGGAACAAGCGCCTGTTTGAATTTCTTGTCCTCACTAAAGCCATACATAGTAGGCTAGTTGTATGTTTAATTGAGATTGTCTGGTTATCATGTTACAAATTGTTATAAATAAAGCCTATGATACGCTACACTTGAAAATGATAAAGGTTGGTTATTGGCAAATGGGAAGTACTTACTTACAAGGTTGTGTTATCCAGAAAGAAAGACGTTAGAGCAGCAGCCTCGTTGAAGCCAGTAAACTAGAGCATGTCTTGCACTGCAGTTGCCAGTCCTTGTCGGCGGTGCATCCTTTGTCGCGGGTGCAGCGCGTTACTGGCAACAGGTCCCAGGTGAGGCAGGGGCATCCGCGTCTCTGCGTCCGGAACGTAGGAGCCGTTTTAAAAGTTTCCTGGAGGCAGATTTGGACGATATGCCAATAGTTCCAATTGTCATGCTCACGGCCTGGAGAAAGATATGTTAAGTGTCTGATTTGCATCCTTGAGCTGTAGTGCAGCCCTGGTCTGTGCATTTGCATCGCCGCTTCCAACACGCGGCTGTGCCATTTGAGTTTTGACTTGAACAAAACTCTGAATAACACATGAACCATTTTACAGGCTATTTGACTAAACCAGGTATTCATGTGTGCCTATTTAGCCTATGTGTATAGGTTATGCCATCGAGCCTGACTAAGATCTAGTCCGGCTGTCACAAATCTTTTTTTTTTTTTTTTTTTTCGCAAAACATCATCTCGTCCTGAAAGAGACTCTTATAGACCCACAACCTATTAGGCCTACATTTTCTTTTGGAGAAAATACTCGTGCCATTACAGCGTTATAGTTAAAGGTACACTGCGTAACATTTTGGACTCTAGGCTACTATTGCGGCAAAACAAAACATGCTCCTAATGATGCAGAAAATGCTGTTATTGCAGTGTGTAATAAAAGAATGGATTCGGATGAGAAACTAGCCTGTTTAAAATCCCACATTCTGCTGCCTTTCGTCACATCTCCATGGAGACGAGCTGGAGACGTACCCACTCCCAGTGAAGTTTACAGTCACATCGTAGGAGGTCTTTTTTTTTTCTTTTTTTTTATGTATGTTTATTTTGCAGACATGACAGGAACAAATAAAATACATGACACACACAAAAGTCACAATACAAAAATACAAGACAAAACTAAAAAAAAACTAAAAAAATAAATAAAGGAATTATTGGGGGGGCGGGGGGGTGTGGTACAGTTGATAACAAATAATTTTAAAAGAAAAAAGAAAAAACATGCTCATGCTCATTTTTTTATATTGAGTAAAATTCTTCGCGGTGTGGCTTTAAATGAATTTGACTTCCCTTCGCTGATAACAGGGCGCTTGCATAAAGTTCACACTATCAATAGGACAATCAAGGTACCCTCTCCCGTCCAGCAGAGATACCTTCATGCTCTGCTCAACAATAGATGATGGACACTTCCGTCGGCCAATAGCACAACGCCCTGGCAACAGGTTAACGAGTAAGCGGGGCGATCTAACCAATGGGAAACGGAGGGGGCGGAGCCTAAACGCTGGGCTTATGTTTTGAGCGAAGCCATACAAGTTAGGTTGAGCTTTGAATGAGGGGCCATCATCCCGGCGGCTCAGTGCTGGAAAATACACTCAAAAGTCGGTTTAAACGGCTTTATAATGACGGTTCGGCGCTTTCTGACAGGCGCTTAGGTGACACTTCGCGTCTGTGGATCTCCTGGGTGAGTATGCGCGTTCGCTGCGGAGAGCATGACCTGCCTTTTTAGCGACAAAACATGCAGTCGTCCTGTTTATTTGTCTGTGACACAAAGTAGCAAGCTTGCTAGCGGATTTCTGGGACTCGATTTTTTGATGTGAGGGGAGGAGGTATCGGAGAATCAGTCGCTTCCAGACAAAAGAAGCGAAGACTTTTGCGGCTCACTACCACCCGCACTCTGCTACGGCTGCTTAGGAAACCTTTTGTGGTCATTCATGTTAAATCTGCTTCCATTGTTCCGCGAGATCCCGGTTTTTAAAAAAGCGCTGCCGTAGCCTTTAGCCTTTTCATAGCGCGTGTTGGATTTTCGCGATGTGTGCGCCCGAGAGCAAACCCAAACACCCGGGTTCTCACGTTAAAAGCGCACACTTGCTAGACTAAACAAATGTGTCCGATTTGATCACAGGGCCCTGGAAGCTGGAGTCAGCGTTTTGGAGTCAAAAGACACATGTGGCCAGTGCCGTATCAGCGCGTTTTGTGCCTTTTTTTGATTCTTGCACCACGAGCTTCTTGTGGGATCGGTTCCACAAAGCCCATGTAGCCTCTCATTTGTGAGGCTTTTAGGGTCTAGCACACCCCATACATTTTCTTTTTCGTGCAATTTGCTATAATGTTATGCCCTTATAACCTGCACTATTTTCTTTCATGGGCATGTAAACAATAGTCCCACCTCATATTGCAAACAAAATCACAAGCCTGCAGGGATGTCATACTTTGAACCGTTTCTTGGACTAGACACAAGCAGCCCAAGGGTTAATCCCGTGAAATTAATTCCTAGAAGGAGCCTGGACTTCAGAGTATCCTGCCCCCAGCTCTGTTCTCCTACCACCTCCCGGCTTCTCAAGTGTAAAGGGTGTGAGTGTTTTTTAAATGTATCAGTCAATGATCTGACAGCACTATAACCTCCCCACAGTCAATCTTCCAGGAGCGCCTAATGCCATTGTTTAATTTTCATGTTTGTAGACGACTTCCTGTGTGTTTGCACTTACTCTGGATGCATCTCAGACAGGAACATTGATCTCGGAGATGTTTGAAAAGTGTGTGATGCTGTAGCCCGCCTCTGGACCGTCTTTAGGAGTTGCGCTGTCATGGATCAGGGCTGGGGTCAGGCTTGCTTTTAGCGCTCTTCAACACCGTAAGGGCTGAGATGGGTTTTATTTTTACTTTTCAACAGGTTTTATTCAGGCCCCAAGACTCCAAAATAAGTGTAATTTTCAGTACAATAATCCTCTTCTTATTGAGTGACAGCCGTTTTAAGTTTTAGCCAGCAGTGAATACAGGGTGACGCGACACGGGCACGGTGTTGGGTAATATCTGACGAAAGAGTTTGTTTTAGATCTGATTGTGTCAATTTCCCGTTAATCTGTGTGTGTTTTTTTTCTTCTTCTGTAGAGCAGCTCTGTACTCGAACCATCAGTTATTGTCTTTCTGAGTGAGCGACGTGAGGATTCAACCGATTTCGGGGAAATTTCAAAAGCAGGACTGTAGATGAAGGCTATATAAAGATAGTGAAGGCAGTGACGATAAAATGGAAAGTGCGGTCTAGGCTGAAAGGAAGTTGTGATATATATTTTTTTCTTTATACACATTGTCTGCCTCTATATGGACATGTTGAATGGTAAACGGTCTGGGCTTATATAGAGCTTTTCCTCCTACATTAGCCACTCAAAGCGCTTGAGTGAGAAAAATCGCGTTTCTGTTACTTCTTGCGCTTCTTGTCTTTAATGATTCTGTTTTTTTCTGTTTTCCCCCTTGTCTAGGTTTCCTTGAAGTAACTTTCCACGTCGAGGCTGCTGTGGACGGGATCATATTTTGGCTCGCAGACACAGTGACAATTCCCTCTTTTTAATTAATTTCTCCTTGAGCGGCTCATCCTCTGGCGTTTAATCAGTAATTGTCAATAAAGGAGAGAAAAAAAAACCCCACATCAGCTACCATGTCATCCATCCTGCCTTTCACGCCCCCGGTCGTGAAGCGTCTCCTTGGCTGGAAAAAGACCCCGAGTGGGACGGGTGGTGCTGGTAGCGGAGGGATCGGAGGTGTGGGGGAGCAGAACGGTGGGGGGCTGGAGGAGAAGTGGTGTGAGAAGGCGGTCAAGAGCCTGGTGAAGAAGTTGAAGAAGACCGGACAGCTGGATGAGCTGGAGAAGTCTATCAGCACGCAGAACAGCAACACCAAATGTGTGACAATACCCAGGTGAGTCATCCAGTGCACCCCGGTGGAGCTTTGGTCTTTTTCTGCGCTCATGCTACAAAGAAAAAACTCTTCTCCAATAATGATCTTATATCTTTATTTTGGACACTAGAATGATGGTCCATGTTAAAAGAAAAGACACACATAAAAGCAACACATTTATCTCCTGTATAGGCCCAGAAGCCAATGAGTCCATATACCGTATTTTCGCTTTTGCAACTCCCTGG
Organism: Gobius niger; assembly: GCF_951799975.1. Taxonomy (NCBI): domain Eukaryota; kingdom Metazoa; phylum Chordata; class Actinopteri; order Gobiiformes; family Gobiidae; genus Gobius; species Gobius niger. Next base: position 13,188,301 of record NC_136853.1, on the reverse strand, counting down.
GCATGGAGGCGCAACTGCCCCGTTGACGAGCCTCTCCCGGCATCACGTTATTCAAGCACCTGTTAGCGAACTTGTTCCTCTAGCTATGGCCATCGAGCTTTTAGCCCGCGATTAGCTTTTTTCTCCTTTTCCTCATTGCAATAAGAGTAACCTCTGCTCTTTGCCAGTCCCTCACAAGTTTCTCGCTCACTCCAAGCGTTCGTTTTTCTAATTTTACAGTACAGTACAGTAAGTAAGTATGTGCTTTATTTGTCATTTGTACAACTGTACAGGAGTAGCAGATACTGGCACACAAGCCCTCTAGCGGCTGCCAGTGTGAAAGTAACACAATGTGAAATTATATATTTTGATATATCTGTCGCACCCCAACTAAACTATGACAAATAAAGTAAACTTATAGTCCGAAGGCCTGCACATGCAACGTCCTAAAACTGGATTGTCACAATCTGATAATTGTTTTAGGGTTTAGCTTCACCGAACCTTGTTTTAATCAGGAAAGTCCCCTTGAGATGAAATAATTTCTTCTCTAAGTGACTTCTGGTTCCAGAGGAGAATCTATCATGCATGTTTTAGTGTTAAGAGCAAACTGGAGTACTTGGAGAAAACACAGACACAGGGATAATGTGCAAACTCCACACAGAAAGGCACCACACAGCCTGTGATTAAACCTGGGACCTTTTTATGAAGTGAAGCGAGAGCACTTGTCCTGCGCCACCAAATGGTGCACTTTGCTCTTGCATTTTTTGAACATAATGACTACAGAGGTTTGTAGTACTGTAGTGTACTGTACTTTGTGCTGACAAGGAAGATCGATAATAGCCAAAATCATGTGAGCTCCATTTTTTTTCTGCTTTTGTGTCAAATTGAAGTGCCACTTGTAATGAATGCTCTGGCATTGTCAGAAGAATCTCAAATTCTTGGTTCATAAATTTGCAGAGGATTCCGGTGAAATTTAAACAGATTTTTTTGAGAAGGCACAGCAGCAAAAACTTTTAAGCTAAGCATTATTTTGTATTTGAGGTTTTTGAGAGTTTTCAAATTGACTGGTTAGTTTGAGTTGGTTTGTTCAGTTGACGCCATTGAAGAACCTCTACTTTGATGGCATATTCCTGGGTGACTGAGAGCTTGCACAAGCACTATTTAGGTTCTGCGTAGAATAAGTCGGGGGCCGTGAGAAAAAGCTGAAATGAGTTGTATTTTTTTGCCTGATTTCCGCAGCAGAATGTGTGGCGTCACACATTAAAGTGAAATTGGAGGTGACCTTGCTTTCTGAGGTTTGCGAAAAAGCATCGATTTTGTAATGTTGAAACCGACTTCCACATTTTGTTGTGGTGTAAGCGTAGTAGGGCAGCAGAACTGAAACTCTAGTGGAAGCAGAAGTCCATTACTAATATTAACTGCGCATACAAGAGCCAATGCAACTGCTATGTTCAGGCCCAGGGGTGACTATGAGGACATTTCTTTTGTCTTGGTTCACTCAGAACATGGAGAGATATGCGCTTTAAAAGCACCTAACGTATTCATGAATAGTGTTGTTTAATCTTGAGGATAAATAACAAAAAAAAGGTTGAAAAAAAATGATTCCATTAAGATAGTTTTAAAATGAATGTTGCCAAATTACTTAAGTGTTTTTGTTTTGTTTTTGAAAAGCTGTGCCAGTGTCTGTATGTAATTAAAAGTAACCTTCCACTCTTTCGCTAAAAATGACTTTTCTCTCTTTATCCTTGAAGAAAACCGTCTTGCTTTTCAACAGCACCATTAATTTTTGACTGAATGAATGGTGTTGTGTTAATTAAATCTTCTGAAAAGGCTATGAATTCATGCCTTTGAGAGTCTGTGTGAGTGCTTCAGTATAGATTTCTCTATTGCCTCATAATTAGATGGAACAGCATGGGACACTAGACAAAGTGAAACTTTATTGTAAAGGCGGGCAAGCATGTGAATAATGTCAGCCACTCAAACTAACTGGCTCATTCTTTGACCATTGTGTTCGATTTCCATTCATTTTTAGTGCAGCCCAACGTCCCACGATCTCAGTTAGGATATTACAAGCCATTGGAGATGGGTACCCTATTGTGCATTGTGATCTGGTCATGTGACAATGTGCTTTTCCAAGTTAAGGAAGCATGGTAGTAATATTCATGATGTCTTCTATCTCGCTAAATGCGGGTCGTTTGTCAGGCATCTCTAAATCCTTTTATCTGACTGAAAGAGCTTTCCACATTTATGTTCTCAGCAAATTTGCTACCTTGTTTTACAAACCAAAGAAATGCATCCTTTCTAACCTCTCCCAATAACCTTAAAATATAACTTACTCAGGCGACTGACATTATGCTCGGTGCTTCTTGTAGTTGTCATTCACTATTCTTGAACATTCCTGGGCTACTTCAGACAGCGGCAGTGAGCAACCTGATAATTCCTGTCTGGAGATAGCCTGAATGGACCTTTTAGGATGAGGTAGTCAAGGTCTGGGGGCTTGTCCTCCGTCGTATCTGCATGGGAAACTGCGGCGGAAAGCACTATGACCTCAAAGAGAGATAAGAGGGTCTTGTTTTAAGTGTAGCCTCTGCAACAACTAAACGTTTAAAATTTTGCTTTGAATTTTAACAGCTCGAAGGTCCCAGCTTCGATCCCCGGCCTTTCCTTGTGGAGTCTCTCCCCGTGCCTGTGTAGGTTTCCTCTGGGTACTCCGGTTTCACTTTCCCCTACCACTACCACTAAAAACATGTACAATAGGCCAGGATGAGTGCGAGTGGGGGATGACGGGTCAAAATTTCCAGTGTGGCATGTTTACATGCATGAGTCCCATGTGTGTTCATGAACAGGCACTGTCCCAACCAGTTAAACTAACATTAATTACATTAAAACCAGAAAAAACACATTTACTGTACAGGTGAAACTCGGAAAATTAGAATATCACGAAAGAGTTCATTTATTTCTGTAATACAACTTAAAGGCTTGATATATGTCACTCTGCATGTCATATGTCTATATCCTATATTAGTTTCACATTTTGTTATAATTTTGATGATTATGGCATGCAGTCCATTTTCAAAATATTCTCATTGTCTGAGATGTTTTATTTGTTTTTGTTTTTTTGTTTTTTTACAAGCTGTGAGCCATAATTGTCAAAATGATAATAAATAAAGGCTTGATGTATCATACTTTGTATGATGTGAAAGTGTCAACCAGTCATCAGCTAATTCATCCAAAACAGCAGCAAAGTCCATGAGACTTTAAAGTGTCTCAGTGGTTCAGTAGAATTCACCATCATGGGAAGACTGCTGACCTGACAGTTGTGCAGTAAATACTCACTGTCACCCTGAATAAGGAGGGAAAGCCTCAAAAGGTAATGGCAAAAGAAGTTGGATGTTTTCAAAGTGCTGTATCAAAGCACCTTAATAGAAAGTTAAGTGGAAGAGAAAAGTGTGGAGGATAAAGGCTGCAGGGATGAGTGCAGTCTGCAGAGGATTGTCAGGAAAATGCCATTCAAAAGTGTGGGGGACCTTCACAAGGAGTGGACTGAGGCTGGAGTCGGTGCATCAAGAGCCTCCACACAGACGGAGCCTGGGCATGGGCTTCAAATGTCATATTCCTCTTTAGAAAATGTAAATGGTAGCACATCAATGTAGTTCATATATTCAGACAGATACTTGCATATTTCTACCTGGCTACAACATAGAGCAAACACTGACACGTTTCTGCATAAGCCTTCCTCAGAGCGTTTTTGAGGAAGAGTAGGAATATGGAAGTATTTGTCTGGATATAGGAACTACATTGATGTGCTACTCTTTACACTTTCTCTAAAATTGATCATTGTTTGGGCTTCAGCACTCGGAACACTTGAAGTGTCGTCTGTCGATCACGCTAACCGGGAAATCTATAAGACTATGACTTTGAAATATCTATGAAAAAGCATGTAGTTTGGCAGGCCAGGCACTCTTGTTGAAGCATCCTGGTCTTCCATAACACCTCAGCATTGCCACAAGCTGATAGCATCCATGCCACGCCGCATGAAGGCAGTAATTCAAGCAAAATGGCCCCATACCAAGTACCCAGTACATATGCATGATTATAGTGTTCAGAGGGCTGACATTTGTTTAAAATCATATTTTTTTTTATTGAATATTCTAACATTATGAGATTTTGAATTTTCCTGTTTTACAAGCTGTAAGCCAAAATAAAACAAACAAAAGCTTGACATGTCACTTTGCATGTCATGAGTCTATTTCATGTTAGTTTCACATTTTAAGTTGAATTACAAAAATAAATGAGGAAGAAGCCCAAATACCACCAATGGTGCACGTACCATGATTTGAGAACCACTGCCATAGAATATTGTATTTTACTGTTTCCTTTCTAATTCTAGTGACTGAAATTCCCAATTTGCACAATTTGATACAACTTAGGCATCAACTTAGGCATTCCTAAGTTGATGATACAGTGCTGTTGTCAGGTATGACCTTTTTAAGAAGCAGAGGAAGGCATCCGCTGTATCTAGAGATTGCGTTTGCGTGCTCGGGGTCCGGTAGTGGCACTTCTGAGTGGGGCGGTGATAAGTGTCCTGATAATTGGTCCTGACCCTTTAGAAAACACAGGAAGGACAAAACAACGTGGGTCCAATCCATTGTGTTGTCACAGTATTTTTGATTTATTCTCATATGAACCACTTTTTTCATATATTTTGAATGTCAAATGTTTTTCATCGATCAACTGCATGTCTAGAGAAAAGAAAAAAAAACAGTCATGGGATATTTGTGAATATTGTGATGGTGCAGCCAGACAATGCAAGAGATTGAGCTTACTTTATCACAAATGTTGTTTTTTTACTCTCAATTCAGCCAGTCGGACATTATGCTAAGATCGATCTTTTAAAAAACATGCCTTGAAAATATTTCTTTAACTAAATTGGTTGTAACATTTCAAAGCCATAGATAACCATACAAGATAACCATATAAATTGCATACCATAAAATGCTGCACAAAATCAATCACAGTTGGCCAATTTTTTTTAAAATCTCAATCACAGAACTTTATTTCTTTTTCAAATCGTGCGCCCCATGATAAGCTACATACTATATTGTTTTATTCGTGACCGCTTCCACCTTTTGCATTGTCTGATTCCTACATGTGTGTTCTGTGTTTAGGTGCTAGATCTCTTTCATGATCATACCATTGTTTCTTATCGAATGAAAGTTGGCAGATGTCTTTCATTTCTAAAAGAACTCAAGTGTTCTTTTTATTTTTGTTTTTTGAATTGACACACACCATGTTTACCATCTGTTTGCTTTATTTTGATCCTTTTGCACTGTATGTGTGTGTGTTTTGTTCTTGTGTGTCTGTCCTCCATAGCAATTGCTCAGATCTTTGGGGGCTAGGCTCAGGCCACACGATAGAGCAGTGGGACTCTGCAGGCATGTACGGATACCAAGACCACGGCAGGTGAATACAGCCGCACAAACCCACACAAAAGAACACCAAACTGGTTGGTAAGCTCCTGGCGTCCCACTTTAACATTAAGGACAACTCCTGTACGACTTGCTTATGCAAACATTTTAAATCAGAATGTCCCAAGACAAATTTATAGGAACAGTCCAACGTTTTTGCATGTGTTCTTGCCTGAGCTTAGGCGAGTTGATGCGCACCTGTCTGGTCTCAGTCATGCAAATAGACCAAAGACGTTGTTAGCATTTTAGCCTCTCCTCCTCTCCTCTATGGGGTCAAAGGAGGTGAAGTTAGAAGCGTCCAAGCTCTTCCACGTTTCCCCTATTTAAATACAGTTACTTGAGTGTTTACTTGATCCAGGTATAGTTACACAGAATTAACCATGTCGATTTTCTAAGTGGATAAAAAGGGGACGATGTTGTAAGGCATAATAACACCTCAGGAGCACTTCGACAGTAAGATGAAGATGTTACTGCGGTGGCTTATTTAAGACTGATAAAATGACTTTTTCTCCACGTCTGACGGCCCCCTGAAATTATCTCGCATAGTTGAGAATTATCTTTGTAAATTTAGTCATTAGTGGAAAGCATAAATACCTTGGAATTATTATATTATTGTTTTTCACATCATCATTAAACCCAGCCTTGTGATTGAAATCTGGTTGAATAACATCGCTTTGCTATACTCAAGCGATTTCTGTAGGTAACATTTTTTCAGGACAGCTTCAGATGCTGCGCCAAAGAAAGAGAGAGAGAAAAAGAAAAAGACCAAGCAAAGCTGTCAATCATTTGTTCAGCCATGGTAATGTAAGTTATGAAAACTCGTTTCCATTAAGACATCAACAACCTTGGATTTGCCCGTCAACTTTTAACGCTCTTTGATTTTAATACAGTGCAGAGAAAAAGTAAGTACACAGTCTGGAATTTCTCACCTTTCTGCCTAGATTGGTCACTAAATGTGGTCTGATCTTCATCAACATCACAGGAGTGATTAAACGGTGTCTGCCTGAAATGCCTAGTACCACCCAAACATTTACATTTTGTCCAATTTTTATTGGCCATAACATGTAAACATTCACAGGAGAGTGTGGCATAAGTAAGTACACCGCCTAGTTAAATATCCTCCAAGAGCTAATAAGACAAATTTATGCAGGCATTTACAGTCAGGTGTGAGCCAACCTGACCGGTCCTATCACTGAGGTGTGGCCTTAAAGCTGCCACTGAAAAAAACACACAAGTTAAGAATTGTCCCTTGTTGAGAAGCATTGTCTGATGTGCATCACTTCAAAGAGCTCTTTGGAGACCTACGATCAAGAATTGTTGTTTTGGAAAAGTTACAGAATCATCTCTAAAAGTGTTGATGTTCAAAAATCACTGTTGCTTCACTTCTAAGGAGTGGCCGACCTGTAAAGATGACTCCAAGAGCACAGTGCAGAATACTTAATGAGGTAGAAAAGAACCTTAGAGTGTCAGCTAAAGACTCACAGAAATCACTGGCACATGCCAACGTCTTGGTTTTCACATCGACAATATGTAAAACATTGAACAAGAATGGGGGTCATGGGAGAACGTCACGGAGGAAAGTTTGCGAAAGAGCACTTGCAAAATATTCTGTGGTTTGATGAACCCAAAGTTGAATAGTTTGGGAAGAACACACAACGCCATGTGTGGAGGAAAAATGGAACAGCACACCAACATCGAAACCCTATCCCTACTTTGAAGTCTGGTGCAGGAGCATCGTGGTGTTGGGGCTGTTTTGTTGCTTTAGGGCCTGGACAATCAGTGCTATCAGCAATGGAAAAATTAATTCATACATTTTAAAAAGATATTTTTGCAGACAAGCTTGAGGCCATGTGACCAACAGCTGAAGCTCCGCAGAGGATGGTCCTGCAACAAGACGATAACCCAAAGCACAAAAGCAAATCCACATAGGAATGGTTTCATAAGAATAAAATGTGTGTTCTGGAATGGCCCAGTCAAAGTCCTGACCTAAACCTGTAGCATTACCTCAAGAAAACCATTCACACCAGACATCCCGAGAATCAGCTGAACTGCAACAGTTTTGTAAAGAGTAATGGTACGAGATTCATCCTGATCGTTGAGCACGTCTAATCTGCATCTACAGGAAACGTCTGGTTGAGGTTATGGCTGCTCAAGGAGGGTCAACCAGCTATTAAATCTAACTGTGTACTTACTTTTTCTCCACGCCATCTTGTGAATGTTTACATGTTATTGCAAATTTAAAAAAACAACAATAAAATGTTAATATTTGGGTGCTATTAGTCCAGGTAGACACTGTTGAATCAATCCTGTGATTTTGATGAAGATCAGACCACATTCCAAATTCCAGACGGTGTACTTACTTTTTCTCGGCACTGTATGCTGCACACCTGTCCCTGTCCTGCAGTCGGGATGGGAACCGGTTCTTCAGAAATCCATCAGAATTGTGTGTCTCCTTCACTAGCAATTCCTATTATCGATGCTTTCACTTCATCACAAACCAAAGTCTCCACTGTTTGAGGATCTGCACTGCACGTTGTAATGAGTCCTCCTGAATATTGATACTGATATGCTTCTAAATGTGCAGATGCATGAGTGCTGAGGAGCTGACGAGAATACCCTTTGACCCTCATTCATAAAAATGGAGGAAGGGAGAGATGGGCATATTCAAGTATAAAACTATAAAAAGCAAGCACCTGTTGTAGCCTATTGTGATGTATTAGGAATTGATAAGAGAATCGATTAGAGAAATGATCAATGGCATATATATGGATAAAATCTGATCAATTCCCATCCCTATCCTGCAGGTCACTGGACGGCCGGCTGCAGGTGTCCCATCGAAAGGGCCTCCCGCACGTCATCTACTGCCGCCTGTGGAGGTGGCCTGACCTTCACAGCCACCATGAGCTGAGGGCAATCGACACCTGCCAGTTCGCCTTCAACCTGAAGAAGGATGAAGTCTGCGTCAACCCCTACCATTATCAGAGAGTGGAGACGCCCGGTAATTATCCTCCGACCTACGTGTGCGGTCTGTAAAACACCGCACAAGATGTCCCTCCAGTTGTCCCCTGTGAAGAACGCTTGTCATTGAACCGGTCGGCCATTGACTTTGAGCTTTCTGTTGTGTGTGTGCAAGGACAGTGCAATATCATACAATTATCAATGTTGGGCGTATTCACTGACAAAGGAAATACAAACCTGGGGATTTATTGAAAATGTGGCCTAAAATATATAGTATAGTGAAATTACACAAGCTGTAATAATTGTGGAGAAAAAAAAAATCTAGTTCTTATTTTTCGCATATATTGTAAAGGATTGTGGCCTAATAAATAATACTGTTTTTTTTATAATTACGCTATATCAGCCTGTGTCACACTGTTCTCAAAGTGCTACAAAAGTCATTATTCATTCACTCCACTTCACAAGCAGTTAGTTACTATTGAAGCCACAGCTGCCCACGGGCTGACTGACCATTTACCACATGGCTATAATATGCTGTTTATATCCTGATCTTTTAGTATGCCCATGCCATCTGCTGGACATGTGTGGAATTCTTTCCTTTTTTTTCTTTTTTTCTGCCGGCCCCTAGTGGCTGGAATGGGCATTCTGGTTATTTCTTTAAAAAAATAACTTCTTACATTTTCTTGTACAGATAACTGAATAATAAAACAGCAGACACATGATAAATTCTCTTTTAACCACTTGTTTGTCAATGTTGACCCAATCTGTTTTTTTTGTGTTTCAGTGCTGCCTCCAGTGTTGGTACCACGCCACACAGAGATCTTGACAGAGCTTCCTCCCTTGGACGATTTCACAAATTCTATCCCTGAAAACACCAACTTCCCGGCTGGCATCGACCCTCCAAACAATTATATCCCAGGTGAATTCACTTGCTGTGTTTGCTTGCTTTTTTTTCCCTTGCATAATTAAATTCACTGAAAAATAAATGCTGTTAGAATAATGCCTACTATACTGTGGCAGATAGAATCCCATGCCACTTTAAATGGTAAATGATACTCACAGCGCAGAACCACTCACCCAGTCACACACTCATTCATGCACCAGCGCGAGACACTGGAAGTACAGTGGGTGAAGTGTCTTTCCCAGTGTGCACCTGTGGGATTTGAACCGTCGACCCTCCAGTCACAAGATGACCCGCTCTACTTTCTTTATTGCAATGACAGAAGTTTCGATAGACTGTAGCCCTTTTGACCCATTCACTTAAACTTATAAAGTGGTGATCGACTCGCATTGAGCAAATAGAATACTAAGCATTAGGAAAACGGCTGTCAGGTTTACGGCTCAGTCCCATTTAAATAACAATAATTTTGACAATGTTAAGTATTTCATTACTTACGACACCAATTATTTTTGTTTATTTTTTTTTTCTATTTCTAGAATCATAACGCAGAATAATATTGTTCACTTCAATAAAAGACTATTGTTCCTAATTTTTTAATCATTTATTTTGAGTTTAAACAACCAAGTCGCTTGTCTCTGGACTCAGCAGGCATCAAAACCTGGTCTCTAAAAGAGTTTCTTTTTTTTCCCAGTACCAGTTCTCAATACCATTTTTTTGTTGTAATGCTAATGTTCCAGCCCATGTCCCGTTTATAGTGGCTCATGTTTTTTTTTTTTTTTACCAAAGTTTATGTCACATGCGTATTTTATTATTGAAGTATTTTATTAATGTTATTACTATTTTTTTTTTTATGTGTCTTGAATATATTTAGAGACACCACCCCCTGGATATATCAGTGAGGATGGAGAGACCAGTGACCAGCAGATGAATCAAAGTATGGAATCAGGTATGTATTTTTTCCAATACCATTGAAAGTGTTGGGTAGTATTATCCTTTTTATTCTTTCCAAACATTTTTGCATGTTGTTGGTTAGAAAATATCATATTGGCCTAAAATGGCTTATTGAAAGTTGGCCCATGTCCCGGATTCAACATGAGCGGCTGTTCGCCTCTGCCCCTTCTACACTTGCTCCCCATCAAAGCAGACTTTCACACATCAGATGTCGAGCCAGGTGATTCTGACGATTAGCCTGGCTGAAGGATTCACCTATTGTTCATGTTTTTGGTAAATGAGGAAAACCAGCGCACCTGTCCAGACACAGAGACATGCAAACTCCACACAGACCACTCTGACCACTCACTCACCCTCCCCCCCAGACCATTTGCACCCCCTGAGTGTCCTTGAGAGTTTCTCCATTGTGAAATCAATAAAGTCTTATCTTATCTTTATTTGATCTAATCTTGAATAACATTCAGCTAAAGGAAATGGTTTCCGATGTTCTTATTTCCAGGTTCTCCGTCAGAACTGTCTCCAAGTACTTTATCTCCAGTCAGCCATGGCCTAGGTATGACAAAAACACACTGCAAACATTCATTTCTTTCACTTTCCATTATAATTATTGCATCCTGTACATTAAAATTGAAATTTGAGCATTAAGAAGTCTGTGAACACATGATGTATATCCTCTGTAAAAATCCAGTCCACGTGAGGCTTTAATCTAAATCCTGCTAGTTGGTCTTTACTTAAGTTTTTAAATTGACTGAACTTTTCATAATCTCGCAATCACAGCACAGGAAAATTACAATTGGATATGTTTTCGGTCTTGTTTTTAAAGACGATATATTTAAATGGTTCTGAATGCTATGTTTTTTTTACAGACCTCCAGCCTGTCACCTACAGTGAACCTGCTTTCTGGTGTTCTATAGCTTACTATGAGCTTAACCAGCGGGTGGGCGAGACGTTCCATGCCTCGCAGCCGTCTCTGACCGTGGACGGCTTCACCGACCCTTCCAACTCGGAGCGCTTCTGTCTAGGCTTACTCAGCAACGTGAACAGGAACGCCACAGTGGAAATGACGAGGAGACATATAGGTACTGAGACAGAAATCCTCCGTTTAAAACATAAATCACAAATCTAATGGCAAAATGGCTTCAGGAAATACATAAACAGCAATGCTGTTAAATGCAGGCGCTCTCCATTGTAAATGTTTTCAATCTGCGGTTATCTTTATTTATTTATTTATTTATTCATTTGATCGGGACATATGTGAACAATAAACATGTATCACACTACAACATTTATAGCCAAGGCTAATTTGCAATGTTCATCCCTTGAAGGTAGGGCTGGGCGATTTTGGAAAAAAAAAAATCAAGATTATTTTCCCCATATTGACCAATCTCGGTTTTATTTTTCCATAATAAATACATCTTGCTGATTAAATTTCGATTAATTGTCCAGCCCTACTAGAAGGGCTTTTCAAATGCCCACAGAAATACAGAAAATACATTTACAGTAGCATTAATTAATTCTGACATTACACAAAGGAAGTGCATTTGAGTGCAAACTGATTGCACACTTGGTCTCTTTTTAAAACACGCTTTAGTTCATTTTTAAAAAGCCCCTGATCTACGTCCTGGATCTGAGCTTAATCACGGAGGGTGTAGACTGTGGGTGTTTAGTTAAAGATCTGTTGGACATGACATTTAACCCCAAAGCAGCAGTTTGGTCTGAAAGCATCCTGGGCTAAATGTGGCTAACTGGATTAGCTCTTTGCCAAAAAACAACAGCCAAAGGTGAACCGACAATGGTGCGCATAGCCCTCAACCCCCTGCCCCACTTGCACCGCTCCCCTGCTGCCGCCTAAAACAATTCGGATCGGTGGATGTCATATAGACTGGGACAAGGCAGGTTTTGGGGGAAAATAAATGAATTGGTCATCCTTCTCAGAGGCTTCTCACTGAAGCCCAGGTTGTTGATTGTGATTTTGTGCTTGCAGGTCGTGGTGTGCGACTGTACTACATTGGAGGAGAGGTCTTTGCAGAGTGCCTCAGTGACAGTGCCATTTTTGTTCAGAGCCCCAACTGCAACCAACGGTATGGATGGCACCCTGCCACAGTCTGCAAGATACCATCAGGTTTGTAGCGTGCTATGGCTACTTCCATTTAGCTTCAACAGTGTCGGGCAGTACAGGATTATTCCCATTATTTTGTGTGAACCCCCATGTCGTTCTATAATCGCGTTAAGTCGTGTAGCGTGCTCCCCCAATTCTTCACAAAATATATATTAAGACTCAAAAAAATCATGCCGTCTATGCTCAGCCAACCCACTAATGTCATCAGATTACTTTTGAAGTAATCAAAGTAATGTAACGGATTACAATAGCACAGCTGGAAAGCTTCCCAACAAAATTACTGATTCATTACTAATATCTTGGCAGCTGTTTTTAGTTTCTCGTTTAAAGCAAAACATATCATGGTGCAGGAAACGAGATGTTCTTAAGTGCGCAAAACTCCACTCCAGAGTAGAAACTAAATTAGCTTTAGACGGAGTAATCAATAGTTGGATTACTTTTACAGCATAATCCGCCCAACACTAATCTTAAAGCAGTAGTCATTTTGTTGAGTCATATATTTTGTCATCGATTTCATCAAAGTAATACTAAATATTATAACTTCTGCCTGAAACAAAGCAAACACTAAATGTAAGGGGACTAGAATGACAAAAACCTGGGACTCTAAATATTTTTGTAAGAAAAAACAATAAAGACAATAGAAGAAATGGCTGAAATCATCACGTTTCATGATGATAAAATGTTAAAGTTAGTTTTGCTGCTTTGTGCATTTGCTAAAAGGTTCTCAATTGTATTGTAAAGTCAAACTTAACTATTTGACTATCTTTTGAAATCTTGTCTGGGAGTTTGGTAGCGGTCACGCATGAAGTTTACTTTGTCAGGACCTGTTGGGAGTTCTTATTATGTGAAGGCAGTTGGTAAGATGGAGCAAAAGAACGCAGAAGTCATCCACAATGTGCTATTGTTTCTCAACTCCCACACAGTGACTCATCTGTATCCGTGTCTAAACTTTTCAGTCAAGGCCAAACACGCAGCTCAATCCCTTTCATTACCGAGTGAGGTGTGCAGAATGAATAGCCAGCTTAGACGGATGATGAGCCACGCACTTATAAAGAAGTCATTTGCTGCCATAATGTTTCGAAAAGCTGATAACTATATTCTTTATATAGTTATATATTACCAAGAACATTTTGTAATATGTTTGCGACTCTGAATGCATCTGTATTGTTTTATATTTTTCCGCAGGTTGCAATTTAAAGATTTTCAACAACCAGGAATTTGCAGCGCTCCTCGCCCAGTCGGTCAATCAGGGGTTTGAGGCGGTGTACCAGCTGACCAGGATGTGCACCATCCGAATGAGCTTTGTCAAGGGCTGGGGAGCAGAATACAGGTGCGTCCTGCTGTCATGACTTTAGTTACTTTTCTGACCTATTCATTCTGTCTGCATCTTGTAAAAGCTGATGATGGCAGTGATTTAATGCGGCGGTTGGAGCTCAAGGGCCAGTCCATTAGTACCTCGAGATTTATAAACTGCTTTTTAGTTTTCGGGCGAGCATCAAGGTGACACTTTCTCTTTGTCTCTGTGTTCCCGAAGATGATTTAGCCTCATCTGAGTTTAGCGGGAGACAGTTGTTGTACCATTTACTAAAGCTAACTCAGCTTCAGAGAGTTCACACTTTACTGTCACCTGTCGCTCACTCCGAGCATGACTGAGGGAGTGGGAGGGGAAAGTAGGAAGCATGTGACTCTTCGTTGGGAGATTATGATTGGATATATCGGACATTTTATTTTATTATTGCCAGGTTGCTAGGGCATTATCCTGTTTAAAATAAATGAATTTGCGATAAATGTCCCTGCCCCAAAGACCCATTTATTTAATATGACTGTGGCGTTTGTGATCCACGCTGAGCGGCCGCTGCTGTAGTGACACGGCAAAGCAAACAGCGAAGGAAAAAAGGGAACATTTCTGTTCATGTATTTGTCTATGGCAGCCGGCCAGTCTATTTTTAGCCACCACAGTCTCATCACCCTGATTTATTTTGTTTTTTGCTTAAAGGGGCTAGATGCAAGTTTGTTCATTTTATACTCACTACTGCCACCTCAGGTCTTATGCTTAACTGCAGCTTCTATATTAAGCTTTTGCATGACTGCATGACCCGAATGAACACCTTTTTGAGTGACAGTGTAGAATGAGCTCAGAACAGGTCTGAGCTCATTCTACACATTAGGACATGGCTGGAACATGTAGGGGGAGGAAAATACATCATTTAAAAATGTTTAAACTCTGTATGGTCCCTTTAAATGTCTGACGCCAGGCGCTTGAACCGTTCAGAGAAATGATGATTGACGTGTCCAATCCATACAGTCCTCCTTTGGGGCTGGTGGAGTTGAGTGATGTCTCCCTGCTGTACTTCCTGTATTTTACTACACAGCACTGAAGTCCACGGCAAAGACGCGCTGTGACTGTTAAAAGGGCGCATTTTCTACTCAGACGCTGGAGCTGCCAAAAAGTTTCACAAATCCATCTGTCCATGAAGCGGTGTGCATGCGTGTGCATGTTCTGTATTGCAAGTTACGCACATCAGTGGAGTAAAACACTGTCCGGAGAATAGCCTGTACTGATGGTCCCGTCCTGGCGCTGGTATCAAAGAACGCAGCTTCTTCACGCGGCAGAAACATGATCAAGACACCGGCACAGGTGGAACCGCCGAGGCAAATGCCCAAAGGCTGTAGTGCCCAAACATTGACATTAAGTCCTTTTCTCTGTTTGAAGCAGTATATTTCCCCCAAGTACTTTTTATGTAGGCGACTTTTCCATATAAAACCTTTCATTTGGCCTATGATATACAGGTGCTCGTCGTATAATTAGAATATCTTGAAAAAGTTTTACTTCTACTTACTACTTTACTTTTTAATTTACTTCTGTTATTCAACTTAAGATGTGAAACTAATATATGATAGACTCATTACATGCAATGTGAGATAGGTATTGCCTTTATTTGTTATCATTTTGATGATTATGGCTCACAGCATGTTAAAACCCCAAATTAAAAATCTCAGAAAATTAGAATAATTTGAATATTTTTGCATGTAATAAGTCTATATCATATATTAGTTTCACGTTTAAGTTGAATAACAGAGGTAAATGCACTTTTTCATGATATTCAAATTATATTGTGAGCACCTGTACTTAATAAATTAGACATAATTCAAGTCACTTAAATTAGAAACAAACTTGATTATGGATTTGGCTATAAACTGCAGTTTGACATGGTTTTTCTTCTTTTATTTATAGTGTTTATCTGTGATTACTAAATTAACAGTGATTAGTCACAATTAAAATTCTGTCGAGCTCAATTTTCAATTCCCAGCCCTACTTTTTGCCCATCTGTAAAGTTTACACATTTGCTCTTACAATTTTTATTCTTATTCTTTTATTCTTCCCCATCTAAATGTAAATGTAGTTTCATTCATTATTGTAAGCCTCCCTGCGTGTTGAAGCATTTGAACATGTTGTCATGCACCAGCCCAAAGCCCAGTGCTCGTGCGCTGCATTATGCCAGTGAAAGCTGCCCTAATGCCTTTTTTGTGTTTCACCCCTGCAGAAGACAAACCGTAACCAGCACTCCCTGTTGGATCGAGCTGCATCTCAACGGCCCCCTCCAGTGGTTGGATAAGGTGTTGACTCAAATGGGCTCCCCCTCAGTCCGCTGCTCCAGTATGTCTTAAACTGAGTGTTCACATTCTGACACATATTAAGACCTTTGTGCGGGCAGACTGAACAGTAAGTCCACTCCTGAACGATACAAAAAAAAGACATTGGATCCTGGATGGATGGTCAACACCGATGTCCGTGTGTGCAAACAGTCGGCGTGGCATTCCAGTTGTCTTGGACGTGCTAAACTTTTACAATCTCCACACTGATTGATGTCATAATGGACCAAACTTTCTTCTGGGTGCTCCAGAAAACACTAGAAAGCGGTGGAGGTAACAGTTGGCAGTGATTATGCATGTTAACACTCATAATTAGGCTCATGTTACCATGTTACTCCATGCACATGTTCTTTTGCAGAAACATTCAAGTTACTTTTACTTGACTTGTGTAACAACTAGAGGTTGACCTATGCTTTATTTGTTTTCTTTTTTCCCTTTCCTTTTTTTTTTTTGGAGGCCGATGCCAAACTAAAGTAAGAGCTGTGCTGATGTTGTAAGGCATATTTGAATTTTTTTTTTTTTGCCAAATAATTTATGACGTTACTAATCTCTCTGTGTATGTAGAGAGCACAGCTGGGGCGCCACAAAAGTGTAATAAGGAATAGTAATAATAATAGCAATGATTTGTTTGCTGTAGGCATCCACAATGGCTTGAAAGCTTTCCCAAAGAGCCTTGGGAATCTCATTTAGTCATGGCCGGCTGAACAAAAAAATCTGCCTATGCTGGGGCTTTGAGTCCATTAGCGGGTCGTCTTAAATGCAAATATTGGTCCATCTCTAAGTCAAACCTAAGACAAATCAACAAACTTAAAATGTTACTTTATTTTTATTATTATTTTTATATATATACATATATATAGTACTCTGCCCACTTTCAATGTCGTCAACTTATTTCTGAATGATCTTTATTGATTAGAGTTTTGGCCAGGTGTTGAATATTGAATTCTTTCTTGAGTGTCTAACCAGCATAAATAACAAGAATGTATAAGCTATGGGCTAATGAAAGCGTAAAGGGTTATTACTTACCCACATTACTTAGATGCATTAGTGATTTTTAAAGAAAAAATCCCAGAAAAATCCCTAATTCCCCATAGTTGTTTGTGACGCAACAAATTGCACTATTTTTATTGTTTTTTTTTCCTACGCACATTCTTTTTAAGGAATGCGTAGCGTGGACCGACAAATCTATAATTGGCACAACAATGTTTAGAAGTCCTAACTTTACATGCAGTATTAGAACATCTGGTCTTGCAATATCTGGTTTTACTGCTTTGTTGGATGTGTATAACGGCTTCTATATTGTACTTGCACTGCCCCAAATATGCACCCTTAATAATGTTAGATGTACGTTGCCTTGATGAGAAAGTGTTCAGAAATATGCAGAGAGGAATGTTTATTAAGCCCAATGGAAGGTAAAATTACAAATATTTTTTTATACATGATTTCCAAATGAATTTTATGCTCCTTTTTGACATGCGTGCCCTGAATAAATCCACTTCTGTACTGTTTAAATTCGACTTTTTCCTCCCAGACCTATAACCAGCTTGTACAGTTTTGCTCAGAATTGGTATTTAAGCTTTAAATGACAAGCTAGTTATACCACAAATTAAAATGACTTTACACATTTTTTTTTTGTATCTTCATATATTTGCTACATATAGACATATATCATTCTTTTCCCCCATAAAGATCTGTATTTTAGATTTTTTTCCCATTTGGTCGTTATTTTAAAATATAACGGCACGATGAAAACAATATATACTGTGTTGCATTTTCACAGAAAAAAAAAAAGTGTTCTTCATGAGTAAATATGAGACCTAGTAATTGGCCTTATGTCCCTGTTACACAAGTAGAATTTAGCTGCTAGAAAGTGGCTATGTTTGGCCAGATTCCGTCATAACTAAATGACACAAATAAGTGTCAGTTTGCGGTTATGCAGTATTAATGTCATGACATTTCATTCCAGACTTATTTGTTTGTCCTCTGTGAAACGCTTCAACAGTTCTGACATGATTATAGCAGTGAGTGTGTTTACATGTGCACAGGAAATCATACTGTAATATCTGTCCCCCCCCCCCCCCCCCCCGATACAATAGCCTGTGGTTCCCAACTGGTGTAGCTTTGTCACCCATCTGCAATCTGTCCACAAAACCCATGTATACATGCAAGTAGTTGTTGGCCCATCTGCAGTACATTAAATATTAAAGTATGGTATGCCTTGACCGAGTTTTGCTGATTCGAGCCCAGATCATAGGGTTTGTTAGTGACCGTCAAAACCGTCCCAGCAGTGACTTGAGGTCTTTAATAATACTTTAGGGCCTGTGATCTGCAGAGAATGGTGACGCCAGCCGCTCTCGAGTCCCAGGCACTTGAGAACCATTACTTTAAACAGTCATCAAGGGGTGCCCCTGCCCAATCTGACATGTAAATATATGTAAATGACATACATGTAGGCGACATTCTCACGAGACTCATATTGTCACATTCTGGTGTTTGCTTTTTGTAGTCACACAAAACCAGACACAATATGCATGTAAACACATTCACCTTCCATAATATATTCCAAGATATGTTTGTTATTCCAGTGATTCCCTTACAACTGATTATGTAAAATAATTTGGTTGTCACACTTTCAGGTAAGAGGACACCAGCAGTCTATGTAGAAAATAACTTTTTGTTGTTGATTGTACGTACGGCTATTAGCCTGGACTTTAAAGAGGTGGGGCATTTGATAGGCCTTTAATATTTATCCTAATCCATTATTGGGTAAAAGTATTGTTCTGATGTATTCACATCACTGTAACCCCATGATTTTTAAACACATTTATCATTGCTCAGAACCCAAGTAGCTTTTTTTAAGCTTATTTAATTGAGACCAAATTGTATTTTTTTTCCCTGTTCTTTTGTGTAGTTTTATTTGTTGTACCATTATCTCAAAGTACCTTAAATCTGATTGGGATTAGGCTATTTGGAGAAGGGTGCCTTTGGGGAAAGAACTTGTCATGTCTTGTGATGTTGCTGTATCGCTGTACTTTATTTCATGCATCCATTCTCTTTTTGCTGTCAGCTTCGTAGGCCTATTGCATTAGACGAGTTATCTTAGCATTTCTGTCGTCATCATTGTCAAACTTCAAACTTCACTTTCATGACTGTTCTGACATCTTCTTACAGTGTAACTAATAAAGCTGTTTGAAATCTATTTGTATTCGTCTTGTTTAATAGTGTACTTTGTACTTGTTATGGATTGGGGCCACATTTGCAGAAAGTGGGCTATGGGCTGGGCCTTTTCAGGTCAAGTGCTGTGGAAGTGTTTCATTGTCATTTGCAATAGTGGAAGATGCAGAAAATGCCCTTACAAGTAAAAAGTATTCCGATTAAAATTCTACTTCAATAAAAGTCTGAAAGCACCCACTTTCAATCATACTTTTTAAGTAGGCTAAAAGATAATTCACATTTACTGTCTGTATATATATGTATATGTATATTATCTACATGCATACATACATACTTACTTATTCCACGCTCTCCTGTTTACATGTTATGGTCAATAAAATGATAAAATGTAAACGTCTGGGTGGTATTAGACACTGTTTAGTCATTCCTGTGATTTTGATGATCAGACCACATTTACTGACCAATTTAGGCAGAAATGTGAGTCACTGTATATATTTTTTTAACTATTGCAATGGTATGTTAACTCAGCTTATTTATAGTGGTATTTCTTTCTTTTTTTTTAAAATCTAGAACTGTGCTGTTTCTAACCAGGCGGTTGAATGAGACGCTGGCTGTTTTCTGACTTTATTTAAACCTATTTTCCAAATAATCCAATGAAAACATGTAGTGCAATACAGTACTCCAAAATATAGTGAAGTAAAGTATTCACAATATGGTCATGCATATTAACATTTCATGCCTTTATTTTCAATGGAAGCAAATGGCCTTACACTGCGTTCCAAATTATTATGCAAATGACATTTTTCTCTGATTTTCTAAATTGTCAACTCAAATGAGAGTCAGCATAATTTTCAAGTCTTTAACTGGTAGAGGATCATTTAAATGTGGTGGAACAAATTTCCTAGTGATAACAGTATTTTTTTCAAAAATAAATATAGTAAAAACCTCAAAATCCACTGTTCCAAATTATTATGCAACTCATCGTTTCAATACATTTTAAAGCTTGTAATTAACTGAAAATGGTCATTTGTTGCATTTGTAGCATTAGGAGGTCATACTTACTGAAATCAGAAGCTATTTCAATCCAAAAAATATTAACAGGTCAAGTTATATTTTACCATAGGAGCCCTTGTGTGATAGCAGCTTCAAAATTCTTAAATTCATTAAAATTGTGAGTTTTTGTAGAGTTTCTGCTTGGATTTCTTTGCAGGATGTTAGAATAGCCTCCCAGAGCTGCTGTTCGGATGAAAACTGCCTCCCACCGTCATAGAAGTTTTTTTTGTTGAGGCTCCAAATGTTCTCAACAGGGTTGAGGTCAGGGTAGGATGGGGTCCACATCATGAGTTTCTCTCTTTTTATGCCCATAGCAGCCAGTGATGCAGAGGTTTTCTTTACAGCAGGACATGGTGCGTTGTCATGCATGAAGAGGATTTTGTTTGGGAAAGCACAGCTCTTCTTTTTGTAGCATAGAAGACAGTTGTCCGTCAGAAACTCCACATATTTTTCAAAGGTCATTTTCACACCTTCAGGGAGCCTAAAAGGGAGCCTTATGATTCTGGCCCAAAACATGACTCCGCCACCTCCTTACTGACGTCACAGCCTTGTTGGGACATTGTGGTCATTCACCAACCATCCACTACTCCATTGATTTGACCATCCAGGGCTACACGGCCTCATCAGTGAACAAGACTGTTTGAAAATGAGTCCTCATGTATTTCTGAGCCACTGCAGCCGTTTCTGTTCATGAGCTTCAATTAACCGTTTAGGGGAGGCCCGGATAGAAGGTTTATGCACAACTGCAGCCTCTGGAGGGTCCTACACCTTGATGTTCGGGAGACTCCAGAGGCACCAGCAGCTTCAAATACCTGTTTGCTGCTTTGTAGCATCTGTTCTCTTAATCTGATGTGTTTGTCTGGCAGAAACCGTCCATATTGTGCCATTATCTGCACAAAACGGAGTGTGCTCTGAATCATCCACAGATCTCTTATCAGTATGATGATTATGCTTAATCTTTCATGAAATATTGAAGGTTTTCATACCTAGATCAAGGCATTCAACTATTTCACGCTTTTCATCAGCAGACAGACCCTTTTTCTTTCCCATATTGCTTGAAAATGATGATCTGCATAATAAAGTGGAACACCCTTTTTCCCTTAACTGGGCTTAACCTGAACACTAATTATCCCAGGTCTCTGAGATTAATGTCAGTGATTCATAGAGCCCCAAGACACGATACCATCCATGAGTTTCATTATTATTGTTTTTTTTTTTACCTTTTTGACACAAAAATCCAATTTGCATAATAATTTGGAACGCAGTGTATACTTGTACAGACTAGCCTCGGTTGTAATGACCGTCCAGGTGCAGTAGAGGGCGGTAGACACTCACAAACAGCCGACACGGGTCAGGGTGAAGCCTCTGGCCAGTCTACATTTAACTTGAGCTCGTGTGTGTGTGTTTTAAGTAATACATTGAAGGCTTAAAAAAAAATCTTTAAACGCAAATGATTTATAGGATATTGCACAAAAGAAGAATTGTTCTCGTTTTTCTGTAGCAAAATTGAAATCATTACTGCACTTCCACTTGTTAAGTTAAACAAACAAACAAAAACAATAGCAAGTGTAACATTTAGCTTTATCCTGAATGCAATTTACATTCACATTTATTTGTATTAGTTCTCGTTTGGACCATTATAACACTCTGTATTCTGGCCTCCCGGGTGCAATAGCGTCCTCGTGACATCACAACGTTCTAAAGAGCCAGCTAAGAAATCCATGGTGGTAACTGTGGAAAAAAACTGTAAAATATATCTGGCTTATATCTCCAATTCAGGTTCAATTCATTTCTTTTTCTTTTGCTGTTGCCACGCCGACAGTCCCCTCTCCAAACTGTCTTTTAACACCTAGAACTCCCTGAATTCTGTCTGGGATGTGCTCATTCTGTGTTTGATCTTTACTGTGCAGCACTTTGGTGTCGTCGGAAAGTGCCACCCTACATAAATAAACTTTGATTGATTGATCTGGAAGGAAGGGAGTGGATTAGCAAGTCCTCGACCTGACTTGTTGTGGCTGCTTGCGGTCTTTGTCTGTTCTCAAATAGCTTAGACAAGTGTGGCGTCTCCTTTATGAGTAAAATATTGATCAGACTTGCTGTAACCGTGCCATTTCATGCAGCGGCTGCAAATGTAAAATGCTTTCCAATAAGTATCGCAGTAATTCACGATGGGTAAATTACAGTCAGTGTCTTAAGGAGGGCAGCAGTTAGCTTTTCCAGCCTGTTTATCTGCGTGCTCCACAGCGTGCTATGGATTTTGTATTAAACGCTGCCGCTTTATGTGATTTTAGATCAATTGTTTCCATGTAAATACAAGAAACTGTTCAATACCTTACATTTGAAGACATATAGATGATGATAAGTTCTCGTAATGTGATGATTCAATACATGCTGCAGTGTGTGAAGCAGGGGCGGACTGGGACTGAAAAACAGCCCTGGACTCTGACCAGCCTGGCCCAAATTAGCGTAATTGTGCACTTCCACAAATACATATTTTAACCTCTAACCACCCGCCTTAACCGAGTGCATTTTCCCCAGGTCGACTTTTTATTATTACTCTTTTTGATTGGTATCATCAGCAAAAAGAACTGGAAATGTGGTCATAGAAACAGAGGCAAAATCATTTATATAAATAATAAATAATCGCGGTCCCAAAATTCAACCTTGTGGCACACCACACTCCACGGAATTCCTTTCAGACTTTACCCAAATCTAAAAGCTTCTCGACTGGAGAGCAACAATGTAGCGCCTCATTTGAAAGTTAAGACCTACAAAAGTGATGGTAGCTTTTTGTCACATCATTTTTGTCATATTTTTGTCATATTTTTGTTGTTTTTTTTCATTATTTTTTCCATCATTTTTGTTGTGTTTTTGTCACTTTTTTGTTGCCTTTTCATCACATTTTTGTTTTGTTTTCATCCTCTATTTCTCGCTATAGATACAGACGGCATCTCGTCATAGAAGGGGGCGTGGCCTCGCTAAGGGGGAAAATAGAATCTTTTGGGAAACACAATTTTTCACTCTTTTAAGCCAATTTCTGGTGGAATGTGAACTTATTTATCACATACAAATAAAGTCAAGTGTAAATCAGGCCCATATGGATATTTTCTCACAGCAGATTGTTCAGTAGAAGTGAAAAAACGGCAGTTCTAGGTAGCGCTAGCTAACCGTTAGCATTAGCCCGATGCTAACATGTAGCATCAAGTTAGCATTCTCTGTTGTTTTATGTATTTATGGGCTGTTGAACCACTTTGCGCCTCTCCATGTCTTTGTATCTTTATTTAGTAGAAAACTATATTTATAATTCAGCATTTGTTAAAGTAGTTTTTGAATAATTGTTTTCCCCCTTAACTGTTTTCAAACATGACCGTATATGGGCGACTCCAGAGATGCCGTCTGTATCTATTTTGATGCTTTTCTTTTTAGCTTTTAGATTTGGGTAAAGCTCAGTTGAGGCGGGACTGGTGGCCCAAGAGCTAGTGGCCCTTCTGTGCTCTTCCAGAATGGACACATGGCCAGTCCGCCCCTGGTGTGAAGGCATGATCATGGGAGCAACACCCCGGGCAGCTGGGCAAATATATGTTTGCTTTAAATCAAAAGTTATCTCACTGTTATTTTCAATCAGTTGTAAAATCAGACCTGTGGGCTAAAAGGTGACTCGGAGATGTCCGTCTCCTCAGCGTGCCTCTTTGTGCCTCTGCAGATCCTGACATTAGACCTGGCAACTGGCCCCAGACTGTCATCCATCATTAATATGACTTTTGTTCTGACGCTGGGCTCGTGCAGTCTGATGCAGACTGACGCAGCGGGGCTAAGGTTCCTCGCAGGATTCCTTACATCTCACCCGCCTGACCCCTATGCTAAACCTTAGACTTTGCTGCACGTCTGGCTGTGGCTCTCCTCGTTGTAAATAGGTCTTGCCTGGGAAGCGGCTGATGTGTCTGTGGGGTACCCTTTGTGTGTTCCTGTTTGGGGCCCCAAAGACATGAGAGGAGTAATCATGTATAAGTTATGTCGGCTAATTAAGACTGGTTCTAACCTATGGCTGACCCCGAGCAAATAACAAAAGAAGGTAAAAAGCTTTTGTAGCTGTGTGCGGGCGGCCTCTTAGCCACACTAGAGGCTTGGATGTCCTGTGTGCATGTGTGTGTTGTAGCGGGCCATTGGTGCAGCACTACCCTGATCTGGTAACAGGAGCACAAGGAGCACAGAAACGAGAGAGCGAAGAGAAAAGGACGGCGGCAGAGTGGAGGAAAAGTTCTTCTTCGGTGAAAGAAAGTGAGAGACTGGTCCATGTAATTAGGCCTAAATGAGTTTTCCACTGAGCCAGTGGGTCGTGGCCGTGCGGCGCTGGGACAAAGCTGAAGGTGAGGTCAGGGAGTCAGTCACAGACGGGGCATGTAGGGCGGCGTGTTCGAGGGCTCATAATCGAAAGGACGGCAGTGACTTTACGATGACTTTTCAAGAGACGGGGTGATGGGGAGAGTTTCCAAAAATGTGAAATTATGACGAAACATTATGCGTTAATTATTTATGACTGTAATAGTGTTCATACTCTTTAACATTTAAACGTTGTACAAACATTCCAAGGCAAGAAATCTGAATTTATATTTATTGCACCCAATCGTGGAGGACATTTCAACTCCACGGTAGAGCTTTTGGAAAATATATAATGTTCAAGTGTTGTCATTTCAAGTAGATTTGTGATCCATTTATAAAATCAAATATGTACATTTTAAACAAGTCTGTAATCATCAACACTCAGATGAGAATAGACTGACATGTAATTGTTAATAAAGTACTTGTGCAGTATCTTTTGTATCTCTCAACACAGTAGTTTGCAGAGGTCTAAACAACAGCAGCAGCAGCTTTTATAAGATCCCAAATAGCCTGACCAGCCAGGCACACTTCTCCTATAGACGTCCACCCCCGGGGGCCCGGCATCATCTCCACGAGTGCTGATATAGGTTTGATCAGAGGTGTATTCACACCAACCCAGGGCGACTCATTGTCTGCTCAGGTTTCCTCTCGTCTGCCCCCGTCTCACCTGCTCAGAGCAACATCTACATTCAAGTGTCCCGAACACCAGACCAGGCTGACAGAGCACAGGTTATGACTGTGAAATGTTTATAACATGTGTCAACCTGTAAGTTGTCAACAAAGCGTTCAACCTGTGGTGGCAGTCTTGTATTGTGTTTTCAGAGTCTCATTTCTTTCTTTTATTAGTTGATGAAACAGTGAGCATCAAGCGTGACACAATTAGTGCGAGGGATAAAGTGCAGTTTAGTAGGTCCCTCACGCTCTATATTTGTTTCATGATGCACACATAATACTGCATGTAGTACCTTAATATGCTCCATAACAAAGGAGCCACAGGTGGAGAAGATCTATGGAGCCCCCTCCCTTCCATTAAGGGTTAGGGTGAGGCAGTAAGTCCATTAAAGGAACTGTACCTGATTGTACAAAGAAACAGGGTCACTCAAATTTCAAATTGCTATTTTCTGGTCCAAACTCATCTCAAACTTTCCTAATGCATTTACAACATCAACATTTGTCACAGGGACTGAGTTTAAACCAGGTTTCACAACTTTCAGGAGGAAAACGGTTACTTCACTGTGTTTAAAAGGCTTTAAAACCAGTGTCTTTTTGATAAATGTCTGCTCTTACCATATACTAAAGGACAAAACTATTTTTATTCCAGTAATAGAAAATTTAAAAAATCAAGGATAGTTCCTTTAAGGACATCTACTCCACCCTTCTCACTCGCAAAGTCTGCCGAATCACCAGTGTCTTTAAGGTAACGCCTTCAGCGGGGAGACTGTGCAATCCACGGGCCAGGTCCACTCGACTGAAGAACAGTTTTATCCATCAGGTTAGCGGGAAGTTGAACCCCCTCCCTTCCTTGTCCTCCCTGAGCTTCCACCCCTCCAATCCCAATCATTTTGAAGTGTTGGTGCCTGTGTCAACTGGTACCTGTTGCCTCACGGGGCCTCACGGGGCCTCACCATCACCATCACCATCACCATCACTACCATCAGCCACTCACTCACTCACTCACTCACTCACTCACACACACACACACACACACACACACACACACACACACACACACACACACACACACACACACACACACACACACACACACACATCATTGAGACACAATATACTGATTCTTTTGAAGTTTACGTTTTCCGGCAATTGAGATGTCCCTGAGCTTTGAGGTGAATAATAGAACCATGACACACTGGTGACCTGCTTCTATCTCAAACCGCGCTAACAAAGAGCTGCTTTCATTGACTTGAGCCTGAAGGTGTTTTTTTTAGTAAACCACAAGTCCTCTTAAGGACCGTCCAGCGGCAGGTGGACTGTCCCATGCGACTTCAACCAAAACACCAAATGACCACGCAGACATCTTTAATCTCTTAAGTGAGTTCTACTTCAGTTCATTGTAAGGATCGCAGCAAACCACAAACACACTGAGGCGCATGTTCTTGTGGTTGCCGTGACATCCTGCGACCCGGTCATGACCTGTGCTTCTTGGGTTCAAAAGGTCAGAGGACATCAGTGGTCATTAAGACGGAGGGAAAGGTTTTCAACAGGGCAACATAATATATCTGAAAAAGTAATATATCGCAAGAGTAGATGATTCAATACCCGTATCGCACAAAGACAAAATACATAGCAAAATCACTGACAGGGTTTAAAATAATTTGAGTAAAAATAATTCATTATTTTTTATTCACAATCAGTCATTAAATGAATTGTGCTAAAATTAAGGCCATGAAGTCATTAAAAAGTATAAATTCAGATACAAACTGCATTGAATATGACTATTTTTACTGCATGTGTCAAAAACACAAAAACTATGGTCTAAAACAGTGGTTCTCAACTGGTGGGTCGGGACCCAAAAGTGGAACCTTTCCAGTGGGTCACGAGCCTTTCCCAGAAAACATTTCTTTTTTATATTTTTGTTTGAAAATCTGTGATATCTAATCATAATTTCATCTCTTTTGGCTTATTTTATCATTATTCAACACATTTTTCCATCATATTTTAGTCTAAGTTGGGCTTGCAGCTTGTGATCCAGGGTGACTGCGGGTCCCGACGCCGTCCCAGGTGAGAATCCCTGGTTTAAAACAAATTCAGCTGCAGTTTTGACTCAGATTTGACACAATATTTTGCTCAAAAGTTGCCCATTTAGTTTTCAATACCACTGTTTGAACGTTTATATATCTTACATTTGACTTGCTTCCACCTGTAGAAACCCCGGATTGAAATCAACACATTATTTACCTAAATAAAAAAGAAGCAACCTATAAATGTGCAAAACTTTAGTCTTAGAGTTCTGATTGACCTAATTTAATTCCATTTTAATCTTGTTTTGCTCCTGAATTAACGTTGTTTTGTGCTGAAGTCTTGTTTTGCCGAAAGACAAATGCGCTACGATTAATTTAAATGAAACAAACCACGTCGAAACGGTATAGCAAAATTCTCCATATCGCGCAAGCCTACTTTTTTATATATATATATTTTCACTTGTACGTGCGATGATGTTTGAGGACTACCTTTTTTGTCCGGTACAGTTGTAGAGTCGTCACTGCGGATTCTTGTATGTAAACCTTAAAGTCAAATTGTTTGTTTGTGGATTTGCATAGTTCGTGGCACACGTCATTTCGTTTTTTGTTCCCCCCCCCAATCCTTTATCTTGTGCGTTTATGTGAATCTTACCACACACACACACACACACACACACACACACACACACACACACACACACACACACACACACACACACACACACACACACCCCTTTTCCTGTTCTTATCGCCCCTCACTCCTCCCTCACATTATACGAGGCAGAGCGTGTACAGGGTTATGAAAACAGTTAGGCTTAATAATTGATGTTCTGCATTTCAATCAATTTCACCACAGTGTTAGGCTAATTAAGGTTAGCTCCATCCTCCCAGGGTCTGACTGCGCTGCTGCGAGAGCCAGTGTGTGTGTGTGTGTGTGTGTGTGTGTGTGTGTGTTTGCTCGCTCCTGGGGGCTGCACGCTTCATTTTATACCAGTATACATGGGAATTCTCTATTTTAAGAACAAGAGATGACAGATAGCCACTCTCTCTCTCTCTCTCTTTTGTCTTTCTTGCGTGCTCTCCATCCTCCTTTCTCTTTCCCGTTCCCCCGCTTCTCCCCAGGCAGGATCCTAAACGCAATTAACACTGCTGCTTTACTGCCTGCTAATTATTAACGCCACACATACTCCATGCACGCGCGAGGCAGAAATGATTTTTTTTTTTTAATGCCGGACTAATTTAAAGTTCATTGACTATTGTTTTAATTAATTAAATAAGAAAAGTACACACTTTAAAAACGTCAGGCTGCCGGGCGCGCACTGCAGGCATTTGCATACGGAGGTAATAATTATCCGCGGCGTGTGCGGCGGCTCGACTGTTTTGTGTGGATTGTTCGTTTCGGCTACACAACCTTAAGCTGTGTGTGTCTGTGTTAATGAGACTTTAAAGCCTTTACGCCAGTATTTAACATGATCAAGAATAACTAAAGAGGACAATTAAAAAAAAGAGAAAACAGGGCTCAAGTTATTCTCCGGCTCGCTGAGTCATCTAAACAAATCAGGGACTGCGCTCAGTTGGTTCAGAAGTGACTTGTTTGAAAGGGAGGAATATGTGCAAATAAAAAAACAGCAAATCTCTGAAAAAGCGGAGTTCCACAAGGCTCCATATTGGCACCGCTTCTCTTCATATTATATGTAAATGACTTTAAGTAGACGATTAGTTCAAATGTAATAAATTATCCTTAACCTCTTTACTCCCGCCTGAACTGAGAGCATTTTCTCCTGTTCAGCTTTACCCAAATCCTGTAGGCCAGTGCAACGCCTCATTTGAAAGCTAAGATCTACAAAACTCATCTTAAATGGATCTTTTTCTTCACGTCATCAGATTTTTTCCCATCATTTTTTGGGGGTATTCAACTCATTTTTGTAACTTTTTGGGTATTTTTTTCTCTTTTTTTTTTTCTTTTTGTCACATATTTTTGTGACACATTTTTTGTCAATTTTTTGTGACATTTTTAGCACTTTTTCATCACTTTTTGTGATTTTTTTGGTCAATTTTTTGTAATTTTTTGGTCACATTTTTGTACATTTTTCGTCACATTTTTGTCATTTTTCGTCAATTTTTCGGCTCTTTTTTGTCAAAGTTTTCTCACTTTTTTGTCACATTTTCATCATTGTTTTCGTCCCAGTTCTGTCGCTATTGTCACACCTTTTTTTCCAGGGGCTTTTGGATTGGGGTAAAGCCAAATTGGAGAAAATGTGCTCGGTTCAGGTGGGAGTTAAGGGGTTAAATATAAATAAAACTAATTTTATTATAGTTTGTTTAAATAGAAGCCGTACAAATATTGAAAAGATACAGATTGAAATAAACGGTAGAGCAGTAAGTATAGATGGATTTTTAAATAATAATAATGAAATAAAAAATAAAAAAACATTGAATATCTAACAAATACGTTATGCTTAGTATACCCCATATGGCTCACATTGGTCGCGTGTTGGTCTTGGCCCTTGAATAATATGATGTCGAGACTGAATGGGTGAATTCAAAGCTTCCTGGGTTCGATTCCCACCTGGACAAGGCCTTTCTGTGAGGAGCTTGCATGTTCTCCCCGTGTCTGCGTAGCTTAGCATTGAAATAAAACATGTACAATAGGTTAATCCTCCAGCCAGGTGTTTCTGACCACCAGCCTGGCTTGTAAACGGGTACTGGGTTGGTAGATTTAGCAATTTTTGTTTTCTTTTGCAATTCTGTGTTTTGTTTATTGTATGTTGATGTGTTATTTAACTGTGAGTCCCTATTATATAAGCTTTACGCTTCTGGGGATTCCCTTTTTTACAAAACGGTCTCTAATATCAACAAAAATTAGCAATATAAAATGGTCACGTTTTGTAAATAATAAATGAAGAAATAAATTAAAACATTAAAGACAAGCAAAGAGAAACGTGATTCATTTGCTTTTTAAGGCATGCCTTATCATTAAACAATAACGTCAAAGCAAATGTGTCTCTAACCATATTTTT
The DNA here is from genome assembly GCF_951799975.1 of Gobius niger. Classification (NCBI taxonomy): domain Eukaryota; kingdom Metazoa; phylum Chordata; class Actinopteri; order Gobiiformes; family Gobiidae; genus Gobius; species Gobius niger. Next base: position 13,157,945 of record NC_136853.1, on the reverse strand, counting down.
ACAAATGCATCTTTACAATAGAACATGAAGTTCAAACCTAATTCAAATGCTTCAACTTTGTGGAGGTATATTTAGATGCTGGTGAGGGGTTGAAGTATTTTTCAATCAAAATACATTCTAGGTGTAAAAAGGCTATGAAAGTATGATTCAAAATAGAACATCTCCGGAGACAATTAATTTGAATGTCTTTTTTTTTTTTGTCCGATCTGCTCTAGACCTTGCCATTCGGCGCAAAAATGTTATTAAGTCCAATACCACGGCCGAGGACATGACAGAAAATCCCAAACAAAGCAGAAGACGAGAGCTGCTCAACATGAAAAGGTAAGAAGATGAAGATGCGGAGTGTCGGCGTACACGGCTGCATGTAACTAGACACCAGGTGTGTTTGTTTAATAATGTCAAAGGAAGAAGGGAAAAAAAGGGGAGGCAAACAGCGGAGATTGTAATATAACTAAAAGATGAAAGAGCTCGTGTGACTGCCTGTGTGCAGCCTGTCCTGGACTCAGGTGTTAAAGTACACTCCCATTACACTTCTGAGTTGTCTGCAGACACAAAGCCACCTTCCCTCCACCTCCCACAATCCCCTCTGCTGCACATCACAAGCTCTTCATTAATTCAGCTGCTTCTCCTTTTCTTTATCCTTTCTATCTGTTGTCCGCGTGGCATTCCTCCTATCGCCGCTGTGAAATGTATTGATATCCGCCTTGTCAGTGATAGAACATTTGACAAAGAGCCGGTGCTTGTTTGGATTATTCTTATTGTGTACAAGTGACACAGAAGGGAGAAAAAAACAACGCTTTTCTCTCTGAGTGTGGCATGAATATTCTGTGGTGGATCAAGTAATCACAACTTAAATACTGTTTAGTGTAATTTTAATATATATACACTGAGAGACTGAACAGCTCTGTGGGCTGAGCAAGTGAGTACAATTCATACAACAATACACCTCGAATGATTATGCAAATTGTATTTTAGTGTCATAAAGGTAAAAAAAAAAAAAGTTTTTTAATTGAAACTCATGGATGGTGTTGTGTCTCAGGGCTCTTCGAATCACTGACATCAATCTCAGAGACCTGGGATGAGGAGTTTTCAGGTTAAGCCCAGTTAAGGGAAATACTACTGAAAATGATTATTAAGCAGATCACAATTTTCAAGCAATAAGGGAAAGAAAAAGGATCTCTCTGCTGATGAAAAGCGTGAAATAGCTGAAAGCCTTGGACTAGGTATGAAAACCTTTGATATTTCATGAAAGATTAAGCTTTATCATCGCACTTTAAAATGTATTGAAAAAATAATTAATCGCGATTAATTTAGTTAATCGTGATTAATTTAATTATCCTATTTCAACAAAAAATATTATAATTTTGTCCTTAAATTCTACTTCATGAGCCTAAAAGTGTGCAGTTTCTGTCCAAAAGGTTCAGTACAAAAGAAAATGTCTCTAAAAAGCGAGTTATCTGAAGATCCCGGTTATCAGCTGTTGGGCTTTTCACATATATTTTCACAATATGAAACTGGGGATTTGGTCAATGAAATGTGCACAGTACTCACGTGCTTTAAATGTAAGTGTTTTATGTGGAATAAATATTGAAAATGAATATAATTATTAGGAAAAAAATTAACTGTGATTAATCGAGATTAATCGCATTTCACAAGTGCGATTAATCGAGATTAAAAAAATTAATCTGTTGCCAGCCTTAATTGAAACTACGAGTTGCGTAATAATTTGGAACAGTACATTTTTATTTTTTTGCTATTTGTTTTTGAAATAAATAAATAAATTGCTATCACTGGGAGGTTTTTTCAACCACATTAAAATTATGCTGACTGTCATTTGAGTTGACAATTTAGAAAATCAGAGAAAAATGTAACTTGCAAAATACTTTGGAACGCAGTGTAATGTCAAAATAATGATATAATGAGCTGCATTCTGAGAGAGTGCACAGAGTTGACCATGTGGAGGGACAGGAGCCAGTGGTGACTTCATAAAATGTGGTTGATGAGAGCAGTATGGATGCACCTTCTAAAAGTCTGGCAGATGAGTTTTGTAGGCTTCTGACAGTGGACTTATTAAAACAAAAACAAGCAAAATCAGAATTGCACTTATTGTATTAGATACAATCATGGCTTATCATATCAAGATCCACTTTGCACAGCATAACCTGTGTGTTTTATTACAATTAAAAATCAAATACTTTTGACTCCAAATGTGTGGCCTGGTCTTAAAAGGCCAGAGGGACTTCATTGTGGAGGAATAGTTTGTGTTGCTGGAAGGAATGCATGAATATGTGTGTCATCCAGGCGTATTGGTGGCTCTGGTGTGAATGAATGAGTGTGTGTGGCTGAGTGTGAATGGCGGCCCCTGGCCAGGCCACGTTATTGATGCTCCCGCCTCAGGCTCCGTCGGGGAAATGGATGTGTACGCGGGGTCATGTTGTGTCGTCAAACGGCAGCCAGTGAAAGATGGCCAGCGCCGATATGATCAGTCATCTGTTGATCAAGATGTACTGCCACCGCCTTATCACACTTTCTCTTTGAATTTCACTGTTAACCTACCATCGCCACCACATGACCTCCTGTTCTTCTTTGTCTCTGTTTGCATTTGGACCCTGATGTGTACACGTGTGAAGCACAGCCAATGTCCCTTTACAAAAAAAAATCAAGAAAACAAAAGCGAGTTCATGTTTTAGTAAATATGGATTGGCTTGTGGTTTTGGAGTGTGCTTTTGGAGGCTGCTACCTATCTTTGTACCTCAGCTGAACTCTCACCCTCCGACATCGGAGGCAGGTTATGGCGGCTGCAAGGCGAGACCCACTGGGGAAGTACTTCATTCAGACAAACCAGTTGCTGTTGAAAGGTGTCATGCCCGTTGCAGTCAGAACGACTTGACCTCGCCGGTGGATTTGTCTTGTTCTTCCTGTGAGCCAGAGCATCCTCTAACTCCCTGTTGGGGAAGCAATCCTTTGGGACTGAAAATGTGGTATGGATCGCTTTTCTCTGGCGGCTAGCAGAGACTGTCTATGGACATCAGGATGTGTGTGAATGTTTACACTGTGTTTTCATTTGGATGGACAAGATGAACTAAACTGAACTAAGTGTGAACTGAACAGACCTTTTTAACTGAACTGTTCTTATTTATTAAGCTAAACTCTATAAAATCTTTGTTCCGTCAGTAAAACAAACCTTTTGGGCCTAAATTGTTAAATCACTGTTTTTTGGATTTCTAGATGCCTTTTTTTCAATTGTTTAAAATGTTATGGCCCCCACTTGGTCACAGATTGCTTTTCACTCAGAATAAAATGCAGATTTGTTTGGTTTGATGGGTGTTCGTCATATCTATGTCCATCCCTAACATTCTGTGAGTCTGTTTACTCCGTAGACTGTCTTCTTCTTGGCTCCTCTCATGACTCTTTTACCCTTGTCCTTCAATCTGTTCCCTTCATTAAAGTGTCATATTACATGTACACACACCCAGGAAAGCAAATACATAGACACACACACACTGTGTACAGACATATCTTCAGCGTGGCCGCTCTGCGGTGAGGAGGTAATGTGTTTCTGAAACAGTGGTTAACTGGAAAAAAACAGCAGACTAAAGTGCTGTGCTCTGTGGTGAATGGCTAATGCATTTTGGAGAGTTTGTTTTCTCTTAACCATAAGGCACTTTTATTGTCTGTGGTTAAAAGATAATGGGACTTCATTGTGTGGTTAAGATCTATGTGATAGTGTCATATTTATAAGTTATATGTGTTTGTTAATATCAGCTGACATTATTGATTTGAGAAACAGCTTTTGAACATTGAAAAATACACATATGATTCTTTTGTTCTTTGTACCTTTTTTGTATGTTTAGTGACCAAAGAACATTAGCTGCAGTCCGTTCTATATTTCATGAATAAAAGTGAACAATCACGTTTGTGTACAGTTTTGGTCAAACCTGGCCAGGAGCAAGCCGCCAATCATTATCCTTTATGCTTTATTATATAATATTACATTCAATCATATATGCTAATTCGTAGCCCGGCTTTCAAATGCAGAAGACTGAAGAGTTTTAAATCGTGCATCATTCAGAACAAAGTTTTAGACTTCCCTCACCTGTTATTACAATTGTTTAGTAGCTCAATTTAATTGATGTGGCAGCACTATAGATGGCAGTTTTCAATATTTCTGGGTAAATTTTATGTTTTCAAACAAGGTAAGCTAAAGCCACCATGCTTGATGGATTATATATATATATATATATATATATATATATATATATATATATATATGTATATATATATATATATTAGTTAAAGGTGTTGCTATGGTCGCAGTTTTCAGCATCATTGGTTAAGATTAAAGAAATAAAATGGACAATTGAAAAGAAACTCCAAATCATTGACATAGATACAAACTAAATAATATGAATAAATAAAATATGATAAAACACAGAAACCATTCAGACTATCTTTTAAGCAAATTAGTCATATGCACATAAATGGTATGCTTTGCATTTCATAGAGAAAAAAAGAATGACAATACATTATATATGTATATAAATATATAAATGATATACTGTATGTAAATATCCACTCTATCAGACTGGACCAGCCTTTTTCTTTGTCAGATTGTAATTCACATCTCTCCACTTTGTAAAGATACTCAATATAACGTAAACAACATAGTATATTCAGGGAAGCCACATTTTTGCTTTAAAACTAAATATCTTACATAAAAGGATGATTAGGGTAACTAATTCCATTTAGATTCTCCAAGAAACCCTAACATCACTGAGGACAGACCTAATAAACAAGTTATGTTCATGTCTTTGAGTATTTGCTGCACTGCTTACCACATGGCAGTAGCAAAATGAGTGATCAATAAAGATTCTGGTTCACTTAAACATAAGCAACATTTGTCTGATTCAGCAGGATCCCACATTTAAACATTTTATTTGTAGATTAAAAAAAAGTATGTATTATTTTAATTTGAAGAAATCTGCTGTTCTACTGTTTGAAATATTGTTCTGAAAACCATCTTCCAATGAGCCGGTTGATATGTTATTTCCTTTAAACTGTTTATAATTCTGAAACGCAGGCCGGCAAATTAATAACTTGGTACATTCATTATTAATTCTATGTTTCCAATTCCTCCTCATAGCAGAAAGTAGTGAGTTATGTGAATGAAGGGAACAGATATGTCCATGTGTACTAATACTTTGATCATACTCCATCAGCTGCCCTAGTACTTCTTTCTTTCTTTCTTTCTTTCTTTCTTTCTTTCTTTCTTTCTTTCTTTCTTTCTTTCTTTCTTTCTTTCTTTCTTTCTTTCTTTCTTTCTTTCTTTCTTTCTTTCTTTCTTTCTTTCTTTCTTTCTTTCTTCCTTCCTTCCTTCCTTCCTTCCTTCAGGTGTAAAGCAGTGTCTCTACAATGTGTGGTTATAGTGGAGACCAGCACAGTTCAGTGCACACTGACCCTGGCCTATGCATAATGCATCAGAACTGACCACACTGATGTATTAGTGGACTAAATGACTGGATTAATGGAGCCCATGGAGGGAGGAGTGGAAGCACTAAATGGCCTGAAAAGTGCTTTAAGTCGAGGTGTGGAACTGGATTCAGAGTCAGGGAGTTTACAGTTACAGCATGACGAGCATTTAAGTGATGTTGATGAAGATTCACAAAATTGCCTCAAAATCATTCACTTGACTGTTTGCATCGTCTAATCCCAGTAGTATTTTATATTTTACATTTGGCGTTGCTCAATTTCCAGCACAACTAACTCTATAATTGTTTTTCCCCAGTATGAATTGGCCTGTACAGGGTTAATCCTGGCAACAGACTTGTAATCATAGGTCTTATAAAAAAGAAAAAAAAAAAAAAACTCAGACTCTCTCCTTCATCTCCTCTTCGTGCCTCTGTGTCTCGCCCGTACTTGTAAACAACTGTCATACTTAGCCCTCTTCAATAGCCTTCACAGTTGCATATCTCATCAATGTTTCAAAGGGAGTGCTGAATATCATCTGCCCATAGCCCATACTTCGCCCTCACTTATTTACATCCGGCTGCCCCTGCGCCACTGAAACCTCAACAGTGACATCAATGATTCATCAGCCAATGTTTTAGCAAAATGCACCGAGTCTTCTGTCGATACCAGTGGAGAAACGGAAAAGAGAAAGAGGAGGAGGCTGGAAAATGCCGAAGAACTGTTGGAGGTAAGGAGATCTGATTAAGGCGGTGCCAAGGAAAAAGAGATGGGAAAAGAAGAAAGCGCTCTGGATTGGATTGAGTGTGTAGGGCTTAAGGTGTGAACGTTTCCAAAGCAAATGCGGGATATTAACAAAAACAAGGGCACTGCTAAGTTAGGAAAAAAAAGTGTTGCGTTCAAGTGGCACTTTGACAGTTTTCTAAGCCTTCATACAGAAAGGTCATCCAGCAAAACATACCAGTGAAAGATGACAGCCATGGAAATAGACAGACGAGAGACAGAATGTGGCGGAGAATATATTCAAGTCAGCAGATGTCCAAAGTGACAGGGGAGAAGAGCGCGGACATGCTGCAACGACGGAGGGGGAAAAAAAAAGAAGAAAAGTCTGGATCTTTTTTCTTTCCACTGTGCCACACTTGATCTCTGTTTTATGGATGAAACATGGCCTTTTATCTTATTTTTGGTCAGAAATCGATGACTTTCTGCAGACACACACACACAGACACACAGGAATCCCTTTAGATTTCACTAGAACATGACCCCCTCATCTCTCCAGAGGCTTTAGACGAGTTCACAGACATTTGCGCATTGATTTGAAAAAATGTATCTGCATTGTGTTATTAGGATGGACTTTGTGTGGTTTTTGTGGTATACGTTTACAAATGAAGCCTCAGAGCGCCAAAGCATCATGTCCATAGCTGCTTGTTTGCTTTTTAATATGGTTTCATTGTCAGACTTTACTCAACTGGCATCGGAAAACAGTTTGCAGTGGAACCTTTTTTTTGATTGACTGCGGAATTCTTCCGCAGTCAATTATTGGTTTTCATGTTCTTTATTATTATTCCTCTTCCATCTTTTTCCCGATTTTCTAGAGCTTTCAGCACCTTCATGCTTTGTGCAATTTATGCAAGTTATGCATCAAAACGTTCCGCATGTTGAGGAGAAGGGTGCTATTACTTTTGGGACTTCTGCAACTTACGGTTTTTCCGCAATCGGCCAAAATGTCGGAGATTTTTCCCATTTACTTATAATGGGGCTGCCGCAAATCCATGCTTTTCTGCACTTTTTTCTGCATTTTATGCGATTTCTGCACTTTGTGCATGTTCAGCTTCTGCAACTTGTGGGTTTTGAGAAAAAATTGTCCTTCTGCAGTTTTCCAGTTTTTTTATACGAGAGTTTGAAATTTTTGCATGGTGTGTATGGGGGAATCCAGCCAATGGGGAGACTCCAGGACTTTCAGCCATTTGTGCAGCTTCTGCCAATCAAGCACTGAGGCCATTTCAACAGTTTGATCAGTTTATGGAATATAAAAGTGTATGCAATATTAACAATTTATGCAAATTAACCACTTTATGCATTTTGAACCGTTTATGCAACTTAAGAGTTTATGCCATTTAGGATTTATGAATTTTAAAGAGCTTCTGCAATTTACATAATTTATGCAAATGAACCCATTCATGCATTTGACCACTTTATGCATTTTACCAGTTTATGCAAAATAGATTATGCAAATTAACCACTTTATGGAATTTAAACAGTTTATGCATTTTAAAGCACTATAATGCAATTTAATAGGGATTTTCGCATATAACCAATTCATGCAATTTGAACATTTTCTGCATTTTACCAGTTTATGCAAATTAGATTGTGCAAATTAAGCAATTTATGCAATTTGAACAGTTTATGCAATTTCTGCATTCGCTTCCCGCAATTCCGCAGTCAATCGCAATGGCGCAGCCATTGCATTTCTAGTTATTATTCCTCTTCCATCTTTTTCCCGATTTTCTAGAGCTTTCAGCACCTTCATGCTTTGTGCAATTTATGCAAGTTATGCATCAAAACGTTCCGCATGTTGAGGAGAAGGGTGCTATTACTTTTGGGACTTCTGGAACTTACGGTTTTTCCGCAATCGGCCGAAATGTCGGAGATTTTTCCCATTGACTTATAATGGGGCTGCCGCAAATCCATGCTTTCAGCCATTTGTGCTTCTGCCAATCAAGCACTTTCAACAGTTTGACCAGTTTATGGAATATAAACGTTTATGCAACATTAACAATTTATGCAACATTAACCACTTTATGCATTTTAAACCGTTTATGCAACTTAAGAGTTTATGCCATTTAGGATTTATGAATTTTAAAGAGTTTATGCAATTTACATAATTTATGCAAATCAACCCATTCATGCATTTTACCACTTTAAGCAGTTTATACAGTTTATGCAAATTTGGCAATTTATGCAATTTTGAACAGTTTATGCAATTTCTGCATTCGCTTCCCGCAATTCCGCAGTCAATCGCAATGGCGCAGCCATTGCATTTCTAGTTTATTATTATTATTGATTTAATTAAAATGTATTTTAGCCTTGCACTCTGATGCAGGTGAATTGAGGACCAAAATTCCAGTAGCAACTGGCTGTTGGCACATAAGTCACCGTGCAGATGTGCAGATGTGCAGATGTGAACTACACACATCAAAACCACTAATATTGCCGGGAATCCGAGTGGTGCATTCAAAAACGATTAAGTTACACAGAAGTTGAACAAGTTGTTGGTCCTTATTTACTTTTTTTTTTATTGTTTTGACTTATGGGGGTCTACACCAGTGTTTCCCAACCAGGGGTACAGGGACCCCTTGGGGTATACTTGAGCACTTGGCAGGAGGTACTTGGACCTACCTCGGATTTAAAAAGGGGGAATCTTCATTATTACTTTCAAAGAAAAGTTTGTTTTTATTATGATTTTGAGTAAAAGGTTTGACTTTGAGAGTATTTTTTCTGTATTTTGAATACTACATTCTATTTAATACTGATAATCCATGTTTAGATGCTTATTTTGTTAAGATTTTGGCAGGATTTTTGAGTTAGGGGGTACTCGGAGAATGAATTAATGCCTCAAGGGGTACATGTGTGGCAGGGACAGGTGTGGTCAGGTGATCACATGAGGCTATAAAGGGAGGAGCTACACACGCTTGCTTCCTCTTTCTGAGCAGGCCTGTGCACACGTTGCTTCCTGGTGAGAACTGTTTAGGTTTTAAGGTTTTATGGTTCTTTTTATTGTAAAACACTGACACTGTGAATTATTTTGTATTCTTTTAAGGGTCTTAACAGTCCAGTTTTAAAGGTATGCTTTTAATTGTAAATTGTTCTGTTATATTGTTTAATAATCGCACTGTGCTTTTTATAGGCTCAGTGCTGGTTGCCGTTTAGTTTTGAGTTAGTTTTAGTTTACTTGGTTATTTCATTTAAATAAGATCTCCCCAAGTGGTGTGGACCCAATCTAGCTACAGCTGGGTGGGACAGGGGTTCACTTTAGGTGGTGATTTAATTTGTAGTTTTGGTGGTGGTGGCACATGTATATATGGGTGATTTCTGTTATGGAAATGGTGTTTATTTGTGTTTAACCTTGTGTTTGTTTTTCACGAATAGTATACCCCTCTCACCCCAGCTCGAGGCCACACCACTACCGTTCCAATTCAACCATTTTAGTATTTGTTTAATTGTAAATAAACTTTGCCTTAGGGCTGTTGGACCCACACTGACTGTCTGGCTTTGTTATTGAAGCTCACCTGTAGTTTAACACCATTGCTAGTGTTACACATGGGACAAAAAAGGTTGGGAACCACTGGTCTACAGAAAGAACATGCCAGATATTTCTCATAAAGTTTAATTCACAACATGCAGTGCTGACATCTGAGCTGCATGTCTGAGTAATATATGTATGTTCTTCTTCTACGCCTTTGACAACTTTTTTTTTGTGTAAAACCCGATTTAAATCAAAAAGCAGACACCATAGACAGAGGGGCAGTTGCCCGTGACTTTGACAAAGAGTTGTGGGCAGGAACAAGGACGAGACACCGCTGCTGTGTTTCTGTCTTCCCGTCTCTCTTATTCCTGTCGTTTGGCGCCCAGGGTGAAATTATGATAATAAGAGAAAGAAAAAGCTATTACTGTGGCTGCTCTCTCATTATGTAAATGATATTAAACAGGCCCTCTGTGTGATGTGTCGGAGCGGCCAGGTGCACATATGTTCATGTTTGTGTTCATCGCGGCCTGCCTTTTGTCGGGATGGTAATGTGCGAAGGATATGCTAACGCCGTCTTTCAGGCAGCGATGTGCTCCGCTCGCGCCCCGAGGCGATGATGCTAATCTCCGCACAGTGATTACATGGTGTCAAAGTCCCCCACATTGATTAGGACACGTTAATTACTCGCTTTGTTTCCACCTGCTTTGCTCAGTTACACAAGGCATACACAACATTAGTTTATTACCGTCTTCCCATGGGTCACGGCGAAACCTCTTTCCACGTCTATGGGCCGGAGATGGGGCGCATCAGTGGGAAGGAATGCAGAGGAAATCCTTCTCTAAAGCAGTGGTCACCTCCTATTTTACATAAACATCGCCTCCTCAGCTTTTTTTCCTCATGTTCAATATCAATATAGCTTTACCTGTTGTCAGTAAATTGCCTTAAAGCAGGCTCCACTCTGGGCGAATCAGAGAAACTAATTACAATATGCTTTATGTGATGATCAAACTTTGTGAAATATTGGCGTATTGGTCTGGTAAAGGTCTCGCCTCTCCCCAGCCGCGGCTCTCACAGTTAATGCTTGTTGAAAGTGTGTGTTTGAAGCTTGTGCGCTTGTACGTCTCTCCTGCTCCACTCCATTGCTTGTTTATATGCTTCATACCACAGATCCTCAGGGCTTTATAAATATTGATTGTTACAAAGGATGGATAGATTCTTGATAGCTTGTCTAGGCTAGGGGAATACACTCACATTGCAGTAAATCCCTTTCACAGGTACTGCAGACCACATTTGCCTTAATGCTATAACTTGATGCAAAAGGCAGCAGCATTTCTGAGGAAAATGCGTGTCTCTTAAAAGTGTTTGCATTGAATTAAGGCTTCTGAGGCAGCATTGCTCAAAATATATTCTATTTGAGAACTTGTTCACATTTAATTCTACCAATTTTAAAGAAGCTTAGAAAATAGCATAGACACTTTTCCAACACCCCTCCTATTCCTCAGCGTTGGGCTTTGCGAATTAGACGAAAGTCTGATGGACCAACTCATTTTTAGATCATCTGTAGTGTTTGTGGTGCTGGATTTCATAGCAGATTGAAGAAAATGTCTTAGTTGTAATGTAGCATTAATGCCTGCAGGGGGGGCATTGCCACTTGAACTGTTGTGATTGGTTGTGTGCGCCAACCGTCACCCAAATAATGGCAAAAAAACATTCTTTACCTTCTAGTCTCCTTGTTGTTTGGTGTTGCTCCTCACCTCTCACCACCTGAAGATGTAGCGTGCTGTGAGTGTTGCAGCTGGGTGGCTAGGCTGCATTTTGAATCCAATCCTTGCTGGTGTTAACTGGAGTTTGCCCTAGCGTTCAATCCAGTATTGTGCTAACATACTGTACATCTCACATACACGATGTCCGAGCGTGCCTAACCCTAACGCTAACCCTAACCCCATACAATCTAACTAAGGGAATGATAACAAAATAGAAACTGAACATCTAAGTAATAAATGGTTACTATGACAAGTAATGGGACCGGGGAACCATGTAACAGAAGCTTTGACTAATGTATTAAAACCATGTAAATAAATATTGTTATGAGCATTTCCTCTTACATATCAAATGTAAATTTAGTTTGGCTTTATTTTGTTTAACCCTTTCCCTTGATTTAAAGCTACTCCCATTTTGCCGGACCGGGTTTCAGTCCCACATTGCATCGCTAGAGGCGCCGCTGTCGCAAACAGCGAGGCAACTTTGCACTGCAGAAGGAGTCCGGCGCCGCACCTCCCTCACCTCGCATTCCAAAGTTAAGTATAGGCATTTATATGACATACTGTACCTCTACCATTATGCAGCACTCATTTTTGTGATAAATATAAGTGTTTTAGTTATACTCCGCCCCCTCTGTCCGCACATACAACTTTACCGTAATATAAATAAACAACAATAAGTGACGATGCAGTTATAAGGAGTTGACATCTGCAACACAGTTTGATAAATGGCTAACACACACACCCTAACACACAAGCTAATACACAAGCTAACACGCGTTTGGATTGACTCACCGCTCTGGTCCATCGCTGTTTATGTGATGGGATTCGCGTTGGTTACAAAAGTTAATCCACTTTGATTCTGGCGAAGGTTCACCAAACATCCATCAGAGACAGTCACAGAAAAAACACTATTTTGGTGATAGTCGCTGAATCCCGGAGAAAAAAACAACTTCGGACGATGGCCTCTTCTTTAGGAAGGTTGAATAGACTCAGTCCTCGTAGCCAAACGCGCTTCTTTTTCTCCGTCCGTGACATGATCGTTAGGTAAGAATAAAGAACAGGTGTGTCCAGAGTAGGTAACGAGCTCCATCTTCACAGCTGCAGCGCAAACATGACGTCTGTTCAGACGCTCAGGGGATGTGTTTGTTTTGGCCCCTGCTGACCTGGAAGCACCTCGGGCACATCCTTTTTTTTTCTTTCTTACGACAGAAATAATGAAAAAAGCTGTTTTCCAAATTAAAATCACGCTGTAAGACATTATATTACAGACGTCGAGCACTTCTGTTCCGCTGTGACGACACAACTGAACAGGTCAGTCGTTCACCGGGAGAGGGCGGAGCAGCTGCTCAGAGAGCAGGATTCAGGAGGATTACTGAGAGCTGCGTGAATGAAGCCACAAACCACTCTGGGGGTGTTTTTGATAAGGAAATAGCATAACAACATGGCTAAAAGAAATTGCATGATATAGGACCTTTAAAGTTGAGCCATATAGAATATCACTCTTGGCAAACAACAAGACAGGTGGTAAACAAGTCTTATCTTGGCTTAAAAGTTAGCAGGCACTGTTTTTCCGTTTTTTTTTTTTTTCTCTGCTTTGAAACAGGAGAAACAGACCACTCCGTTCGTTTCTATGAAAAGATATGGAATCTCTGGTAGCAACGGTTGCTATAAGGTGTGATTGGACAATGACTGTTTTGAGGCGGGGTCAACTGAGTAAGTGAAAATGAGCAATAACTAGCTTGAGTTTGTAGCTGTGGCTTGGCTAGCTTGCATGCTAGCTGCCTTGGCTAATCTCAAGCTCTTGGGTTTTGCAGTACACATAATGCCTTTGTATTCGATTAATGATAGTCCAGCATCACGCTGTACTGTACTGCTTTCGTGTCTTAAAACACAGGTATTGCAGCATGATACCTACATGACGTCTGGAAGCGGAATCATGCCCGGAAGCGGAACAGCCGTGAAAGCAAATGTTCAAAGGTTGAGAGAAGAGTGGGCCCCTCAGAGTGTACAATGGACGACAATGATTGGATTGAGGCTTGGCTAAAAGTGCAGCAAGACTACTTGAAGGGGTTGAGTGTTTGAAAATGAATAATGAGACACTGAGATCAGACGACATATTACCACAAGCCCATCTGCAACCCGGAGACATAGCACACTCCATAAACCACATTTCTTGTGCACTTTTAGCAGGTTAGAGAGAAAAAGGATAAAGCATTGGGTATGGTTTTTCAATGTCCAGGTTCATAGACATAGACAAGCCATAAAGAAACCGCCATTTAGTTTGTCCACCTTCAAGTTGTTGTAAGACAACCATCTCACTATTTAGCGAGCCCCATAACCACTTAGACTATACCAGCAAACAGCAATTCATGTTCTTCTTTTTTCTCCAGTGGGGCTGCATGATATGAGAAAATGCTGCAATTTTTGATAAAAAGTCTTGTGTATAGCGACGACAGTATTGAAAGGATATTTCAGGATGTTTGACTTAGGGCCTCATTTCCTAGTTATCCAGAGTGTTGCTGATTTCTGGAGATATTTTTTTTGTAATTTATGCAGTTCTTCTGTTTGGAGAGTTTTGTGGCGCTAGGCTAATGCAAGGCTAGCGCATTTCTACGATATCAGCTAGCCTGCATTAAAAACAGTCTGACCCGCTCCACAGTGCACCTGAGGCAAATCACTTATAACACCAGACTAACAATATAAATGTCTGTGTGGATAGAGTAATTTTAACCATTTTGCATTTGAAATACCTTATATTTCAGCAGCATCAGCTTCGTGGTTGTATAAGCTGCGCAGCGGCGGAGTGATCTGCTAGAAAATAGTCCCTCAAAATGCGATCATTCATGTGATGCAAGGTCAGTTATATTCCAAAAATTATTCTATCGACACAAACGTTATAAGTGATTTGCCTCAGGTGCACTGTGGAGTGCGTCAGACTGTTTTTAATGCAGTGCAGCCGATACCATAGAAATGTGTTAGCCTAGCACTAGCCTAGCACCACGGAACTCTTCAAATATAAGAACAATTACAAATTAAAGCCGCAAGCGGCATCGAACGGCCCTCGCGGGCCGTGCCTCCTTTAGCGCCTCTGTTGCCACAACCCTACCAAGGGCGCCAGCGTTGCCACACTGCATTTTATTGCCCTTATGTGCCATTAATCGTTGTCAGTAAACATCAAAACAACATTTTTAGCCTCTCCATGTGAATAATGGCTCCAGCCTTCAGAGGCCGCTAGCGCGCCCGTAATCTTTTTAATTTCACAATTAGCGTCAGACGGCCCTAACGGGCCGTACTTCCATGACCACTGTCCACAAGCTCCTGACAGGGGGCGCTAACGCGCTGTAATGTTGTATAATGTGAGATTTATGTGTCAGCCCCATTGGATAACATGGGGGGCCCCGGGCGTCCCCATGGCAACACCGTACAAAATACGATATGGGTCTCGTTGGCTTTTTGAATCGGGACGCCATCAACTATTTTTGTACCGAATTTTATCCATTTCCGAGAAACTAATTTTTTTCCCATAATGCATTTTTTCTTCTGCACCTGGAGGGGGCGCTATCGCGCCCAATGTCACTTTTTCACATGTGTTGTGTCCAGGGGTGAAAGGTCAATAAAATGTATATTTCCGATTTTTAATCGGAGTTTGTTTGTGCGAATGGGAGCAATTTTTAGTTTTTGATGAATAGCAAAATTCTTCGTAAAGATTGCGGCTTCGCCGCAAACAAACCGTAAAACTTAGCCAAAAAATTTGAATAACTTTTGATGCCCCACATCTCGACATGAGCTGGAGCGATTTTGAGCTCATTTGGTGAAACGCCCTAGGAGGAGTTTGTTAAAATGCGACGTCAGCGAAAACGCTGACTCAGCATTCTCCGGACTTCCTGTCAAAATGGCGGACTTCCGGTTTGTCAGGGGGCGTGGCCACAATAATATTTTTTGTTTGTCGTCACATGACGAATATCTGTACCGAATCTCTTTGTTCTACGACAAAGTTGACGCTGGCCCCTCCCCCATTGGCGTAATGTATTTTGATTTTTGTAGGTGGCGCTGTCGCGCCATTTTTTATTTCCCCAATATAAAACACACATTTAAATTAATTTTTCACCAAACCTGAATTTTGGGCAAAGTTTGGTGAGTTTTCGACAATGTTCAGGGGGTCAAATTCCTGCTCAAAGAGCAGAAGAAGAAGAAGAAGAAAGTGCTCCGCGCACTTAGGTTCAGTGCGCTGCGCGCACTGCGCTGTGATTGCGATTACAATAGGCCCTTGCGACGGCAGGCCGCTCGGGCCTAAAAATAAAATATTTCCAGAAATCAGCAACACTCTGGATAACTAGGAAATGAGGCCCTATGCCCAAAAAGCCTGAAATATCCCATTAAAACAATGTCATTTTGTCAAATAAATAAATTATAGTTTCATTCTACTCTTTATTCACTGCTGCCTCCATTGACTCTGTCCTCAGTCAATGTGATACAACCCCCCCCCCAAAAAAACATCTTCTATCTGAGTCAATTGTATCCAAAACGTTAAAGTAAGACGTTGGCCATTATTTTAATATGAGACCAAAATAGACTGTGTTCGTGCCCTCGCGGTCTAATCCCCTGTGACAGATCACTAGTTGGAACAAGACCGTGTCAGCTTTGTTTATCAAAGACAGGCCTCTCGGAAATTGGCTCTAACTCATAACCACAGCCAATTGTCCTTGAAAGTGCATTTGACAGGTTCGACTACCATTTCACCAGAACTTAATCAACACAATTATATTTAAGGTTTCGCTCCCTGGACACTTTTTGATTTAAGTGGTAAAAACTCCATTACCAAATTATAGGTGCACGTCTAATTTGAACTATTATATAATTCGTCATTGCTAGAAGATGCTGCTGGAACAAATATTCACGTCTAGCCTGATACATCTAGTCAAGCCAAAAGTGCCAGAAAACAACTTATTCAGCACCTGCCACCTCAGCTTAACAAATAATGCCATTGTTTGCCTGAGCTGGAGCGAACATTTGCCGTGCATGTGTAGCTGTGTGTTGATGCATCTTTTATGTGTGCATTTGGGAGGGGAGATCCAGGGATGGGTGCGCCGCTGTCTAGATTAACCATGTAGTTGGCCGGTCAGGCTCTTAATGAAAACCAATAGAGAGTGACTCCAGTTAAATGAACACCACAAGCCCCACATCGTCTCAATTTACCCCCGCAATGAGTCCCTGTCACTGACCGGAGCGTATTTGAATCAGACGGGAGCAGAGTGGACACATTACCTGCTTCCACTGTTGGGGTTTTCTCTGTTTTTTTTTTTTTCCTTCATTGGAGAGCTGTGTTGCTTCACTGGCTGAGACTCTAAATGCAACTTTACTTCTGGTTTCAATCAAATGACACGTCTGATCATGCTTACACGACCAGTAAACAAACATGGCAATGAGGGGCCGGCAAATGAATTGTCAGAACGCGGGTGACTGTACAACATCAGAGTAGACAGTGGGGTGTTTTATTTTAAAGGCTGGGAAAGGTAAGTGACAAAGTGTCGAAGCAGAAATTAATAAACATCTTTTTTAATTGTTCAAATGTATTGTTGTTGTTTCCTGATCGGAAGGTTGGGGGTTCTGCAAAGTGCTTTGAGTGCCTAATGTAGGTGTTGTACTGCTACATTAGCTGTGACCATTTACCAATAGCATTCCATCATGTAGAAGGTTATATTTCTATTTAGATTTAAGGGGAGACACTACAGGCAAAACTAAATTTTTTCAGTTTTCAGGTTTTGGGCCAAATTGGTCTCTGAACATACAAGCTTTCACCCGGAAACAGAAAATATACCTAATCTTCACAATAACATGTTTAAATATTGCCCTGATTCAATGTTCCCCCATAGACTTATATGGGACATTGCAATTTCAAGGGCCTTTTCTCAAAACACATTTTTCTGTCATTGTGGCGACACTATGTCCACGTCAGTAGGACCTAAAGACAGAGGGATTTTTTATTATCTAATCCCTAGCCCCATTTATTGAGTCTTGAATGTCAAAAAATAAGGCTAAAATTAAATTTTTACAAAATTTTCCACTAAAAAACAGCTTATTTTAAAACTAAACAAGAAATCCAAAATCCCCTCTGAAAACGTCTTGGTAGCTCATTTATCAATAAAATGAAACCATAAATTTGAATGTAGCTCTATCCATTATTCAGATCTAGTCACAGAAAAGATGGGAAATTTGGGGCATTTTTAGGCATAAAACACCTTGTTCTTATATGAAAAGATAAAATGACAATTGCAATGTATTTTTTTTCTCACATTTATGTCAGTGATCTACAGCAAACCTTTCAAATTGATATCTGTAAATATATATTTTTTCCCTATTCACCTGCAGTGTCTCGCCTTAAAATGTGCATGTCCTCTATACGTTTGTTAAGTGGTGACAGCTCTACTTCCGGGTCCGCATAGACCAACAGATGTGCGAGAAACTACAAAAAAAACTCTTCAATACCACAATCAATATTTCTGAAACTTAACAGAGAGTTACTAAACATACATATTTATCAGGCCCATTAGCCAAAAATGCTGTACCTACTGCTTTAAAAGTAATATTTACCAAAATCGCTATATCCGGGTTTAGCGGAGGAAAATGCTAACGTCCGAGTCGGCGCAGTGGCTACGCTAAACCCGGAAGTAGAAACTTAAGTAAATTATACTGTTTTAATGAGTCTGAGAGATAAGTAGGTTCAGTAACTCTCCGTTGAGTTTCAGAAATATTGATTGTGGTTTTTAAGAGTTGTTTATGTTTTTTTCTTGCATATTTGCCGGTCTGCTATAGGACCCGGAAGCGGAAGTTGTGATGTCACACTTAACAAACGTGTAGTTGGAGATGATAGATACAGACGGTGTCTCTAGAATCGCCCATATATGGTCATGTTTGAAAACAGTTAAGGGGGAAAACAATTTGGAGGAAAATCTAAACTTTCTCTAGTTATTCAAAAAACTACTTTAAAGGGACTAGATGCAAGTGAGTCATTGTGTGCTCACTACTGCCATCTCAGGTCTAATGCGTAACTGCAGCTTCTATATTAAGCTCGTGCATGACGGCACTTCAGACCCGAATTAACACCTTTTTGAGTGACAGTGCAGGATTTTAGAGGCAGTTGTGGTGAGCAGGTCTGGGCTCGTTCTACATATTAGGACATGGCTTGAACATGTAGGGGGAGGAAAATACTTCATTTTAACATATTAACTAGACAAAGATTCAAAGACATGGGGAAGAAAGGTGTTTCAACAGCCCATAATTACATTAAAATCGGAGAGCATCGTGCTAATGCTAACGCTAGCTAGCGCTAGCTAAAAATGCCATTTGTTTGCTTCTACTGAACAATTAGCTGTGGAAAAAAAATCATATGGACCCGATTAAGACTTTACTGTATTTGTATGTGATAAATAACTTTGTATTTTGTGGCTAAAAAGAGTGAAGGATGGTGAGGCCACGCCCCCTTCTATGACGCAATGCCGTCTGTATCTATTTTTTAAAATTTACTTGGGTAGCGAAGTATACTCTATGGTACTTGTAAACAAAAACTTGCACAAAGTTCAACATCTTCTTTTTCAGTACAATTGAACACAAAACACAAACAACTCTCTAAAGAAAGGACATCATTAAAAACGTAGGTTGAGGTGTACTTTTTTGTCCCCTCCCCTCCTTCTGAGGTTATGGCATTATCTAATTCTTAATGCAAGCCATTCCGGCAGGGTGACATCATTGATCAACACGGAAAATGTCTACCCATATTGCAGCCTGTAATAAGCACTTTGTAGAATTATGTAGCACAGAGTCTATGATGCAGGCAGGTAAGGTTAGAGTAAAGAGAGGTGCGTGTTAGCTTGGTCGAGCTTGGATAAAGTAAGTCAACAGGTCAGCGAGTGTTATCTGAACAGGTATTTGACCTGTCTGACCCGACTGTGTTACGACTAGACTGGCAACATGATCTTCACCTGACCGAGCTGAACGCTGACTAATTCAACCGATAGAGCCACCGGGGCAGACAGGCCGCTTCCTCTATCTGCCACTTAAACTTAGATGGGCACATGACACTTAACCTGCTCATCTTTCAGTATGTTCTTCCAATTAGCCGGGAGAGGAGATAGTGAACATCATCTGAAGAGAGAGTGGCAGTAAGCACAGATACAGGAGACTTTGAGCTCCCCTAATGAGTTTGAAATGTGAGCACAGCACCATCTATTCCACGGTGCCGCCTCGGTCCAATCAAAACAAATCCACTCACGGACCTTCTCTTTCGCCTTAAGTGTCCCACTATCACTGCTTAGCGATACAAGTTTAGTGTTTCCTTTCCGATCCATCTAGACGATTAAAGGCTTTTACTATTAATGTTAAGCAACTTCTTCAATTGCTGTGTCCATATCCACTGTCGCCTCCGGAGATGCAACATGCCGACTCGGTGCCCAACGGACATCACACGGCAAATACTTTGTGATACATAAAAGATTACTTGTCATTTCTGGGATGATTATTTTTTGACTTCCTTGGATTTATCTTATTGTTGCATTTTCGCTTTTCTTTTAGGAATCGCGGTTTCTGCTAGCGTAGCATAGTCAGCGGTAGACTAGGAAGGAATTGCCCAAGGGTTGATTCTTGAGCAACAAGTCATAGTTTGGTCCCTCTGAGTAGAAATAGAAATAGTATCCTGCCCCGATAATACACGGTACAGCCTTGATGATTCCAGTAGCTGTCGTTGAAGTATTTTGTGCGATTCTACAAGGGCAGGCATCGCGGCTAGAACTTTCGCTCGCTCGAAAAAGTAAATGCGCAGGCCAGACAGTTGAAATGCACACCAGAAAACGTATCACTCGAGCCACCTTTGATACACACTATTGCCTTCCACACGGTTACCCTAGCTTCACACAGTGTAACCTCTCTCAATAATTACCTCAGCTTACACATACACACACACACACTGAGAGGTCAGGTGACGAGGGCAGTGCGTGGGGAGCGTCTAACATGGCAAGCGTTGTCTCTCGTATCAAGAGAAAAGGCACTCTAACCTGGGTCTATACTATATACAATAGGACTGATAGGGAGCGGTGTATTTGAATACTTTGGAGTTTGCGGAACACCTATTGCGCTTAGATAAATGTTCCATAATCGTAAATGTCACGTTCTCCCTCTTTAGCATTACTGGCATATCTACTGTGACATACCCCTAATATCATCAGGGTCTAATTATGAGCCAGTGCAGAGTGTGTTTTGCGGACATCATCCATCATACTCAGCTAATACTGTCTGTGCCCGTGTAAAACCCTCGTAATCACGGGCCGTCACAGGTCCCATTTGTCATAGTCTCCGGCTGACTGCGTTTGCACTAATCACCACTATTATAACCATATCAATACTCCTGAGATGCCCCACTGGGACGTCCTCTTAAATGCAAAAGAACAACAAGCTTTTTATTATTGAGTTAAATGTGATATGCGGATTCACTTTCTCATCCGGCACAGGTTGGACTGTGTTATGCAGTGTTAGTTGCAGCTTTTTTGGGGCTTTCCTTTTTTGTGCTGCGCGCCCACTGACTGTTGTGTTACAGGAGCGCACTTTGGAGATCTCGCAGCTCCTCGACTTTGCGCATTGAAGTGGGAAGTACGTGGTGTGGAGAAACGCTCATGGCCAATGGCGGAGTTTTGCACAACAGTCTTTTTCCTTCAACCAGGCTCCGCGGCAGGGAAGGGGCGAGGTGGAGCGAGAGGGGTTGTGGGGGTGAACATGGCTTTTGTTTTGGTTGTTTTAGCACAATTATGAGCCTATAATGCTTAAAGGGGCTAGAAACAAGTTGGCCATGTTATACTCACTATTGCCACCATACATAAAACTGCACCTTCTATATTAAGCTCGTGCATGACGGCAATTCGGACCCGAAGGAACAACTTTTTGAGTGCAGGATTTTACAGGCAGTTGTGGTGAATAAGTCTGGACTACTTTTACACATTAAGACATTGCTTGAACATGTAGGGGGAGGAAAATACATCATTTTAACATTTTTAAACTCTATATAGTCCCTTTAAGGAAGAACACAAAGCAGCACAATACGAGCGATCGCTGTTATTGTTTACTTCCGCAATTTTCGCAGGATGTTTCGGTGAATGGTAGGCAACAGCTGATGCATCCAACTCTAACTCGGTTTTATAAAATGATAGATCTGTTACAGCGCAAAGGAAGCAATGCCCTGTTTATCATAGGATTTTAATAAAATGTTTATCGAATATGAAAACGTAAAATGCCTACCACGGCCAACGGATGTGACGACATCGCGATCGCTCGTATGTAAACAAGGAAATGAATGAGAGCTCTCAGTGCTGCTTGTAATAAACCACGCCTCAGTCGGGCCTCTTCTGTTTTTATAAGCGACGCCCTCTCACCAGTGGCACGTGCACATAGCGCAACAGCTGCGCCACTCAGAACATAACCACAGTGTTTAGAGTGTGCGCTGTCCTTGCGCCAAGCACATTCGCTAGTTTCTCTAGTTAGACATCAGCACCACTGTCGGCCATATTACTTTGGCACCTGAGAATTTTGTAAAAAACAAACAAACAAATAAATAAATAAATAGTTAAAAGCTCTACTGCAGGGGTCATGATTTACGAATTCCCAGCAGCCTTTTGTGCATTTCTATTAGTGAAAAAATATGTCTATTGGTTTTGGCAAAGCTCTGTTGATTACACGCTAATTACAGCAATACAGTCATTGCAACATAATTAAAAATAATAAAAAATCCTCAGTGCCAATTCATCAGTGTTGCTTTTTCTGTGAGATAGGGAGAAGGTGGCAAGCGGTGTGGTCACTTACACCAGGCAACACTATGCGGCCTTCCCTGGCTCCGTATATATTTTGGATATTTATTTTTTTATATTTTAAATACTGGACGATGATGATTAATAGTTTGAAATGACAAGCCAAAAAGAAAAAAAGAAAAATAAGAAAGTGAGAGTATTATACTGACGACTTAGATTGTACAAACAATCATATCAAACATAAAATGAGCAAATGTTTCGGTGTCTTTAGGAAACAGTTACAGGCTTCAGCTAACATTGTCAGATACACGTCATTTCCATGTCCCTTTCTTTTATTCATGCGAGGTCTTTTCCCGTAATCTTTCTTTCTCTGCCGCCCTTGTCCCTTCATTGTCCCATATCGCCTCGGGCCGGTCACTTGGTCTGATGGGTCCCGGCAGGAGGCCGTATTCAGAAAGCATGAGTATCAGGAGAATAAAGCATTACACGGACTCATCAGCCAACGTTATAATTTTAGCATTTATCACACTCACGGCCCTTTAGCGGTATCACACAGACTTTACGGCTTTTACATCATAATCTTTCTATTGAGATGTGTTTATTGAGGAAATCGGAAATCTTACCGCAAATTGTTTTCAGGTATGCACAGTGCACATTTGAGATGACATCAGGAGCAGGCAGCGCCACTTGGGAAAGGCTTTTACCTGAACCGAAAGCAACAATCCCATGCATTTGAGAACGTGTTTGGAGATTTCTAAACAAAAGGGTTTGCATGTTTCATACAGGCTAATTATGGAGACATGCAATTCAATGTGCAGCCTTATATTTCACAGCGTTGCATTGTTACAAGATGAAAACACAAGGTTGGCAGGTTTGATTTTAATGATTCATTTTGTTATTATATTTTTGACATTAAATCACCAAAATATATCAAGCCTTCGCGACCGTTTTCTTGCAGCTTTTTCTTGCATCTCCATAATCTCTATCTAGGAGCTTGGCGGCTTCACTGCACCGTGTTATGAAGTAATAAAGTGGTGTGCATACTTTTCTTTTTTCCGAGCGAGAGAAAGAGATGATACAGTAGTAATTATGGGGGCCGTGTGATGGGATGGTCTTCTCTTGATAAACTAGATTGGCCATTCATTAACGGCCTGCCAAACAGCCCGGTTCACGCACAGCAGGCGTAGGGAGACAATAGAGGAGTCTGATTCAATCTGGGCTTGTACTTACCGACAACAATGAGATAATCAAATAGAGCATTACGCTGCAGGCCCGAGCGCGCGCAAGGCCCGCGCGTCTCGTGAAGCTTTTTCTTCCATCCTATAAAATTCTTCATTTTGTGTTCATTACAAGAAAATGTACTCCGAGGTGCCTGGTTTGATTTGTGAAACTCCAAAGCTTTTGTTCGGTTTACAACAGTCGCTGAAGCACTTTGCACTGCTACAGACATTTTCCAGGACTGAGATTTCGATTGTAAGGTACAACTTGACTTTACTGCACAGTAACAGCATGTGAACAGAATGGACATAGCATGGCTAGTGATAGCGAGAGATAGCGAGGGATAAGTCATTATTAAAAAAATAAAATAAATTCACAGTTCTTTACATAGGGTTGTTTAGAGCTAGGGTAGGGATGAGTCATAATACCATAAAATCAATTATGCACGTCCCTTATTTCTATGTCATTTACATTATGTCACTGTATATACTTTAAAGTTCCACTGTATTACTATGCTTTTACTGTACTGTAAAGCACGGGTTCCCAAACTTTTCGGGCCGTGACCCCCAAAGTTTCCAGACCCCCCCCCCCCCAGACACTGTAAAATATAATTCAAATATAAAAGAAATACAGGTGCATGACGTTGAAAATCTGGTTTGCTTTGTTAGTAAATCCTGATTTGTGCCTTGATTTCACTAAAATGTATTATTATAGATTTCAAAATAATAATACCTTGAAATAATCTCGCGATCCTCACCTTAGTGTTTCCCAACTCCCACATTTATTAAAAATAATATTGGAAAAAAAAAATAAAAGCACCAACTTGTGAGATGTCGAAAAATCGGAGCAGCACTTGTCACATGATTTGTATACGGTACAATGTAACATAATATTTAGTTCTGGAGGCAATGGCTATAAAGAAGCGCTATAACATACTGCAGGTGGGGACAAAAAAAACATCTGTGTAAATGTGTGTAATTTATAGGCGCCAGACAAGCAGATCTCAGCGTAGATGTAGAAGTGGTCCCGCCTTTTTCCCCCCTCTGCCTCTCAGCAGCACTTTGGTATCTGTGTCTGTCTCTCAATTGATATGTGCTTGATTCCCCGCAGCCCCCTCCGGCACCCGCTGGGGAGCCTTTTTAAATTTTACGCTTGGCTATATCTGTTTAACTCGCTGTTTACCCTTCTGACAACAAGGCGCACACACCACATCGCGGAAGAGCGGGATACACGGGGAGGAGGGGGGGGTGCAACACCCCACAGTCTCCCGGGAATTAGGTATAATACGAAACAATGGAAGACGCACCCGAGCCATGGTGGAGGAAAGGGGGGGGGGTCCTCTTTAGAAATCTGAAAAGCACATGCGGAGGATAAAATGTAGTTTGTTTGTTCCTTTGCTCAAACTTAGGTGCCCCGCACATTAGACAAATAAGTCAGAGGCATTATGCTAATAAGGACCCCCTTCCCCTGCTGCAGCCCCCTATCGGCTCCACAGTTAATACTGACAGGTCCACACTAAAAGTGTGTGTGTTCCCTGTTAGTTTGAGTGGAAATCAAAAGAAATTGAGAATCATTATTTTGTAACATTAATTATTGATATGCGGTATTTATTTTTTGATGTAGTTACAATACATGAAGAACAAAATGATGCAGCCTATTTCTTCGAAGACAAAAACATGAAAAACAGTCACACTTTGAAAATACAGGCTTTATACCGGCCGCAATTAAATGTCATTTCAATACCAAAATTGTTTTAATGCTTAAACTTAAACAACTAAAATACTAACTATACTAATACTAATATAACTGAAATATGTCATTTCATGGGATGCAAACATTCCATCAAACATACGAATGAGGGATTTTGATGATCAAAAGAAAATTGGAAAGCTTTGACAAAAAAGTGTAAATTTTCAGCCAAAATTTGCAGTTTAATGTGTTAAAGCAGAACTAAGTAACTCATGCCCCTAGAGGCCATAAGCACCACTGCAGGTGTCGTAGCATGTTACGTTTTTTTTACTCATTAATTGTCTGTGAGGGTAAATACCACGCTGACAGACAGACAAATGGACAGAGGGATATTGTACATCCAATTACACAATGGAGATCATTTTATTCACTCAAACTTAGCTGCAAATACTGTTTAAGTGGCGCTAGCCCGCAGTTAGCTTTGCCCGTTAGCCTGCTAGCTTCTTCTTTGTGATGACTCCTACCCGGTGGCAGCGAAGTTGCAAGTGCGGTTTTCTGGCCAGAGACACCAGGGGGAGATGAAAGACCTCCCAATCATCCCATTAACACTTGTATTAACCCCAGAGGGACAACGAAAAGGATTTGTTAAGGTAAACAAGTTACTTAGTACTACTTTGTTTTTTGTATTTCCGACAAGCTTCGGCGGTGAAAATATTTGAACAATGGCATTATGTGTCAAAAAAGGCATTTGAATCAATTGAATGCTTTTTTTTTTACATTTACTGCCTTTTTGACTTACAGTTTTTAGCCCCTGAAACCTCAAACTCCATCCCAAACGCTCACTCTGCGACTCCAGCCTGATAGAAATGTAACTAAAGCGAGCGGTAATTGATCAGTGATGGCCATTCTTCTGGTGAAGCAGGCGTGACTGAAGGAGGTCCGATCCGTCACTTGCCGTGTCCGTCCCCTGCGCCCCTTCCTCGTGTCCAACCCTCGGCCGTAGACGCCACAGGCCATAAGGTCAAGGCCGGGGGGTCAAATTGGCGACACCGAAGAGTTAGAGCGCAGCCCGCCCAGTTCTTTTTTTTCTCCGTTTAAGCAGCTGGAAAGAATGTGATTGTTGAGTTAGATTGATCTCCGTTGAATAGCGGTGTACGTGTGCGCCGCCGTGGCCATAACAATGCATTTCAATAGGTCTAATGTGAAAGCTGTCAATACTGCTGATTCCAAGCCCAGGGCCTCAGAGGTTATTGCCCTTTGACGTCCCTTTTTTTTTTTCTTAGATACTGTATGCTGGGGAAGCCTAGTGTGTGCGTTGGTTAATTGATAGATGTTGACTCAAATGTGGAGGCCACAAGGCAGAAAGATAACCGTGTATTGATCAGTTCTGACATGACTGTCATCTGTCTACCCAGTGCAATTTTCGTATTATTTTTGATTGTAACATCCCCAGGCCTACTGTCCTTTAGACACATGTGAAAAAAAACGTTTAGGTATACCTGAATCCAAGGTCAAAGTGTGTGCTACATTTGGCAAAAGATGTATTTGTTTAAAGGTACACTGCGCAACATTTTGGACTATACTGTTGCAAAACAAAACATGCTTCTAATGACAGAGATAGTGCTGTTACTGCAGTGTGTAATAAAAGAATTGACTTGGATGAATTAACCTGTTTAAATCTCAAATGCTGCTGCCTTTCGTCACATCTCCATGGAGACGAGCTGGAGACGTACCCACTCCCAGTGAAGTTTACAGTCATATCTTTAGCAGGGATGAGCCTCATAAATGTTTGTTTGTACATTTATGAGGTATTTTTCAATTGAATAAATGCTTGTATTTGAATTGTATTTATTGGATGAAATTCTACGCAGTGTGGCTTTAACCTCTTAACTCCCGCCTGAACCGAAAGGATCTTTTTCCTCACGTCATCAGATTTTTTTTCACTCATTTTTTGTTGGGTAGTCAACACATTTTTGTAACGTTTTTGTCATTTTTTTTGGGTCATTTTTGTGTCATATTTTTGTCATTTTTCGTCAATTTTTTGTCAATTTCTTGTGACATTTTTGCCACTTTTTTCATCAATTTTTCGGCACTTTTTTGTCAATGTTTTGTTGCTATTTTCACAGCTTTTTTCCAGAAGCTTTTGGACTGGGGTAAAGCCAAACTGGAGAAAATGTGTTCGGTTCAGGTGGGAGTTAAGGCGTTAAGCGATTGGTTTTGTACTTTTGTTCAACTTTTGTTCTACTCCGATAACCACTCATTACTCGCTACTGTGCACACATTTGTTTTCATTTTCCTCTCTTTCACCTCCTCACAACAATCATGAATAAAATATAAAAACGTGAGAAACACTAGGGGCGGGGCTTTGTATGGCTACAAAATAATATCTCGATTTTGTTTTCCAACATATGAACTTAACAGTGATGTGAAGCTAAAGTCATCACAACATTCATTACAGGCCTTATCACATGAGTCGAGCTGAGAGGCGGCAGTGGAGAAAAACGGCATCGCACACTCAGAAGCCTTTCATTTTATTTTATTTTTATTTACGAAACCAAAAAAGATAGTGGTCATGTTCAATTCTTCCATTTAGCTGTTTCTTACATGATTGTTTACTTTATTACCACAACCCGAAAACACTCAAATCCTTCCGGTACTGTTTTTGTGACAAACAAAATGTGTATGAAACTCTTTTTTCTCTGATCTTATTTTTGTCCACTTTGTCACTTTAATTCTTGCATCACTGCTTCTGTTGCGATAACTGGATATACAGTATATTGTCCTTGTTCACCGATGGAAGCTTTTAAATTCAGTTTGATTTAAGAAATCAGTGGTTGATATAGTGAGCACTTTACTCCATTATCACTGGCCGATGGGACCCTGGTGGCAGCGCGGGTTCTTAACCATTTCCACTGTGTGTAAGTATCAGCGTGGCTAAATGAGGTCTTATTGAGCCTCTCTGACTGGAGGGTCCCAGCGGTGTCTCGTCTCAGAGCTGTGGATCATTTGCGCACAAACATGGGGCCCCGCGCGGTCACAAGGACGCGCATAAGCCCCGCGCCATTATCAAAAGATCCTCGGATCCTCCTCAAGCTTCGCACTCAAGTGGAGTTCCATTTGCTTTTATTTACAGTCAATAAAAGCTTTCAATCGGCTTTGAACGGGCTGTCCTTCACTTCGCTGGCCCAAGTGACGTAAACAGGGGGGGGAAAAAAAAGTTAGGGGCATGCAAGAAAATGTTTGTATTTTATCACACACTGTGTTTCTTAAATGCAAAAGAATAATAATGATAATACAAAAATCCACCGAAAGGACTAACGCTGTAGTAATAAAGACGCGGAGCAGCTCCTCGATTTGCCATCATTTGTTGTTAAACCAAATTGCTTCCCATTACTCCTCAGTTTATACTTGTATAAACTCATTCCGCGTTTTCATTTAAAAGGCTTATAATATTAGAAAACGGCGTTCAAAAGGCATCTCAGCACCCTTATTTTATTTCCAGCTTGGCGTTCGATTTCACAGTTGACTGGTGTTCTTTATGGATATCACAATGTGCATGGCGTACACGCTCTTAAGCCGTGATATCTCTAAAACAGTGGGGTCTAAATGATATTACCTGTGTTCGCAATTGTGGAATATTTGTACGCGGAGTCACAGGCGCAGACTCGCATGTGTATGAGCATCGGAATGGTTTTCTAAGTGATCACATTTGTCCTCTGAATGTAAACTAGGTCTGCGTGATTCCCCACAGACAGCCGGCTATGGAGATATTACAGGATTTGTGCAGGTACCCTCTGTGTCAGCGCGTCTCTGTGCCAGTAGGATATTATGGAGATCAGGCGCAGGCTGGGAGCCTCCGAGGCTATTAGCTCATCTGGATTGTATTGAGACGAGGGTATGTACACATCTGCTGATGACACCAGAGGATTGGGCATTGTGTGAGTTGATCTCAGACATACCTTGATTTTTTTTTTTTTGCAACTATCTGTGCTTTTGAATATGTGCATGTCTGTGTAAGGCTCCAATTTGAGAGTAATTTGGAGGCCTTGTTCTTGTTGGCAAATTGCTCAGCTGTGGTGAAACAACTGATAACACAATATATGCAGCACAAAATATTTGTTTTTATATTCATAGAAAGAGCTTTTTTCCATCAAGGGACTTATTGCTATGAAAAAGTAACACATCTGCGTATGTGAATTCTGAAATGAACAATAAATATAGGGGACTCAAAGAAGGAAAGATTAACCAATACAGCAACACATTCTCCCAGCCCCGCTGAATTAGGAGCACATGCATCTTCTGTTCGGTTGTCTAACTGGCGGCTTATTGTGAATGGACTCATTTGAAAGCCATCTTATAAATGTTGTATTTCTTTGAAGTGCAATGCCTGTTGATCTGCTTATTTTCAATGCATTAGCATCAGCTGCATTGCACCACTGAGTTTTGTTGTAGTTGCTTTCTACTCCCCATTCTCCCTTCTCCTTTTGACTTCTCTTTTACCCTGAAGATCAGGGTCAATTGATGAATACAAATGCCACCTAATGTCCCATCAAGCAGACAAAATGTAGAAAAGAGTAGGGGGGGAATGAAATAAAGAATGAGGGTGCGCCTTTTGTGCCAACGTCTGCAGCTTTTTGCCTCCTTTGATTGATACGGCATCAGAAGTGACTCGATTAAACAGTGGCTCACACTGCATAGATTCCTACTTAAAAGTCTCAGGACCTGTAAATTATTTATTGATGTCTATTCCAATCTACATCTGGGCGGGTGGAGGACTGGGCTGTGCATGCGGGCGGGTGGGGGGGTTGGAGAAGATGGCTGGTGCTCTGGCATTGCCTAGAGGACCTTGTTTTCCATGCACACTTGTCCACCTGCCTGTCTCCTCTAATGGGGCTCAGCGGGGAGCAATGAATAGACCTCAAAGTGGCATCGTAGCACTAAAATTGCATTGTGGCAACTCTGCATACACGCTCCTCTGTTCTCCCACTGTCCTTCCTTCTCGTGCTTTCATCTATAGGATAAGAAAAACGAGAGGCATGTACAGTAAATCTACAACACAAGTAAAACACACGCACACACACACTCACACTCACAAGCTATCAAGTAAAGCATGCAGCCAGGTAAGTGAGAATATAGGGCAATCTCCTCTGCAAGCAAGTAGGAAGGAAGTAGGATAGGGAAATACAAGTCTGATTTGTTTCACAATAAATTATGGATGTAATACAAAGGAATTATTCAAACACTTGACTGGAATCACCTGTGGATCGCATGTTTTGCTAAAGATTTCTTTTTTTCATCATTTAGAAATAATAATGAATCGATGTTCAGTTTGTTATTTTTTTTTTTTTGCAAAATTTGCTTAACAAAATGTGATTTATAAGTAAATGGAAAATGGTCTCAACTTATATAGCGCTTTTCTACCTTCATTAAAGGAACAGGCCACCATTTTTCCATACTGAGATACAGTTTGTTCTTACCTGAGCTTAGACGAGTTGATACGTACCTGTCTGGTCTTTGTGCGTGCCCTCAGTCACGCAAAACGACCAAAGATGTTGTTAGCATTTGGCCTCTCCCAGCATATTCCTATAGCTCCAAACGGGAGTGAAGTTGGAAGCTACCACGCTCTTCCACGGGCACAAAGACCAGACAGGTACGTATCAACTCGTCTAAGCTCAGGTAAGAACATATCACAGTATGAAAGAACTGTGTGCCTTCAGTCACGCAAAACCACCAAAGATGTTGTTAGCATTTGGCCTCTCCCAGTATATTCCTATAGCTCCAAATGGTGTGACGTTAGCTGGGATTCAAATCCCCGACCTTCCAATCATGAGACGACCTGCTCTACCTGCGCCACCGTCGCCAAAGTAATGACTTATACAGTTGGTGTCACTCAGCCGTAATTAATAATGCTCAAACAAAATGTGGATGTTCAGAGGTCGAGAGCTAAGAGCTAAACCAAGTCTGAGTCTGTCCTCTAGTCAGGACCTAGAGTTAAGTCATTCAAGTCTTTAATGTTTTTTTTTTTTTTATGTTAAGTTGAGTCCGAGTTCAGGACTGGAGCACTAAATCTCAGATAATGTGGCTCAAATAATGCTTGGAGTTTAGGGCACTTGACTTTGGGAATGGCTGGCCTAGAGGCAGGAGACTTCTGTCGCCTGCATGAAATATTTGCTGGATCAAACATTGCTGCGCTGAACAGCGGATTCATGGCCAGGTCTGAAATAGCATTTAGACCTTGAGAGCTGAGAGACTGGATGAAGGTCTTTGCCTTTGGTTGGATGAAGTTTGTTGCAAAGTGGGGAGTTCATTTACTTTGACTTGTGTAGAGCAGATAGCTTTAGCTGCGGAGGTTGACCCATGTTTCTTGTGCTGCTGTTTATTGTAGACCTGTCCTCTTGGCCAGGTATTGATTTCTGCCTGGATGAGATGGGATAGTCCCAAAGACTCGGTGACAGATGGGTGAAGAACAATGGAGGGGAAACTGGAGGAGTGTAGCTCTTGTCCTAACACAGAGGCAGTTGTCTGATATTGTTAACTCCACCTTGACCCACACTTATTGGTTCCACTCATAATAATTTCTGCTCTGTTTAGCTTGGTGGCACCGTACCATAGCGCTTCATCTATTCTTCTGAGTGATGCATTGGCACTTAGCCCTATAGCTACATAAACTGGCCCTGCAACATTATGCCACACTTACCCTATTTTGTGTTGAATGTATACATCACTTTGTCATTGGATGGAAATCGTTGCCGAAATTTTGGCATCCTATGGCTCTGGTCATTTGAGAAACCGATGTTACGATCTGCATAACTATTGTGATTTTTGCTTGCACTTCAGGGCATTTCACAATTTCATTTTGTGGACAAAAGTGGGTAAAACATTCAGAAAACAGAAAAGTTTCTATTTCTCTTTCGTGTACCACTCCCATTCTCCATTCACATGCTGCGAGTGCTTCTCTCCAACCTGCTTTCATTTCAACGCAAATGATACTCTTTGTGCGCCCTTTATCACAAGCGCACACCGTCTTGACCCGGGACTTTTTCTCTATCAAGGTTGTATACTTGATCGTTCCTGGTTAAGTGCCCAGTGAAAATCACAAAGCGCGCACACCTCGCCGGCCCTCTGTCAACTTAACGGCATGCCGATCAATGGCAGGAGGTCAGCCCGGTGATGGAGCCGTTGCTCGGTGTCTGTATACGTGTTCATTTGTGTGTGTCCGTCTGATAGAGAGCAGGGCTTAAGACTAGGGAGCAATTGAAAGGGGGGGTGTGTGTGTGAAAAAGTGTCCAAGATTCATTTTTTTCCTCCTCATCTGCTACCAGAGCAAGGGAAGCCGCTGTGTTATTTTTCTTGGCTTTAGCCCTCACGGCTCTAAGTGGGTATTGATCAGGTGCCTTAATGCAAACCTGTCAAATTAATTTTGCAGAGGGAGAAGGCTATGACTGTGGTGAGATTGCTTCAACATCCAAAGGGGGGGCAGATGGATGGATGGAAGGATGGGAGGAAGGATGCAAGTAGTGGGCAGCCTATGAATTTTAATCATCGTTTAAATAGGAAACTCAATTGGATTATGTTCAGCAAATTCTCTACCTTAATGTGTTTGTCGCTATAAGTTCAGCGATATACATGATCCAATACTGTTTAACATTTGTCGCAGTTCAATTGTGGGATCATCTTTGGATTAATAGAAGCATTATTACAGGAACCGTTAAGGATGAGCGTAGGGATGGGCGTATCGATGACAAAGTTTCAATATATTGATACACATCTGTATTCATTTAAGTCTCAATCTCGGGATACTGGGGGACGACGAGTGTCAGTGATAATTGGCGTTTGTAAAATAAAAGGTGAGGAAGCAGTTATGGACACAAAAGGACGACTTCTGAGCCAAAACATCCCCACAGCAGCAGACGCTTGGACTGAGCCTCCCATATCAGCCTTATCAACCAATTACAATAATGAGTAAGCAATTTTAGACATTGATATCGATTGCCTTTGCATCCATCCATAAAGTAATGTATCGATTGCAAAAAAAACAAGTGTATGTATCACTACTAGACGTAATGTTTCACAGTTGGCCAGAGTTGTCGAGGTGAAGTGCCTTCAGATGAAAAGTCAGATGAAGAGTCTAAGTCTAAGCAGCGTTCGATCAGAACATATAGTCCAGGAGACTTTTCAGAGTCCGTTAGCCTGTTCAGTGAATTTTCCCTACAGCCGTTAGCATTAGCCACCAAACATCGCAAATGAGGCACGATCCTGATCTTTTCAGCTGTTGTCAACCCATCAACCACATTTAGGCGAGGTCAAAGCCTTGTTAGAAATCATTAACGAATGTACAAACCTTTTGAGATTTAACTTTAGATACAAACTAGCGTCCTCTGAGCTAAATGCTAACTCAAATTCAGTTACGTTTTTTGCTTTTTTTGTGGGGTCGGATACACATCCAATGGCCACTAAACTTCACATAAACTGATAAAGGAACCACAGAAATGATGTAACTGCCATGAAAAGGACAAAACTTCACATGTATTGGTATTGAACCTGCATTCCTTATACATTTGTAGTGGATAGAAAGTTCCATTTAAATCGGGTCCGGGATTTGACGGCTGACAAGTTTGTAGGAACAGGCTCAGATAGCTAAAGGCATTTCTGTGATTAAACGCTACTATCAGGTCACAGACCCATAGTTTGAACACAATTTTAAATTAAAATTGTTGTGCTTGGGTCATATTGGGTTTATCTTGCTTTAAAAAGTTGTTTTGTGTTTCATCCCGATACGAACACATTTGTGAGGTGCCTCTCTGTTTAGATTTAGTTAAATGTCGATTTGGACCTCTTCACTCTAAAGAATTAAACGCGGCCATAAGTAACTTTTTTACGGCAGAGGATAGAGGGGATTGTGCGGGCTTAAGGTAAGGAATAGTGTGCATCTGCATGTGATCTAGAGCTACTCCTCTGTCCATCTATCAGAGAGTTTTACGTTGTATGCAGGAGCCAGTACCCCCTCTCCATCGACCGCCTCATGCTTTTAGGTGTGCTTTATGACCCATGTATTGCACCATGGCCAAGCACTTACACTCTTCACACAGGCAGATCAGGTATGCTGAGGTGGGAATTGCAGACTTTTGGCGTAAAAAATTACTCAAAATGATTCAGTTGAGCTGGTTGTGTTCAGGTTGTTTTTGTATTCAAGGGAAGGCAAGGCAATGTTATTTATACCACGCATTTGGTACACAAGCCAACGCCTTACAAAAAGACATGCGGATTTACAATCAGGTTAAGTTAAGGCAAAGCACATAATAAAAACATGAAGACATGGGACGGGGGCGTGGTTAGGGAGGGGTATGTGTGTGCAGTTGTTTACAATCCGGAAAGTCAGTGTTATGCAAAATATGACCCAGAGAGCTCAGTCCATATCTGGTTTAGCTCCGTGGCTTGGCCTTGAAGGGAAAGTGATGTAGGAGAGATAAGGTCCAGCTGCTTCAATCTGCTCTCTCAGTAGGAAGAGAATTATTTCAGTTTATAAATGTATAATTCATTTGCTTTTACTTACTCCAGAGCAGGTAGTTCCCCCACAGTTCATCTCTTTTCCTCCCAAAATATAGTCCACCTATTGTCCGTCTCCACAGCGAGCTGCCAGGTCGAATACAACTAAAGAACCACCACACCCTAATAAAGTACACCTTAACCTTAACCTTAAATATTATACAAAGACTTTTTAACAACAGCTGTTTCCGGTTGGGTACTCACTTCAAGAATACACACGATGCATCTCTTGTTAGGAAAATATTTAGGCAGCATCTAAAACAAGTTAACGCCTGGTGAATCCCTGATCCCCTCAGAACTCGGAACGTAAGCAGGGTAGGGCCTGGTTAATGCCTGGATGGTCGACTGCCGGAGAACATCAGGAAGCCTGTGTGAGAGTATGAATGAGTAAGCGCTATGTAACACTAATGCATTATCAGTATTAATATATATAAAAAAAGAGGCGAGAACAGGAACTACTTCAGCTTTAACATAGTTTCACAGCGTAGTGGTATGGACCGGTTTATACTAAAAACGCAAACCTACCGTCAGCCAATGATTGCGTCTGCCAGGATCACAGCTTAAGATGGATACAAACTATGGCCACACCAGAAAAACGAGTAACACAAACTTAGAGTATACTTCCTGAGTAAGCCCAAGTACCAACAGTGGTGCACATACTATAGTTTGAGAAGCACCATGTCTGTCTTGCTTATACTATTGTGTAGGCCTTCAGCTGCTCCGTGTGAATGAATGAAAGAAAATGTCTTCCTGTGGGAGTTTGCTCCTCTCCTGTTTTGCTTGTCCTATTCATTGAATTTTCTTATATCGGCATGGTATCGTATCATATCGTAATGGCAAATCTTTTATGAATTTAGTTAACCAAGGACACTTTGTTTATAATCCCATTGGTCTCATGATAAAATTAACACATACACACACACACACACACACACACACACAAAAAACTGAAATACTGGCAATGGCTCGTAAGAATGTACTTCATACGAGTCTAACAGAGCTTCAGTTTTTTTTTTTTTCCAAGCCTATAAATCCACAAAACTTTATTTGTCTTATTTAATTCCTTTTCTTTACTCTGTTTTCTCCTCATGCAAATCTCTGTGTCACTTCAATTTGAATGAAGCACATTCACTCTTTGTCAGAGCACCAGAGTCTTGATTCAAGCTTTTCAAATAAAAAGCTCAATGTAACATAAATTTGCCATGCAGGTCGTCCATTTGCATATTCCCACAAAAATCTCGCTGTGCTTTCCCCCGTCTCTCCGGGGTGCTCCCAAACACAACCTTCATTTGAATACTAACAGAAAATGTCTGACTAGCTTGCAAGTTGCGGCACCACTTGAGAATCAGATATGTTTGGTGGGTGATTGTGTGTGCATGAGCCTGGAATGTATTTGGTGGGTTGTATATTGGCTGGTCGGTCGTCTAACATGGGTTCCATTACTTCTCTGTAGCTTTCATCTGCCGCTGGAGTAAAAAGATCTTACTTGAATAAGCTGAATAAGAACTCGCACAAGAAGTGCACACAGACTTCAAAGTATCATGTGGCTGAGAGTACAGCAGTAATTCAAAGAGGACTTGTCATTCTAAGCAATCCTATAGCGCTAAGGATGAGTGATGCTGGAAAATATGGTCTGAGATGTACAGTATACAAGGCAAGGCAATTTGTAGAGCAGTTCATACACAAGGTATTTCAAGTGCTTCATAGTTATATAAAATTACAAGAAGGCAGATAAAATCAATCCATAAAACATCAATATATTCATCAATTAATTGCACTAAAAGCAAAGAGTGCAGATTAAATACTGCAGTTCTCACATGCAGTAAAAAATGGATTTGAACATTGTCAGAGTTGAGGTCGGTCTCACATTCTCTGGGAGTTCATTCCAGATTTTCGCTGTGTAAAACTTAAACACAGCCTTGCCATGTGGGAGCCACCAGGACACCCCTCCCTGAGGTTCTCAGAGCTGAGATGGTTCAAACGGCTCTGACATATCAGATGTACTTTGGCACCAGACCACAAAGAGACTTGTAACAAGCAGAGCCGTTTTAGACTCTTTTCTCTGAGCGACGGGAAGCCAGTGGGGAGACCGGAGCACTGGACTAATATAGTCGTCTTTCCTGATTATAGTCAGGACTGAGCAGCAGTGTTCAGCAGTCGAACATCTCGTGTAAAAGGAACACTGCAGCAAAACAGCAATTCCACTCTATTCCTCCACTCGAATAGTCGATCAATTAAAGCAGACATCATTTTTTTCAGGCTCATGTTAAAATAATTTTGAGCTTTCAAAAAAAAGAAATCCATTCTTAGCCTGATTAGATATATTGAACCCCCAATTTTGATTGATTGTATTATTATTATTATTAGATTATTCTATTAATACTAGAGGTGGGCATAGATTATTTTTTTTAAATCTAGATTAATCTAGATTAATTCTGAAATTAATCTAGATTAAAATGGCTCGCTTGAATTCTGCCGAAACCATTCAGAATATGTGTGCTACCCAAAAAATGACTAAAAGTAAGTCTTTGAGAACGAGTTTCTCAAGTCAGGCGGTGCGTTAGACCAGGACTTTTATCGATACCCCTTATCGATCCGAGACTTTAATGGTGCTCTTATCGGACTTTAAAATAAAAAATAAAAACGTTAGATAGAGGCTACTGTATATAGGCAATGTAGCCTAGGCCACTATTTTTGATTTAACTTTTTTATTACACATTTACTCTGCACTTGGACCTAATGTATTCCCAATTTGTGCAAACACTTAATATATGGGAGGTAAAATCCAAGTATAGACCAAAATGTAAAGTGTACGCAGCGTGTCGTTCCGCGCACACCTGTCTCACCGTGCGCACGGCTGCAGGAGGAGGCGCGTAGCGGGGCAGGTCCGACACCGCGCTCTCGTGCGGGGCTTTTAGTGCTTATTTTAGCGCGGGTGATGCGACCCCGTTAGCCCGACTGTTCTCTCAGAATAAGTAAATAAACTCACTGTGGATCAGTCTAGAACCTGCTGCTCTTCGCCTCTTTATCCGATTCTCACTCGTCTGGTCATAGCGTCCATTTGGCAAAACTTAATCCATAACAAAAGTAGCTCCAGCATCCGCGTGGCAGTTGTTTTGGTTTCAGACGAATCACGTAACAGCGAGGCTGCGTGTGAGATGCATTCATGGACCGTAAGAAGTGCGGGAAAGGCGACTTTTTCACAAATGCGCGGAAAAACCGGACAAATAATTTGCAGTCTGATACACTTTGCTTGCGCCAGAGGCCTCAGGCCGGAATACTTTAAGCCCTGCATAAAATATCACGGTGAAAGTCATCATAGCAGAGTATAGACCCAGCTCCCAACCCAGCTTTGAGAATAGATTAACGGCGATATTTTTTTTATCGCGCGATAAGAGTCTCGCGTTAACGCAGCACGTTAACGCTGTTAACGGCCCACCACTAATTAATACGTAGCTCATTCGAAGTCTAAATAAGATATCCAACGTCTCCCCCCAAATTGGTTTTGTATCAAATCCAATACATTTAAACCAGAGTCTGTCCGTCAAAATATCTGCAATTTTTGCTATTGTTGCACAAATCAATCACCTTAAATTACATAAACTCACACAACTATTCATGCCAGTAAAGGAAAAGTTTGAAATAGATATCTCTAAATCTCCTCTCCCCTTATTCACCTGCAGTGTCTTATATACAGTAAGTCTGCAGAAAAAGTAATTTACTGCTTCTTTCATAGTGCTGTTGTTGGTGTCAGAGCTGAGTGAAGAGTCTAAATAAGACCACAAATATTCACTGTCAATATGAGAGCTGAACTGCCAAGGAGGCACAGTGGATAGCCCTACGAGGATCATCATAAAGTATACCTTAACCTTAATTTTAAAGGATCTGTATCATGCTATTTCAGCCATTCCAAAGTAAAGTATAGACATTCATATGACATATTGTACCTTTACCACTATGGAGCACTCATTTTTGTGATAAATATAAGTATTTTCTGGAGGTATTCAAACCAGAATGACACGACACTTCGATTCAGTTAGCTCCGCCCCCTCTCTCCTCTCATACAACTTTACCGTAATAGAAAATACGCTGCAAAAAGTGAGTTGACATCTGCAACACAGCTTTATAAATGGCTAACACGTGTTTTGACTCACCACTGCTCTGGTCCATCGCTGTTTACATTTTGGGACTCGCGTTGGTTATAAAAGTTAATCCTAAGTCTGTCCTCTCGTAGCCAAACGCGCATTTTCGCCACATTAGGTAAGAAAGTAGTTAACGCGTAGGTTAGAAAGAGCTCCTTCTTCACAGCTTCCAGTGCAAAGTGAGAGAGCCACATGACATCATCAACCTGTAGCGGAAAAAACAGTCCAAATGAAAACAAAACTCAAGGCATTGCTTCACAGACATGGCAGTTAGTTAGAAATAGAAAACCAGGGAATGTCTGTTTTGTACTGTACTTTCTTGCTGATACTTTTCAAACACATCAATTAGGAGCAATATACCCAAGTAACTCCGCTCATCTCAGTTAACGATGGCACTTGTTTTATCAACTAAATGATTATGAGAGCCGCCGCAGACAGATAACGTGGAGGGAGGCAGCTGCAGACTGTCAGCGCACAGGAAATTCACGCCCGACAGGACTGATCGTGTTAGTTATATCTGACATGCAGACCACACAGACACTTATGGTGGAGCTGCCAAACTTCTGTTGGATGTTTTTAATCCTACTGTACAGAAGTTCTCAAAAGAAATGTGTGCAGGATATCCATGCCATCTGCGGAGCTGGTATTAGTATTGTTAGTTCCTGGATGTCGTCTGATGATGATCAATCTGAAATCCCAGGATGCAGTGTGTAATTTTTTGGGGAAGTGCAGAGCTCGATAAATGAGGCTTATGCTCAAGTT
This sequence comes from Gobius niger, assembly GCF_951799975.1. Lineage (NCBI taxonomy): Eukaryota > Metazoa > Chordata > Actinopteri > Gobiiformes > Gobiidae > Gobius > Gobius niger. The sequence goes on along the minus strand of NC_136853.1, from coordinate 13,118,326 downwards.
GAGAAAGTGAAGCACAGTTTGTCTGTACATTTTAAACATGTTCAATCATACGAGCGACTTTTAAAATGTGATTCTGTTCTGAAGCCTTTTAGATGAAGAAAATATAAATGAATGAATAAATCAGTGAAGTTTTTTTCTCAGCCAATACAGCCATACTTTGAAATCTAACAAGGGTTCAATGAAATAACAGAAATAGTATTATTAGTGTGTATTTGAGACCCAGCAGCTGAATGGGTGTTAGGCTTTCTAGTAGGTTTTCTGGATGGAACGCATACATAACTATGGCGATAGTTCCATCAGCAGTGAAAACCTACCTTAAACCCAAAAAACAATCGATACTAGAGTGCCATATAGATACAGACAGCATCTCTGGAATTGCCCATATATGGTCATGTTTGAAGCAGGGGAAAAACAAAGAGGGGGAAAATGTAAACGTTATATATTTAGCCTACTCCAAAACTACTTTTACAAATGCTGAATTATAACTATTGTTTTCTAGCCAATAAAGATACAAAGACATGGAGAAAAGTAGTTCAACAGTCCATAATTGCATAAATAATGCTTACATGATGCTTCATTGTAGCATCATGCTACATGCTAACGCTAGCTATGACCTATGCCGTTTTTTCGCTTATACTGAACAATCTGCTATGAAAAAACATTCACATTGACCCGATTTAGGCTTGCCTTTATTTGTGTGTGATAAATGAGTTTATATTCTGCCAGAAAACGGCTAAAAAGAGGGAAAAATTGTGTTTCCCTCTTGGCGAGACCACGCCCCCTTGTATGACGCAATGCTATTTTTAGCCCTCTTCGCATGGGTCCTCAGGTAAAAAGAAAAAAAAAGATTGACGTCCTCGAAGTTCCTATGCCCAAGTGAATCTGCCATGTGGGTAATTTGAAAGGTAAAAACTCCCCCGATTTTTAAAACTCCAAGGTCCCGTGCAAATGGACATGTCGTAGTTTTGAAAGTTTTCAACCCACGTTATGAAGTCAGGGCAACGTCGATAGAAAAGGTACTTTAGCAGTATATATATGTCTGCATTTAAGATATCTTAATAATATCTTGCTTTCAAAGCATTTATTTGACCCAAATGCTGTTTGTTTATCCATTTAAAAAGTGTAAACAACGCTACACAGACGTGAACCGGAAGCTAAAGTTGTCATGGCAACGTTAGACAGACTAACATGGAGGCACTGACGGAAAGTTTGGCTGCGTTTGATGCAAAATTTAGATGAAGGAGGCTGTTTCTCAGAGAGAAGGGATTAAAAGAGAAAGGCAGTTGTTGTTTTATGAGAAATCCAAGAGACATGACACTTCTTTTGTTTGTTCGCCGTAGCTTTCGGTAAGAAACGGCTCATAAACAAACCTGAGAGTCAGCGCTCGCCACACCAGTGAATAAAAGGCTTGTTGTCATCAGTGTCATTATCTATCCGCTATATCGGGGGAAAAATCAAAAAAGTGAATTACTGACATTGTTTATCCCGTTTCATAAAAAGTTACATAATGCACCTTGAACATTAATAGATAAATAAACTGCATTCAAAATATCTCTAAATGTGTGATGTATATCAACTTTTTTCAATTTCGTGTTATGCTAGAACAATCAGCTGGATGATAATGTCACACTGTTACCAAAGTGAAACATTTCATATTTTACATTATCTTCTCTTTAAAATTCATACATTAAACACTGTAGTAGCTATAGGCAATCTAACCTGGTTGATGTCAGTCTGATTTTGAACAGAGCACAAAACCTGGGCCAAAATTCAAATTGTGCGAGATGGATAAAGGGCGCGGGGTTTGCGTGTCGGGGGAGGTACCTCTGCTGTCAATCCTTATATCCATCAAACACCGCAATCCATTCACAGCAACATGACACAGACCTAAAGCAATCTGCCTCACCGAAAGCATTTAATTTTGAGATGTCTGCCCAATGAATCCCTATTCAGATGAACAGGGAGCCGGGCGTATTTGCATGCGCGCACTTGTCCATGCACAAAAGCACACTCGTATTTAGCTACCCCCCCCCCCTATCTATTACCTCACATCACCCCCGGAGCCACAGCCTCGAGGGAAAAGAGGAAATGTCTTCTTTAGGATTGAATACAGCAGAATGAGCTGTGCCACTTTAACCTTACATATGCAAAATCCATTTGTGTATTCATGCGCAGAGACACAAAACAGGCGGGACGATCAAAAATGTCATTTGCTTGCTAACACAATGACCTTGAAGTTTGACTAAATGCTCTCTCGGCTCTAATGGCCAGGTTTGAATAGAGTGCTTTGTGTCTAAACAACAAAAAGTACAAACCGAGCATGCACTTCTTACTTTCTTTTATTCACTTTTTACAATGACTTTTTTAAAATTAATTGTGGCCTGGTACGTTTCCTGACTCTAACTTTGCTAAAGAGACCCATCACCAGCTCATCTCAATAGATTGTCGTTGTTGTGTTGGCTTTATATACATTGTGTCTGGTTTTGGATGATTTTTCATATCTTCCTTGCTATGTTGCTATTCTCCCAATGACATGACCACAGCGTACGCCTATATTCACTCCATCACGGTGAGTTCAATATCTGAATATGGACATTAATAAGCGTAATGGACTTTAAAAAAAAAAAAAAAAGAAGAAAATATCTCCTCTACCGTTACTTAGAATCCTTTGTCACCGCTTGCCAGATGCTGCTGTCTTTTATCAGCAGCGTGTTGCAGACAATGAGGCCACTAGTGCTGCTAGCATCAGGTGTGAGTGCCTGATAGCCAATATTGAGATCAAAGGACATATTTCAGCATGCTTTAATTGAATGGAGAAGCAGTTGCACAGATTGGTTTTAAATGTGTGTTTGTCTTGTTGTATCTGTGCGTGTGGTGATTGGTTGCCTGGGTTGGTGCGTGGGTGCTGCATGTGTCTCGATGGGGACACATGGGGTGGTCCTAAAGGTCTGAGAGGTGTGTATAACAGAGCGTTGGCACCTGTGGCTGTGGCACAGTCTGCTGCGTGTGTGCTCGGCGCTCGAGTGGCTTTGATGTCAAGGGCACACACCTCGAATGAAGCTTGTTTTATCACACTCACAAATTGAGGGGCAAATGTACAAACAAAAGAAGCGTACGTAAACACTATGCAACTACTGAAATGCGTTTGATTCAAGTAGGGAAAAAAGAGAAATACTGTATACTTTTGATTAAACAACCAAGTCTTGTAAAACTGGCGTATCTAAAAAGGTAAGCCAGTAACTTGTTTGGTTTAACCCTAAGTAATCACACTTTCCTCCTCAGATTTGTTCTCCTAGATGAAATTCTGTCTCGGATGCCAAAAGAGTTCCTTGTATAGAGCTCCAGAAGTCGAGCAGAAAAGCGCTTTATGGTCGAATTGACAATAAAGTTAACTGGACTGAACTAAAATAAACAAAGTGTCCATGAACATCACAATTGCTTTATTCTCTGAACAAAGTCAATCACTTTAGACAATTCTCTCAGAGAGGGATTTCAAATGGCTTTTCAGAGGTGGTTTAACAGAGGCTTGAGCTCACTAAGAAGGGCTGCAAACTGCTCTATCCTCCGATGGAATGTCCCAAATACACAGGTTGAACACTCTGACTGCAAAAATACAAACATGGACATGGTGGGGCCAAAAAGAACTACAAAAGGTTATTAAAAACAGTGTACTGTTGATCTATACAATCCATCAGTGAATCAATTAGGAAATGAAAGCTGCGATTGCCAAAAGAGGCCAGAGATTACTCCATTCCAAATGTGCTTGGACTCTTTCAATAATTAATACAATTCAATTCACTTAGGACAATGACTTAGAAAACCTTTGAAACAGAGAGCGCATTTACGCACATACTGGGCTCATTTTCACTGGCATCATCATTTTACAGCAGATGTGCAGATCAACACAGTAAACGCAACCAAACACATTATCATTAGATATTGTGTCATGTCTTTGATTTTTCTTAAAACTATTTCCCCTGTGTTTTCTTTTCTTTTCGTTGCACATCCTTCAAAAAACACTAACTCTATTTAAACCTGTCAGAGTCAGAAATTCTGCTTCTTTAGAATTGATGCACACAAAAATAATGTGAATGTCTGTGTATGGTACAGCAGCGGGGGGTGGGGAGGTCTGGTGCACCGTATGTTTCATTTGCCCCCCTATGGAGCATGGATCCTCCTATCACCCATCATCTCTCCACAAACACACTGGTGTGCTGCTGTGCTTGTGAGGACTTACAATAGTGCCCTAATATCAACAAAACATTTATATTATACCATCCGTTCAATATTACCACATGAGGCTATTTCTGTTCTGTTGTTTTCTATGTTCAATATTGTAACTTATTTTGACTTTTTTGGGGGGTTTTTACCTCTCGTTCGATTTGGGCAGTTTATCCACCTAATGCATATTTTGTATATCGATCTCTAACTTGTAGAGCGTCGCTTGGACTGTTGACGAGTCCTGTCGGTTACAGCCGAGGGCGGAGAAAGGACACATCACTCACCTGAGAACAGTGAGGCCCCCTTAGATCACGCACCGCCTCGCTGAGAGTCTTGCATTTGTTTGAAAGTTTGTGTAAAAAAAAACATTTTCCTTTTCTCCCACAAACACTGTTATCATAAGAACAAAGAAAAGATTCATTTTACAGCTAAGGTTCATTTAGTCAGACACTAGAGACGCACAGTGGAAGCATCACAAGAGGCGCAACAGGAAAGAAGGAAGGGACAAATGAGAAGAAGATGGTGAAAGACTGTTGTGGAGCGGAGGGAGCTGCGCAGGAGGAAGAGGAGATGCAGAAGCTGACCAGTGCGGGACACCATGCTCTGAAGCAGGGGCTGCACTAGAGGAGCACTGACGGCAGGTTTCTCCGGGTGTTACGGTTTCCCCTAAACATGCTGGTCAGGGTTGGCCCACAGTGGAGGCGCGCTCAGTCGCAGCGGCTCAGGACTAACACCTGAACACAATTTTGTTGCACGGGTGTACAATGACAAATGAAGCACTTATACCTACTTACTTCTGTTTCATTATTTTTACCTTTTCTTCTATGTTTCAGCAATCCGCAAGCCGCTCTCAGAAGTAGCACTGGCGTATGGTGAAGTGTCACTTATCAGCTGTTCTTTCTTCCACGCAGTGACCAGTCTGACCGTGCTGGCAAGTCCATCAGACTGGCCACGCCCCTCGGTGGTCTCAGGGCGACAGGGGGTGTGATCTCTGGAAAAGGGTGTTCCAGGTGTGGGATAGGAGAAACGCTCCGTTTTCTAATTCTCATGGCTTGTTTTATCCAGCGCTTGAATTTGTTGGTTTTGGATCCAATGACCAGTGCCTCATTGCTGTCCATAATGTGACGAATTATTATGTCATTTATCTATTAATCTTATACATTACTAAGTTGATTCCTTCATAGTTTATAGCTTAGACTTGGAATAGCTCTAAAGTGATGATTAACGCAAACAACATAATTTACAGTTGGACATCCTAGCATTTTCTGTCAATTATGAAGTACTTGCGCTGATCCAAAGTAGATGTGAGGACTAAAAAAAGGAGATTGGCGGCATTGAACCAACGCGACATCAGACCCTATCTGTCCGTCAACTGTCAGCGCGTGCACTTGTCGACCTTTGTAGAGCAGAGCGCCTTGCTCTCACTAGTCTGTAGCATCTACTTCTGATGGGCACGCACCGCTCACCTGCAGAAGCTGTGCTCGCCTGGCTCCTCCTAAACACACCTAATACACTCACTCAGCATTTCACCTCAAAAAACACGTGTCCATGGGCAGCACGGTGGTACAGTGGACTAGAAGGTCCCGGGTTCAATAGCCCGGCCGGAGGGGGGCCTTTCTGTGTAGAGGTTGCATGTTCTGCCAGTGTAGGTTTCCTCCGGGTACTCTGGTTTCCCTATACCACTAAAACCATGTACAACAGGCCAGGATGAATGAATGGAGTGACTGGGTGGTTGGTTGTTGCCTTGCTTCCACCAGTCTACCCCGGGGCAGTTGTGGGTAGAATGAATCACGACCATATACCTATATTTGTTGTTGTTTTTTCTGATATGTCTGCTTTGTATGTGTGCAAATAGTTGTAGCAGACAACCAGAGCTGGTCAGAAGTGGTTAGATTCAGAAGAACATGTGGCCTTCCGTAGCCACAAGGCCAGAGCACCGGTGATGGCCTTTTTCTGCCGCTGCTTAGCTGATAACACATTGTACCCCGGCCTAATGTCCTCCCTTCGCCGCCTCACTTTACTATCAACACGCTTACTTTCTCTCTCGTCCGCTCACTTATCTGTCTGGCTCCGCGCTTATTTCCCCGCGGCCCTCTCTCTGTCTCTTGTCTGCAGGAATGAATCAGGCGTAAGAGGCCAAACAAGATTTTCAACCCATTGCTTTTGATTAAGTGACTTAACACAGAGGTCTGCGGCCCGGCAATATCACTAATGGTCCGGAGAAAGAGAGATAGTGTTTGGGGGAAGGAGAGGGCGTTATAGGGGAAAGACAGACAAATCTCCTGCAAGTAGTACCATTATCCCCCCCTGCTAAAAGGGAAAGTGATTATGAACTTAAAAGGAGCTTACAGCTTTCTCAACAAGTGCAGTTGGAGCATTACAATTAATCCAGATTTGGATACTTGTTTAAAAAAAAAAGAGAAAAGAAAAAAGAACTCTGCACAAAAACACAAAACATATTCTTTAGCAAATGGATGAACAATAGATGCACAGACTACATTAACTTCAATAGCTATTACCGCTGTGGCTGATAACGTGCAGTATTTGAGTGAGATAATTATGGTTTCATAAGACTCCAGGGGATGAAAAGTTCACAAACAGATGATTAAATTTCCCTTTTTAGAGGTTTACGCACAGGCACACTTAATTCTACAAATGTTATGCCATTAAGGAAATGCTAAACATATGTCAGTACTTATCTTATTTCCTGCAGGATACAAAAACAATTTGGAATATGATCTCGCCATAGACATATATTATCCAAATAACTTGGAAAAAAATAAGCTTGTGATCACTTGTTTCCAGATTGTTTGTGGTAGATTTTGGATTTGCCTGTTATATTAGTTTGCTTATATGGCTTAGACTTGTGTAGTGTGCCCTCATAAATAGTCTCAGCATCAGGGTTGGGTACCATGACATTTATTCCGCTACTTTAACGATACTTGGTTTACCATACCGATACCAGGACAATACTTTTTCGAGAACTATACGAAAATATTTGTCATCGAACTTGAAAACAGAACATTAATGTGCATTTACTCCATAAAAGACCATTTCTTTTAAAGCAGTATAAGTAACTCATGCTCCTAGAGGCCATAAGCGCCACTGCAGGTGTCGTAGTATGTTTTTTACTCATTCATTGTTTTGTGAGTGTAAATACTACGCTGACAGAAAAGACAAAGGGAGAGAGGGATATTGTACATCCAATTACACAATGGAGATCATTTTTTTCACTCAAACTTGGCTGTAAATACTGTTTAAGTGGTGCTAGCCCGCAGCTAGCTTTGCCCGTTGCCTGTTAGCTTTGTGAGCTTTGTGATTCTATTAGTGTGTATTGATGGCTCTAGCCCGCAGTTAGCTTGGCCCGCTAGCCTGTTAGCTTTGTGATTCTAATAGTGTGTATCGGTGGCTCTGACCCAGAGGCAGCGAAATTGCAATTGTGTTTTTTGGCCAGAGACACCAGGGGGAGATGAAAGACCCCCTAATCATCCCATTAACACTTGTATCACCCCCCAGAAGGACTACAGAAAGTATTCATTAAGGTAAACAAGTTACTTACTACGACTTTAATGCTGTCCCTGGACCAACAGCGTCAAAACTTGGATCTAAAGAAAAAGGGTTTTTTTCAGTACCTGCTTTCAATACTTATACTTATATACTTATAACTTTTTTTTTGCACCATACTGGTATCGTTTATGGGTACTCAGCCCTACTCAACATTTAAACACTTTTAAAATGAGGAAAGTTCAATTATCAAGAAGGGTATTTAAATCTTCATGTTTCTCAATGATCAGGAGCAGGTCAAAAACTCATAATAAGCTTTGGATTTGAAGTTTAAGGGGAAAAAAAAAAAGAAAACAATGAGATTTGGTAATGAGCGGCACTTGAAGGACACCGGCAAGACACCTGGAGTGACATATTAATCCCATTATGTGATTCTGGCTGGTTAAATGAGGCAACATAGTGAAAATGGATTGAGTTGCCTAGATTTCAGTGTTATTGCTTTGTGCAGCAGTCACAGTTTGCACAGGGCTAAGTGTCCTCCTGGTGCTGTGGATCCGCGTGTGCAGGTGCTCGCGCACGGCTTCCACCTGCCCGCCGCCGCCGCCGCGTGTTTGCAAACAAGCGAGGCGGCGTGCGTGTGCGCTCAATTTTGCACATTAGCGGTAATTATAGTCAGTAATAACCCTAACGAGAAGAGAGGGACGGCCCGCTTTCAGAGCAGCAATTACAAGTTAATCAGCTAGCATGTTGTTGGGAGTAATTAGGCAACGCTGTGAAGAGGATTTAGATCTCGGATATTTACTGCTGCTGGTGGGCGGGGGTGCTGAATGCCAAGTGTGTTTTGCCACAAGGATCTGTGGAAACTGGAGGTTTTTTGAAATGTCACAACATGACTTTGGGTGCCTTTGCTTCCTCGGACTTGCTAGACATGTGTGTATTAGACACAGTCAATTGAATTTATTTAAAAAAAGAAGTTAGGGAGTAAGTATCCATTCAAATTTACCATGGAAATTGGAGTGCAATGCGAGGTGTGTCAAGCCGGCAGTTGACGTTTGACATTGCTTACCTTAGACACTCCAAAAAAATCTAGATTAGTTTAAATGTCTCAAATTGAGCATGATGTTTGAGTTGTTTTGAGTTAAGATTAAGTTGGGCGTTTGACCGAGATTATTTTACTTGCTCCGAGATGTTTCCGACCCCCATTCATTACATTTTGCCTTTTTTTTCAGGTTAATTTTGTTATTTGTGTTTGCCAATATAGGGTAAGACAATTGGCAGTTTTACTTTCGGTATCGCTTTAGATTAAGGTGTGGTTAAGTATTATTAAGCATTATAGTATACCATGGTCTGGGTGAATACTCGATTCTGATTGGCTGGAAGGTGTCCGTTAAAAAGTGATAATGTGCACCTCGCCTGGCAACAGTTAAAGAACAGTTAAATCACATTCTATATCACTCCACTGCAGCTATTTCCATAGTAGCGATAAACAACTAAGCTGGAACTACTTTCAGGTAAAAAAAAGTGAAATAACTCCTGCCCAGGACTTAAAAAAATAAGAAAACAATTGAACAGTTTCAGATGGTATAAGCAGGATAATACACTCCGACGTGTCCATTATCAGAATAATATTATATAGTATTTCTGATAATGGACACCTCATCGTGTATTATCCCTTACTTAATAATCATTTTAGGGTTAGGGTACGGGTTAAGGTCAGGTTTAGGTTAAGGGTTGGCTATGAAAAAGCGTATTATTACTGACCTATTAGTATGTTACCAGATAAAAGTATATTAAGCAGCGTGTTAAGGCTTTACAAGCATATTATTAATGCTTATTAATACTTAATGAGAACACCTTAATGTAAAGTGTTTCCTAACTTTCTTATTTTGAGCTGGATGACCTCAAACGAGCCAAGTCAACTTGGTCCGAGCAGGAAAAAAGTCAAAACAAGATTAATATTCTCAATAGTTTTTTTTTTTTGTCATAGTACTTTGTATTGCCTTGCGTTCAAATTGTGTCCTACAAATAAACGTATATGAGGAGGAGTGTTATCCTCTCACCACCCGCCTTCACCGAGTGCATTTTCTCCAGTTCGGCTTTACCCAAATCTGGCAGAGCTCACAACCTACAGGCCAGTGTAGTACCTAAATTTGAAAGCTAAGACCTCCAAAACTGATGTAAATGGATCTTTTTCCTTGCTTTGATGTCATGTTGTCATCACTTTTCTCACGTTCTTTTTCGTTTTGGCCAGTTTTTTATTGCACTTTGATCACTTTTGTTGTCACTGTTTTGGTACATTCTTCACATTCACATTTACACAGCTTTTTCATTGAGTTTTTGTCACATTTTTTTGCTCTTTTGCGGCTTTATTGCACTTTCATCGGTTCATTTTGATGCGTTTTCATGCTCGTCATCTTCTTGTTATTTTGTGGCTACTTTGAGGTTTTTTTTTTCAAGAAGCTTTTCAATTTGGGTAACGCCAAACTGGAGGACATGTGCTCAGTTCAGGTGGGCGTTCAGAGGTTAAAATGGCGTACACTTCAGACCCCTTTGGCCTTACAGTATGTTACAGCAGTAGTAGTTTCTCCTACATAACTCAGTATACCACTGCACTAAGCCCACTATATAATCCCACTTATGCACTGGTTGATCGCAATCCTTTTTGGGAAATTTAGAAAAGCAACATTCGGAAACTCCGCTAACCATAAGAAGCAGAAGTTAATAAGATAATCGCGGGGCATCATTTTCACATCGCCTCACGCCTTATTGTAATGTTAAACTGTTGGCAACCGCGAGACTATAATAAAAGCCAGCAGTGTCAGTCACTAAACAGCAGCCCGTCCCACCCCCACCGGCGCCGCCTCGTGCACCACTGTGTCGAGCTAATTAGGCGTTAACGTGTTTTGGCGTTGAGCGCGTGTGTGAGGCCCGTAATTGTTTAACTGGGAGGAGGAAACGCGCGATTCAGCTTCCTGCCAAGTGCCATTTGGGCGAAGGTGCTAATCACAGAGGCCTGACACCGATACGCGCACGCTTTAATTGTATGCGGTGTTAATGGGGCGCAGGGGAGGTAAGGGGAGACGGTGAGGAAATGGACAGGGATCAGCCAATGACCTGTGTGATGCAGAGAGACTGGGTTCTGACAGCTCATTGACCAGCGCCGTCAACCTCGCCCTGTCTCTCCAAGCGTTTGTGGACAGAGCCGGAAAAAACAAAAATGCATACTTACATTAGAGACATAAGCAAACAAACAAAAAGCATGCGCATGTTTATGCTATAATGACTTCTTTTTGGTGGCATTTCACCATTTCACAACCAGTTCTGTTTAATTTGGTCATTTCTTCAGCAGAGAAATGGCTTTTGTTGGGTCATACACACTTGCATTCACATGTTACGATTAGACCTGAGCATCTCAGAGCGTGGTGTCCTGCACTGGTCAGGTCCTCCACCTCCTCCTTCCTCTTGCGCAGCTCCCTCCGCTCCTTCTCATCTTCATCTTTGTCCTCCTCCTTGTCCCCTGGCTCTGACGCCATTCTTCACCTGAGGATCACACTAGCCAGATCAGCAGTAGGAATAGAAGACTCCTTATTTGCCCCCTGTTTTTTCAGTGATGCCTCTGCTGTGCTGCAGGTGTGGGGGGGGGGCCCTTAGTGCCTCTTCAGTCTTTCAGAAGAAGAAATCTGTGAGTTTGTTCAAATGCCCCTCAAAAACCTTGAGCGCTTCAGCTAAAGATAGATAGAACCCAGAAGTGCCCTTTCCAATTTTCCAATTCCCGGCATAATTGATTTGTTTTATGCTTTTAAGCTAAAAATAGTAGCTTGTATTTTGTTTGTCTGTTTTTTTTAATCATAGATAATTGACCTTACAGTGGAGGATAATCCAAGCAACATACTAGATCTCTATTATATAAATGTACACTCAACATGTGTACTTTCCATTCACACACGTCCATTTAAATGATAAAATGTTCAATGGTCAGTGCTGTGGCCAAAGCCACCATTACCCATATGTCCGCTTGAAATTCTATTATCCTGTACAAACCTATTAGAAGTGCTTTTGTGTAGCGACGGCCCAGACTTGAATAGCTCAGCCTCAGGGGTAAAGCAAACAATGTAACATTTGGGGTGGTTTATTTGACATTTATTTGAAATAATAATTTTGTAAATAAATAACTGTCTTTTATAAATGTTCACAGTCATTATTTCCAAAGCATTATTTAACACATTACTAGAATGTGAGCTTGTTGGTTTACTGATGTAACAGAGTGGATGTCAGTGCGAGCACTCTGAGCGACTGTGTGTCTGTGTGCTGGGCTAAATGACTGAGGAGGGTTGAATTGACCTCCTAATTACTGCTGCGGTGATAGGACGAGAGGCACAGGGCCAGAGGTTAATAGCACAGTTGTCGGACAAGAGAGCGAGGCACTGGGGAGGGGCCAGGAGGAGAGAGTGGGGGCACAGATGAGATGGACAGACAAGCGGCAGATGAGAGAGGAGATCCACAGAGGACTCTCCATCTGCCGGACATCTTCACTGTACAATAACTGTTGACTAAAGCGATTGGTCTCAGATAAATCACTATAACCAAGAGTGTGTTATGGCTCACATTGGGGAAAATATTCTGTAAACACTGTTCATTTTTCGACTAATGTTTGTTGTCTTTTTTGCTGACTAAAATTATACTAAAACTACTGTATAAGTAACTCTCCAGATTATATTTTTGTTGAAAAATAGAAATATCATTGGCTATGACTTGGATGGAAGACCAGTTGTCTGTTTGCCATGCCATTGTGCTATTTTTTTAATTGCATAATAAAAACAATGAAGAAGAAGGAAAAAAAAAAGAAGAATAGAAATATCAATAAAAAGAAGGGTTTAAAAACAGAGACACTTTGAAAGATCCTGATATCAAGACATGTACAGCTGCACCATTTGACTAAACATGTTTAAACATAGCCGACATGTAGTGCAATACACACATTCTAGGCAAAGTCAAATACATTTTCAACATTAACATGGATGTTATAACTTACTTCAATGTGTCAGTTATATGATAACTTCATTTTATTGTTGAAATTTCCTCCTCAAGGATGCTGTGTGAATATGACTAACCCCTTGAGCGATTGGGCTTTGTAAGACGAGGTTTTTTTTTCCACCAAGCCTGACCTCTCCCACTCTCAGCACACTTTACAGTCAGAAGAGTCAAAATGTCTATAGCCCCATATTTATGTCAAGGGGCACATTTAAAATGCCGTGTTTCAGTTGCCAAATTGCAACAAATGGGAGCCAACCATTAGCTGCTTCATCAGTTGCTGCAAGAACAACTCAAACCCGCCATATTCGACCACTGTAAAAGAAACAAAAGACATTATGGACTGGGACAGAGCCAAAATAATAGGAACAGAGAATGATAAACCCTGGCGCTGGATTAAGGAGGCAGTTGAAATTCGGAAATGTGCCCCCGGGACAGTAAACCAGGATGAGAGGGGCTTTTTGCTTTCACACACCTGGTATTCTACTGAGGTCAGACCGCATATGACATTATTGTGTTGTCCTATCACCAGGAAAACAGCACCAAAACCTAAATCACAGCAATATCAGGTGACCAACTCTGGTCTGATTAACAGAAAACGTTTTTTACAAGTTACAAACCAGTTCTGGTCATGAGTCTGCATCAGACAAACACTAATGAACTCTTTTATTATGAAGCAAAGCAGTAAACATTGTCCAGACTTTTTTGTAATTAATTACCCTGATAGATCCTGACAGCCGCCTTCTTTTGAGTGGCATTTTATCATAATGTTCTTTAGTTAATACCCCACATCCCATTAATAAGGCAACAATTAAAACAGTCATTTGCATGTAACATTATACCCTCTATTATCGAGTGAGGAAAACATTGCTGAAGGGAGCAAAGGGCACATAAGATGCAGAACTAATCAACTGAAGCTGTATGCAAAAAACAACAAAACACAGACACAATGCTTTCGTTGGACAGGTTTATGGGAAATGTGTCAGCCAGTACCATGACCCCGCGACGGTGCTCGATGTCCGGCCCTCAGTCCCCCCTCTGCGTGCACCAGCACTCACCTACAGTAGCCATCATTCGCTCGAGTGTAAGTCGCCAGCCCAAAGACGAGGGGTCCGCGGGCTGTCCTTGGGGCTGATTGGCTGAGAGTTGTCAAACGATCAGTGCGGCGGTGAGCAGAGGGGCCTCTCTCCCCTAAAATCAATTTCAATCAACGTGGAGACGCAATATTATCAAATGTCAAGTCCACCACGGCCCTCGGCCTCGCGCCGCGGCAAAAAATTATTCCTGACAGCCACTTGGCGACTTAATTAAGTGCAAAAAAAGAGCGCCCAGTGAAAGATGAGGTTGGGGCTGCAGATGAATGAGGGCTGAGGGGAGGGGGGATTAAGAGTGAAAATACTTGAATTGGTCAGTTGGTCTTTTTGTTTGGTTGACTGGTCATATTGACAGGGCCACAGAATGATAGTCTCTCTGGGAGCAGGCAAGAAAAAAAAACATAACAAGAGCAAGAGCATGGGATAGAGATAACAGCCGAGGGTTTTAGGGAGAAAGTTTGCAAACTTTTAAATGTTTCAAATGTCTGTATTTGATGCGATTATAAAATGATATGAAATGTGGTATTATAAGTTCTAGTAAACTGAATAAAGTAATAAATTACACATTAAAATGGTACAAAAGGTTTACTTTATTGAAAGTATAGTATCCACTGATTTGCTTATGCTCTATGAAGACAGCAAAGAAAAAATTGCTGTCTTTGAAAAGCTTATCCATCATGACCATCGGCAGTGCAGCTGTGGAGAAGGTGAGCACCAAGTTCTTGCGTGTCTACATCTCAGAAAACCGATCCTATTACGAGTATCTTCAAATTCAAATGGTGCCACGTCATAGAAGGATTTTCCTGAGTTCAAGACTCTTTAAACTAAATTTACAGGTCTGACATTAACCTGGTTTGGCAATAGAAGGGGAAAGAGAAATGGAACAATTGTCCAGAAGATTCAGACTTCTTGTAAACTGCTCTTGACTTCTGGATTTATTTTATTTGTGTGTTTATTTGGTCAGGACAGAACAAGGAACACACATGCCAGGCCAGAAAAATGTCCATTTGTTGTCACACACAATACACAATTTCATATACTATTTGTATCAAAATTTGAAAGTTAAAGAGACATGATGAACCCACCACCAACTTACATAAAGAAAAAGTGGCATCATTGCAGAAGTCAGAAAGATAGACTGGATAAGAGACAGAGAGCTAAGCGCGAGAGATAGATGGATTGTAAAAGGAGTGCAGAGAGGGCCACAGGAAGAGAAATAGCAGAGTGAGTAGTAGTTTATTGACAAGGATCTCCCTCCCTCTCAGCGCCTCTCTTGATATTGAAATGATTCCTGGGGAAATAAATCACACTTCGATTGGGTGGTAATTGCCGAGGATCGATGCGTGCGCTCAGCCCGGCCCTCCCCGGGATTTCCCGCTTTTGTCTGTAACACACCAGCACTCACATCCATGGCCCGCCGACAGGGACCGGGAACCCCGGGGGAGAACTGATACCTGATTGAGCGAATCAGTAAACATGAGCTGCTTGATGGTTCCTATGCAGATTAATATAAAGAGAAAATGGACAAAGAATAGAAATGGTGAGAGAGAATCACTCATCAGGTAAATTCATTTGATTATCAGAGTAGAGCGTTAAGGGCAAATAACCAACTTTTCACAGCTTTCGACACTTGTAATAGGCTTTACTGTTTTAAACCACAAAGAAAGAAACAAGTTGAATGAAAAGTTGATTCTGATCTTGCATTTTCTTTAAACAAATAAATAAATGTTATGTTTTCTCAACCTTCTTTGTCCCAGGTCCAGGTCAGGCAATTAACAAAATCCCCTCCTTTTTTTTGTTTTTGTTTTGTTCTATTGGGGATAATTCACTTTTCAAAATACCTCAGGATTTCCCCAGCCTGTTGAAAAAATAAACCCGAAATCGTGAATAATTTTGATCAATCTTGTTATCGGTCGGCGGCTAAAGGCCCGTCTCTCCCATGCTAAAGTATGATTTATAAACGGCTAGAGGTCGTTATGACGCTACAGGCGCTTTATCAGGCTAAATGAGAATGGCCTTTCTACTCATGTTCTCTGTATGACAGCGACAAGCAGGATGTCAATACAGAAATGACTGCGCTGCGGGGCTGGAAAGGCATACGTGAAATGCACACAGGACCAATGGCGTGTATTGAGGAAAAGCCGAAGTTTCCACAGTACAAATATACAAGATGAAAAACCCAAACAAAGAAAACGGTTTTGAGGCTATTCCCGAAAGGGTTCTCTGCTCCATTCAGATGCACACTGTTATATACAGTACTATAGTCACACCAGCAAGATGAATCAGTCAATATGGGCATTGATCACTCGCTGATTTACAGAAGAGACGAGCATTGTAAAGAGCGCCATGGATTTTCTCTTGCCATAAAACACGCAATTTATTCATCTTTTACTGTAGACGCAGATCAATGGGATTTTCTGGACACACAAATACAAATTCCTCTCAAAGCTAAAAACAGACAGGGCTGTTATTCAAGCATACCGTATCGCAGTAAAAAGTGAAATGGGAACGCTATCGACTGCCCTTTGAATTTATTTACCAACCTGACAATGAGACAGATAGATCTTTGACTTTTTGGATGTAATTGTTGATTCGATTATAGATTCATAATGATTGTGTTATTAGCAGCAAAAAGTGGGACATCGTTGAATTGATTGATGTTCAAGCTATTATAAGGATAAATAATGTGTTTCCAACTAATTTTAACCTATTATTTTGGGACACATCACTGATTGACCAATTTATTTATATATTTTTTTTCCAAACCCGGTTTAAATAAAGCAATTTTAAAAGTATGACATGATGATTTCATGATATTTATATAATATATGTGGTGTCTTCGCATCAGTAACGTAATAAAAGAGGCCGTTTGGTGCCCACCAAGTGTATCTCACCCCGCAAAAACAGAAACATGAATCTGTTGCTTTTAGCTCAGATGCAACTGTTAATTGACCTTTGCTCGCGGGTGGAGAATCCTGAGTAACATGTTACCTTGCTGTATAAGAACCACAGCCGCGGGGTAGACAGAGCCACTGCAGTCAATGTCTATAAAGAGGTTTAGCAAGCAGCTAGCTTAAAGCAGTACTAAGTAACTTGTTTACCATAATAAATCCTTTCCGTAGTCCCTCTGGGGGTAATACAAGTGCTAATGGGATGATTGGGGGGTCTTTCATCTCCCCCTGGTGTCTATGGCCAGAAAACCACGATTGCGACCTGACGGCCACCGGACGGGAGCAACCAATACACATTGAAGAAGAAGCTAACGGTCAAAGCTAACTCCGGAATAGCGCCACTTTAAACAGTATTTACAGCCAAGTTTGAGTGAAAAAAAAATATTTGATTTGAATTGGATGTACAATATCCCTCTCTCCCTTCGCCTTTTCTATCAGTGTAGTATTTACTCTCACGAACAATTAATAAGTAAAAAAATCGCAACTTGCTACGACACCTGCAGTTGCGCTTATGGCTTATGGTGCAAGAGTTACTTAGTACTGCTTTAATAACTCATAATACTCATGTTTTTTCAATACTAGACTAACATAAGAAGAGCACTTACATGGTAGTGCAAGATGTAGTGTCCCCTTTTGCCGCAGTTCCATATAGTACGCTTCTATTCAGTACGGCTCGGTTGAAGTACTCTTCGCTTCTCACGCATCAACCCAACACGCGAGGATTTCCACTTTAATGGCCCGCAGTAGTTGTGGGCACCGCTCCCATGGATGTGCACGCTAGAATACACATTACTGAAGAAAAAACACAACGGCAATGAGAATCTTTGTGAGATTTAAGGAAATATTCAGTGTTGCCAAGGCAAATAAGCAGCTAAAAGACAACTATGAACAACATGCTAATGTTATGATAACACCAGCTGAAGTTGTGCTAACAGCTAAATGCTAAATATCTAAATATCTTCTAGAACAGCGGTATGATGATGTGAAATATTAAATCCGTGTGACCTGCAGGTTAATAGTGAGGGCTGTCCACTCTCTCATTTGCCAATCGGAGGCCAACAGTCTGTTCATGTTAGTCTCGGTCCCAAAATGTATACCTGGTCCAGACTAGACCTAGCTTCCACTGTGAAAAAGCTCGCCAAACCGGGTTGAGTGGCGCCTGCCTGCGGAAAAGGCCCTCAACAGGATAGACCAGGCACTGGGCACACACCATTTGTTGCACCCTTGTTTTATATTTACTTGTTTCATGTGTTTTGCTTTCTTGACCCAGCTGTGTTCTTTAATTGTACATTTGTGTTCAAGCGTTGCTCTTTGTCAGCCCGAGTCAGGAAGCTCCACACAGACAGCACCTCCACACAAACACCTCCACACCTAAGGGTGCTTTGTGTAAATAAGCGTGCCTGCACCCCTTTAGGGTGGTCAGCACACCCATCCATCTCAGCCCGCCTAGGGTCAGGACACAAAAGCACACTGTGTATTTCACCCACAAAATCGTCCTGTTTACTCCCTGTTTTCCGCCACTGAAAGCCACACTGTGACCTCTGGACAGCATTTTGTCTTTCTGTGTCTTCCCGTGTCATCTCCAGTGTTACACATCCAAAACACTCTCTGAACACAAACCACTAAATGATGGCTGCAGGCTGAGGGGCCGAGGTTGTGTTTGAGTCTATGAAGCGAATGTTTCCAGCTGCAAGCACCTGCAGAGTTTGGCTATAGCAACACTGTCTGGGAATCCTATTGTGTACAAGATCAAGAGAGAAATCAAACAGATCTTAATTATTATTATTTTTCTGTCAACTGTTATGATGAAGTACTTCCCCAGTGGTGACATCACTGAAATACCTAAAGGTCCCTCTTAGTTGCTTGGGTGTGATCCATTCAGCCACTGCAGCAAAACAATAATAAAAGATAACACCAGATTGCCAGTCAAAATGATATCTATAAAGAATATTAGACAACTTACCAAAAATTGAATTTCATCTGACACATTACACCAGAAGTTTCCAACCCTTTTCTCTTAAGCCACATTCACACATGCACCCACAGCAGGCTATAGTCCTGCAAAAGTCAGGATTTCCTTCCAATGTGTGAATGTGGCTTAAGCGACGCTATTTGTACCATTGACATCAGTGACCTGAATATCCTTTACCAACCTGAAAAAATATATATACATACAGGTGAAACTCGGAAAATTAGAATATCGTTAAAAAGTCCATTCAACTTAAACTGTGAAGCTAATATATGACGGACTCATTACAGGCAAAGTGAGATATGATGTAACCTTTATTTGTTATAATTTGGATTATTATGGCTCAGGTTGTAAAACCCCAAATTAAAAATAAAATTTGAATGTTTTGAAAATGGACTGTAAGCCATAATCATTAAAATGATAACATACAAAGGGCTGACATATGGCACTTTGCATGTCACGAGTCTATATCATATATTACTTTCACATTTTAAGTTGAATTACAGAAATGAATGTACTTTTTTCATGATATTTGAATTTTTCTGAGTTTCACCTGTATATTGCGCTCTATCGGACATATTGTGGAGCAGTATTTGACACCAACTGTATCCCAGTATCAGATTTGTATTTTGGCTGGTAACTCATATATTTTCACCGACTCATCTGTACAGATCAGAAAATGAAATCATTCAGCTTTTCTAGGCTCTGTTACGCCATGTTTTAACTGTCCTATATAGAATAATTTGTAACCCTAAAAAAAATCTTTATATATATATTGATTCAATTGTGCAAGTAAACGTACCAAGTTCTTGTGTGTAATGTCTTTGTTTTGCTCACTGTGGCCAGTGAATAAAAAATAATGTCTAGCCTTGATTATTAATGTTATAAAATATATTACAAATCATATGCCTTCTTTATAATTCTAGGATTCAAAAGCAAATTTACAAGTCCATTAACAATTTCATTCCACTATGCTGTTACACATGTATTAGAACGCAGTAAATCAGTGCATCCGGCAGCCCACAGAATGCTCATATTGTGGTTATGGAGCATTAGCAGTTGTAGTTACCCTCCTGACCATCACTTAACAGCCCATTTTCCAGCCTGCGTCTGTGGCGTGTTAAAGCTTTTAGTGTAACTCCGGTAAAGCCATTGCTCTAACTGTCAGAGGGACCTCATCCCGGAGCGCATGTAGACTTATGAACATACGCACACATGTGTAGACACACGCTGCGTCCCTGCTGGCCTGTTCTCCCGCCCTCACACTCCTTTTATGTTCTTAAATATTTATAAGTAGCTCTGCAACATTAATATCTTAGATGGCTTACAAGAACACTTAAATAAAATCTGGATTGCGCTCCCTCCCTCTCACTTGTTTTTCATTTGTGTAATGCTCTTGTTTGGGAGGAGGAGGGGGGCAGAGACTGAGGGCCAAGAGGATTACTGCCCCTATCTGTTTGTATAATGAAAATGGGCACTTCATGTGGACTTAACATGTATAAAACAAACCATCAGAGGTTGTGCTGGTAAAAGGTTGGCCAAAAAAAATGCATATATTACGATTTATTCAAATATATACATACATACATACATTCAACATTAACAAGCATTTGGCCATGACAGAGATTTGATAACAAATACATGATGATACAAACGTCTATCATAAACCGTTTCTAATGATAAAAGCGGTGGATAGTCTATAAGATTGCAAAGTGTAGAGAGAGTGAAAGTAAAATTGGAAAGTCAATGATCAAGTTCCTCACCTCCTGATTGGACCAGACAGCTACTCCTATTGTTCCGGAGGTTTGCGTGGGCGCTGCCATGAATTGTGCCCGCCCCTTTTCTCCTCTCTTTTAACATGGGGCTGGAGAAGTCCAGATAAAATCAGTTACTACACGAAAACAAAGCCGTTTTAGTCCACGCAGAGAAACGTTGCAGTGTTGACATGTTGGTGCAAATGAACATTGGACATTTTATACAAATCAATCGACTAAACATCAGGTTTGAGCGGCGAACACTTTCCTTAGTCAATCAATCTTTATTTATATAGCGCTTTTCATACATTTCATGTAGCACAAAGTGCTTTACAGATTTAAAAACATTCTCTCACACCCACGTTCTCCCACAAATACAAACACATTGTCACATTCACACTCTCCCCACCACCTCCCCATAGACACACCACACAAGCACATCACACACACTCAAGGTAAAACAATGGACGCAATGGACATAAGGCTGAGGTAAGGCTGGGTACAGATAAACCAGGTAAGGAAAAACCATCCAAGGAGCCGTCTGCATCGGGAGCAGTCCCTCGGCTGCAGCCACAGGGCACCAACGGAGGGTGCCCGAACAAGGTGCGGTAGAAATACCACACCTCCGTCCAGACACCCACAGGACAGCACCCCAGCAGCCACAGCCGCCCATCACCGCTCCCGAGGCGGAGGGCTCCTCCAGAGGAAACTGGGAGAGCATTAAAATTGTTAAAATAAAACAAAAAGTAAAATCGAATAATAGGATCGAGAGGTAAAGTAAGAAGATAAGACAGAGAGGTAAAATACATAAATACAAAGTAAATATTAATAAAAGTTCAATTAAATGAATTATAAGGTGCTGAGATAAATAAATAGGTCTAGCAAAAATAAATATCAGTTAAAAGCTAAACTAAAAAGGTGGGTCTTGAGCCTGCTCTTAAACACTTGAACGTTCTCTGCAGCCCTTAGCTCCTCCTCAGGTCGTTCCAGAGGCGAGGGCCTTAGTTCTCCGTTTAAATGAACGGGCTTCGCTCTCTACCGGAAGTGTCAATACAACGGAAGTGCCGAGACAAGGCAATAAGAGGCAAAAGTGGGCGGGGCGGAATATGGTGAATAGATACAGATGGCATCGCATCATAGAAGGGGGCGTGGCCTCGCCAAGGGGGAAAATAGAATATTTTGGGAAACACAATTTTTCACTCTTATTAGCCATTTTCTGGCGAAATATAAACTTACTTACTAATGCTAACATGAAGCATCATGTTAGAGAAGGGCTCCTCCCCCTTCTCTCCTGATTGGACCTGACAGGCCGGTTCACAGGAAAGCTCGTTTCATTGGACAAAGTGACAGCCTGGGGATTCAGATTAGTGTCTGACATCGGCAAAGGGAGGGACGATGATTGTTCAAAATGACTTGCGTTGTTATAAGTTGCGGTCAATTATACGCAATCTATTAAATTTGTAAAACATTTAGACCACAGACTATCACTTTAAAGAGCACGTGCTAATTGCAATTCAGCGCCCGCCTGAGTAAATCATGTCCATTGTATTAACATTCGAAAGTCTGCTTGACCTTTTGCTTTAATTAAGATGATTTTCAGAACGTGTCCAAATCTTTACTGCTCTGCTGTCCTCTATATGTATTCATAAAGTTTACAAACACGCTGACTGCTTTTATTAAGCTGAATAAGTCAAATATGTTTCTTAAACCCCATCGTCTGAAGGGTTTAAGGATAAGTGTTTGAGACGATGATTTAGAGCTAAGTTGAACTGCTGTGAGCAAACATGTCCATAATCCCATTTGGAAGCTTCATTTCACTGACAAGTGTTTGTTTGCTGCCGTTTCTTCAGGGTGGCTTGACTTGATTTATCTTCTCGGTCTTCAGGGGCTATTGGAGTTTAAAGAGATTAGAAGAGGATTAAGGGGCGATTGGTACGGATTCGGTCTAGACTCCTCTGCTCTGATTCAGCACCAAAGAAACACTTTCAGTAACAATGAAGGCCCTGAATTTCTTTTACTTCACGTAGAGTTTTTTTTATTTTTTAAATCTCTATTGTAAAAGCAGTAATCCTGGAAGATTTGTTGTTATCATCATGCATCTAGTATGTCATGGTCGGTATGAAACTGCATAATTTCATCAAATTGATTATATTCTACAACAATCTAATTACTGTCACTCCCATAAATGTGTATCTCAACATTATCTAATATACAAACATAGACCACAGTTTAGTACATTTAAGTGAGTGTCTTTTTTAATGCGTTGAAACCTCGTAATGTTGTTAATTATAATAAACACTCTCAGAGAAGGATGAGTAGTTCCCCTAAGCAGTGCCTCTTCCTTGAACTAGACAAATACTTGCTCTGGAGTGTCTGCTGCGTGTACATGAGAGTGTTTGTGTGCTAGTTTTGCTGTGGGAAGCCAAATGTAGAAGAGTGATAGGCCGACACATGGTGAGGTTCATCAAAGTCAAGGCGCGCGACGGCGCTCATTTTTCATTGGCTGAGGGGTCCTGCACACCTGCAACCTGCAGCAGGCGGGCCACCTGAAGGAGAGGGAGAGATGGAGTAAGGAACAAACAGGACGAAGAGTCTGCAGAGGGGAGTGGGAGACACTGGTCACTGAGACAGTTTGAACGACAGCGTTCTCCCTTTTACATTTCACACCCGGTCGCTCGTGCACCGCCGGGGGGAGCGGCCAGGGAGGTGGTCGCGTGGAGGGGCTTGTTTTGCTCAAGGGAGACAGATGAGGAGATACATTCTGTAGATGTTATTATTATACGTTTACCTTGGTTTGGGCTCACAGGGACAAAAAGGCAAATGCTGCGAATGCAATCTCCACACCCACCGCGGCTCATCTCTGAAGTGAAGTTTACATTCTAGTCGAGCTGCATTGTTTAAAGAGCCTGTTTCATTTTAGCAGTGTCAGTGTAATAAGATTTAAGATTTCCCATATGCACAAGTTGGAGATTGAAACCTCATCTGAGCACACACTGATGTTGTTTCCCTGAGAACATGCAAACTCCACACAGAAAGACCCCGTCCGGCCTGAGGTTCCAACACGGGACCTTCTTGTTGTGCACGAGCTTCACAGCGAGATTGGTGAACATTGGGCTGACCTTGATGGGCAGTCAGTGAAAATCACCTTTTACTTTGCTGTGCAGTGAAATATTAAATTCCTGTCTCAAAAGGCTGTCTCCTTTGTCCTTTGGTAAATCCGAGCCCAGAGACCTGTTCAAGTTACGTTAATAAAACCAAGGTTCACTTTGGTCCAGGGGGTGATGGTTCAGAGTTGGAGATAGTTCCCTCAACTTGTAAAGATAATATACAGCCATGTCCAGCTATAAATCAGTATATGAACAAAAAGGTCTTTCAGTTAACAAAGGAACACATTTTTCTAACTTTCATGTTGCAGTGTCCAATGAATGCAACAAAATGTCAGTTGTAATTCATTTCTCTCTCGCAGTGTCGGGGGCCATCATGAACAGTTTGAGGTCATCATAACTGCGTGGTGTCCATCGCGGCTGTCAACACACGTTTGATTGTAAACACATTGCTGTTGCCCCTGGCGACAGAGGCCCAGCATCTGCCCGCTCCACTCCACGCTGTAGTGGACACATCACTCTACCCCTGTCACCCAAAACACAGCAGCACACAGGTAAAGACACTTACAGACGGCTCACATCGCTGTCCGGCACTGTGGCTCCTGCTGCTGCGGTTTCAAACACACGCCGCCTCAGTCACTCATAACAGACGTCTTTCTGTGGAAATGGAGCTAATCCATCAAGAGGAGCACACGGCGGGCACCTTCACAGCTCACCTACTATCACCGTCACATGCACGCCTGCTGGACAGCAGCGACCACTCATAAACACGCAGCTGCCCACGCACACATGAAACATTCATGAGTGGGTCATCACATCTCTGTATGTATACGACACAAACATCACATGCCACTGAATAAACAAAAGTCACTTTCCAAGATGTCATTTTGTTGATTTGAATTTGGATTAACTAGTTCAATTCATTTGTAATTGATAAATGAAATATGTCAAAATATGCATACATTTAAAGAAAGGCACTGGTGCAGTGTTAATTTTGTCGACTAAAATATTTATAATATAATATATATCTTAATTTTAGTCAAAGTGATATTTTTGACGTCTAAAATTGGACTAAAACTAAATTAAAAGTTTTTCATGAGACTAAAACTATGACTAAAATGTCCACATATTTTAGTCGACTAAAATAAGACTAAATAAAAATGAAAAGAAGAGACTAAAATCATCCAAACTTCTATTGACCGTCTGAAAGAGCCTCAGATCATTTAAATTCTTTGCCAAAGGATCAGCTCTGAGCTTTGTTCATGTGGAGCAGCTCCATGAAGCAGAGGAACAAGATTAAATATGATTATAATGAATATTATCAATGCAAAAACGACAAAATTTACTTGCAATTTTAGTCGACTAAAAATAGACTAAAATTGAAGATATTTTTTTTGACTAAAACTAGACTAAAATCGAATTACATTTTCGTCAAAAGACTAAGACTAAAACTAAATTAAAATATGTTGTCAAAATTAACACTGCACTGGTGAGACCAAGACAGTCTGGACCCCCCGCCCCTGGTGGCGGAATCTGAAAAATCAAAACGATTCCGTGCAGTCAGATTCGTTTATTTGCGTCACGTGTTGTTCACGAGCTGCGTCACTCACACGGAAGTCCCCTCAATAACAATCTGAGCGTGTCTCCAATCGGCAGTAAATGACCAAAGACACATTGACACGAGGTGAGTTTTGTGATTCATAATCCTGCGCGAATAGAACGTAAAGCCGCTAATAACACCACACAGCACTTCTGAGCATTCGTCTAGTATTCATCACATTGATGATGTGTTTTGAAAACTATATCGCTTAACGTGCATTTATGTCATCATCAGCAAAGTAAGAAGCCAGGATTCCGGGATCACAATCTTTACTTTAGAAATTACTATTACCACAGCTCAGTAGTTTATAAATTGTCTAGTGTGTCATTTGAGGTGTGCTTCATTAATTGCATGATAACGTCTTCAGTGAAATATAAACAAATACAATGAAAAAATACAATGAAAAAAAAAATACAATGAAATGAAATAAAATGTGCACCAATTGTACATTCCTGTGAGATTCCCCGCTGTGACAAATGCTTGCCGGCAGCAGCACAGCCCTGTCCCGCCGCTCGCTGAAGGCTATGGCTGTGTCGTTTCATGGCTCTCTTGTTACTGGGCTGTAAATTCAGCGGATGGCTCCTGTCTCTGGGTATTGATCCGCTCCGTCACCTTGAACCTCAGTATTGACACATGGGGTGACGCTGAGCGGGGAAAAGCGGCAATTTAGCCACCCTCAATTATGACATTCATAGATGATGTCACAACAGGGGCACAGGGCTTTGGGACATACACACCGTCTTGGGATTGAATCCATTTGTTTGACTTGTGCGCTCGAACCACACACAAACACACGCGTCGGACAAAGGCTATCTGCCCAAAACAGCGGCTAATGGGAGCCTTTGTATTGTGTGTGTAAATGCTGACTTTTGACTGCCAATCTAATGCGTCCTCTCCGTCCCCAGACAGATGGTTCACTGGACCATGTCATTAGCTGAATACAGCGAGCCATTATAATGTCATATTCAATAGCACATATTAAAAGCATCATAGCGTGAGGCACAACATTAGCAGAAAGCTCCTGCTCAGAGTCTGTCGTCAAGTAATGCAGAAGTGTGATTATTGAACAGCGGGACTCTTCACATTTGTCATTCAACTAAAACTGAACAGCAAATGATACAAATGATTAGCTGTAGTTTAGTCAGGATCACTTTTTTTTTTTTTTTTCAAAATGTCACATGCTTTCTGCTCAACTTTGGGATTTGTGTGGTTTCTTCACAATGGACCAGGGCATAGCTTTTGGCTGCGAGCCCCACCTGAGGGACACACAATTGCTTTTAGTGCATTATAGTTGATAGGGGACTGGGCCATTGTTACTTTGTACAGATAAAGTGACGTCCCCTGAGGTCGCAAAGGGTATGCACCAGTGGTTTGGATGCACTCAACAAAAAGTTGCCAAAACAAATCCAACCAAATGAATAGGGTTAAGTAAACAAACAAAAAATAAGTAAATAAAAATAATCTACATTTTGTTTGTTGTTTTTCATAGTTTTCTTCCAACCCTACTTTCAGTCCTTCACAAACCAAGCTCCAGCTCCTGACCTCCATATAAAATACACCATTGTATCGCTATATTGTATTACAAATGGATTTCAGATTGGGGCCCTATCAGATGTCACATATCTGATTCAGTAAGTAGTGGCCAGGGGCCACCCAGCCATCGTTAATACTGTATTCACAATCCATTGATGAGATCATGAAAAACGGACCGTGTCTGTTTGCCCTCCCTATAGCCGCTCGGGCATGGCCTGACACTCATAAACATGGACACGCTGAAGCACAAAACAAACGCACACTCCCTGGGGTGCACAGGGCTCTCATTGCTGACCATGGAGCATGTGGGTCACAGTGAGGGGCAGAGAGAGAGGGGCTCTTAAGGGCCCCACAGATGGGCCACACTCGCACACACTCTCAGGCAAACGCACTCATGGGTCAGGGTTCACCTGGAGGAGCACTGGTCAGCCTCATACATCAGTTTTATTACACAGGCTTGTCACAACAGTGGACAAGAACCTTCAGGACAGACCACTCTCTCTATCCCGAAGCACATGTCTATCTGAGAATATCACCCTTTATCATCCATAAAGGCTTTAATTCATTCAGATTAGCATAGCCTGTTTTCTGTGGCATTGCCTTTTTTGGCATTTGTAAAAAAAAAAATTATATAAATGAATTGAGGAAGAATTTGTTTTTTCCCCCCCTCAAAATATTAAACATTCAGGTTTCATGTAAGAGTCTGGGGAAGAATGACACTTTTTTTTTTTTTATAAATGGAGCTCAACATTTCTGCTCTGCCCACCGCCGTTACTGCGCTGGTTCAGGAAGTAAAAATCCTTTAGAAAATCTCCATAGACTTTTAGAAGATTTAAAATACCAAGAGTTCGGCCGTCTGCAAACTACTGACCATAGCAGGACTATTTTACAAGAAAGCAGGACGGAAAATATTAAGGAACATATGCTCTTTAAGTTTTGATCGATAAAGTTTCAGATAAGTCACTTTTAAATTGTGTCTTTTATGATCACTAGTTATAATCTCGATGGCAAAATGCATGTGAAATGTGGCCTTGCATTCAGACATTTTAAAGATATTGCAACACTCTAGTTCTTGCCAACTTAGAAAAGAATGTGTTCATACATCAGTCCATCACCACATTGTTCATCATTTCATTTTTATTCAACATGTCCACCAGGCTGAGAAACATTAAAAGGTTGTGGTACGCCACCAGATCTCGCCGTCGACCATGCGTTCTTCATAATGAGGTCTTGTCATTCAGTGTTTTTGAATAGAGACACTCAGTTCTATGTCAAGTCGTTCCTTATTATTTCCCGGAGTTTACCCCCGGGACAACAGCCGCCATTTTGTCCTGTCACTCCCCTGTGCTTTTTCCCCTCCTCGCCTGTCCAATAATGACAGTTTAATTTGCCAACCAATTACACCTGAGCGGTATTTAAATGAGCCAATCAGGGCAGTGACAGCGCGACTCGCTGCTCCAGTTAGCACCCGGCGCAGAGGTCAATTCACTGCTTCCTTCACTGAAGCCCCACTGAGCTGTGTGCTATTATTAAGGGACGACATGCTTTTATTGTTGCCCTTTTTAATGCTCAAACTTTACTTAAAAACAGAAGACGTGCCATCGCAATAAATGCTATCAAATGTTACGGCCCAAGAGAAGAGGAGAACCTACTGTACATGTTTCTGGTGGTAGGGGTGGTGGGTCCTGCTCCAAAGATACAAACAGCATCTCTGGAATCGCCGATATATGGTCATGTTTGAAAACAGTTAAGGGGAAATTGAATTATGCATATAGTTTTAAACTAAAGAAAGATACAAAGACATGGGGAGGAGCAAAGTGGTTCAACAGCCCATGAATACATTAAAAAAAACAGAGAATGCTAACATGACGCCACATGTTAGCATCATGCTAATACTAACGCAAGCTATGACTGCCGTTTTTTCTCTTCTACTGAACAATCTGTTGTGAATAAACATCCATATAGACCCGATTTACACTTTACTTTATTTATATGTGATAAATAAGTTTATATTTCGCCAGAAAATGTCCAAAAAGAGTGAAAAACAGTCTTTCCCAAAAGATTCTATTTTCCCCCTTGGCGAGGCCATGCCCCCTTCTATGACGAGATGCCGTCTGTATAGACACAGACGGCATCTCTGGAATAGCCCATATATGGTCATGTTTGAAAACAGTTAAGGGGGAAAACAATTTTGAAAAAAAGTCTAAACTTTCTCAAATTTTTCCTAAACTACTTTCACAAATGCTGAATTAAGAATATAGTTTTAAACTAAATAAAGATACAAAGAGAGCAGCAAAGTGGTTCAACAGCCTATAAATACATTTAAAAAAATTCGATTTCTAACATGATGCCACATGTTAGCATTGTGCTTATGCTAACGCTAGCTAGCGCTTGCTACGACTGCCGTTTTTTCACTTCTACAGAACAATGTGCTGTGAATAAACATCCATATGAACCTGATTTACACTTGACTTTATTTGTATGTGATAAATAAGTTTATATTCCACCAGAAAATGGCTAGAAAGAGTGAAAAATGGTGTTTCCCAAAAGATTCTATTTCCCCCTCTGCGAAGCCACGTCCCCTTCTATGACGAGATGCCGTCTGTGTCTATTGGTTGATGGCTTTAGACAACATGTTACAATCAATAAGTCACTTCCTCGGCCGATTTCACTTGGTTTTTGGTATAACCAAAAGTGTAACCTTAATCCCACATTAAAATGATTCAACTGCAGGAGAAGGCAAAGAAATAATAGCCCAAAGCAACCGTTTGAGGTCAACTCTAATCCCTTTTTCTCCTAATGTAAATAAAGGTCTAAGCATCTTATCCTGCTCATTTGTGTAATGGCTTACTTAAAGGAGGTTGTCAGTAATCCGCTCGGAGCTGTAAGTATGCTGAAGAATTTGAACATTTTTTTCATCTTGATAATACATGAATTTGAATATGCATCAATCGGTCTTAATTGACCGACACTTAAGCCTTTTCTTACCGCGTCCATTTCTCGATTAAAAAGACATTTAATCCCTTCCGCCGGACGCTTTTTCCCAAGGTCTCCCCCGGTGCTTACCTCCACAATAACTGTAATACCGAGCGATGGTAAGTAAAAATAACCTCAGCCTATAATATCTTGAGATTAAATACATCTTTTACAGTGTGGCTTTTGTCCTGCTGGGCCGCTTTAAGCTTGTGAACAAATGCCACACACACACACACAGAGGAAAACAGATCTTTCCAATACACTTATAATTACCGCGCCATAAGTACTTCGAATTATTAAATGTGGCCAAAAGGCTTAAAATGCACTTGGATGTGTGACCTCGCTCTTCTGGCACGTCTGAACAGGAATTACTTTGCCTGATGAGAAAGATGTGCTCCGGCATACGCGCGCCGTTCATAAAATCTGAGGGGTTCTCCGGCAATTACAAGGCAATGTTGTTAGATTAATCCTAATGGGGGGAGACATTAACCACAATAATTTATCCTACTTTAATTATGTTTTTAAATTAATCTCATCCAAAGACGCAGCTTTAAAAAATAAAGAGAGATGCTGAAAGAAATGAAAGAAACACTGCAAAGAGGCAAAAGGGAAATCAGGTGTCAGGTTATTCCCACAGTATCCTATGATTATGATCTTCCGGAATCTCAGAACCGTATATTTGAGATGTAATGGGGGAAAACAAGTGAGGAATAGGATGTTTTTTTTTTTCCTTGTAATTATGTATTTTTGTACCACGTGCTGTGTCCATATTTGCCTTGAACCTACAGTGACTTAAAAGATAGCTCTCCAACAAAGCCAAAAAACGTCAGGGTTCACTATTTCCTTTTCATGGTTTTATATGGTGCAGTATAAGATCATTTACCGTGATGTTCTAGATCAGGGGTAGGCAACGCCAGGCCCCAGGGCCAAATCCGGCCCTTCAGCACAGAACCTCTGGCCCTCAAGATGATTTTGAGAAACATTATCACACAAGTCAGAGAGTATTTTTTGACATTATTAGAGTTAAATGGGAGGAAAAAAAGGTAGAAATACTGTCAAAACACCCAATTAGGTCATATATTATGTACAACACTGGCATTTGAAGGAAGTGCACTGGAAAAAGAATAATCATTTTAAAGGGATGTTTCAGGATTTTGACATAGGGCCTCATTTCCTAGTTATCCAGAGTGTTGCTGATTTCTGGAGATTTTTTTTTTTTTTGTAATTCATGCAGTTCTTATGTTTGAAGAGTTTCGTGGCGCAAGGCTAGTGCTAGGCTAGCGCATTTCTATGGTATCAGCTTGCCTGCATTAAAAACAGTCGGACCCGCTCCACAGAGCACCTGAGGCAAATCACTTATAACACCAGACTAACCATATAAATGTCTGTGTCCATAGAATCATGTTTGGAATATAACTGACCTTCATCACATGAACGATCGCATTTTGAGGGACTATTTTCTAGCAGATCACTCCACCACTGTGTAGCTTATACATCCACAAAGCTGATGCTGCTCAAATATAAGGTATTTTAAATTATTTTATCGACACAGACATTTACATGGTTATTCTGGCATTATAAGTGATTTGCCTCAGGTGCTCTGTGGAGCGTGTCAGACTGTTTTTAATGCAGGCTAGCTGATACCATAGACATGTGCTAGCCTAGCACTAGCCTAGCGCCACAAAACTCTCCAAATATAATTGCTTGAAGTACAAAAAATAAATATCTCCAGAAATCAACAACACTCTGGATAACTAGGAAATGAGGCCCTATGTCAAAAATCCTGAAATATCCCTTTAAGGAAGAAATGACAAATCTACTTGAATTAAGAGATTAAATCTATGGTTTGAGTTGATTTGGTCTGGTCTTAGATGAGATAAAACCTCTAGTAGTAGTTATTCTCTTAATTCAGATAATTTTGTATCATTTCAATTGCAAAACAATTGCCTGATTTCAATTATTCTTGTTCCATTGTCGCATTGGATCTTGGATTAGTTCAAACCGATTCAAATTCAACATAGAATAACTTTTATTCAAGCAATTTTAAGTCATTTATCTCATTTAAGATGTTATTGTTTCCAGTTTTGTGCTTTACTTTGGGCTAAAGAAAATCGGCCTCCGCCAAGCAAACTTGCCTACCCCTGTTCTAAATAATTGCATAGTCTAATTAAAGAAATGTAAACATTCTATAGGACTGAACGACTTTGTTTGTGCTGCGTGCGCGTCGGTGTGATAGCAAAGTGAAGCAGCTTAGTTAGTTAGTTAGTTAGCTAGCTGGGGAATCGGCACGTACTTAGGCCCCAATTATCCACTAAATCTGCCCCTCTCTCTAAATGAGATTATTGCTACTCGCTGAAGCTGTGGCTCCCACTGGGTTCCATTAACTTTGATTACTCCTCATTATTTACTTACAGCTCCGCCACTTATTGGTCTCACACTGTACGGAAGAAAGGGAGAGCGCATGGGGGGGATGCCAACATATGAAGTTATGCACGCATATACACAGTTGCAGTCAAGTGTAAGTAATAAAGGCTAAAGCAGTAAACAGTACTGTTAACGCAGCTCAATGTGTGGGGAAACGTAGACAATGTGGAAGAAAACCGGAACAGAATAGAGACACAGAGATTAATTAGACAATCAAAAAATGCTATAAAGCGAAACAGTCACTTCCGGTCACATGCCTGCGTACAAATGTGAAACTCATGAAACTCATTTTTTGTATTGATTTTTCGGAAAATTGAAATATTGAGAGTTTAAAAGCATAACACCAGCTAATCAGCTACGTGCTA
Organism: Gobius niger; assembly: GCF_951799975.1. Lineage (NCBI taxonomy): Eukaryota > Metazoa > Chordata > Actinopteri > Gobiiformes > Gobiidae > Gobius > Gobius niger. The sequence continues at coordinate 13,085,800 of NC_136853.1, read as the reverse complement.
ACTCATGGATATGCTAAATTGAAGACTTAACTTAAAAAGTGATATAATAACGTAGATACTGTTTAAGTGGCGTGAGTCTGCAGTTAGCTTTGCCCATTAGCCTGTTAGCTTCTTCTTTGTGATTCCATTAGTGTGTATTGCGCCTCCGACCCGGAGGCAGGAAAATTGTAATAGGTTAAAGAGTTTAAAATTGAGGTGGAGGGCAACTGAAAATTCCATGACGGTAACTTGGGTAACTGCGGTAACAAAATTACAATTTTTATGTTTTTGGCTTATATTTCAGTAATTACTGGAAGAATCCACATGAAACAAAAACTGTCACCAAGTTCATTGTCTCCTCTTCCGGAGCATATGAACAAATGTCCAATTATTTTCTCCAAAAGGCGTCAAAAAGTGGTGACAATATTGGAAAACATGAGCGTGATGTAGTCCAGTAGAAATTACTTTCAGAGATAAAAATAATATGTCAGGTTTGTGAATCCAATCACTGTCAAAAACTGATGAGCAAAATCATTTGTCAATTTTTTTTTGGGAGATTTCTTACCAAAAAAAAAAATATATGTATTGGCCCTTCCCTCCACCTGACATTATGACATCATCACATTCTAAATCGCCTCCTATTGTGGTTTTCTGGCCAGAGACACCAGGAGAACCCCCCAATCATCCCATTAACACTTGTATTACCCCCAGAGGGACTAAGGAAAGGATTTATTAAGGTAAACAAGTTACTTAGTACTATACTAGAATTTTTTCGAAAAATAAACAGTATTCACTTATTCTCAGTCCTGCCACGTGTAAAGCTTACTTAGAGCACTGAAATTACTTTGCTCTCAAACCCTTGGCGCCAAAAATTCACAAAGCTATCGCAAAATTACATATGCTACCGATAGGGGGCAGCCGAGGTAGGGAAGAGGAGAGTTCAGCTTCGTGACTTCCTGGTGGATGAACCTTCCCTTCAGTCAGTTGGACCTGGCCCAGGCTGAGACTCCCTGAAGAAGCTGTGAGATGACTCAATTAAACACAGCATTACTAATCCCCCCTCCCCAGTATTCACAACACAAGAATCACAATAAAACAACATCCTCGTGTGTTTGTTGTGCGACTGGAGAGCCATTCGCTTTGTTTTTCCGGGGACCTGGCAGTGTTTCAAGCACGCCATATCGCTCACGGAGCCACACGCCGATCCAAATCCAAAGATATTACAATATGACCATCAAGAGATTACAGCTGTTTGAAAATGCCTCTAAACTTTCCAACAGCAAGAAGCGGAGATACCAAAAGCCTACAGAAAGAAAGAGAAAGAAAAAAAGAACATCTTGTAAGGAAAAAGTGTGCTCTAAGGCCTAATTTCACTGACATTGTCCCTCACCTAATTGCAAAAATCCCTCAGTCTCTCCTTTGCTCCCTATTGTGCGGCTCTGTAGCGCTCCAAGCTAAAAAACCAAGCCGGGTGCTAATTTCATTTCAGTTTGTCTTAGGACAACTCATAGATGTTTAATTCTATCCCAATTTCATGTAATCAGGCGCAAGGCTTCCCTAGAGGGAGGGCTGCGCGGGCCAGGCCTAACTGTGTGCTATTTGCAAATGTAATTGGTCCACCTCTGTTCTCCACTTTGTCACTCTTTCATTTTTCTTTTCTCTATCTTTCATTATCGACACACCTTCCTCCGCATCGTCCCTCCACTCTCCTCCCCTCTAGGCGACGCTGGTGCGGTTGTTATTGTGATTTCATATTTTCTTCTCATCTCCTACCTCTGCAGCCCCTGGACATTGACTACAAAATCCATTATCATTTGTATATTTTAATTATGCAAATGAGGATAGCTCAGCTGGCCTGTTGGAAGCTGCAGGGGAGGAAGCCGAAACTCCATTGCGGGTGATTACAATTCATCCGCTCGTCTCGCTTTAATTGTAACAAGCTAATTACCTTGTTTCCATTTAGTTTGAACAATGCCAAAACGAAAAGGGTGCAATGATAGCTTTGGCTAACCAGCGGAGCAAAGCTATAGCCAGCAGGCAGGGGGGGGGGGGGATGGATGTGTGGAGTGGAATGATAGAACTCAACAGCGTAAACATATGGGCTGAACTCATCTCACACAAACCTAAATGTATAGTTATAGTATAATGCTTTAATGCCATTGTTTCTTCGTGTATTTTTATATTCTCAGATACTGTCACGAACACAGATGGAAAGACTGATTAAAAAAAAACTAATGTAGTAAAAAGAATTCAAAGCAACCTTTTAAACTCTTCTTGTGGTGGTTTCTTTCACTAGCCCAAAAGCTTTCTCAGCGTTGTACACTCTTCAACCAGGTCTAAAGGCTTAAGCCGTGTTTGGGATCTGTCTGCTCGCGGTTTTGCCAGTGGTGCTCATGTCGGCTCCGTTCAGAGCTTTCTCGCTGAAATGAGTCCAGGGCTTCTGGGGATCAAGACTAGGCCTCGGCTGAGCAAGATCTCATTATCTCTGTGTGGTTCGCGCCCACCTTGTACGTAATGTGAGGGCTGTATTCACACATGCGCAAAGTCTGACATGGTACGCTGAGCAGCGGGGTGGGGTGGGGGTGGGGGGGCCCAATGTATGTCACAATGAGCAAGGTACCGGCCGGGACGATGTTACGCCTGTTTGAATTAGATTAGGTGTTTGACTACGCAGGTTAAAAGGCTGAATTGTCACGCTCAAAGGGATGGTCCTATCAATGTCAAAACTCAAGCTTGTTAATTCAATACACTATAACAACACATTGTCATTTCAACAAAAACAAAAATCAAGATTATTTGCAAAGGGGAAACTGTATGCAACTGGCACAGCTAATCAAAATTAAATTTACAAAATTTTGATAGTACACAATACCTTCAGCATTAACACAATCTTGAATTGTCCTATATGTGTGTGAGTAATTAAGTCTGAGATGTATTGTTGTTGATTCTATGATCAATTGGAGTGACGTCAAAGTATGTAAAAAAAAAATATATATATACGGCTCAAGACCATTCCTGTGCTGGGTTATGATTTTTTTTTTAACTAAATAACCAGTATACTCATTCCAGCCACTAGGGGGCAACTTAACTAAATAAAAAAAGTTCCACACTTGTCCAGCAGAGGGCACTGACATAAAAAGAGATCAGGATATAAACAACACATTACAGCCACGTGGTAAATGAAGCTCATCACCACAGACTGTGGAATGAATGAAAAATGACTACAGAACTTTGAGAAACTTGTGACACAGGCTTGTAAAGCACAATACAAGTGTGAGCAGTGATTACTTTGGTCACATTACACAATGATGTTTTAATTAAAAATAAAAATAAGTGGAACACCTGTGGTATTTCATATTAAAACAAAGTGTGAAGACTTGATGACTGTTTTTGCAAACCACTACAGCTAAACAAATATATGCCTGGAATCAAGTGTTGATCTTGTGGATACAGTATACTGTACTGTAGTAGTGGGGACGACTGTGCCAGGCGAGTAATCTCCACTTCACAATGAGGCCTGCTGTATTTTGGACTGGGTCATACAATTCTATCTTATAGCCAACCCAGCCCGGCCCCCCATCACAGTCAGGAACGATAATGTGGCCCCCAGAGAAAAAAGTTTGAGGGCCCCTGCCTTAGGGATATAAAACTTGACTCTGTCATCTATAAAAAACAGTGTACATCAAATGTATGTTAAGACTTGCCCCAGCTGGTAATTCAGACAGTTGAGTCAATGTCGAACCTTGGACCACAAGCCTAGATTTGACACTTCTTTCCTGCTAGGAGCAATTGGGTGTCAGAGTGTTGAACATGTGAGCTCCCAATGAATCTCCATCTTCACGACATTGATCCATGTCCTGTTGAAACACGAGGGTTGAAACAACTTATCAACACTATTGTTTGATTCTTTATTTCTAGCATGTTATGTTCACAAACAATCATTACTCTGATAAAAAAGAAACATAAATAAATAGAAAAGAAGCAATTAAATTGAAATAATACATGTTTGAAGAAGTTAAACTTATTTGATCTTACCCCCATTCCATACTTTGTCATAACATTCTTCGGTGTTTTTTGACATGACTGGCTTGTCTCTTTTTGTCTATTATACATCACAATTACCTCCCCAACCACAGCAGCAGCGGTGACAATTCACAACTCTCATGTTATATTATGTGTGTATACTATAGGTCAGGGGTCGGCAAGTTTGCTCGGTGGAGGGTCGGTTTTCTTCATCGTCAAAAGACAAAGGGCCGGACCCTCCAATTGAAGCAATTGAAGTAAATCACTTTCTACATATGCCAGTGTTGTACATCATATACATTGGGAAAATGTCCATCTTAAATTAGATGAATTACTTAAAATCGCTTGAATACATTTGAGTCAGTTTGAACTAATCTAAGATCAGATAAAAACTCTAATGCCAATCGAACAAATAGAAATTCTAGGACAGACCAAATCTACTCAAACTTTAGGTTTAATCTCTTAATTCAAGTAGATGTAAGTCATTTTTATTCTTTTAGGATTGTGGCCCAAAAGGGTGCTCTGTTAAGACATTTTAAGGAATTGACAGTATGTTTCATATTTCTAGAGTACTTTAACAGGCATTTGATCTCTAATTTGAGTCAAAATCATCTCGATGGCCAGAATTTGATGGGCCTGACGTTGCCTACCCCTGCTATAGGTTATCGCCATTTTACTCTCAACAACAGTGATTCCAAAGCACAACTCACCACTGGAGTCTTCATGAGTCCTCCTCCATATGCGCCATTGCCAACACCATAAAATCTCGTCTGTCCACTTCCAGCGTTGTCCTCTACAAAGCGTCCTAGACTCTGTGTCACCCATACGTCCCGTTGTCCGGTGACCGCTGTGAGCCTCCGATCCTCTGCCCTTATGATGCAGACAGACTGCTCTCATCATCCCGGGAAAGTCCGGCCTCGGTTTCCACTGCTGTTCTCCTCAAAGTCCTGCTTTTGTTTCAGTGTTCCTCTTAAGAACATGGTGCCAAATATATGTAATTAATTTCCCCCCAGTATCACCATTTAAGTTTCAGACAGTCCTATAACATGCTACTCTGTTACAGCTCTGCGACGAGGAGTAAGGAAGAATCCGTTTATGGAAAAGAACAAACCTTTTGGACCCATATGAAATCTATAGACCCGACATACCTGTCAGTGAGCGGCTCATCTCGTGCCCACCTATATTTGGCGGCCATCAGGGAGATGCTTGAAAGGTATTTGAAACTATCTTCCTTAATCATTTCCCTGATCCCGCAGGACGCACCGTCGTGGCTTGATGGAAAAGGATGCAAGGAGAGGAAGGAGGGTGGGGAGGGAACTGCAGGAGGAAAAAAGAGGGAGAAACACGTTACACACCTGTCACATGGTTCCTAAGGATAAAAGGTTTGAAAGAACACACACGTGCAAACAAAGAGCACGTGTGACAGCCACCATTTTTGACATCTTCATGGTAAGTGATGATTATAAGTTTCTCACTACAGTGTTTCGTGTAGGGCTGCTTTATAACCAACAACCCTGATCTGAGTGTGGCACAAGCCTTACTTACATCTCTACAGGTCAAGGAACGGTCAACTCTATACATTAAAGCTAAGGCCAGTCAGATCTTGTTATAAGCGTGGATTAAAGATTACTGTACAGATGTCCCTCTTCAGCGGTAAATACCATAAGGTCCTAATGTACGGACACTAAAAGAGACTGAGTTCATGTCCCTTAAATACCCTGCGTTCACACTTGCTCATCTGGGAACAGCTGCTAAGTGACCTACATGAGCGGCATTAACACAAATCACTTACATACTGCTCTTTTTGCACTTGGAACAGGACCTTCAGTTCAAACATAAATCTTGCCACAATTGGGGGAAAAAAAGTGTATCGTGTTGTAGACAAACATGTCACTTTTTGTACGTCGTGGCTTCACTTCACTTCGTAATGGTCTTTATGTTGCCAGATAATGGAGATCAGCTGTGACGTTTCCCGTGCTCTCTGGATGCGTGCCACTGTGTCTTCCTGAATTAATTGGGGGCAAAGCATGAAGAGGGACACTGTTAATAATGAGGTAATATTTCACACTCAGGAACATTAATCAACTCGGATGCGAAAGGAAATTAAGTGTTTGTCATTTGATTAAGAGGGGTTTGACTGAAGTAACTCCCAATCAAGTCACTAACTCGCTGCATTAATGTCTTCATCATCAATAGATTTGTGGAATGTGTTTTGAACAAAATGAACTTCGTGTTTCAAGTACATTAGAGAAGCTTAAAGGTGTCACCAGGACAGACGGAATTAATCCACCAGCTGCGAGATATAGATGCATGCCTGGGTTTAGTCAGTAAGCATGTGGGGCACTTATGATTCTGCCTTTGGTGCACTGTTGGAAATGTCGTACAAATAGCGCACACGACTAAGTGTAGCACAAAGGTAAAAAATTCTACAGTACATTAGTGTTTAAGGTAATGTAAGGTGCTTTATTTGTCATTATACAACAACTGTACAACCCATGACCCATCTCTCAACACCACTGGGACGACCCGTGAGGAGAAGTGGGCAGCGGCAGTACTGATGGTCAGAATCACCTGGCTGGAGGATTCACCTATTGCACATGTTTTTAGTGGTAGGGAAAACCAGAGTACCCGGAGGATACCTACGCTGACACGGGGACAACTTCACACAGAAAAGCCCCGTCCAGGTGTGAATCCAGCTGTGAAGAACGAGCGCTACCACCTGCATATGAATACATGATGAGTGCCTCCATGAAGGGGATGAGGGTTCATAGTGCAGGGTCAGGGTTGCAACTCCGCAGTATTCAGGCAGAATTTATTTTGAGCATTTCTGTGGGGAAAACAAAACTGTCTGCGGGTTTTGGCAGAACTGTTTTTCTTAAAAATTATGTTAATTTCTCTCTCATTCGTGTGAACCTTGTGTTTTCAGATCTCTCCGGATTGCTTATATCTGACAACCCCGCAACTAAACTAACTAAAGCAGTACTAAGTAACTCATGCCCCTAGAGGCCATAAGCGCAACTGCAGGTGTAGTAGCATGTTGCGTTTTTTTTTACTCATTAATTGCCCGCAGCTAGCTTTGCCCGTTAGCATGTTAGCGTCTTCGTTGTGATTCTATTAGTGTGCATTGTGTTGCTCCGGTCCGGTGGCAGTCAAGTTGCAATTGTGGTTTTCTTGCCCCTGGTGTCCAGGGGGAGATGAAAGACCCTCCAATCATCCCATTAACACTTGTATTACCCCCAGAGGGACTAAGGAAAGGATTTATTAAGGTAAACAAGTTGTTTAGTGTTGTTTTAAATCTAATGGAGAAATTAACAAAGTTCTTTACAGTTGCAGAAATATTATTCAATTAAGCCTAGGTCACAACTGGTCATATGGGCTCCTACGACCAGGCTATGTGCAAAAATCACAAGAAACGCACGGAGAGCGCGCGGGTGATCATGTCAAACAAACTATGGGCGCTTGCATTTTTTTCAGGCTGAAAGACAAACTTGCGCCCATTCGGTGAGTGTGCATCAATTGCACGAAAACTCCAATATTTAAAGCTTCAGAGGCATTTGCGGCCAATTGTACAATTTTTTTGCAATATGCCGAGGGGAATAGGGAAGGCATGGAGAGAACAGGTGTCAGAGAGGGAGGAGAGAGAAGGGGCAAGGAGCAGTGAGGAGGAAGGACAGAATGTACCTGAAGAGAATGAAGACCAAGAGTGTGTCGTATTCTTTCAGTGTATAGACAGCCAGGAAGAATGTGGTCAAAGTATGCTGAAATATATACCCCTCCAGATTGCAGAGTAATCTCTGCGACAAATGCACGGCATTGGGACACATCACGTAGATTATTGCAGGTTGGTCTTCTGTGCATTAGCTGTACGAATGAAGCGACAGCCGTACGTCCGAGCCTCCATGTGACGCACATTCCACTTAAAGGTTGTACGTTTGGTGCGCTTTGATCTGAACATCACAACTACGTTCTCCACAAGCAAAAACTAAACGCAGCAATATTCATCTGCGATGTCTCACCTGTCATCAGTTTTGGACAAATCTTTAATTTAAAATGGTGTAATGTCCCTGAGTTACCGCTTAGGTTACAGTTACCTTGAGATGCGGTGAAACTTGAAAACAACTAGCTTCTGAAGTACTTTGTATTACAATCAGATCAATTCCACAAGTTTTGGATAGAACATATTACAGGCCAGCTTAGAAAATAAAGGTAAAATGAAAGCTACATGTAACATTTCATGTTTAATGGAAGTGACTTTCCAGAGAAATCCAAATTGACCTAAGTTGGCCTGGCTGCCCTACATCTGACTCTTAAACTACTGTTGCCTTCTCTTTAAAACGTGGATTAAACTGAGCTGAGATGATAAATATGTTTGTGCGTCTGTGGGGTTGGCGTGAGGTTTTCTGAAATCCCTACAGCGTGCTACACTTACAGGAGCGGTGCGCTAAGTAAGAATCAGAGAGTGTAAAATTGACAGATGGGGCTGTTTGGGCATTCTTAAGTGCTCAGGGACTCAGTTTGGGTGGGTCTCCCGTCATCAGTGCTCCTTTGGATAATGATGACAGCTGCACTCACTTGTGATTTACTTTTTTTTTTACTGTTATCCTCTCCAACCCAGTCGTCATGTGGCCTCAGTCACCCTCACTCACTCCCGTAGATAAAATAAAGAGCAACATGTTCCTAAATCTAAACCTTCAAAACATACGCCGTCCATTAGCGCTGCCCCCAGATGTTACTGCAGCGTAATCCCCGGTTTTCTGCGCTTTTGATTGGCCGACAAGTTTAATCACGGGGGCATTAATAGATGGCATCCAAAATGACAAATACCCTCCAAACCGCAAGTGAGGCAGACGCATCAATATACCCAAGCTTTAAGAAGAAAACAACACAACAGATTAATATCCAAAATTACCCAAAGCATGTTGCGTGTAAAAAACAGGATGTGTTTAGTTTGGGGCTAGAATGAATATGGATAATATGCAGCAGCAAAACTATTACATCCCTTTGTGGAACTTAACCCAGACTTTGTGGTGCCCCAGGTCAGATTATGGCCAAACAGGACCGAAGTAAGTAAGTAAATAAGTAAGTAAGTGTAAGTGCTTGATCTGTCATTTTACCCATACAACGAAATTGTGTTCAGCGTGTTTTTGGAGGTATAGGGGGAACCATCAATCAATCAATCAAACTTTATTTATAAATAGCTTTTCATACCGAAAGGTATCACAAAGTGCTTTTTTAAAACAATACACCTGGCACACCCTCCCATATATTTTATATATATATTAGGATTAGATAAATAGATTAGTCAGTTAAAGGCTAAGCTAAAAAGGTGGGTCTTGAGCAGTGGCGTGCACAGACATTTTGAGGGGCAGGTGCTCAACCAAGACAAAAGGGCACACCCCCCCCCCCCCCAAAAAAGTGTTTTTTCTATAATTTGTGACACTAACAGACCATTGATTAACACAGCAACAAAAAATGTCCAACTCTGTGGACCTAATAGTAAACTACATAGACTTTAAAGGACAATGAAATGAAGAACTATCACAAGGCTCTGCACTTAAAGGCACACTGCGTAACATGACCAGCTCGAACACAGAAAATGCTGCTACTGCAGTGTGTGATAAAAGAATGGATTTGGACGTGAAACTAACCTGTTTAAATCTCAAATTCTACTGCCTTTAGTCACATCTCCATGGAGACGGGCTGGAGACGCACCCACTCCCCGTAAAGTTTACAGCCATTTCTTAGGCGGGGTAAGCCTCATAGATGTTTGTTTGTACAATTCTGAGGTATTTTTCAATGATGAAAATAATGGTCATGAAATAAATGCTTATATTTACATTTTATTTATTTTATTTATTTCACTTAAAACATCTGGTTTGTCAATATCATGACATGGATATTTTTGTCCATGTCAGAAATATGTTAAATAACAATAATCCTGGGCTGTTCATGTTCCTGCTCCTCCCACAGAGGCACAGTGTCCAGAACGCAGGCACCTCCTCACCTTCTCTCTCCTCCTCTGCCCGCTGTCTCCTCAGCTCACACTGCTCTGACCCTGGTCTACGCTCAGTCCTGACTTAGTCTGAATAATACAGCTCATTTTCAGAACATTTTATAGCGCGACAAACAGAACCGCTAAAGTGACTGACTTCTTACCGCGGACTTTATCCGGACGGTCTCGACGCGCGGCGGCGCTGACAGTCTCGCCCCGACGGCCCTTTTGTTTCCTTTCCCCTTAATAATCCAGTCATGTCGCGCTGGCTCGTTCAGAAAGTTATCAAATTTACTCAGTTTACTTTAGCCCCGCGTCTCACAGAGATGGGCTGTACCATCTTCTTAAACAGGGGGAAACACGGGGACAGCGCAGCTGCCCTTCTGTGATCAGGAGCATCAGCGCCGCCGCGGCTCGAGAGGCAGAGGAGGAATGAAGCGCGATTTGAAGTTGTTGAACATTAAAACTGTATTTTCAGCACATGTTGGCTTAATAGGGCAAATATCTAAGAACAATAAAATAAATAATACTACAAAAAAAAAAAAAAACTGGTCTGGAGAAGGGCACTTAAAGGGCACAGGGCAGAGGGGCAGGTGCTTGAGCACCACCTGGGCTCTATCTGTGCACGTCCCTGGTCTTGAGCCTGCTCTTAAAAACATGAACGTTCTCTGCAGCCCTGAGCTCCTCCGGCAGGTGGTTCCAGAGGCGAGGGCCGTAATATTGGAAAGATGCCTCACCATGAGTCTTTTTGTTGACTTTAGGAATAACTAGGAGACCCCTGCCGGAGGAGCGAAGGGGCCGTGAAGGTTTGTAAGGTAAAAGCAGTTCTGAAAGATAAGAAGGACCAAGACCATTAAGACATTTAAAAAACATTAAAAGAACTTTAAAATGGATCCTGAAACACACGGGGAGCCAATGCAGCGATTCTAAAACCGGTGTAATGTGGTCCCGCCTCCTGGTCTTTGTCAGGACACGAGCTGCTGAATTTTGTAAAAGTTGTAAACCTGAGATCCTCTTTTTGGGAAGACCAGAAAGCAGGGCATTAGTCAATACGGCCGGTGATAAAAGCATGCATTAGCGTCTCCGTGTTGGCCCGAGAGAGAATGGGGCGGATTCTGGCTATGTTCTTTATAGCACATGGAGGAAACCTGGCTGGCTGCCTTCAGCGCTTCTCTGACCCTCGGAGACGGAGCGTGGTGTCCTGCACGGGTCAGCTCCTCCACCTCCTCCTTTCTGCTTGACAACAGTCTTTCACCATCTTCTCCTTTGTCCCTTTTCCAGAAGAAGAAATGTGTAGCTCTTAAATGTCTATAGCTGGCTGTTTGTTTTCTTTTAAAAAGCTGCTTTCTTCAGGACTCTATGGGCTCTTTGCAGTAGAAACAAATCTGCTGAACCACACAAAAAACACGGAAAAGACGTACAAAAGCATCCAGCAAAACAACAAAACATGCAGCTGTACCAAGAGAGTGGGAAGTTGCCTGTAGATGGTGTGTGTGTAGGTAAAACGTTCATTTATTTACCAAATTCTTCGCTGATAAGGAACTGATATACTGCACACTCATTTATTCTGGATCAGGCCCAATACTTCTTCATAATTAAGCCTTAATGATGCCTTTACATGTAATCAAAAAGAGAAATAAGCATGGATGACTGGATAATGTGTGAACTAAGCAGCGGGTGGTTGATGAGGTTACACTAAAACATGTTTTTTTTTTTTTTTACTTTTGTTATCATGAACCATCTGTTGTTTGGCTGAGAAACATAGCTTTAATTTAATCCAACTGCTGCATCAGAGATCATTGTTGACTTATTTTATATAATTTGGCCTAAGACTTGTATCATCATTATAAATAAAAAAAACACACACACACACACTCTGTAAGTCCATCATCAGCGTCTTTTTCAGCCTGGTGCTAATCCGCTGGTTCACACAATGCACAGAGGGGTGTTTGTTTTGGCAGCGCTGGGTCAGGGCCGCGGCACCAGGCTGGAAAATAACAACTGCAGTGAGCGGAGCTGTTTTGATCCACGGATTAGCGCATCAAAAACAATACAGATGTCACTCGTGTGCTGGAAATGATCTTGTTTGCAGATGACACTCGACATGTGTGTGGCGTTTGCGTGGATTAGTGACCCTAGATTTGATTTCAAATGACTTCAATAAGCAGCAAAAATAAGTGTGAAAAAAACAAGCAGGCAGGGTGTTGAACTGATGTAGTTTAGTGCAAGTTCAGCACATTTTGAATGACCAATGACCAGAAAAGTAATGAGTAACTGTTTGAGCGTAAAAGTCTGATTTAGTGGTGAGAAACAAAACATGAAATTATGTAAAAATAGTAGTAGTATTTACAAAGGAAAATACACAAAAGTTCATGTAAACTACTGTACATCTATTTTATGCGTCAACATGAAGCTTTTGCCACGTAAAAATGCACTCACTGTGGAATGAGTAACTTTTTTTTTTTACTCAAGTACGAGTACAGAAACTTCAGTGGATATTACTGTTGAGTAGAAGTAAAAAGGACCATGTGGTAAAACTACTCTAAGAAGCAGAGTTACTTTAAAAAGTTACTGAAGTAAATGTAGCTGAGTACTACTTGTATCTTAAAGGAATATTTCAGGATTTTTGACATAGGGCCTCATTTCCTAGTTATCCAGAGTGTGGTTGATTTCAGGAGATTTTTTTTAATTTTTATTCCTGCAGTCCTTATATATGAAGAGTTCAATGGTGCTAGGCTAATGCTAGGCTAGCACATGTCTATGGTAACTAGTAGCCTGCATTAAAAACAGTCGGACCCAAGCACAGTGCACTTGAGGCAGATCTTATAACACCAGACTACCAATGTAAATGACTGTGTTGACTGGATAATTTTTTAAATATAACAATTTTACATTTAAAATAATAGTATTTAAGCAAGCTTCCTGGTTGTAAGCTACGCAGCGGCGGAGTGATCTGCTAGGTGACCGGATCTACAGTAGTTTGTTTACCTGCGCCCGGCATTACCACACTCGGAATTCACAAAGGAGCTTTCTACAAATCAGATATGGCAACATTTGGAGGACGAACCGAATGATTTTGAAGAGGTTTTTAATGCAGGCTACTAGTTACCATAGACATGTGCTAGCCTAGCACTAGCCTAGCACCGCTAAACTCTTCAAATATAAGGACTGCATGAATTAAAAAATAAATAAATAAAAATGTCCAGAAATCAACAACAACAACAACTGGATAACTAGGAAATGAGGCCCTATGTCATAAAATCATGAAATATCCATTTAAGGGTTATTTATTGCACAGTAATGACAGATATCTAAAATCCCAAAGCGCATGTGATACTGTCAATTGATATATTAAAGAAGCAAACTGACAGGAAAAGCGTAACAGGCTGACCTTAAACTTAACGTTTAGCCTACACTGACGTGCAAATACAAAATAACCAGCTGACGTCCACATTGTTCCCTGCCAAACAGACCGCTAATATCCTTTGTTATTTAAACTCCCGAGCGGATAGGTCGCAGAGCAATAATTATTTTCTGGAACAATAATTATTACCATTTAATTCCGTTGTTTACCATTTTGCCGGTGGCCCCTCTTTAAAAGCCAGCCACTATCTATAATGGCAAGCCCTTGAGCAGGACGGCATTTAACTCAAATATCAAATAATTACAAATCGAGTAATTGAAAAACAAAAGAGAGGCAATTATTTGAACGGTAATTGTTGAAAAAAGATATGAATTTGTTTTGTGTTTTTACAGGAGCATAAACCACGTGTCAGACCGGAGTGATGAAGCTGCTCTACAGAGATTATTGAGTAAAAAAAATATATATAGACATACAACGCTGTTTGTGATGTAAACAATAAGATAATATTCATAATCAGTGCAGTGCCAGATGTGTTGTTGTGTCCAGTGTGTGCATGTGTGTTTGATCACTCCTGTATGTTTGAGGGGATTACATGACAGATCCCAGGATTACACAATTAAAGCGTGGCCTGGCGTAAACTGCTCAGGGACTGCGACACCGAGGCACTGATCACTCGTGCCATGTTCAGATAATCTGTGACGTAACAAGGCATGAGTATAGAAATAACAGATTGTTGAGTGAGACCGAGCAACCTGTACCTCATCACTGCGTTATACTGTGCTTTGCCATGAAAGGAATACATTAAAGTAGTTCTAAGTCACTCATGCCCCTAGAGGCCATAAGAGCCACTACAGGTGTTGTAGCATGTTATATTTTTTTACTCATTAATCGTCCGTGAGAGTAAATACTACGCTGACAGAAAAGACAAAGGGACAGAGGGATATTGTACATCCAATTACACAATGGAGATACGTTTTTTTCACTCAAATTTGGCTGTAAATACTGTTTAAGTGGCGCTAGCCCGCAGTTAGCTTTGCCCGTTAGCCTGCTATCTTCTTCTTCATGATTCTATTAGTGTGTGTTGATGACTCCTACCCTAGGCAGCGAAGTTGCAATTGTGTTTTTTTGTCCAGAGACACCAGGGCGAGATGAAAGACCCCCCAATCATCCCATTAACATTTGTATTACCCCCAGAGGGATTACGGAAAGGATTTATTAAGGTAAACAAGTTACTTTGTACTGCTTGAACAATAAATAACGATGTACAGCCGTTATTTATTTATCTTATTATTAGTTATATTATACATGCATATAAACATAAACTAAATCCTGCACGCAACAGCCTGCAATAAGAACACTGTTGGGGGTAACACAGAACTTAGTAATGCGTTACAGTAGCCTACTCAGATTACATCTTCAGAGTAATGGCCCTCATCTCATTTCTTCCGCAGAGCTAGCCTTCCAAAACAACTCGTAGCTGGTTATGTGGTAAGAAAAGCTGTGCAATTAATCAAAATCAATTGAGTAAGCTGTGTGTTTATTATCAGCAAGTCAATGCACTTTCTAATGCATAAGAGCTCCTTTACAGACATTCTTTTTGTTGAAAAACTGCCGCAGTTTCTGGGCCGATCTGTTTACATAGTAGCGAATTAAGGGAAGCTTTAGTAAGTAGGCCTGTAGCATGTTCAGTGCTCATTATCGTTGCCGATTGCTGTAATTTGTCCATACAAAATGAAGCTTGTAGTAAAGCGAATTTAGTGTACTGTTATTGAGTACATTTGCTGGCATCAGGCTGTTGTTACAGTGAGTTCGCTGTTTTGTGCGATTTAGTTTGTGAAATGGAGCATTTCGCATCTGCTAAAAAAAATGAGCGACATTTTTGAAGGCTATATATATATATATATATATAGATGTGTATTATTGGTAACGCAGTACTCTCACACATTACTTTCATAATAAAGCAGCACAGTGAGGTACTGTAAAAACAAGCTCCTTTTACAGAGGAGAAACAAGCTAACTTAAAGGCACACTGTGTAACATTTTGGACTATACTGTTGCCATCAGTACAAAACATGCTCCCAATGATTTGGATGAGAACCTAACCTATTAAAATCTCACATTCTTCTGCCTTTAGTCACATCTCCATGGAGACGAGCTGGAGACGTACCCACCCCTGGTAAAGTGACAGTCATGTCGTCGGAGAGGTGAGCCGCTCACAGCGAAGGCTCATGTTTGTTTGTACATTTATGAGGTGTTTTTCATCTGTCATAAAACAAATGCTCATATTTCAATTTTACTCATTGGGTAAAATTCTACGGGGTGTGGCTTTAAGCTCCAGTTTTCCCTGGGGTAGACAGGAAGCGCGCCTGCACACACACACACACACACCATTCATCCAGACCTATTGTACATGTTTTTAGTGGTAGGGGGAGAAGGAATACCCGGAGGAAACCTACGCAGACACAGGGAGAACCTGCAAACTCTCCAGTGAGACAAAGGAAAGAAGTCGTTGAAATAGCTGACTGTGCAGAAAAGAGCTGAACAACTTAGGGCACACAACAATACCACAATGGGAAAATGAGATCAATGCCGCTGACCTTACTCATTGTTATATTGAAAAACAGTCACAAACACCAATGTATGTGATTAAAAATTAAAAATTGTATTAGAACAGGATGTTTAAAGGGCAGAGAAATTGAATCCATCATAAGGGCAGACAGGAAATACATAACATTCAGTTAGACTTTATTTTCAGCTATAGATCGGTCAAGTGTTATTCTTCACTAATGGGGCGATATTTAGTTTTAACCAATCATCACAGGGGCAATTACACATGCATATTACAATGATTAAGATCCTGTTTAGCGAGGTTATTGATGTTCCGCTCTCTCCCTCTCTCTCTCTCTCTCTCTCTCACTCATAGACTTCCTCCGTTGAGTGCGTCCAAAAACTCAACTCTTTCCACTCTGTGCCCCAGTCGCCTTCTCACTCCCCGGGCAGCCTGGTGATTAAGCCGTAGATTAACCTCCAGCGCTCATTAATAATGGAAGCATAGAAAAAGCTCCGGTTGTTCTGTTTCCTGTCCGCCGCACTAATAGAGCTCCTTAATGTTCACTTTAACATACTCGGTGTTTACTCGCTCAAATGGAGAATGATGCTATGTGGACGGACAAGGCACATGAAAGAATTAACACGGTGTAAGGTAACATAGTTTTCATATTTCACGATGTAGTGGGTCAGAAAGGACAAGACGAACATATTCATAGATGGAATATGTGTTTTCCCTGAACTACAATATCTTATCTTATCTAAGGCCAGCTTTCAAGTTTGCATACAGGTTTGACGAGAAAAAGTCGTACAATTGGGAGAAAATGCAGTAAATACCAGTGGAGGCAGAGCTGTATAGCTCACTTTGAAAGTCACTCGTCTTTTGATACAATAGTTGTAAGTTAAAAAACTGCTCGGCACACTTTTCCCATAACTATTCACATATTGACAGGGTTTCCACGGGGTATTTAAAAGTCATTAAATGAATTATGCCAAAATTAAGGCCTTAAATGCCATACAATAAAATAGAATCTGTTTACATTTAAATCTATAAGAAATTCATTGACAATACAAGGAGCTAAAACATACTTCAATGCAATGATATTACCTCACTTACTCTATGGTGTATCATGCTGGTCACAAGCCAACAAATCCACAATTAAACCTTTAGAATCTCTTTATAAACAAGCACTTAGGATTCTAGACAGGAAATCCCGACAGTATCAACACTGTCAAATATTGACCAAATATAAAATGCTCAATTTTGAATGTATAGTTAAGTCAGCCAATCTAAAATTGCTATTCAAGATTGTTAATAATGTGGCACCTCCACCACTAAAAAAGTTTGTCCAATTAACATCTGATCAGAGTCAGAACAAGGTCAACAGTCAAGGGCCAATGTACCAAAACGAAAAACAGCATTAGGACAATCGGCATTTTCTTTTAAAACTATCTCAGAATGGAACAAACTTCCAACTGCACTAAAATTATGCAAAGACTTAAAACGATTTTGCCTGAGTGTGAAACAAGAGGAACACATTTTCCCTTTAATAAAATGTACTTTTTAAAAATTGTATATAAAATGTAAATACTGTCTGTAAATATTATGAACTGTATTTGTTTATGCTTTTTGTAGTGTTTTGTAATTGTCTGTCTCGGGGACTGCAGATGGAAATTAGCTCCAAGAGCTAAAGTCTGGTACAAAGCATCTTTTCATATGCTGATTAATGCTCCTGTACATGTCCCTGTCAAATAAATAAAATAAAATAAAATAAAATAAAGGAACAGGCTACTGTTTTTCCATACTGTAATATGTTCTTACCTGAGCTTAGACGAGTTGATGTGTACCTGTCTGGTCTTTGTGCCCGTGGAAGAGCGTGGTAGCTTCCAACTTCACCCCCATTTGGAGCTATAGGAATATGTTGGGAGAAGCCAAATGCTAGCAACATCTTTGGTCTTTGTGCGTGACTGAGCGCACGCACAAAGACCAGGCAGGTGCGCATCAACTCGTCTAAGCTCAGGTAAGAACATATCTCAGTATGTAACTGGCCTATTTCTTTAAAAGTTAAAATTCTTTGAAAATGTAATTTTTCCTTAGAGACAGAACCCACTCAGTGACATTTTCACTGCATACATCTGTCAAAAATACAGAAAAACAATAGTAACTAATTCATCTTGTTGTGCCCAGTTTGGTTTAGAATATCAGAAGGTCCCCTCATTCTTCTGTTTTATTGAATGTTTTAAAAATACAGTATTCTGACATTAAATCTGACTTGCCACGTGTATAAACCTTTATTGAGAGGCTCTTACAGTCAGTAAACCCCGTCATGGTCACAGGGCCCATACAATAAAACAAACCCCAGCCGACAGTGGTTCACCTTTCTCCGAATCCCCACTCACAACAGAACGAGAGGGACCAGTGAGGAGTGTGGAGAAGCTGCTGGCTTTTAAGTTGCCAAGAATAATAAATTCTTCATGTTTGCAACAATAATACAGTTCAAGATGAACATTTGAGGGCAGTTTCTTTCAGTGTGAGAAATATGAGAGTGTGATGGAGGTGAAATGTGTGTGGCCAGTTCTTGAAACTTGAGAGACATTGTTCAGGCTGTTTTGTCATTAACATTGTATCGTAAATGCCCTGACAATGTTCACCTTGTGCATGGACCTTTTCCTTTAGCTTCCTGCCCGTTCCTGCAGTAAAGTGTCAAAAGCCTGTTTTTTGGAGCTGTCACATTGCATGTCAGTGCCTATAGGTTCAATATTGCAAATAAAGTGTGATTGAACTATTTGGTAAGAACAGACACATATCCAAAGAGAAGTCCCTTGTTATTCATGTAGATGAGTCACCTGCAGGTTCATTTCAAATCGATGTAAAAAGTGTATACGCACATTTCAAATACACACAAAACTGCATCAAATATTGCTCATAAGATGTAGCTCTACAAATATTCCACATTAATAACAATAAAAATCTCACATCTTTTTTCTGATGATCTTTTAAATGCAGGCGTACAACTCCAAACAGCTTGGGCAGAGACTTTATGAGAAAACATTTGTGGTAATTCGTTTCAGAAACCATTTGAAGATGTACGGTCGGCTTAAGTGCCAATCTTCTTCTTTGGTGACTTTCCACGATTTTATGTGCCATATAAAAGGGCGCCGTTTGCTCCACAAAGGCCTATTTAAGTTACATTACCAGCGAATATTCCCCTTGTAAAGTAAATTAAGCCATGATACTGTGAGATCATCTGGGTTAGTTATCTTCTCCCCGCTGGGATGCGGTGCTTTGTTCCCCCCACAGAGAACCCAATGATTCAGTCAGACCAGACACTGTCGGATGGCGTTGTCAACATAGAACATGGATCAGTGATTTTGGAAATGTTTCAACAAAAACTAAATGAATGTGATGTGGAGCCTTGAAATCCAGCCCATGTAAACCCTTTACTGCGCGCCATATTACCATGTAAACCTTTGCATAAGTTTATTCTCTTGCAGGGCCCTCATTAAACTTGTGCTGATCAGGCTCAGCATTGATTCCTCTGCTTTCAGTGCATGGTCCTGTGTGTAAGCTCTGTTTAACTTCTCTTACTTCTTGAAGGGAAGAGTCCTGTGAGACGACGTCAACAACTAAGCACAATTCCCATACATGAACATGTGCATACAACAGCATACATTTGGCTGGGCCGAAATCAAACAGAATTTCATAATCTTCTCTATCTAAAATTTTGAACTATACTGTTGCCATCAGTATAAAACATGCTCCTAATGTCCAGCTCAACACAGAAAATGCTATTTTTGCGGTGGGTAATCAAAGCATGGATTTGAATGAGGACCTAAGCTGTGCAAAATTCTCCTGCCTTTAGTCACATCTCCATGGAGACGAACTGGAGCCGTACCCACTCCTGGTAAAGTGACAGTCATGTCTTATATATAGGAGAGCTGAGCCGCTGACAGCAAAGGCACATGTTTGTTTGTACATTTACAAAAAGGATTTTTTCAATGATGAAAATATCTGTCATAAAATAGAAATTTGTATTTTAATTTTGTTTATTGGGTGAAATTTTACGCGGTGTGACTTTAACTATACTGAGCATTGTACTGCAGTTTTTGCAACATTATTTAAAGAGGGGGTATTATGCTTTTTTCAGTCACATAGCACCAGTCTATATCACACTGCAATGATGACCAAACCTTCTGTTGGTCTGTAAATGCAGTAAATTAGAATAACTGCCTTGTGTAAAATTGCTCTCTCAAAATGGCTGTAGCGAATGTCTTGAAATAGGCATCTGTCTCTTTAAGAACCTCTGACCCTTTCCGACACGCCCCCTCCACACGCTGTCTGTGGCATCAGTGGGGAGGGGGTTCTGCTGAGGAGCAGTGGTTGGTTACTCGGCTGGTGACGAAAGCTCGGAGGCGTCTCCAGGAGGTGGGGGCGTTCCTAGGAGGACTCAGGCAAACCTACCCCTAAAATGGCCGCCATCAGAGTTTTTACAGATTACTCAAGAATATGTGAATGTGCCAAGGCAACACTTCAGGCATGTTTTTAATGAGGGAATGACATTATAACATGATGTAAAGCTTGAAAAAGTCGATTTTGCATAACAAAAAAAAATATATATATATTTTCTGCAGTAAAAATGTAGGCACTCATTGGGGCCCCTGGTTGCCTCGGGGCCCTAAGCAGCTGCTTTGTCTGCTTATAGGCTGGACCGGCCCTGTTCTTTTTCAGAAGAGAGAGATAAATGTGTGCGTCGTCAAATATATCCTTTACCTCAAATATAAACCATCTACTTCAGTGGTTCTCACACTCTACCTCATGAAATAGTTTTATAGATAGATCAAGGTGAAATCAGGACTTAAGCGGGTGTAATAAGGAACTAAAATATATATATAATATAGATAATTTATCAAATTGGTCTAAATAGTGTGTAAACCAAATGAGTAAAGTCTAAAATGACACTTGAGTACCACCTAAAGAAGCCCAAATACCATCTGTAGTGCACGTACCACGTATCTAAGTATATAAAGAGAATCCTGTACCACAGACGATCTTCCTGTATCAAAGTAACAACTTCCGATGGGCGTTTCTCTGCCTTTGTTTTGTGTGATCCAAAAGCTTTCATTGACCTGGCTGGGGAAACAGTTAATGAACTACTTTACATGTTATAGTCCATCAGGGTGGTTTCCAGAAAGATATCAAGGCCTTCCCACCAAGGCACTTGTGCATATAAATAAGACACTGTACAAACCACTCAGCCATCAGTTCCATTAAGATAAAATGATAAGTAACATGACCACAATTGAAATGGGCTTTCATTTTACACACAGCTTACTTGGGCTATTTACTCTACAGTTGTTATATGTTCCTATAGGTAAATGTGCAGCCTTCTTACTAACTCAACTGTTTAATGTGGAGAATTTGAATCCTGTGTCTGGGTGAGATTTGCAGGGCAATAGGGAAAACATTAAAATTGAACTTTTTCTGTAGATTAGTAGCATAAATAGAGGGAAAATGTGCTCTTTCATTTTATGTTTTCATATAAAGACTTTTTATGCATTCAAATGACCAGAATTGCCTCTATTTTTGGTAACAGAATCTGAATAATGGATGGAGCCAGGCTCATATGGGTATGGAGGGGATCTTGTGTAGTTTTTGAATAAACTTCAGTGGTTATGTAATGTTTCCCATCAAGTATAGCTCTCCAAGTGTCACATCTGATATTTGGCCTTTAGTCGACATCTCCATGGAGACAAACTGGAGACGAACCGCTCACAGCAAACACACACGTTTATTTGTTCTTCATTTTTTCCAACAATAAAACTATCTTTAATAAAATAAATGCTTGCTTGCATTTATTTTATTGGGTGAAATGTTATGTCATGTAGCTCTAACTTCTGGACTGGAATATGTGGTGTCTGCAGGTGCTTTGAAGAGCTGATGTCGTTGCCAAGTGGGGAAAAAAATGCCTTTTAAGAAAACAGGTTTTGAGTTTACACTTTACTAAATAAATCTGTGGCAAACACTGTGACAAATTGTTGTAAAAATGTGGCAATTATTTGTGTCCAAATGAAAGTTCATGTGTTGGAATATGTTGGAACAAACTGCATAACCCAAAATCTGGAAATTGAAAATATTTAGTTTTGCCATTTTGTTTCACCTCCTTTTAACCTTAATAATTGTGTTCCTGGGCACATTCTAAACTTAAACTGTGATATATAAGAAAGAAAGTAAGTAAGTGCTTTATTGTCATTGTACAAGCGCACAATAAAATAGTGTTCAGGTGTCAGTCCTGAGCTGCTGCCACTGTGTGTCAACCTGACCCACGGGACCTTGGAGGACGGGGAAACTGTAGCATTCAGAAGGAACCTGGCTGCCGTCTCCTCTGATCCTCTGAAACAGTGCAGCGCCTCCTGGATTTGTCCCTGTTTCAGAGCGTGGTGTCCTGCACTGATCAGCCCCACCTCCTCCTTCCTCTTCCTTGGGCTCAGCTGCTTGCTGAATTAGATACAACATGGATACATACAGTATACTCCTGCACAGACAGTTCTATGCATCTATCAGACCTCAAAGTAGTGGCTGCGTTAAACTGAAGAAAGTACAGCCAAAAACACAACACGCATGTGGAGACAGTTTAATTTATAAGCGTGCGTGTGTTAATTTATGTTTCAGACACAAAGCAGGTGCTGACTAGCAGGTGCAAGCTGAAAAGTGAATATGCTGTTTAGTTGGCATGTTACACTTGATTTACACATTTGATGTTGCCTGTATTACATTAATAGGGCCTCACATTTGATATGCAGGACAATTCTGCATGAATAATAACTCTGCGGCTGATCTACTTTTGCATGTGTTGCTAACACTTGGTTAATGACTCTTTGTGTTATGTCTATGTAGGCTCTCGGTCGTACAGGTGTTGTCCATCTTCAATGAAGGTTCTTGAGCCATCTTCTGTAATCTGTCATAAAAGTGTAGAACATTTCACTTCTCATCCAAAAAGCTAAAGTTAAAGCTCAGCCCAACCCTTTGTGTTAGTAAAATGTGCGATACAAATAAAAGCCATAATATCAAAGGGACAGTCTTAGATATGCATTTCAAATGAATCCTAAATATCAGCCATTAGTGCACTGTTTCTCTGTTAGAGTTGAAAGTGGTGAAGGCTGTGACACATGGTTAATGCACAAAGAAGCACACTGTAGCACTGTGACCTTGGCTGCATTTAAAGTGGAGCGTAGCGCCCAACAGTCTGTCTGCACTGAAGCTAATTGACTGGAGCTTGCTCACTGTTAATGTCTCATAGCTCATTCCACTTAGAATAACTTCTACAAGTTTGCTTGTGTTCTGGGGTCATTGAGTCAAGCAAACCTTTAATTACAAATCAGGATCATAAGTAAGCAAAGATGTTTCCTCTGGCTGAGTCTACCTGCTTCCTTCAATTCTCTTCTCTGTTTAATCCAAATGCTTCAGTAAAAAAGCCGCTCACCAGCCAATGCATTCAAGGTTGTGCTCCAGACTTTTGAACAGAGCTTTTAACTTTATTTTCACTTTCACTTTCAATCCACCAGACAGTTCTGGTTCACCGACACCAACCCTCTGTGTCCGCCCAGAAACAAACTGTGCACAAAGAGAGCCTTTCGAGCAGCTGCTCCTTAACCGTGACCGTCCAATAGAGTTTGAAAACAAAAAACCTTCTTCTAAATGAAATTTTGTAGCTTTTATCTGATTTACATTTGCACATTTTCTTTTTTTATTAATTTGTATTATCATTGATTAAATTACTACTGCTTGGACTATTCCTTTGTAAAAGTGTTATACAAGATCTTATAAATCAAACATGCTCCCCTGTTTCCACGACCTGTATGAATTGGTGCATGTTTAAAGAAGGCATCAACTTTTAACCAGCACCACATTGTTTCCTCATCAAGAACATATACCTGAGGTTGTTTACCTGAGGAGTTTACTTTGGTTGTATCTTCCTTTATACAGTTGAAGCCAGTGTCAATTTTGACAATATATTTTAATTTAGTCTTAGTCTTTTGACGAAAATGTAATTCGATTTTAGTCTAGTTTTAGTCGAAAAAATATCTTCAATTTTAGTCTAGTTTTAGTCTAGTAGTTTGGATAATTTTAGTCTCTCCCTTTCATTTTTATTTAGTCTTATTTCAGTCGACTAAAATATCTGGACATTTTAGTCATGAAAAACGTTTAATTTAGTTTTAGTCCAATTTTAGTCGTCAAAAATAACACTTTGACTAAAATTAAGACTAAATATATTAGTCGACGAAATTTACACTGGTTGAAGCGTAGTAGTACAAAAGCTATATATAAGCTGAATATATTGTAATTATTAAAACATATGAATACAAACATATGATATTAGAGTCATTCATGGACACTGTAAATGCTGTAAATGTCACTTCGGTGTTGATTTGTTTATAGAAAGCTGTACCAAGACACCAGCTCAGGTGCATGCAAAATCATGCCATGAGAGGAAAGTGAAAGTTTGTTTTCACTGCTCTATAATGTATCATGCCCATTACTGCCTGCAGAGGGCACTCCACACTCTCTCTTTTCTTCTGTGGTGGATGAAGTTTTCTTACTACGCAGGAGCAACAAATTTACTGCCTTTAAGTAAAAGTATCAAATTAAAATTCTACGTGTGTATAAAATTATACACTTTCAGTTGCATTTTCTGAATTAAATGAAAAGGTATTTGACACAGATCTCTTTAATATTTTGAAAGTGTCAATTATATATATTTTTGAAAACCATAAACCAGATCGAACATATTTCATCAGAGACTGAGCCAGCCCATGGTGTTTTCTGACATTATTATTGTGATGTTTCTGATCATAATGACTTTACTGGGCCTTCTGATTCACCATGAAGAGGTCACAGTGGAAAGGCAATTGTTAAAAAGGGGTCTGTGTTGCAAAATGAACTTCTTAGACACTAGCGCATCTGTGAGTAATCTCTGAATCTTCTCCAGTGGCTGGTCCCAGTGCCGCATCCCCCAAAAAGCTAATCCTGTGGGTCCTGTATGTATCCAGGAAATGCTTTAGGTACCCCAAACAACATGGGAAAGACAAAATAAGCCTTTGGACAAGGATGACGACTGTACAGCAGAAGGTGAAAAAGAGAATTCACTTTAATATCAAAGCCAGGCAGGTCGACTCAATCCATACGTCTGATTCTCAGCTGTTGTCCCTTCATCTTTCACTGCTGTCTTCACACCTCGCAAATGGAAATAACACAATCTGACCGCGTCAATCCCTGCATCGTGAGGACCTGTAGAAGATACCAGATGCAGATCCAGGACTCATGGCCAGAGTCGGGAAGCATTACTTTAACTCCTTCTTACTCCGCTGGAACACTTGTTACTGTACTGCGCTACTTTATTATGAAAGTAAAGCATTAGAGTACTCCTGTGTAACCTATAACAGACATCTACATAAGCTTTTGCTGATCATGTTTTCCAACACTGAAAGCTCCATTTCACAAACCGGGCCAAACATAGAGGCTAAACCCACAAACAACAACTTGATATCAGTTAAATAATAGTGCAATACATCCTTTCAAAAGTGTGACAGTTCCTCTCCCGTCACTAACATAACTCATCAGAAAGCCAGCATGATGTGTTGTAAAGTTTTCTTGACAACTGATTGTGACTTGTGTTTTTAGTAACTGGAATGATTGAGTCGTTTTTTTCATATGGACAGGATTACACCAGTGTCCATGAGAGCTGAGACAGGGGACTGCAGCTCCTCTGTAAAAGTCAAGGATCAAGTTCTTCGATTTATCTGGTGTTTTAACACAATTCACCCCTTTGACTGAGATGCTGCTCAGAGTGTCAACTCTTCTTATATGGGTTCCTACTAGGCAGGTCCCAGCACGTGCATCTGGGGCAGTGGTGTAAAATTATTGTGAACTATGTTAGACATAACATACACATACTGACACAAGCTGAACATGTCAATGACATGCTTTCCTTTACTGGAAAATATTGGACTAAGATAAAACAATGTCCTGTCTTCTCTCTTTCGGTCCGCTCTCCTCTCATCACTCCAGCAAGAAGGTCCACCTTCCATCCTGAATGGGGCTTTTCTGTGTGGAGTTGGCATATTCTTGTACAATTACAATTACTTCAAATATTACTTACTTGAGTGTATTTAACAGTACTCACCTCTGCACGGACTGGAAGTGAAGATCCACAGGCTTGAGAGAACATGCCGGAGCGTGATATCACCGTGAAAAGGCTCTATTTGTGTCTAAAGGACAAAGACATACATTATCATATACTGACACAATACACTCTGGGCTCATTCATCAACACGGTGCTAAATAGTGAGAGCAAGCTGGAAAATATAATACGGCTGTTTGTGGCCACGTTGCACCTAATTCACCTTTTGAAACGGTCTGTATTACAGATGTAGGGCCTGATCTGATATGTAAAATGATTAAATGCTGCGTGATTAAACCGTGTGTGGCTCGGCTGCTGATCCACTTTGGCACGTGCTACTGCTTTTGCACATGAACAAACACTTGGTGAATGACGCCCTCTATTATTATCTTTCGAGTGTGTAAAATTGTATTCATCCTTTATTTCTATAGGCTCGTCCCTTGAGATTTACCGCCTCATTTACATAAGGCCTGTTTTATTAAAGCTTGCCGTCAGACCTGCCATGCAATCCTTTTCTGAAACATGTTTATACGACTAAGAAATGCAATCCATCTGTCCACGTCAGGGCAGCTGTGGCTACAATGGTGGCTTACCACCACTGAGTATGGAGCGAATGTGTAATGACTACAGTGTGGCGCTTTGAGAAATGTGTATTCTTCTTTCCTTATTGCATTTTTTTGGTTTGAGTGGTGACCTGAGTGACTGCAGTGCCTGAAACCTGCTCCTGATCCTGATTCTCCAAAGCCTAACAGAACTGTGTGCCTTATCTCTCGAATATGTGTTTTCCCCATATGTATGTGGGAAATATCATGACACATATTATGAGGGTCGGTTTGACCATTTTGGTGACAACGTCTCAACATAAAGAAGCAACACCTACAGTTTTTGACAGCAGGAATTATGATCATTTTCAGATTGAACCACTTTGTTGTTGTTTTTTAATCAAGTTCGGAAAAATAGCAACTGAACAAAGATGAATGTTATTGTATAGGGCCTATGCACAGAATGATGTGTAAAAAATCATAATAATTAAAAAAAAATCCGCCCACACATGCTTCTAAATGAATCGTGAATAAATGAGATCTCCTGAGAGCAGTTTGGGACGCGCGCGCGGCCTGGAGATAAGCAGCCCGAGATGAAAACATCAAGCTTATCTAAACATTGCATCACGAGGTTTTTTTCCTCCAAAGCGATCCTTTTTTAATAATTCACTCCGGCTAATGTTCCACATCTTGATGAAATATGGGGGTCTTTATTGGACGGTCTGCTGTGCTAATTGGTACAAGCGCCGCGGGCAAATCCCATCCAGCAAAACGGAGCGCAGCGTCGCTCACAGCTCTGGCTTAGGAAGAGGGATGAACAATAATGAGAATAGCGTGGCACCTTTTTAATCTGGGATGCTATTTTTTACTATATCTAAGTAAAAACAAAACATATAACAACAACAAGCTGCACATTCTTCAGCTGTGATGTGACTAAGGCTTTGATGTTGGCCTAAAGCACGTTCACCCTATCATGTCACTGGTCAGCATGGCATTCAAATCGATCATTTATCTGTTTTTATGTTATTTTTTTTACATTCTATAACCGTGTTGGCCTGACGTTCCGATCAGCAGCGTTGGCGCTTTTACGCACGAGGCGTCTGTGTGTTTCTGAATGAAATAAAAAACGGTGTTCTTGTTTCTTTCCGCTGATTTGCGTTGCTTTTTAATTGTACGTGACTCTCTTGACGAGCAAGGCCACATTTAGCCGCAGACATTAAGTAAGGATTAAATCTGGGACATGCAGAGCGACACCGCGCCATATTGCAGCCGACATCTGCTTTTAAAACCCACAATAAATGAACACGAGCGCTGATAACTGACCGGGATTAGCGTTTATTGTTTGACGATGCAAGCAGGAAATGCCAAGAAACTTTTTTTTTTTTTTGGCAGGGTGGATGATGCCCCCATGCAACTCGCCAAAAAAACAAACAAAAAACAACAACAACAAAAAAACTTAAAGGTACACTGCGTAACATTTTGGACTATACTGTTGCCATCAGTACACAACTTGCTCCTAATGACCAGCTCGACGGAAAATGCTATTGCTGCAGTGAGAAATCAAAGAATATGGATTTGGATGGGAACCTAACCTGTTTAAGGGGAAAACTCACTACAGGCAAAACTCAATTTTTTTCAGTTTTCAGGTTTTGGGCCAAATTGGTCTCTGAACATACAAGCTTTCACTCGGAAACAGAAAATATGCCTAATCTTCACAATAACAATATTGCGCTGAGTCAATGTTCCCCCATAGACTTATATGGGAGAATGCAATTTCAAGGGCCTTTTTCTCAAAACACATTTTCTGTCATTGTGGTGACACTATGTCCACGTCAGTCGGACCTAAAGACTTCAAATTTTCCAGCCTTGGACTGAACATTATTTGGAAGATATTTTCAGAGGGATTTTTTATTATTTAATCCCTAGCCCCATTTATTGAGTTTTGAATGTCAAAAAGTAAGGCGAAAATTACATTTTTACAACATTTTCCACTAAAAAACAGCTTATTTTAAAACTAGAACAACAAGAAACAAGAACAAGAAATCCAAAATCCCCTCTGAAAAAGTCTTGGTAACTCATTCATCAATAAAATGAAACCATACATTTGAATGTAGCTCTATCCATTATTCAGATTTTGTCGCCGAAAAGATGGGAAATGTGGGGCATTTTTAGGCATAAAACACCTTGTTCTTATATGAAAAGATAAAATGACAGAAAACTTGCTTGTTTCAAATTAATATCTGTAAATATACATTTTTTTCCCTATTCACCTGCAGCGTCTCGCCTTAAATCTCCAATGCTGCTGACTTTAGTGGACATCTCCATGGAGACGAGCTGGAGACGTACCCTCTCCCGGTAAAATGATGTCATATCTTAGGAGAGCTGAGCCGCTCACAGCAAAATCACACGTTTGTTTGAGGTATTTTTCAATGCTGAAGATATCTGTCATAAAATAAAAGCTGGTGTTTCAATTTTAGTTTTGGGGTAAAATTCTATGCGGTGTAGCTTTAAAAGCATATACATTATCATATTTTTTTTAATCCATATGAACAGTATTAAGACATTACTGACTCGTGTGCGCAGTTGGACTGTGGGGTCTAGAGCGTTTCCCAAAAGCAGCTGATGCATTTCAATAAGGCAGCCTAATCACTCACCCGGGGCATGTTTCATTTATTGACAGATTTGATGTTAAATGTCTCAAGCTCACTTAGTGTTGTAGCTCTTAATTTATTATGTTGGAGGTGCGCCTCGCTCGTTTGACCCTGCCAGGTCACACAAGCAATTCTTTTTTTTAAACGCTTGATTAATTTCTCAGTATAGGGCGACCGTGTAATGCATTATGAAAAAGTGAAATGTGCTCCAAAGGGAGGTAACAGTGCCGGTGCATTACTATAAAGGCGCTGCGTTACTCGTTCAGTTTTGATTAGCCCTTTTACCCACTGCCATTTTGTGAAACTCCATCCTGGCATTAACCTATATTCTCACATCCGCCTCTATTGTGATGTAACATCTTCGCTCGCGCGTGGCATGTCCCAGCATGGCTTGCGCCCCAATCCCGAAACAAAAGCGCGCGCGCTGGGTGACAGGCCAAATTGGTTTTAAAAGGGAACAGATGGGGCTCCGTCCACGCGCTGACTGCCACGCACGAGCACACGCAGACGCACGGTTGATGGAGACGTTATAGGGTGATCACGTAATGCGTAGGTTAAGCAAAGAACAGCGGGATTTGTGGCGACGCGCATAATAACTGCGGAATTCTATTTTTGCGCACCTTTTTTCACCCACAAAAAAGGCTGATAAGGCTTTTAATTTAGCTTATACAAATGGACCTCGCATAAAATTGTATCCCCCAAAGTGTATTTACAGGCTTAATGCAATTGTTACGCAGATATTACGCGAACCACCCGGAAAAAAAGGTCCAACATGGGCTTGTGTGAGGTCAATAATGGTATAGGCGGAAAAAGCATGTTTAAAATCAACAACGAATTATGTGTGTGATTATTATTATTATTATTATTATTGAAAAACACACAAAAACACACAAACCAACAAAAATATTACTGATTTTAATATGGCCAACATGATCTGGTTGTAGCCCACGTCAGTACAGTGATTGTTGCGTTTGTGAGGGAAAACCAACAGAAGAAGCATCTCAGAAGAGCCTGGCCCTGCTCTCTGGGGACCCCGAGCTGGACTCTCATTTTACCAGCTAAAATAACTACACCAGGCTGCCCCTCTTCAGGTGGGTTTGAGCCCCTGACCCTCAATTACAACGGACGATTCGGGCTTCAATAGGCTGCGGCTCCTGCTGCTTTATATCTCGTGGGAACGACCTGCACGTGCAGCTGTAGAGTGAGGTTCTGTCTGCCTCTGCTGCAGCTGTAGCACTGTGCTTTGGAGCTTCAGGCGCGTGTGGCCATGTTATTTTATGATATATATATGTTTTGCGTCCATGTATGTTTTCTACATAGACCAATGATTGATCATGTGTGTGTGTTTATTCCCTGACTGCTGTCTGTGTAATGCACCTTGGCCATGCAGGTCATCATTGCAAATGAGAATTAGTTATAAATTGACGTACCAGGCAGAATTAATTAAGACAAAATCATCATCGTTATTTAAAAAGTGACTTGCTATGTTACCAAGACCATGACATGTGTCCAGTTATGTTTGGACACAGTTTTCATTCACTGAATTGTTGGGGAAAAAACTTTTTTTCCCCTCTTCTTCTATTTTTTATTTATCTAGGTATTTTTTTTATCATGGCATAAATAGCAAATTCTGTTGAGATGTGTGTGCTATTATTTTTTCCTGAAATAACTTGTTGTAAGTAAAATAAAAATAAATGAAATGTATAGTTGAATAATTTTGTATGATTTGATTTCCGTGGACAAAGGGAGCTGTAGATTATTGTCTGTCACTCATAATGCCTGTAGCCCTGTAGCCCCTCACAGCCTCTACCTCAGTGGAGGCTGCAATTGCATTGAAAGTCTTCTCATTCAAGAACTTGCACTTGTTTCTTTACTGAGCTGCAGAAAGTCCCAGAGAACATTATTAGTTGTTTTGTTTGATGTGCTCGTGTTGCCTTGTCCATCTTGTATCCATGTGCGTCCCATGCTGTACGTGTCGTGCGCCCGCTCTCTTTCCCAGTCACCGCGGCCGCTAAAGGAGGATCAGTTGGTGGATTTGTCTCGCACAAGTGGCAAGGACGGACGGTTTTTTTTTCTTCTTTTTTTTTTATAAGAGGAATAAAAGTGTTCACTCGTGCGGCCCTGTATCTTGTGGGCTGAGCTCGTGCACGCCAATCAAAGTGAAGGCGGGCAGGTGAGCGCGTGAGCAGAGGGAGGGATTACGGCGCGCGTGGCGCCTCTCACAGAAGCGCATAAAGGCTCGGCGGCGCGCGCCACTTTCCTCACTCGCAGCTCCGACCTCAGACTGAGAGCGTGACCGGCTCCGCGCCGGGTTTTGAACAGACTTACGCAGAGTCGCTTGTTTTCTTGTTTCACTTTGTCGCTTTAGGAAGATGAGCGTCTGGACGCCGCTTTGGATACACCGCGTGCGCTCTTGACCCGGACCGTCACACGAGGCTGAGACACTTTTGCAACATTTCTCCGAGTTAAAGGTAGGAACCCCCCCGTCTTATATTTAGCCTGCCTTAAACAACACTCTATGGAAAGTCAGTTGTGTACGTACATTTTAAAAGAACAGACAGCATGTTTTATTCAACAATTCAACCTAATAGGTGTGCACGAGCAATTATACAGCTGAACATGTGTAGGCCCATGTTAATTCAACAAGGTGGCACTCAGCGCAAATAAAACAATATTAAAACTATTATTATTATTATTATTATTATTATTATTATTATTATTATTATTATTATTATTATTATTATTATTATTATTTAGACATGGCATTTGACAGTTTTTCTATTGCGAATAATTCGACAGCCATAGGCCAAGTGGGCCCTGTTTTATTTTAAACTGTAAAAGCCCAAATAATTATTTACCAACGACTTATTCTCTACTCTCATGTCGCCTTCTTTTAAAGGAAGGTGTGTAGACTATTTACACAAGTTGCTCTCTCTGCCAATTGCGCGCAACAAAGTCAGCTTCGGCTTCGTTTTACGCATGATTCAATTCATCGGCTGTGTATGATGGCGCTGTCAGTGTGTAATAGAGACTTTTTTTTTTTTTTTTTTTTACATCAAAGGGGGATAAATGGCCTATATTCTTATGCGCTATGAATATCCCTACATGGAACAATTTCGGAGTGAGACTCGGTGCGGCAATGTTGGTCAAATACAAAGGCCAACGCTAAACGATGTAGCCTCTAAAATACAATTGTTTCTTGACGATATTTTGAGGCACGCTTCAGAAATGATCCTACACATTGTTTGAAAAAATAAGCCCAGAAATCCAAAGTTGAAAATAACGCATTTGATTTGGCCTTATTTATTTATTTATTTGAATTCATATCATCACATTTTCTTCTGAGGGATTTTTTTTTTTTAAATATGTATAATCAGAAGTGTGTTGATGATTATATTAATACTTTCATCACTACTTATGTAATTGCTTAAGTCTTACTCAAATGTTTGTTAATTGATTTGCTTATTTCACAGCATGATTCATTTCGTGCAAATCGTCTGAAACCTCACAAACTGTTCAAATGCCATCGCGACTTCAACCAAGCGCGTGTAGACAATGACGCGTGAGATGCTAAATACACTCTCCGCACGGGCAGGAAATTGTTTTAAAAAACCTGTTTGAGCAGAAAGTACTGTGTGGTTTTAATCGTGTTTTTTTCTTCTTTTTCTCCTCCAGACTGATCTGTTCGTTTTCCCCGTCCGTTATGGATAAGTCCCATTTATCCAGCCCTAATGAACTGATCATAACAAGTTCAACAGGCCCCTATCAGCCGGAACCCCTGACTCCACCCAGAGGCGCCCACCACCACTCGTCCTCCTCTTCACCCTCCTCCTCCGCGCTCCTCAAGCCTAACCAGGTGGGACAGGTCACCCTCTACGGCATCCCTATCGTCTCCCTGGTCATAGACAACACCGAGAGACTTTGCTTGGCGCAGATTTCCAACACGCTTCTGAAGAACTACAGCTACAATGAAATACACAACCGCCGTGTGGCCCTGGGCATCACGTGTGTGCAGTGCACCCCGGTCCAGCTGGAGATCCTGCGCCGGGCCGGGGCCATGCCCATCTCGTCCCGCCGCTGTGGCATGATCACCAAGAGAGAAGCTGAGCGCCTCTGCAAGTCTTTCCTGGGGGAAAACGCTCCACCCAAACTCCCAGACAACTTTGCCTTTGATGTGAGCCACGAGTGTGCCTGGGGTTGCCGTGGAAACTTCATCCCTGCACGTTACAACAGCTCTCGGGCCAAGTGCATCAAGTGCTCTCTCTGTAATATGTACTTCTCCCCTAATAAGTTTATCTTTCACTCCCACCGTACGCCAGAGGCTAAGTACATGCAGCCTGATGCCGCCAACTTCAACTCGTGGAGACGGCACCTAAAGCTGAGTGACAAACACGCGCCGGACGAATTAATGTATGCCTGGGAGGACGTCAAAGCCATGTTCAATGGAGGCAGTCGCAAGCGAGCCCTCCCTTCCTCATCACACTGCTCCTCCATGGGCCCGGTCAAGTCTCTGCCCGCCTCAGTCATGCCACACATGATGGCCCCAGACTTGTCTCAGAAAAGAGCCCGCTTTGATGACGATGACGACTTGGACACTGACAGTCTGTCCCCTCGCAAAATGCCTCGTAGCTACCCTGTCATCCCGGTCCCAAGTAAAGGCTTTGGTATGCTTCAAAAGTTCCCTCCAACTTCACTCTTCCCTTCTCCCTACCCCTTTCCAGCCTTCGGCTTGTGTCAGCAGAAGAAAGAGGACAGTGATGTTTCAGTGGGTCAGAAAGCAGCAGGCCTGTCCGGTCTGCTGTGGCCTGGGCGTAAGGACACTTTTTACCCTCCGTTCTGTATGTTCTGGCCGCCCAGAGCAGCCGGAGGAATCCCTGTGCCCACATACCTGCAGCCCCAGCCCGGTGCACTGTCCCTGACAGAGAACCCCTCGCTCAGACAGGCCTTTTTGGACTTGTCTGAGCCCTCTGAGCCTGGCGCTGTGTTGGGCACTGGGAACACAGTCACTGCCTCTATCAGCGGCAGCAGTGGCACCAACGCACCCAGATCTGGACTCTTTGACCCTGACTGCCCAACGGTTGCCACTGACCTTCGACCTGTCACCTCAGAGGGCTGGCTCAAACTTCTAGACACTCCTGCACTACAAACTCGAAAGACGAGCTACGGTTCTGCGTTCCGCCCTGTCATAAAGGATGCTGAGAGCATCGCTAAGCTCCACAGCGGCGGAGCCGGAGTAGGCGGCACAGAGGAGGAGTTTGGAGCAGTAAGTGGGTCCGACCGGCAGCAGAGACTGTCCCCCACCAGCAGCTGCAGCTACGGCAGTGAAAGCGCAGGGGAGGTGTGCGACAGTGAAGAGGAGGGAGAGGTGGATGTGGAGTCATCCAAACAGGACGAGGAGGAGCAGAGAGCAGCACAGTACCTCCCTGTGACTGAAGACAGAGGGAAGGACAGGGGCATCAGCGCGCTGTATCCCAGCACCTCCCCTACATCGTCCTCTGAGCCTGGCCTGCCCGCCTCCCCTCCCGCCAGCTCTACCCCGCCCCAGCAAGAGGAGCCCGCATACAAAAACGTAAATATACCCCTAGGCCACTTGAGCTAATTATTATTTAAATGGTGCTGCTGTCAGGCAGTGATGTGATCTGCATAAGCAGATTGATAGGCCGCTTGCTCCCTGTAGAAATGAAACAGTCACCCCACTTTGATCCCAGCTAATAGGCCCTGCGCAGATTGTTTAATAGCATGGTGTGTTTGTTCTTTCTCTGTCACTGGAGCCTGTTAGGGCAACTCTAATCTTTAACCTGTCGACTCCCCATTAGCAGCAGAACAACTCGAGTCCTGAAGAACATTTAGACAAGAGCAGGTTTAATTGTCCATATAAACACTAGAGTGAAGCTATTTGGAAAAAAAGTGCATTAACAAACAACGTATTGCACCAGCATTATAATTAACTTTTAACTGCTTTGTACATTTAAGTGTTACAATACAATGCTCAGCTTTATTGTTTCTGCGCAGGTACACAAAAACAGAGATGAAGGGCTCCCAGCTTATGCAACCAAAGACAACTCCAGCTTCACCGGTAAACCCATTCATTTT
This sequence comes from Gobius niger, assembly GCF_951799975.1. Lineage (NCBI taxonomy): Eukaryota > Metazoa > Chordata > Actinopteri > Gobiiformes > Gobiidae > Gobius > Gobius niger. Next base: position 13,050,431 of record NC_136853.1, on the reverse strand, counting down.
TAAATCCATTTATTAAAACCCATTTAGAACATGTTATCAGAAACAATTATTTAAAATGATATATTTTCTTATTTTAACCAAGATTTGCCGGTTGCTTTGTTATTTTATATTGTTAAAGTTAACACACACACACAGAACATTCTTCTTCCTATTTTTCGTTTTGGTTTTGTCCATCAAACTCATTTTACAAATCATTTGAAAATATCACCGGTGCTTCTTTCATTTGCCATTCGTAGCAGCCCGTTTTCATGAGCGGTTTGCGCAGCTTTCACACAGTTTCATCAGGGAGCGTCACCAAAGCCATCCAGGCAAACAGTTACATCTGTTCCATCAGCCGCTCGTGTTAAAGTGCGACTGAGTGCTTTTATCGAGTCCAGCGGCCTCATATTCCTGTGACGTTTCATTTGCTCGTTTCATCTCACTCAGACCCTTTAGCTCAACAGAATGTGTCTGCGTCTTCTGCGGCGTGCACAAATGGCCCTGGCACAGCGGGCGCACGTAGTTATCTCTACTTGTCCGGATACCCGGCTCACCAATGGGCCTTACTGATGTGCTCTCTTCTGCCTGTCCCTTTGCAGATGAAAACAAAGAAAAGAATAGTTTCTTTGTGACTGAGAATGAGACCTCAGCCCCAGACTACTGGAGAGAGACCTCCGGTAAGAACTGCCACTTTCTTTTTTGTTTATTCGCGTCTCTTTACGGTCCTTGTATTGATCGTGTGATTATGCGAACCATAAAATGCCTGTGGTAGCAGTAAATTGGCTGATTAGGAAAAACTTAGGAACTTTTCTGATTAGCAACTTTTGGCTGTGACTCTAAAGACAAAAAAAAGAAAGAAAAAGAATCAGGAGTTTTGATTTTTAATTGCAAATTCATTCCAAGTTAGAGGCCGGTTGTAGCGTTAGCATTCATGTTTATTCATCTTTGAATTTTTGAATACTGGTTTATTGATTACCTGTAAACACATCATTATAGCTATAGCATAAACAGCATTTACGGTAGTTTACAAATGACACTCCCTTTCTCCAGAAGCGGCGACGGTGTGTTTAGAAAGTGTGTCTCCAGAAGCGGCGGAAGTGTGTTTAGATTTAGCTCGGAGACGGATGAAACAACAGGAGACCAGAGTGGTGTGTGTACACAGTCCGTTGTCACAGCATTGTTACTCTTTAGGGGGCCGTTATAGTTCAGCTGAAAACATCAGCTCATCTCCATCTTACGCGCATATCACCATCAACATAATTGGCTTTTTCTCTTCCTTTCTCGTTTGAAAAAGATCACAGCTTATTGCCTTTTTATATCTGTCAGGAAGACATTAAAAGTGCTTTATGACATCTGTGCCAACATTTATATCTACCCCCCCCCCACACTCCTCCACACACACGAACACACACACACACCTACACACACACACACACACACACCGTAATGATCCCTGCACATAATGTATAATGTATTTGGAAAAATTACACGAAACAAATTAAATGAGACCACCTTTCCCCTGATTGCCTAACGTCTCCCTGGGCGGTGGGAAGCTACGTGATTAGAAGGCCTGATTCCTCCGAGTGGCACCCCTCACCCCCCCGCCAATCCCCCCCCCGCCACTGTCTTTAAACTCTCCCTCTGTTTCTAGGGAGAAAAAATAATCTAATTTTCCATTTATGTAATGCAAACCGCCTTGGCTTTGACTATTCACGGTTAATTGACTGTCAAACGAGGTTGTTATCCTCGGGCACTGTCTGCAAATTTGCTTGTCAAATGAGACAGAGAGAGAGGAGAGAGAGGAGAGAGAGGAGAGAGAGGAGAGAGAGAGGAGAGAGGAGAGAGAGAAGAGAGAGGAGATAGAGGAGAGAGGAGAGAGAGGAGAGAGAGAGGAGGGAGAGAGAGAGAGAGAGGAGAGAGAGGAGAGAGAGGAGAGATGAGAGATGAGAGATGAGAGAGAGAGAGAGAGAGAGAGAGAGAGAGAGAGAGAGGAGAGAGGAGAGAGAGAGAGAGAGGAGAGAGAGGAGAGAGGAGAGATGAGAGATGAGAGAGAGAGAGAGAGAGAGAGAGAGACAGAGAGAGAGAGAGAGGGAGAGAGAGAGAGATGCTCAGGCAGACTGAAGGAGGTGCAATATGGACGGGACTCATCTCCCATAATACACAACAGGGTAAACTTACAAAACAACATTCAGATATGTTTAAAAAATGAAGTACGAGTATGAGAGTGTTTGTAATATGGAAAAGTAGCATGCGTCTTTTTATATATATTAAAAAAAAATAGAAAAATCCAACATCATTTGCATTATCACTAATTCACATTCAAATCTAAGATTTTTTTTGTTTTGTTTTTTAACACAACGCTTTATCATTTGTGTATTATAAAAGTAAAAAATCAACTGATTATTATTATATATATATAAAAAATAAAAATACACAAATAAATAAAAAAAAGTTCCCGGATCTATGGTTGTCATTGTTTTTTGGACCCTGCTGATTTTTGAATTCGTGACCCCTGTTATAAATGCTTCTGCGATCTACAATGTGGAGTTGTACTGACACCTAAAGGACATAAGAGGAACTGACACGAGCATGAGATGTAATGCGATTTGCCTTAAGAGTTTTTGTTTTGTTTGTTTTTATTTCAGGGGATCAAAGCCAAGGTGCCTCATCTCCTGCCCCATTAAAAAAGGACGTGGAAAATATGGAGAAAGGTAAACGATTATTATACCTACAGACCTAAAAAAAACCTATACAAAAGTAGAGGGAAAAAAGAGCACTGAAAAAACTGTAATGTCTTTTGTGCTTTGCTTTGTTAGAAGAGCTTCAGAAGGTGTTGCTGGAGCAGATCGACTTCAGACGCAGATTGGAGCAGGAGTTCCACGCTCTGAAAGGCACTCCTCCATTTCCCGTGTTCCGTAAGTCTCTCTCACCTTGACCGCCATATTCGACAGGACAGAGCAGCAGGCACTGGGCAGAGGTGGTCAAACCAAGGTCCACGTGCGGCCACTTAAGCGTTTTAATCCCAGGTTATGTGTTAATCGTATTAGTTTGGCAACTCTAAAAACGTTGGTAAAGGGACAAACTTGAGGAATAACTTAGTGAGTGTAAAGGCTGCCGTGTGTGTTTGAATCAGGACGCACATTACCTGAAAGACAAAGCACTTGTATTCACTGCATAAGCCGGGCGTCTCCAACCTTTTCACACGATGAGCTACTTTTATCTAACAAAAGCGACAGAGAGTTACTTATGCATCACCAAAGGCTGGTTTAATTATGCGATTTCAGAGGAAATGACTCTTTTATTTAATTTAATTCTGTTCAAAATGTTCAGCCTCCATAGAAAATGTATCTAAAATGTTGCGTATCAAGCACATGTGGAAATATGAAAAGGGCTGGAGAGCTACTGGCTGGAGATCCCAGTTATAAACTGTTGAACGTTTCCCATAGAATTATGAAACTGTGAATATTTGGTGAGCAAAGGCTTTAAATTTGAGTGTTTTATGTCGGCCAAGTGTTAATAATGAATATAATTATTAGAGAGACAATTAACTGCGATTAATCAAGTTTCACAAGTGTGATCGATTGACAGCACTAATCAGAATACTTTATTTTATTATTACCGTTTTCAGTGAAAAAGTTGACAAGCAAGACATTGTCTTTGGTGGAATGACACAATCATTAAACATAAATGTGCGGTTATAATAAAAGAATAAAAACACAGTAAAAATATACTGCTGTTTATTTCCAAAAGCACACACGTTTTAAATAGTAATGTCCTCTCGTGAGCACAAAAGACATTATCCCGATCCATGTAGGGGCTAAAAATTGCATATTGCACACAAGTAATATTGGCATTATAGCACATGAACAAAGTGGGGCATCATCGCTGACATTGCTGGGCCAGAGACCTTAATGACCGACTGTACAGCCACAAGAAAAGGACAAGTAGTCGCCCCAGCACAGTAAAGGACATTCTAACATTTCTGTTTTGCACGAGGGGGAAAAAAAAGATAGACTCAATTTTTGCTTTTTTTTTGCAACATGATTTCAGATAATTTTCAAGACCAGATGAAACGGGAGCTCGCCTACAGAGAGGAGATGGTCCAGCAGTTACAGATGGTGAGACGGATGTGCTAATCTTGTGTTCGGTGCTATCTTTTTTTTAAATGGCAATTAAAGCGGTTGTTTATAGGCATGTGGAATAGAGACTTTTTGCTCCAGTAATCAGCCTCGGTAATGATTTTTGTAAAAGAACATAATAGCATCTAATTATGGAGCACATTTCACATAATCATCCGTAAAAGGAAATGATAAGAATGGTTTTGGGAAACAAAAAAAGGTAATTTTCGATTTTTCTTTTGATAAATATTGCAATTGAGATGACATTTTTCAAATCTGGATTCACATTGAGCCTTACCATGTGAGAGAAGACTGACATATGAACTGCTAAACTGAGTCAACAATGATGCACGTTTGTGGAGGTTTACTCTACAGGGTTAGTGGGCTTTACGCAGGAGATAACCTCATCATTAGATTTTCTTTTTCAATCGCCTGTCCAAAGAGAATAGTCATGCAGAGTGAAATACGGTCAGGTTTTTTAAACTGATCTCAAAGTCCTTGTTTATTTGTCTATCAAATATGGCATAACCAATCATAGGTTGTCATTCACGGGCGGGAGGTTCGTCTTATAGCTTTGTGAATATTTGGGGCCACATCCATCACAGGAGCAGCTGCGGACAGGCTGTTTGTCTCCACTCTTTGACACGATGCAACGGCTCCGTGCGCACATGACAACATCAAGCAAACAGCCACACGTACCCTCCGAAATATACACAGACTGTACGTCAGCCCGTGCATTTCCATTCATGCTGATTTACTGGAGCGTCGAGCTTAGTTTAGTCTGTCGAAAGTGTTGAAGGAAGAGGCCTGTTGTTGCACATTTGTCTACATTTACTATCTTTACTTTCCAGATTCCTTACGCAAATATGATGAGGAAAGAGAAGATAAGTTCTCACCTGAGCAAGTAAACACAAGGTGATTTTTTTTTTTTTTTTTTTAAGGCGAGACACAGCAGGTGAATAGGGAAAAAAATATATATTTACAGATATCAATTTGAAACTTTTGCTGTCGATCACTGGCATAAATGTGAGAAAAAAATACATGGCAAGTTTTCTGTCATTTTATCTTTTCATATAAGAACAAGGTGTTTTATGCCTAAAAATGCCCCAAATTTCCCATCTTTTCGGCAACGATATCTGGAATAATGGATAGAGCTACATTCAAATTTATGGTTTCATTTTATTGATGAATGAGCTACCAAGACTTTCTCAGAGGAGATTTAGGATTTCTTGTTTGGTTTTAAAATAAGCTGTTTTTTAGTGGATTGTAGCCTCATTTTTTGACATTCAAAACTCAATAAATGGGGCTTTGGGATTAAATAATAAAAAATCCCTCTGAAAAAATCTTCCAAATATTGTTCAGTCCAAGGCTGTATAATGTGAAGTCTTTAGGTCCTACTGACGTGGACATAGCGTTGCCACAATGACAGAATAATGTGTTTTGAGAAAAAGGCCCTTGAAATTGCATTCTCCCATATAAGTCTATGGGGGAACATTGAATCAGCGCAATATTTAAACATGTTATTGTGAAGATTAGGCATATTTTCTGTTTCCGGGTGAAAGCTTATATGTTCAGAGACCAATTTGGCCCAAAACCTGAAAACTGAAAAAATTGAGTTTTGCCTGTAGTGTCTCCCCTTAAATTCAAACGTACATTATTTATGAGATAAGAATGTCATTAACTGAGCATGTGTGCTGTCTTTACAGACTGTGGCCAAACGACGCTAAAGGAGCTTCACAGTAACACGACGACAAACCAGAAGAAGATTATTCTTTATATGAATTACACAAATTTTATACATCATTATAGACTTTGTTAATAACCTGCACATAGCCCCGCCATTTTGTCTAAATGTCTCTCCCCCCCGTGTAAACGAAGAGTAGCAAAGATGTTGGAGCTCTCGGTGATGACGCCGAGAAACAAAGCTTTACCAAACCAGGACCAAAGTGTTTCGGACTAACTGTTGAACGAAGACTTTCTCGCAGAAGCTTCTTGAAACAAAAGGGACTCAAGGCGAGAGGTGCTTGAGGGTTCTTCTCGCCCTCGGACTGCTGCTAACTCTGCTGTGCGTTCATCAGAGGCCTATAGGTACAAACTTTAAATGATGAAGAAACTCAACACATGATCCGTGAAAGGAAATGTTTGAAAATTTGAGAAGAAAACACACCCAGAGGAATTGTGGATAATTCAATGTTACAATGTGCAATAAAGGTGTTTGTATAGTGTTACAAGATAAAATATTTCAATTGTTTTACTACTGCCAGTATTTGTCGCCTCTCAGTGCATGTTTAATTAAACAGCTAATGGCTTTATCTAATTGTATCAACCACACTGTTTTCATTTTGTAATATGTTCTAATACGCTCCTGAAACAAAGCTGTAAATACTTTCTGTGTTCGACATGTGAAATAACTGAAACTCAGTAGGCCACTGTGTTTGGTTGTTTGTTTAACGTATTAGGCCTCTAAACTCCTGATTGTGAAGAATTATTTATTATTTATTTCATAGAAAGACATGGTGCTGCTAATAATGTTAATAACGGTCAGCATAGGCCTATCTTTTTTGAAAAGAATAAAAAAGTGAAAGCTCACTTGTCTGCAACCCTGTCCACACAGATATGTTCTTTAATTTTATATTAATTTATGTGGATACATTAAATGTCTACAAAAACCATAATGTGTTGAACATTTTGTAACGACTTTGGACATGGGTCAAAATGCGTGATAAATTCTGTGATGAAGAGACACAACAGAAAAAAAAAGATTTAAAAAAAAGATACAGCGTAAAGACCTCACTATGTTCAGTGCACATATTAAAGAAAATAATTTTAAAAAAGAAACATGGGGCAGGTTATATATTGTATAAATTCACATTATTTAAAAAAAAAAAATGTAAAGGGGCATTTCATTCTACAAGATTGTCTATAAAAGAAGCCAGTTTTTTCAGCATTTTGGGTATTGATAATAATAATAATAATAATAATAATAATAATAATAATAATAATAATAATACATTTTATTTGTATAGCGCTTTTCAAGACACTCAAAGACGCTTTACAGAACAAAAAAAACAACAACAACAAAAAATAATAATAATAATGATCAATAATAGAGATTTATAAAAAAAGTTTCAGCTCATTAAATAAGCAGCTTTGAATAAAACAAAATAGTTGCTCGAAAAACAAACCCGGGCCAGGAGTGTTTGCGACAGCCGTTGCCACTTTACGGCACTCGCTGGGAGTGGTAGAAGAAGAACACTAAGTTGCCAGCATGGCGTTTACACTGTACACGCTCATCCAAACCGCTATTCTTTGCACTAACGCCATCGCCGTTTTGCACGAGGAGCGGTTCCTCAGTAAGAGTAAGTACTTTGTTCACTTCGGTTTTTATTTCTCAAACAGATCAGCAAAGCTCAAAGCTGAGGCGGAGCGAGCGGCGCTGCCGCTGCTGCTGATGTGGCTCCTGGACCAGATCGACTCGTCAAATGATGTGCCTTTCTTTACTGCAATGTTTTGTTTTACAAAAAATCTTACCTCTAGTGATGATGAATGGCAAGAATTTACAATCTTGATTCTTGCTGTTCCTATTTTCAGTCACAGCTGTTATTTAAATGCAATGAACATATGTGTGGAAGGTAATAAGGGGAAAACAACGTATAATCCAATTAACACAGTTGTCGATAATATGCAGTTGCAGATAAAAGAAAAAAGTTAAATATTGTTTACGATTTAAAAATAAATAAATAATGCAGCCTATTCTTCAAATAGCAAATGGCTGCCCCTGACTGATGGAAATGACATTTTACAGAACAAAATATCCCCATAAGAGCGCAGGGGCGGACTGGGACTGAAAAACAGCCCTGGACTCTGACCAGCCTGGCCCAAATTAGCGTAAATGTGGACTTGACACCCGCCTTAACGGAGCGCATTTTCTCCAGTCCGGCTTTACCCAAATCTAAAAGCTTCTCGGCTGGAGAGCAACAGTGTAGCGCCTCATTTGAAAGCTGAGACCTACAAAGTGATTGCAACTTTTTGTCAAGTCGCCGCATTTTTTGTCATAGTTTTGTTGTTTCTTCATTACTTTTTGTGGCTTTTTGTTGAATTTTTGTCACATTATTGTTGAATTTTTGTGACATTTTGTTGATTTTTTGTCACTTTTTGTTGATTTTTTGTCACTTTTTTTTTTTTTTTCACATTATTGTTGAATTTTTGTCACATTTTGTTGAATTTTTGTCACATTTTTGTTGAATTTTTGTCACATTTTGTTGAATTTTTGTCACTTTTTGTTGAATTTTTGTCACTTTTATTTTTTATTTTTGTCACATTATTGTTGAATTTTTGTTACATTTTGTTGAATTTTTGTCACTTTTTTGTTGAATTTTTGTCACTTTTTTTGTGAATTTTTGTCACATTTTTGTTAAATTTTTGTCACTTTTTGGTGAATTTTTGTTACATTTTGTTGAATTTTTGTCACTTTTTGGTGAATTTTTGTCACTTTTATTTTTTATTTTTGTCACATTATTGTTGAATTTTTGTTACATTTTGTTGAATTTTTGTCACTTTTTTGTTGAATTTTTGTCACTTTTTTGGTGAATTTTTGTCACATTTTTGTTGAATTTTTGTCACTTTTTGGTGAATTTTTGTTAAATTTTGTTGAATTTTTGTCACTTTTTTTCTATCATTTTTTTTTTTCTGGTTCTGTCACGTTTTTGTGGCCTTTTCGTTGCTTTGTTGTCGTGTTTTTGTTGACTTTTCATCACATTTTTTGTCACTTTTTTTAATACTTTCTTTTGTTTTCTTTTCATCCTCTTTTTTTTCTCACTATTTTGATGCTTTTCTTTGTAGCTTTTAGATTTGGGTAAAGCTCGGTTAAGGCAGGACCGGTGGCCCTAGAGCCAGTGGCCCTTCTGTGCTCTTCCAGAATGGACATATGGCCAGTCCGCCCCTGTAAGAGTGTGTGCGTGTGTGCGTGTGCGTGTGCGTGTGTGTGTATTATGATGGAAATGACTGTGATAGAAATAACAAAACATCACATTTCCTTGAAAATCTCCTAATATGTTGGAAAGGCTCAGCATTGGCATTAAACATTATGGCCTACTCAAAACACACATATGAAATGGAAACAACGAAAACAACGACCAAAATGTTTTGTCTTTATTTTATAAACTTTGACCTTTTCTCCCACATGGCTTACAAAGACCATGCTGGTAGACCTGTAAGATGTCAGCTGCATATGTTAAAACTCACAAATGTGAAGAAAATGATGCTGTTTTTGTATATAAATAACTCGATAGCCTACATATAAAACGTCCTTTGTGTCTGTCTGCAGTCGGCTGGGGGGTGGACCAGGGAGTTGGAGGATTCGGAGATGATCCAGGAGTCAAAGCCCAGATCCTGAATTTGATCCGATCCGTCCGGACTGTCATGAGAGGTTGTAATCTTCATTATTACTATTGTAATGTAGTAGTAGCTGTATCATTATGCACACACTATTCTTGACTGTATGATGCAGATGCTCATTTTGTTTTGTTTTTCAGTGCCACTAATAATAGTGAACTCAGTATCCATCGTTCTCTTGTTGCTGTTTGGTTGAGAACGAGGGAGAAGATTAACCAGGATAAAGAGGAAAAAATCCATCTTTCCATTTGTATTCTTTACGGAGATATGAACTTTGTGGATACATTGTCTGCATTTCTATATCCAAAGACACTGGGAATCCCATTTTGGACACTTTGGATTTCATTCAGGGTCATGTGCATTGTGTATAATGTCTATTTAACTGTGTTTATTATAATGATGGTTTAAACTAATTTACGGACACACCGATAACAGTCAATTGTGGACATTTGCGACACTGTCGGACATTTTTTTATATCAATAAGATTTAACTTGTTTTTAAACTAAAATAAAATGCATTTTTATAACTTACATATTATTTGCCAATGTGTAATCCCTTTATTTTACCAGCTTCACAAATATATATTTTTTTATTAACATTTGACTTCTAATGCTAAGGGTGAGGGGGGAGTAAAGCTGTTTGAATTAAAGGCATATGTTTGTCAGAGAGATTATACAAAGCCACAGCGGTCTGCCAGCTTGGAAACAAACAAATCATTATACATTTTGTCGTTAATGATATACATGTTTTACTGACAAAGATGTCTTTTTGTTGTCTAAGCAGTATTATTTGCATATGGACGATAGTCTTTAGGTTTAAACCTAGATAGGGGGTTGCAGAGTGCTTAGTCCACAGAAAAGTAAGTTGCACTGGTGTTCTATTTGAAACATAAGTACAGTAAGTTACTAAAATACCAAAATACTACATGGTAAATGGTCTCAAATTATATAATGCTTTTCCACCAAAGTGCTTTACAGCAAGGAAACCACTCACACTAACTCATACACCAACCAGACCCTGGAGGCAAAGTGGGTGAAGTGGACACAGTAGTGCAGGAGGCACGATTTGAACTCCGACCTTCCGATCATAGACTGTCGGCCCCATAGACTGTCGGCCCGCTCTACCATCTGCACCACTGCTGCTTTTGAATATCACATCACTAGTCCAATTTAGAATGTATATAGAAAAAATGATATCCCAGTGGTTCTGAACACTTTTCACCTATAAATTGTTCGACAAATCTGGGTCTCTGAATAAAAAAAAGACAAAATTATGTTTACACTGTCTTGACAGCAGTACTAAGGCATATTATCTTTAATAAAAATAAAACAGTAAAAGTAAAAGTAGCTAATGCTTGGCTTGTTTTTCACATAAATGTAACACCATTTTGGCAAAGACTATAAGTCTCTATAGTCTAGTGTTATTCACTTGCATGCAAAAAAGGATTGGGTTTGTGTCTGGCTGCAGCACTGAGCAGGTTATCAATTTGATAATACGGCTCCATATTAAATCTATCTGCCCTCAAAGACCTTTTAATGCGGTACATCTGCTACTTGTTACTGCAATGGGGCACATATGTTTTCTATTTCTCTAATGAGTGATTATATGCCGCTCTCATCATAAACCTCTTATCCGATTAGTATGAATATCAAAAATAAATTCAATGAGGAGAAAGTAAAATGACGACTTGTTTTTATGTTTCTTTTCTCCCAAAGCTGAAAACAAACTCTTTCTGTTCCTAAAAACAGGAGTATAATGTAGCTACAGGAGGCCTTGACAGGCGGCGGTGCAGCGGTCCCGCCTCCTCAAGTCAACGAAGAAGAAAGTGTAAACAGGAAGTGGAAGAAAGCTCCTGCAGCAGCCACAGCTGAAAGGTTAGCTGACTTTTGGTGCTTTTTGGAGGACACATGTGTCAATGATGGTTTATTTTAAATAAAAAGGTTGAAGTTAAATTGGTTCGTACTTTTTGTTATTTATTTTCTTTGAATCTGCCCCGAAATGAGTGGAAAGCTCAGACCAATGTTCAGGTGAAGTAGGACCATTTTTGTTTGAAGCTCCAGCCGTCCAGGAAACCTAACAACAAACCTTGTCCCCTAAACTTGTCCTCTGCATTTGACCCATCCTTCTATGTCAATGGGGCAACCCGTAAGGGACACAGTGGGGACCCATACGTGCAGCCAGAGCAATGGACAGAATCAACTGGCTGAAGTAGCCTATTGTGCATGTTTTGGGGTTCGTTGTGTCTTTTCATAAACATTTAGGCCTCATTGTTAATATAGATATTGATTATGGACAAAAAGTACACTCCCTCTGAACTCGGTAAGGTCAAGTAAAGTGAATTTAGACTCAGGTCTTCTAAAGAAATGTAGCACAGATTTAATCACTTTCTTTAAGTTTAAAAATTCAATTCAATTAATTCATAATTTAATTAATTAAATGAACAAGACCTTTCATTAACAGTGCATGTATTTCGAACACAGTAGATCAAACAAAATAATTTATGGCGTGTGTCTTTCTCCCCATTTTTCCTGATTTGTTTTTTTTAGTCATATTATTCCCCCCGGGGGCCTCACTCTGACTTTTTATGGACTTTCTTGACACTATCTCAGAAAAGATAATGCTTGTCTAGTAACATATGGGTCAGATTGAATAAAAAAAAAACACAGTTTTACCTGAACATGTTGGGCAAAGTACAGTGACACAAATTTAAATACACATACATGACGTACATTCACTAAACCCTGTCTGGGCAGAGGAGGTGGAAACAAACATTCTGAATGAAGTACTCTCTTACTAAGCCATTTTAATGTATTTCATAAGCCTTATAATCTATTGTAATTCACCTATACATATTTATTGATGGATGTTCATTATTTGTGTATTGACGCTGTTATTCCATATAAGTTAAACACTAGTGTGTGCAGGGAAAAGGGAAAATTACCATTTGCTATTTTTCTTTTTTACTTGCATTCAGAGGCCTTTCACTCCCATCATGGCTGCCACATTTCCCACGTGTTGTGAATAGATCTGTGACCAAAACACTGAGTTCCACTTAAAGCCTTGGCTATTGACCACGGGGCTGAACATTTGACATGCAGACTGTGAAGGGGGTGGTAGCCTTAAACCCAGGAGTGACCTGTTGGCTGCGTGAATGTTAAAGTGAGATTATGAGAGCTTAGTGCTGCTCAGTGCTCGCATTGATAAATAAATGTCAAAAATCCAAGCACGTCTAAATAATAGGGGATCGAGCAACCAAACATCAAACTCCAATAATCATGATCCTTAATTCTGTGTTCTAGTTCAACCTTTGCATAATCCTCTCAAATTGTGATCAACACAATAATCTGATAAATTTACCAATGCAAAATATGATTATGACCCTTTATCTATGAGGGAGTGGTTATTATGGAAGAATAAGCTATTTACAACTGAAGAGAGTCCCATTTACACTGTGCTCCTAAATCACTGCTTACACTGATCAAATCCAAATCAGAACTTCACTGAAATCGGCTTTAAAAGAGGGAAGTACTGAATAATTGTTCAAGCCTGTGCAGCTGTCAATTTCTGTTTGACATGACAAAAGTAGACTATTTCTGTTTTCTATTCAACATTTCCGTTCTTTTGGACACTTTCCCCGTTTTCCTGACTGAATCCACCCACAATCAAATCTAATTTTGAAGTGATGGAGAAAAGCACTGCTGCTTTTTTCTCTCAACCACAACACATTTATGACTGAAACAGGCCTAGACACAAACCTCCCATCCAGCCCTTACCCACCACATTGTGACCCTCCTTAACATCACTAGCCCCTTTTCAAATAAGGAAGTTCTCACGCCCCACCCAGTACTTTCTTAAGATGGAGTGATTGCTTTCATCTAAAGTGTGCCTCTCTTTCTTTTGTCCAGACTCCAGACAGTGAGTATGGCCGGCCGTCGAGTGCTGAAGGCTGTGCTCATTGACCTGAGTGGAACTCTCCATATAGAAGACACAGCTGTCCCCGGCGCACAAGAAGCACTCACCAGGTAATAAGCAAGATCACGAATGTTGGCTAGAGTATTTGCTAAGGCAAATAACTGCCTTATTTACACGATTGTTATTTATCTTTCTCTATTGTGAGGTTACGGCAAGCATCAGTCGCCGTCAAGTTTGTGACCAACACAACTAAGGAGAGTAAGAGAAACTTACTGGAGAGACTGCAGCGCCTCAGTTTTAACCTCCAGGTAAACACTAGAATAGAAGCTTCTGTTATGTGACACACTGGCTGTTTCCCAATTGCCAGGATCCTCGGCGTCTCGACCACTTCGGACGTCATTCGCGTCATCACGGCGCCGCCAAGTGGTGTTCCATTTCACCTGGACCCCTCGCCCCCTCGCAGCTCGACTCCTCCGTTTGGCTCATTTACGAAGGATACAGCAGTGGATCCTCCGCTGCCTCGGAGAGCTGAAATTACCCATGATGCACTGCAGCATAGTTTCTTTTTTCTTTTCTCGCAAACCTTTATTAGTTTGAACTCACTTTAAAAAAGTTTTGTTCCACATAAACAGTTTCCTGGCCTCTGTTATTTATAAAACAGTTGTTTTTAATGAGCATAGGTTGACACGTGACCTGACGCAGCCGCTCGCTCCGGAGGCCGTTCCATTTGAGCTCAAAGGCGGCGGGGAGAGGACACTCTGCTCCGTTTTGGAGGAGCCGCCACCGAGGACGTCAACGAAGTGGCCAAACGGAGGACGGATCCTTGCAATTGGGAAACAGCCAATGTATCTCAGTTTCATTCAACAGTGTTTTTGTGCCAGAAGACAGTCTAGTGACGCAACTGAATAATAAACCCCAATATGTAGAATGACTTTTCTAGCAAACACAAAGTGCAGCGTGACTTGCGCCTCTCTCCACAGGAAAACGAGATCTTCACATCCCTCACTGCAGCGAGGAGTCTGCTGGAGCAAAAGCAGCATCGGCCCCTGCTGCTGGTGGATGACAGTGCACTGGAAGATTTTACAGGTACAGGTCCAAATGTTTATGACAAAAGAGATGTGCATCTAGTTCAAGCAATGACTGTGCAAGGAGTAGCAGAACATAATTTGATCTAAACCCAGTAATCATTGGCCTTTATCCAACTCCTCTTGTGTCTGGAGGCATTGACACGTCCGAGCCAAATGCCGTAGTCATTGGACTTGCCCCTGAGCATTTCAACTACCAGACAATGAACAAGGCATTCAGGTATAACAATCGTGAAAAGAATAACACATTCAAATATTGTCGTAACTTGACTTAACCAAACGTTTGCCTCTCTTTGAAGGATGATTTTGGATGGAGCGCCACTCATTGCCATACACAAAGCTCGATATTATAAACGAAAGGACGGCTTAGCCCTCGGTCCTGGACCTTTTGTGACGGGACTGGAGTATGCCACAGACTGCAAAGCTACAGTAGTGGGAAAACCTGAGGAAACGTTTTTCACCCAGGTATTGTTTGTCTGTGGTTTGTGAATTATGTACAATATACGGTACATCCACGGATCTCTCTTTCAATAGGCTCTCTCAGATTTAGGATGCAGCCCTAGTGAAGCTGTCATGATAGGAGATGTAAGTGAGTGACTAAGCAAATTCTAATGCTGTATATGATATGAATAACTGTCCAAAAAGATTGACTGTGTCTACTGTGCCTAGGATGCCAGAGATGATGTTGGGGGAGCTCAGAATGCAGGAATGTTAGGTATACTGGTTAAAACTGGTGAGTAATGGAACATGATTTATTTTACTTATACTTATCAAGTCGGCTTTCCCTTTCTTTGGAAAGTGCACATGTTCCCCTTTTGTCTCAGGCAAATATAGAGAAGGGGACGAAAACAAAATCAGTCCTCCGCCTCACCTGATCTGCAACAGCTTTCCAGACGCCGTTGAACACATCCTTCAAAACCTGCTCTAGCCTTGTCAGGTAAATAACCCCAGCAACTGGCTGCAGTGCAGGAACTAAACGGAAGATAACATATTGTATCTGACAATTGTTCAATCTCATCCCCAACTCATCCACTGCCTCAATCTACATATTAAAAAAAAAAACAGCTTGATCAAAGAGTTTGAGAATAGACAGGTGCTAGTCATGCCACTGGTCTGTTCCTCATCTTTATAGGAAATAATAATACACTACTTTGTATTAACATTGTTAATGTTGTGAATCTAGAGGTTCTAATGGTACATTGTGTTAGCTAATCGTGTTAGCGGGTAATTGATGATTAGAAAACCATCATGCAAATACACTAGCACTGCTGAAAACTGTTGCACTGGTGGGAAAAGCTACAGAAGTGGATTGGGTGACTCCAAACTTTTAAGCGGTTGTGTACATTGTCAAAAATGTCTCCATGACTTGATACAAAAGTTTATTTTATTTTATTTTTGTACAGAGCATCTCAGCATTTGTTTGGTTAGTATTATTGTGCATATATATATAAGTGCATATGACAGATTTGCCTCTATTTCGTTTGTTTGGATAATGGGGGTAAACCAGTAAAAATGTGTTTTTAGCAAAGACTAATTGTGCTGATAACATTCTGTTGAAATGGGAAATCTGTCAAAAGCACGAATATTAAACCGACTGGTATTCTTTTTCCCAGGCCGTGTATCTGTCCATAAGGCTCCTGGCTGAGGGTTTAGTGTGGGCGATCACCTCCATGAAATCTGCTGTGGTCACTGTTTCCAAACATATGGCAGTCATGTCCGCATCACCTGCAGAGGAAAAGCGTGTCTTGAACAATGAACTGAAGTGTCGCCAACAGCGGTTGTGTTTGTGTACTTTAAACCCTACTATTGTGAAGCGACTCTAAAGCGTCAAAGATCTTGCGAACGGGTCTCATGGCGGCTTCTTTGCACACCAACGTGATATCCGAGCCAGAATATCCCTCCATCTCCTTCAAGAAACAACACAATGTTAGATTTTAATATTAAATCATTATTGTTTTCCTACTCAGGTGTTTTAGTGTGTCTTTAATGTTTATATTGTTCAAATGTAATGGTAAACTGTACATCAAGTCAGTATCTGCCAAAAAGGAGATACTGCATATGCTAAACTAACTAACTAAATTCTTATCAGAAATGGTTTATGTATTTTGTTTATAGAGTTTTTCCGAGACACTGAATATTGCCTTGAAATTTCATACTGTTCATTCATTCTCTAAGCTCCCTCTGTCACTGCCCCAGACTAGCTGAAGCATATACATGTGGGAGTCCTTAAATATTTGGTATTTCATCTAGGTGAGGATAAGTCAAAAGCCACCTTTGGGTTTTGTTTAGTTTCTGAATCAGAAAGGAAAATCATGTCTTTCAACAAACTTCACATTTTCAGTTGTAACAAACCTCTAGTCCTCTATCCTTTGTTATTTCACTTCCACCCCGTTGATTCACAGATTTGAGCTGTGTTACTCACACTGGCCAAAGAACTATAGTCTAGTTCAGTCTGAAGCTTCACTCCTCCGTGGGTGGAGCTGACAGGAGGCAGCCAGTGGGAGACCATGGCCTGTCGGGCTGGTGAGGAGGGAAGGCCCACGAGAATCCTCTTCTCTAATCTCCTCAGCATTGCATGGTCTAGTTCCCTGTGAAAAGGACAAATACAGTGTAGTATTTATTTAATAATTTAATTTAAAAATTAAGTTCTTAAAGGGATATTTCAGGATTTTTGACGTAGAGTGTACTTGATTTTTTTGATTTCTACATAAACATATACTAGCCTACCACTAGCCTAGCACCAGTAAACTCTTCAAATATAAGGACTGCGTGAATTTAAAAAAATAATAAAAATCTCTATAAATCAACTACAATAGGAACATAACTAGGAAATGAGGTCCAAATGTCAAAAATCCTGAAATATCCCTTTAATTAAGACAAACAGCTTTTTTAAATGGAGTGATCAGTTTGACTATCGTTACCATGGCAGGTTGGAGGCGGCAAGTACAAACACTAGGTCATCTGATCGGGCCAGTCCATCCATCTGAACCAACAGCTCAGTCTTCATCCTGCGACTGCCCTCATGCTCTCCTCTGGAAAACACACATTTTGTTAGACAGAATATTAAATTAAAAAAGGGGCCCTGAAGTAGCGATAGAGTTTGACTTGCCCCATGGTGGACCCCCTTTGACCCATGACTGACTCCAGTTCATCCAGAAAGATAGTGGAGGGAGCGTGGTACCTGGCAAGCTCAAACAATACCTGGAAGGACAAAGCTCACATTTGCAGCTGTATTTTTGGTGTTGGTGAACACATTCAGTATCGCATTGTAAACAGGACTTGACAAAGCATTAAAGGGTATTGTTAGGTATAATTATTGTCTTCTTGAAACACTAATATTCTTAAAAAGCCTGAAGCAACAATACTATAAATTCAAAAGCATTCCTAAATAATCCCATATCTGTAACTTCTTACCCTGACTAGTTTCTCGGAGTCTCCTCTCCATTTGCTGACGATGCTGGAGGCAGAGATGTTGAAAAAGGTGGTCTTACACTCTGTAGCCACAGCCTTAGCCAGCATCGTCTTCCCTGTACCTGTGTTTCAGATTAGAAATACATAAAAAGAAAAGATAATAATAATAAAAAAATGAAACTATCGGCCTGCTCGATTATAGGGAAAATAATGATCACTTTGTCATAATTTAAATCACAACTTATTTGAACAATGTACTTTAAAATGTTCACTTTTGCAGCTCAAGGGCACTGTATTGTCTACACAGAGTCTTACAGCGCACGCATTGAGGGGGCGGAGCCTGTGCGGGCACGCATTAAACACATTGCAAAGTTAGTGGTATGTATTGTATTTTCTTGATTATGTTATTTTGGTAAACAATTATGTGTATGCAATAATTGTAATTGTAGATGAATTTTGACTAATTTCACAGCCCTATGAAACTATCTAGTGATGATGGATGACAAAAAAGATACCTGGAGGTCCATACAGCAACAAGCCCTTCCATGGCGACAAGATCCCGGTAAATAACTGGGGATACTGTAAGGAAAGTTTTTGTTAGATTTGGCTTAGGACAGTATGGTGACAAGTTAATAATTGTTAAAAACATCATGTGCGGCCAAAAACTGCTGGGTTTGTGTGGCCTAATGTGGTCACCATAAGATAAATGATTGCTTTCCCATGTCTAATATGAAGACAGAAACAACATGGCTGCAATAAGAGATCATAGGAATAACATAGATAATGCCATGATCTCTGCCTGATCCCGTCAGATCTCATGGTACTTGGACTTGTACTTGGTACCAGGTCTGTGTGAGAAGAACCTTGGTCAAGAGTATCTAGCTGAAGGTTTAGCCTAGTATGCATGTTTTACACAGGACCGGAGGACCTTCATAATAAGAGGTAATCACAAATCATTACTTTAAAGATAATCAGATTATTCTTGGTAGATTTTTCATTGGTGATGAATCAAAACATAATTTTAGTCTGCCTGTTGCTGAGTCATTTTGTCATATACTTCACATGCATCAGCAACAGACAGACTGAAATGATGTTTTCATTTATCACAACGTCATTTATCTGCTTGCTTTTCATTTCGCTTGCACTGTTAAATGCTATAAGACGTAGTAATGGAAGTTTGACAATAAACTCAGATGACCAATTGGACCTACAACTTTGTGTGAGTAAGTACTGCATTTCTTCTCAAACAAGAAAAGGCCCCACATACTTTTGCTTTAACAACCCCCTCCTCCTCGGCGTGCATTTTAATTTTTCGAACACCAATAGGACAATGCCAAACCACTGATTAAACTGCCTTAAAGCTACATCATCGCCGCAGATCTCGCCCCCTACAAATGAATACAAATCTCATGTTGCCCATTCTGACCTTAACGCTCGGAGTGAATGATAATAGCCGCCCGAATTTGGCCATTGCAGAAAAGGTGTTATTCAATAAAAGGGTGCAGATACAAAAAGACCGCTACATCCGTCCTCATCTTGGCCTGTAAATGTCAAGAGGATGCAGACTGCCTGATTTGTTGTCATCGTGTCATAGAGATGGGAGATTTGATATGGGGGCCTCTGATTCGCGTGGCATTTCTGTGTATACGAAAAAAAGTGCACCTGTCTCCATCCCAATTCTGCCTACATATGTATGTCTATGTGCCCCTGTCCCTATCCATCTGTGTATGTGCGCGGCCGCATTACCCCCGATATGGATTTAATGTCAGGCTAACGGACTGGCGTGACCCTTCCGGCCCCCCTGTCCTCTTTACGCCCGCTAAAGGAGATGTATTCAGAATCGAAGCGGGGCCAAATACCAGTGTTGAAATAGCGTCCGCACCTTAATGGGGTAGACGACGGCCTCTTTGACTAATCGCTTGGCGTCTTCCAGGCCGATGATGTCCTCCCAGCGCACATTGGGGCTGTGCAAATAGATGTCCTTTTGGGAGACACACACACACACACACACACACACACACACACACATTAGCAGAAAAGAGTTAGGCCGGAGGAATGGAAGACAGGGACGTAAATAGTGTCCTTTACAATGGGGGGCAGAAGATAAGAGAAACAGATAGAACATAGAGCTTCATTAATACAACGGATCAATTTGTTTTCAGGGAAAGATATGTACTGCTCCCTAGTGCTCAGACCAACTATTACAGCACATGGATAACACTGCGGTTCACAACAGATGACCGGGCTCTCGGGCTGCACCATTTTGGTAAAATATCATGTTAAAGGCGCATTATGCAACTTTTTATGCAAAAAAAAGTTTAATGTTTGTGAGTATTTGACCTTGTAGTGACCCAGAGGCTGTATGAGCGGTCACCGTGGCGCCTTTTACTTTCCATCACAGTGGTCTCTAAAACGCTCCAGGATCAATTGTTCAGACGGTTTTCACTGCTCTTACCAGAAAACCTATACAACAATTGATCCTGGGGCGTTGTAGGGCCACTGTGATGGAAAGTAAAGGGGCTGTGCTGACCGCTCATACAGCCACTACAAGGTCAAATACGTACAAAATGTCTTTTTTTCCCACATAAAAAGTTGCATACTGCACCTTTAATCTGACAAGTAGTGCGATTGTGATTATGTTTGCGATCTGGCATTGACCAACTGTACGTGTTTGAGGGAAACTGACCATTGACCACCGTTAATCAATGGTAGCCTGACCATTGATTAACGCATGGATGACCAATCTTTCTATGTTACATTTACTCCATTTGCTCCATCTTATCTATCTAAATTGTCATGATAGGTGTCAATGTTTCAATGATTAATTGGATAGTCGCCTGTTGAGTGATCTACCTAATACCCCAAGTTACACACGGCAATGGCAATTAACCTATTGATCGGTATGTGTGGCACACTTACCCTGCTAATAATAGTGGCCAGTTCTCTTATCTCTCCAGTTATTCCAGGGAATCCACTGAGCGGCTTCAGCAAGCGCTCCTGCAAAGATTGGGAAAGGATTGAGTTATTCTTATGTTTTTTTTTTGTCAGTGTAAATGCTAAGACAGGGCACTTACATATGACAAAATGAACTTTTCACGTAATGTGTGCAAATGCTTTCAATCAGACCATTTTATGTGGGCCTAGAATTAAGACATTCAAATGCACTGCGGCTAATTGTGATTACATTTTGATAGTGTGTGATTAATCTGATTTAAAAATGAATTGGCAGCAGTAGTTTTTTTTTTTTTACTTTATGAGGATGTCATTACCATATGCTCTGTGTCATTAATGCCTTTGGTGAGATCTACTGATCCTCGGCCTTCTACAAGTTTGCCCTGGGAACACAACAAAATGCATAAATATTTGTGGTGAAAAAAAAAAAAAAAAATCATGCCTTTAACTATCTTTATCCTCTTTGCCTAAAGACCTGACTTCTTGTCCACTCTTTCTGTAAATCCCTAAGTTTCTTTGACCTTCTTCCAGACATCCTGTTTCCTGGTTGCATCTTTCTACCTATGTCTATCTATCCTTCCACTCCCCAAGTCAAATCCATCTCATTCTGGCTTATAAGACCTTAGACCAGGGGTAGGCAAGTTTTCTTAACGGAGGGCCAATTTTTTTCATTGTAAAAAGACCGAGGGCTGAAGCCGCCAGTTTTAGGCCAAAGTAAAGCACTAGACTGGTTAAATTACCATCTTAAATGAGATAAATTACTTAAAATTGCTTGAATTAAGGTTCTTTATGTTGAATTTGAGTCTATTTGGACTAATCTAAGATAAAGATACAAATGCCAATGAAACAAGCATAAAACCCACTTTGAAATCAGACAAATGAAATTTTACTCTGATTTGTTTTTCACTTGAAATTATGCATTATAATCTGAGTTAAGAGAATAATGACGTGTTCCATTGGCAATAAGATGTTTTATCTGATCTAAGACCAGACCAAATCTACTCAAACTTAATTGAATCTCTTAATTCAAGTAGGTTTCTGTCATTTCTTCAATATTTTTTTTATTTATTTCGACAAATGCCAGAGTTGTACATGACCTAATTGGGTGTATTGACAGTATTTCTCCCATTTAACCTTCGAAAATGTTGAAGTTCTTTCTGATTTGTGTCATTATGTTTCTCAAAATCACCTTGAGGGCCAGAGGTTCTGTGCTGGAGGGCCAGATTTGGCCCCCGGGCCTGACGTTGCCTATACCCCTGCCTTAGACAAACTGTCCACAAACTTCTTCCACTATACTGTACTTTACTTTACTTTACTTTACTTTACATTCCCCCCCTCCCTCTTCACATCCCCACGGACACACACAAAGTCACCACTTCTTCATTACCTTCTTATTTGCTACCTCACCACTGGGACCATGGCCAACCGATGAGACATTGAGGCCAAACTCTGACGAGTCAACGCCATTTTCCTACAAAAGTAAACAAACGCCAGAGTAAAGATGCCAATCATGCAACAAATATTGTACAAAATAAGTCATATTTCAGCATTATCATACATTCGGCTGAGCGCTGGCTGTTGTCTTCTTCCCCGAGTTTGAACCAAGTGATGAGGTGATTTTAGGGACGGCTTTTGATGCTGAAACGGAATTTCTACGGAAACGATTTCAACAAAATAGCATCATTAAGTAATCATTAAGTTACAAAGCTTTAGAAGTTTTCATTTACATTTCCAGTTTACCTTTTAACAACAGCATGCTTGCTACATCTGCTTTCACCTTCAGTCAACACACAAACAATAGACATTGAACAATTTAAATATCATACAAACAACTTGAGATTGATAAAGTAACGGATCTTTGCCATCTTAACTGTTACAATTAATAGTCGTTAGGGGTAAAACATAAAATAAATAACAATTAAAATAGCACCATATGGGATAGATTGTAGGGATTGTCATCATTTAAAAGATAGATCATTTTGTTTTGAATTGTTAATTTCAATGGCAATAAACAACATTTTTCATCACTTGAGGCAACTTTATTTATACCGCGCATTTTGTACACAACTATTTAGACTATTACTCATATACCTGGTTCGATGGTCTTCTTGATGAGTTTGGGGTATTTCTGGAACTTGACGTAGTGGTAGCTCTCATACTCCATCAGCACCATCTCCAGGTCGATGTTGTCACAAACCTCGAACTTCCTCATTCCTCCGTTTGTCTCCTGGTCCAGAGCGAGGGCGGCTTCCATGTACCTATAATACACACGTGTAGTACAGTAGTCAAGTACTACAAGAAACTGACAAACAGCACTGTATACTTAGGCGTGCATCAATACATTTCTTTTCACTTTTTCAATAATGTTTTCATAATTTTTTCATTAAGCTCAAAAAGCAAAGAAATGAAAAGAAACACAGCTAGCTTACCACCACAGAGAATTGAGTGCATGGAATTGTAAAACAGCCTTGAGCACCTGGGAAAGTGCCATAATAATGCATTATTATTATTATTATGATCACAGTTCTGAAACTCTTACCCCTGGCCCATGAGGTGATGATGGATGAGGACGAGAAGACTCTTCCTCCTCATGTCAGTCCTCTGCTCATCCTTTAGTAAACAAAGTGAAACCATCCTTGTGTCAATGTTTGTGAAAACCTCTATTAAAGGAAAACTAAGTTCTAGTTCACTGGAGCACATTAATACATTCTCTTAGCAGTATATTTTGCTTTGCATTCATGTGTATTCATCTTTTAAGACCAGAGGTGGGTAGTACTCAGCTACATCTACTTAAGTGCATGTACTAAATATGTTTTTAAAGTACTTTTGCAAGTAGTTTTTTCAAACTGTACTTTCTACTTGAGTAATATTAAAATGAAGTACTCTTACTTGAGTAAAAAAAAACAGTCGTGTACCTCATACCACTGTGAGTAGTGACAAATCTTCATATTTTTACTCTTACTCGGAGTAATTATTGGGGCCACTGCTTTTTACTTCTACTTAGGTAAATGAGTTAATAGTTACTCTTACCACCCTGAAGCATTATTTTAATCCACCAGGCATTATATATATATAGCTCTTGATGATAATAGGGTAAATTTACACAAATCTGTAATAACTAGCCTTAGTTTATTCTAAACTGGAGAGGGCGCTTTTTACTGAACTTGTAGAAATCAATGATGGGGCCTTAGCGGTAACTAAGCAACGCTGGGACGCTGTGCGAGGCTAGCGACAAAAGCTATGTGAGATACGCGCTTGAGATGTTGAAAGTGTAAACGTTCAATTTGATCAAATAAATACTCTGACTGTAGAGAAGTCTTGCATTTAACGTTACATGGTCTGCTTTTCTGAAGATTGACTTTCCAAACATTCGGTGAATTGTTGCTAGCTGCGGTTACACTATGACTGCAGATGATGCGCATTTAACCAGCGTTACATTTCACAAACGTACTTACAGCTTCCCTGGCCTGGTGAGCTATTTTCATTGACTGGTAGTTTAAGTCCATCATTGTCATGCTGTTGGGTGAGACAACACACTTTTTCTACTTCTATTGCCGATAGTCCCAGCGAAGTTTTAGCCAGTGAAGAGTTTGCTCCAGACCCTTTAATTGTTTGTAAACATTCCGGGCTTAGCTGGAGGCAGGAAGTTAGATTCCTATCTATTTCCATTGGAGCTGTTGCTATGGTAACGATAAACACCGTTTTAGGTTTTAGGAAATATCAAATAAACCTTGTTTTATCATCTCAAATGTCATTCCTCTTGGTCTGGCACCTTAAGCCACAACATGACCACATTTTTTAGTCGTAGTTTTACACTTATAATCGCTAGTTTTAGTTTAATCTTATTTCTCTTGATCACTTCCTGCCTCCAGATGACGTAAGCAGTTAAAGGGTCTGTACCATCCAGGGCCACTAGATGGAAGCAAAGCTCAATACACGCAGGAGCTTGAATGTTTAGCCTTTCCACGTCAATTCTTTTCCCTTCACTTTTCGTATAGGCCTTCAAGTATTTAGCAGGTTTTTTAAAACTTAGTATCTATGTGGCTCATGGGTGTAGAGTTCAGGATCGTTTGTTAGATGTGTTGACCAGTTGTGACTCAACAGCAGCATTGTTCCATGGCTTTTTGTTTTTTAACGTTTTACACTTTATACTGTACTATAGATTGAAAAGACGACCAATGCCTTATGTACAATGTTTCAAGAATAAAATCATTTATTGGATTTGATGTCAAACATTTAAAATACACACTTTTATGTCACAAACAGATAGCTTCCATTATGGTTTGTAGTATTATATAACCCATTTGAAATAATCTGCAAAGACATTTGATACAGTACGTTTCACAATTACAAAATAAGGCTAAAATGATAGACCGGGGAGGGCAGGTTCAGTAGCAGTGCACAAAATTAAGACATTTTAAAATAATCTAGTGTCTACATCAGTGCAGGTTGTAACATCGTCTTTGGGGTTAGTGCAAAACATAGACAATGACATTAAAAAGACAACGTACTTAAACACTCCAGTCCGTTATTCACAACTTCTCAGTTAACCCATTACAACAGTCTGCAAATTTGATCATGCATGGTACAACGACAAATGTTTCCCATTGCATAACAACACAAATCAGGCAGTTTGATAGCTTTTATGGGAATGCATGTTGTTACGTAGTTTTTATGTCACTGGTTTGTAAAATCTTTTATTTTGTCACAAAACTCCCAAGAAATGTTTAAACTGACGGCATTGCCTGCTCTGGCCATTGATTGTCTCGTTTTATGTCATTTGGCACAAACTGATTATCCCAATCAGGAGACATTCATTCCTCATTGTGCATTTGCATAAAGATTCAGAATCTCGTTTGTACCTCAGAAGACTCCCGCCTCTGTGAGCAGAGTGGCCGTCTCGAGCATCAGCGCTTTCACATAGACGCGTACGGTGTAGAACATGGTGACAAAGTCCTGGGTGCTAAACAGAGTGTCTGCCAGAGCGAAGCCCAGAGTGGAGGGGATGAACCCACGGCCGTACTCCACCATCCACGTCCCGGCGCTCCACTGGACTGACGTAGCCTCTCCTACTGTGTGTACTATGAGGTCACCTGGGGAAACATGCAAAAGAAAAGCTTAGGTGAACATTACTATACCTCAAACTATGGAACTTCTACCCAGCTAAACTCAACTACCAAGTGATATTGGCTTTAATTTCATGAAATCTTATCACCCGTTCCCACCCTCACCTATGGTCATGAGATTTGGGTAATGACCGAAAGGACTAGATCGCGAATATAAGCGGACGAAATGAGTTTCCTTCGCAGGGTGGCTGGGCGCACCCTTCGAGATCGGGTGAGGAGCTCAGTTACCCGGGAGGAGCTCGGAGTAGAGTCGCTGCTCCTTCACGTCGAAAGGAGCAGCTGAGGTGGCTAGGGCATCTGTTCCGGATGCCCTAGCCGCGGGAGGTGTTCCAGGAATGTCCTAGTGGGAAAAGACCTCGTGGAAGGCCCAGGACACGCTAGTGGGACTATGTCTCCGAGCTGGCCTGGTGTCGCCTCGGGGTCCCCCCAGAACAGCTGGAGGAGGTGTGCGTGGATTGGGAAGTTTGGGCATCTCTGCTGAGACTGCTGCCCCCGCGACCCGGCCCCGGATAAAGCGGGTGGAAATCATATCAAATAAACTAGTTATTGCAAAATATCATTATATGAAAAGTCTGTTTTGAGTTTGCCTTAAACATGTCAAAGCTCATTTTACATTTACATTTATAGAACATTCATATGGCGCACTCACTCAATTTATATGTCATTGTTTTGAATTGTAAAAAACAACCAAACAAATGGGCAGGACTGTCAGGCACACTAGAAACACAGAATGATCAATTACCAGGATAGTAGATTTCACTCTTTGTGGTGCCCTCCTTCCACTGTCTGAATGTGCCAGAGATAACTGTGTCAGAGATCTCAGCCCAGTAACGACCTAGAAAGAGAGGCATTAAATACACAAACCACGTTCATAACAATAAGCACCAAGCCCCACCTATCGACCCCCTCACCTGAATGCCCTCCGGTATCCACCGCGGTGCCAAACAGCAGCAGGTATTCCGTGAGTGACGCGTGCAGCAGACACATGGAGCCCATCCATCCTCCAGCGTTCACAAACACCCACTGCAGGTCCTCGTCTGGGAGGATGTGACCTGGATATCTGGAGCCAAAACATACAGATTTAAAAATGAAATCCATTTATTCATTTCACGCCACTCCAACTACATGAGCACAGTTCATGTTAAGAACGATTCACACACAGTGGAGGGAGAGGGAAGCTGGGTAAAGATGTCTTGCTCACAGTGAAGTATGACCAAATAAAATCATGATACAAAACTTTGCAGTTTCTCCCTCATGAGTGAAAAGTATTAAGCAACACTGGTTTGCAGAATTTTGGTTAAGGAGATGTGGCCATGTTTTGTATTTGACAAGACTATATGGGGCCTCGAACTACTTATACGGATGTGGGTGAGTATGAAATTACTCATAAATTACGTTTATGTTTGTAGCAGGTCACTAGTTGTATATTCAACAAAAATGTCAACACACATTTATTTGGAAGTACACACAGTTTCCCCTTAACACTAACCGACTTTTACCTAAATGTTTACAGATCGTGTTCAGTGTTTAGTGTACTCAATACATTGGTGCAAAAGAAGAAATAAATCAAAGAGAAATACACGTAAATTTGACTCATTAAAGGCTTGTGGATGATGTGGAAAATCTTTAGGGGCCTATTGGAAAGGGCTGGAGAGCTACAGGTCCTACAGGTTGGAGGAGTTTGGAGGGAAATCAATAAGTCAAATGTCAAGTTCTTAGTGCACAAATTTACGTCAACTAACACTAATGCAAACACCCGTTGTCAATCAGGGAACAGTGAAAAGCTAGCGGTGCGGTTTGGTTTTGGTTTCCTTGTACACTGTGACTTCTTAAAGCTACATTAATGTTGTAAATGAATAAATCCCATTTCCACGTGCCTTTTGAGGTCTTTTGTTGATTAATGCAGTGGTTCCCCAACCTTCCTCGTCTTGCGTTTGCGAACCCCTTGGACCTTTCAGGGGTAGTCCGTGTACCCGTGTGCCCCTACTACCTCAAGGGTGTTGCAGCAAAAGCGCTATTTCCAAGTAAAAATACCATGTTGCGTTCTAAATAAACTTAACATTTTCACAACGCTACACATTTTAAAGCTAAATGTATATTTTCTTATCAAAACAATGTTCAGTTCCCCCCTTTTTTTGCCAGCAGGTTCATCACAATATTCTACAGTGCCCATCATTTAAAATTGAGGCGGTGGGCAGGTGAGAATTCCATCATAGCAACTATGGCAACGCTCACAGTGCAGATTTCTTATGTCTTGGTTTTTGGCTAATGTGTTCACCCTTACTACAACACTCCACATGAAACAAAAACAGTCCCAAAGTTCAGTGTCCTCTCTCTCAGCAAGTAGAAAAGAGGGTCCAATTATACTCTCATAAAAGGTGGAGACCACATTCAAAAACATTTGAGATTGATTGGTCTGTAAAAAGGACTTTCCATCCATAAATGTGTCAGATTTGTGAATCCAATCGCTTCCAAATAATGGTCAATTTCAACATTTATCAATTTTACTTTTTAAAGATTTCTCTACCATAGAGTTGTATTGGCCCCTGCCCTCCAGCCGAAATTATGACTTCAAATTCTAGAATGTGAACGCAACCTACAGTTCCAAGTAAGTCTCCGCTAGTTCCTCGAGTCAGCAGGGCCCCACACACCTGGTTGGGAAACACTGGATTCATCGTAATTGGAAAAAAAAGTATAGTCAGTACTTCCAATCCCAGTGATCTCTCTTCCTCACACTGTTCCGCAGTCTAAGATCTTTATAGTGACAGGGAATATGACTCAATAATTAGACTCCAAAGCGGATGAAGGGCAGTCTCAGATAATCAGATCACTGTGGAGATTACCTTTGACACACATGTAGGATCAGTGTTTGACACCACCACCGGCCGGACAGGACCTATTTGGGATTTTTT
This sequence comes from Gobius niger, assembly GCF_951799975.1. Classification (NCBI taxonomy): domain Eukaryota; kingdom Metazoa; phylum Chordata; class Actinopteri; order Gobiiformes; family Gobiidae; genus Gobius; species Gobius niger. The sequence continues at coordinate 13,021,541 of NC_136853.1, read as the reverse complement.
GGATTATTGAATCAAAAGCTGCAGCCTTTTTTAAGCCCGTTTTCAAAACAAAACATTGCTAGAAGAACAACAACCTTATGAATGCATAGTGTACCTCTTCCTCAGCTCCACAACCACTTTAGAGAAGGCCAGTTCATGATCCAAACCTAAAAGAAAGAAGAAGAAAATAATCATACGAACGGATAAACAAATAAAGTGCAAACAACAACAAGTTGCATGGGAAAAACTGCACACGTTCGGAGCTGCTGCAATACCTAAAGTGAACTTCCACAGTCAAGCTCACCTGCGTACTGTTTAGCTAATTTGGCAATGTCCTCCTTATTGAAAACGTGTTCCTTGGTTTCTACCCAGTGCTGAATGAGAAGCACGGCCACGGCGGCTACTGAGAAGAAAACCAGCAGCTTCAGGGTGATTTTGAACACAGACATGGTACAAACTAAAGAGTCACACAGGTAAAAGGAAGGCAAGGGGACACGGACTACATGTGGACAGGCTGAGGGGGAGACAGCGGCACAGAGCTACGAACACGCCATCAGCCAAAAATCCACTTACAGACACTCTGGAGTGACGTGGGGGCGGGACAACGCAAGCCGGCCAATCAGGAAAAGGGAGAAGATAATCGAGGGCGGGCAAAGAGTCGGGTTGCCAGATACAGATAATAGATTCACGCTTTGTGTTGTTAGTTTAATGAAAAGCACAGTTCAAATTAAATAAAAAAACATAGTTTAGACAAAATAAATACTGCACGAAACACTCTGTCGCTAATGAAATGTGAAACTTGAAATGTTAGGGGTATTTAAGAGGCTTGATACACGCTTGTGTTAAATGCGGATTCGCCCAAAGAGGCTCCCGTGCCCTGCTGAGCAAAAAAACAGGAAGCAAGCGCACAAATGCATTTAAAACATGCTGTGTGGGCATTGTAAATAGCATAAAATGCGACATTTTGTATGAGTTCAAGTTTAGCGTTAGTGCGTTCACAGAAACACAATGAACGACCTTGATGAGTTTGATCCAAAAGGTAAGGAGTGTTGCAAAGGCAAGCTTGAGTTCAGTTTATCATTTAATTTGTTCATTTGAGGAAAGCGTTTGACAGATTTCCTCCATATGAGCTCACGTGTCGTGCCATAAACTATGTGTGTTCTAGAAGGAAAGTAAACTTCAGAATCTTGTCACTTCCTTATTCTTGCAGTTGCTAAAATCGTGATGAACTATACCTGCCTAAACGTTTTGACAGGTCTGTTGTACACTGGACTGAAGCACGTGACATGACTGAGCTGTGTTCACAAATCTGAAATTCTGAAATTCATCAAATTTGAATTGCTTTGCTACAACTTAGTACAACACCTCTCGATAACTTGAGATAATTTTGTCTGTATGTTGTATTGCGTGTTGAAGTATTGCTGCTTCAAAATATTATTATCAAAGTAGTAAAGGTGTTTGATAAAACTCCTCTAAGTATACTTAAGTATTTCTTGCAGTATTTTTTCTTTGCAATAATGATCACTTTTAAAGAGACTAGATGCAAGTTGGTCATTTTATGCTCACTACTGCCACCTCAGGTCTTACGCATAACTGCACTTTTGATATCGTGTATGAAGGCAATTTGGACTCGAACAACTTTTTGAGTGACAGTGCAGGATTTTAGAGGCAGTTGTGGTGAGAAAGTCTGAGCTCATTCTACACAATAGGACATTGCTGGAACATGTAGGGGGATGAAAATACTTAGTTTTACATTTTTTAAACTCTGTATAGTCCCATTAAGTACCTGTCTTCTGTCTTCAGAGCACCAGCACCTCCGGTACAACCCCCTGAAGGACAGCTGGGTGCTCGTCTCGGCCCACCGTATGAAGAGGCCCTGGGCTGGACAGGTGGAGAAGCCTCCGGAGAAGCACATCCCCAGATATGACCCCCACAACCCCCTGTGCCCCGGGAACACACGCGCCAATGGAGAGGTAGCTTTAAATGTGCTTTGAGAACACAAGCGAGTACGGTACACTGACTTGATGTATTTGTATTTTCCTATTAAGGTCAACCCAGACTATGACGGCACTTTTCTTTTCCCAAATGATTTTCCAGCTCTTCAGCCAGATGCTCCAAGTCCTGGTGCGTTACACTTCTTACTGCTCATAAGTAGCAAAGGGTAAATAAATACATTGTCTAAAACTATATAATATACGTTTTAGGTACAGATCAACATCCACTCTTCCAGTCTAAAGCTGCTCGGGGAGTGTGGTAAGATTGTTTTGAATTGAAATACAGGTCAAAGATGAATTGTTATTATTATTTTTGTTCTTACTTTTCTTGTTATTGCTATTACTATTTTTATTTATTATTTCTCCCCCATTGACATTTCATAATTATATCCTACCAGCAGTAGTTGTAAAAGATAAGATAATTACACAATGTGACCAGAAGATGGCGATGCTGCTCCACCAATGTTTAGTATAAGAAAAATGTACATCCCACAAAATGCACAACAACACTTAAACAATATAAGTTGCAGCTCCAGTGTAATGTCCAAATGATGAAACTGATTTTGTAGCGCCTCTTATTACAAATAATTGCAATAATTTACTCGTATATTGAACGTATCCAGCTTGACAATCTTTCGAAACCACTTACTCCACCTGTTCCCTGCTTCTCCCTCGTCTTTCTCCTTCCTTTATATAAATGTGTGCTTGTGTGGCTGTGTTTAAAGTTTAAAGATATTCCCCAACATTGTGCCACCGTGGGAATACTCGCATGATTCTGCCTGACAGTGCTGTTACACAGTCAATGAATAATAGATCAAGGGAAAACACCGTACAGAAGTTGCTGTTGAAACCCCCAGTGTATAGACAAAGATATACTGCTATCAATTAAAGCGTCCTCCTACATTATCTGAGATGTGACTGTCTTGCTTGTTTTCTTAATTCATGAGTTGTTTCTGTTTGTTTACCTACTGCGGCAGCACAGTGTTAGCCGATGGAGTCTCATAGGATATTATGGAGTGGAAAGCAGTTTTTCTGCCTGGAGTGTCATCCGCACAGCCAATTAGAGGACAAACAAAAGGGGAATTGAGATTTTTGGAGTGACTCTCTGGAGATTTGTGGTAGTGGTAACTTAATAACTGTGCCGTTGCCTGTTTTCAGTCCTTTCTGAACATATTGGTTGGATATACACGCAAATATGCTGAAGCAGTGCAGTTTAGGGCTGCAGGATTGATCACAGCTGATTAATTGCCCTTCACAGCTAGAAGGTTCTGGGTTTGATCTCTTGGCCAGACGGGGCTTTTCTGTGGAGTTTGCATGTTCTCCCCGTGTCTGCGTAGGTTTCCTCTAGACCGGTCTGGTTTCCCCAACTACTAAAAACATGTACAATAGACCAGGATGAATTATGCCTGTGCGTGTGTGAATGAATGATGATGAGGTTCCACACAGGAAAACAACAGTCGGACAAACTGTGCTGTGCTCTCAGTCAGAGGCTCAAAGTACTGGAATAGTCTCCGATTTTCAATAAGAGAGACTCCAACAATGGCCGCTTTTAAATCCCACCTAAAACAGTGGCTAAAGGGAAACCAGGCCTGTGAACACTTTTAGCGCTGACCTGCTGCCACTTGTTGTATTTGTGGCATTATGTTGTATGCCAGGGGACTGCAGATGGAAACTAGCATCGTTGCTATAATCAGACATATTCACATCGCAAACATTGTAGATGTTCATTAATATGCACTGTCCCTGTCAAATAAATAAATGCACGCAGCCGGGCTTCTGTCGGTCTATCCCAAAGTGCAGCCATCATGTGCGAATGATTTTCTTCGTGAAACACTGTGAAACACTTTGGGTCCATCCATTTTCCTCCACTTTATCCGGGGCTGAGTTGTGGAGGCTTGTGGAGATGCCCAGACCTCCCTATCCATGCACATTTCTTTTTAATTATCTTTTTTTCCTTGTTTTTGGTTTGTTTGTTTGTTGGTCGGGACCCATGCATGCAAATGTGCCACACTGGATTGTAGTCATGGGTTAATTTGCATCTGTTGTCTGAGTGTACGTACACGTTTTTAGAGGTTAGACAAACTGGAGCTCCCAGAGGAAACCTGAAGGTACGGGGAGAATAGACAAAAAGGCTCCGTCCTGAACTTGGTACTTTCCTGCTGTGTGGCAAGGATGCTTAACCACTGCGCCACCATGCTGCCACCTACTGACCTCTACAAACTGAAATTATACTTGCTTTTGATTAGTGCAGGAGTAGGAAATAATCACGGCATGAGATGATTTTGAGAGAAATGACTGCAGTAAAGAGCTATAAATACCCACACTGAAATTGTTGTTGATTGCTTACAAACGAAGCGAAGATCCCCAGAATCTCCTTTTTAGTCTCTGTGGGGAACAACTCTATTTGCTCGTGTTTGACCTTGAGTTTGACTTGGACAAAGACTGAGCCAACTTGCCCAGCCCTGTTTGAGCAGTTCATAATTCAGTCCACTCTCATATGAATGCCTTTGGACATGTTTAAAATATGTGAACTGAATTGGTCTTACAAAATCATAAAAGTTAGATTTTTTTTTTTTTTTTTTTTTGCCCCAAGCCTGTTTTGTTGAGAATTTAATGAAGGTAAAAAATATATATATATATATGCTAGCTGCAACTGGGGATAAAAGGAGATGAAAAAGGTGTGGCAATAACAACTTCCAAATATGTCTTGTCAGCACCAGTAATAATTCATAGACATACTGTAGTTTTGTTTTGCAACACAAGCACACAAGTCCTGTTTAATTATTGATAATGCGATGCTTGTCTATAAACATCATATCTTTTCCTACTGTAAAGCTGCAGAGACCGGCCCCGCACCTCCTTCACCTCGCAGTGCACACACTCCTGACCTGCCCCCGCGCCATGCAAACGCAAACACATGCAGGGATCACAAATGAAGTGGAATGAAGTTTTGAAGCAGCAACAGACAAACAAAATATTGCATTCCTCACTGTCCACTCAAAGCCTCAAAGCAGAATTCCAATTGCAGTTTTCTTCCCACACTTGAAGAGTTCAAAGTGATGGGCTTTTTGATTACGAATGACCACACACATCTCCATCACTACGACTTTTACAGTTTCACAATATCTATCATGGCCTCACGCTTCTTTTTCATTTTTCTCGCAGCAAGGTCATGTGCTTTCATCCTCGGTCCGACGTCACGCTGCCTCTTATGAAAAATGAAGAGGTCGTTGAGGTGATTGACAAGTGGGCGGAGCTTGTTCAGGAGCTAGGAGCGACCTACCCCTGGGTCCAGGTAACCCTATGTGTTGTACTGGGTATGAATGTTTGGTTTAAATGGTAGTGAATACAGTTTTCACAATGCTCTTGGGCAGAGAGAGTGAGGAGCTTAGGTTAGGACAGTAACATGTCAAAAATAATCTATAATATATAATCAAAACAACTGTATAATGGATGATGTATAGATTCAGATTTTGCACGCTGATGAATACATTTACTTGACTCTTTTTTGAGGAAGTGGGGGGGATCACTTTGGTGAATCGAAATTGACCGAAAACAAACAAACAACAATATTAAATTGGAGGGAAAAGGCTGAAGAAAATATATAGCAAGTTTCAGCATGAACCGATAAGCATTCATCTCTCTCATATTAAAAGCATTCATTTCTCTCATTAGAACTGTGGGGTTGTGGCCAGGGCTTGACATTAATGCCTGTTATGCAGGTAGATTTCTGCTGTAGGGCAATGCCGTCCCTTTAACAAGCCACTGTGCCAGCTTAGACTTTATCCAATTTATCTTTATTACAGTGTCCACTCCACTCAATAAGATGCTCTTTACAAAATCACTGTACTGTACAACACTGCCACTCCTCTGTACAGCTTAGATTCTCTTCCTGAGCTCAGATTGTCCCATTACGTCATCAGACAGGGTCTGGTTCTGCCTGATCTGTGCAGCCGCTGTCTGAATCTATCACTTGTATGTGCATGCTGCTTTCTCTCTCTCCCTCCCCGTGCACTGCATGGGGTGAGTGAGTGACAGTGTCTTTTGTTGGAGGTTATATACTGTATATGAATGCAGTACTGGCCTGGAGAAAGCTACAGGTCAGACAAACAACACAGACTAAAGATCAGGCTGCGCTTATTCCCTTTTGCACTGGTCACTAAAATTCTTAGCATATTAGACTATAGCTCTACTACAGGACGCTTTTAATTCAAGCCAATAAACAGTCTTTTCTATTGGGTGTATATGATAATTAATGTTAACATTACATTTATCGAAGTTGTAATAACAAATATTACTAAACTATATTTTGAATAGGTCTACACCTTTTAGTTTTAGCATATTATGACCCATTTAAAGGGCATAAAAACATCATTATTTATTTTTATTGTACCATAGGGTAGAGTAGTCAAAAAATATTCACTGAAATTACTGACAAAAATAATCACTTCAGTTTGACAAAATAAGTATTTGGTGCATATTTTCCCTTTGTGTGCTATATGTAAGATACACAGCTGAGTAGTTGTTGTTTTTTTAGTTTTTTATCTGACCTTCCCTGAAAAAGTATTTGCGCCAGCAGTACTGTTGGAAAGAATTGTGTGAAAGAGGTGTGAAGAAATGCTGTGAAGGATTCTTTAAAAAATACTGGATGCGATTGTGAACCTCAGCCGTGCTGTATATGTTGGTCTCCAATTCTTAACAGGCTGATCAATTTGAAGCCCATTCAGAACTAAAACTTAGTAAAGTTATAAAGTGCATTTTTTTTAGTCTCATTCTTCCGTGCTCCCAACACTGACCGCACTCGCCAAGCCCTGAAAACCAACAGAACCCTATGGATGATGTTAAATTAGCCCCATAATGCTTGAACTAATTGATTTTTTTTTTTTTTTTTACAACTGAAGTCAGATGAATATAAATATATAAAAGCTTATTTGGATTCTCTGCAATCTTTAACATATTCCTCCCAATTCATTCCTAACAGTACTGGCTTATTTAGAAATTAGCATAGACATCAAAGGTAATTGGTTATTGCATTAAATGGTTTAAACCGAAAGCACAAATAAGCAAAGTGTAATCGTTTGTTCACAGTGGCATAAAGAAGTGGTGGCATTCATCAAATAGGCACAATTGTTGAGCGTTGAAAGAACTTAAATCCACATGATGTTTACAGTATGGCAAGTTTGTGGACCCAATGACCAGCCGATAGGTTCAACATTTGTCATGCTTTGCTTTATACTCTCACAACAGTGGAACAACTACAGATCTCTTCATCTGGAAATAGGACGTCAAATCCGTGGACACAATCATTTACAATTCCCCATTCACTCTGTATTGTTTCAGATCTTCGAGAACAAGGGTGCTATGATGGGCTGTTCCAACCCACACCCCCACTGTCAGGTAAGCACGCCCACACATACAGGAATGCGCCGATAGATATATAAACATGTTTGCAAAGTGTGTGTTGCTGTTCTGCGTGTGTCCCTTTTTAAGTCCCGGCTAATTAATTGGATACTTTCTGAGCCCCCTCTATGCGCCGATCCCTCTTTTCACAGCTTCTCTATTCAAGTGCACACAATGCAGTTTGCACAAACGCGAGATCCGAGCCACAACAATAAAATCAAAACGTGTGAGGAAAGAGTTACTTATAATTTTCCAGCTCGACAAGCTCTTTAACACAGAAAAAGTGAATCCAGGCTTTGCTGTGAGTTAGCGGAGCATCGGTGTCATTTTCACACTGGGAGTGCGAAAGGCTTTATCGTATTATTCTTTGTTGTTTTTTTGGATATGCATAATCACACCTCAAAAAGGGCTTTGGCATTTACTTTCTCTGCTTTGTGCCAATGCGCAGATTTGCATAATGCATTAATCATCTGTGCACTGAAGTCAGAAGGCTTTGCCGCTTTCATCCACCAGGGGGCAGTGTGTGACCGATCATTTTTGCTTCAATGTCTTCCCAGGCACAATCTTTGGGGATGTTGCGCTGTTAAGAATTGGTCAGAGCTTATTTATAAAGTGTATATTTGAATGATTAAAACAAGATAAACAAATGAAATTGTGAGTTCATAAGCCATCATTTTTGTTGCTCTGTGTTTTTGTCTTCCCATGGGATAGTGCTAACTTTTCGGGATGTGGGGTAGTACACGGCAACGGTTAAAAGGATATTTGAACACAATTATGGATTTGTCTGTTGCAGAAGTTAAAATACAATTTAAATGTGTGATTTGATGCATATGAGATTACATCTGGCTCAAACAAGCTGGTGTAGAAATGTAGAAAGCCTTTGGAGAGCTACTCGTTCAGGCTGGAGATCCTTGGTGTAGATTGTTGCCGTTTGGAAAAGCAGACAATATCATATGCCGTTTGATTGTATTTTAAGTAACGCTAATAACATTCAACGAGTGATGTTTTCTCTGAGCTGCGCTGAAGCCAAAGTGATCGCTCCATGGCCGGTAGGGCTGCAAAATATATCGCGAAAAAGATCGTATCGCGATATTAGCTGATGCAATATCCGTATCGCGAGAAGCCACAATATATCGCAACATCACCATAGCCTTCATCTGACTGAGATCGACCCATTTTTTTTGCAAACTCGTAACTCATGCATTGAAGTCATGTGGAAAAGTTCAGTTTTAGCTTAACATTTACTAGCTTTGTTAAATTCTTCCCTTGTTTTTTTGTCCTGATGGGGTGTTTTTTTTAAGTCTTCTTTTGAGACAATTTGCTGAAAAAAAATGGAACGTATCCTGTTTGGTGAAATATCGCAATAATATCGTTATCGCGATATTGCACAGCCGTATCGCATATCGCAAGTCGCTTCAATATCGTGCAGCCCTAATGGCCGGGAAGTGTTGGGTTTGGAAGGTTTACAAAGCCGTGTATTAATGCAAAGCTATAATAGCAACAACAAACAACAAGCAAAACAACAAAGCCAAAACAACTTTTTTTCCTCCAGCTTCTAGTTTCCTGCTCTCTGCTTCTAATCACTGTGTGTAAGTCTCGCAAGCGGCAGGTTCGGGGTTCAAACATGTTCAAAGGATTTTTTGGTAAATCTAGCTTTATATTGTTAATGTTCGAAACACACATGCAAACAGAAAACAAATAATTAGCTGTATTTTCTATTGTAAGATGTGTTTAAGATGTGTTCCAGTTTGATATTACCAAAGCAAACCGCTCAGTATTTGGTTCATGGCAAACACATGTGCATTGCAAGTATTATATCGTTTTGTCCACATGAGCATATGAATCACATATTAAATTATGAATTTATGATTGTATTCAGACTTATTCCATTGTTCTCCATTTTTGCTATGCAGTTTTTGAACATTCATCAAAGTTTAGGTCTGTGATAATATCAATTATTTATTTCCATTATATAGAAAGGTGCTGACCGTGTAGTAGCAGGAATGTAGCTTTTGAATACAACAAATATAGTAATAAATGATTGACTTTGTATAAACAATGTAGAAGTACAGCACTGCCTGAGCCCACTGATGATTACCCATTCCCTTCCTGAGCTTCACTCATTTTGTCACGCTAGGTTTTCTGTATTTCTTTCTTCTTGCTGCGCACATTTCCTTTACTAAAGATATCAAAGTCAGTCCAAGCCCAGAATGGCTCTTGTGTGTGTGTGTGTGCAAACCCTCCAAGCCAAAACCTAACAAGCATACTGTGCATCTGAAACTCTGAAGAATAATGAACAGAAAATGTTAATCACGGTTTGAAGGCGTCTTTCGGCTTCGGATAAAGTTAGTCTCCAAGGAACAGGGCAGTATGTTGTTGGAATAGCAATATGCCTCTTTTGATATGACCAGCCCAGACCGTGTTCTGGAGAAGGTTAGTCAAGCATTTGAGTTTGTTCAAAATCAGTTGACTCTAGGGGGTAAAAGGAGATTGCTCGCGCTAAGCAAAGGTTATATCAGGTGGTAGGAGTTAATAAATGTATCCCAAATGAAATCAAAGGCTGGATAATGTGACCTCAGATTAACTGCACATTTGGGCCCATTTCTTTTGTTGTCCATTTGAAGTAGTATAATTACCTACAACCTACGCGCTCTTCTAGTGAAAAAGCATTTCTGATTGAAGTAGAATCCTAAGAAGTTTGTCCGAGGGCAGTTCTTGGCTGAGTAGAACAGTGTTTTAGATTTACGTTTTCTCACATGTGAAAGATCTGCTTTGTGAGCAGACCTGAGACCGCTCTGGGTTCAACTGAGGTACTTCAATGTTAGTTCAGTCGCATTCACACACTATCGCTCCAAAAGCCACACCATCAGCGTTACGACAATCAGCTGTTCGCCAAGCTCATTCCCCTGACAACGGGCATCAAGCGTTCACGTCCATGGAGTTACGCCGTGGGCTTTACTCTCTCGTGGTTACAGGGAGGCTCATCAGTAGTAGAATCCTGTCACACAAAAGAGGAATGAAAGCCACACTGGTTTGGCTCAAGGTCGGCCGCCTTCACACCACACCTGCTCCAGAGTGCGAGAGGAGGCGCTCCAACACCACCTGTTTTAGACGTTTGCGGAACGGCAGTTTAGTTCTGTTACGACCCGGCTCTGCTAGTTAAGGACGCAACAAAAACCAAGATGTAAAATGGTAAAATAAAGTTGTAATTTAATAAAAGGAGTGTAAAAGGTAAACGAAGGAGTGACAAAAATAACCAAACAAAGGCTGCTTACAGTGTTTACAAAAAGGTTAACCAAAACAAAGCTAATCAAACTAAATCAAACAGACAAAATTAGGCCTAACTAATACAAAACCAAGTCATGATTAAACACAGCAAGTGTCACTTCATACCACGTCACACTTAAGTGAACATTCCAAAAAGTGACAAACTAAATACAACACACGGAAGGAGTGTCTCTGAATACACAAAGTTACATTAACAACGAAGAGACACAGTACACAAAATAGCAGCCTACACACACGAGTGTTCCCTGGACACACACAGAGTCATTAATGACACAAAGGGACACAAATACAAATACAAAATGGCGTACTGGTCACACCGAGACCAGCTGCCTACCTAAACAAGAGTACAAATAGGCGTACTGGTCACACCGAGACCAGCTGCCTACCTAAACAAGAGTACAAATAGGCGTACTGGTCACACAGAGACCAGCAGCCCCGAATGAGCCACAGTGGAGTCCTTTTATAGGCGTGGCTGACACAGGTGGCTTTGACGAGCTCCCCGCAGGTGTTGAGCTGCTCCCCCAATCAGGCGGCCAGGACCCCAATGCGCTCCACCAATCGCAGTTCAGGACCACAGCAGCAATATGTACATGGAGACAACAGGTTTAGGCCACACTGACAAAAATATACCACAAGGAGGGAACTAGGAGGCCTGGGGCCGTAACAGCCGACCTAACCAGTGCCAGTGTGAAAACGACCTTAAACTGTGGGGTTTGATGTAACTACGGAGGGTCATGCCCTTGGCCCTTTATAGAAATTCTCCGACCATCGTAGGACATAGTCACCGTAACACAGATGTCTTGCCCAAGGATACAGTGTTCAGTTTAGCTAAAAGGGAATCAACATTTTTTGATGCAATCTATGTTCTTCTACCAAACACGACTTCCTCCATTTGTCTGGGCTTGAAACCGAACCATATTGTTGTTCCTAATTGACTCTGTGCGTAACTTCAAATCATAACAGCGCCGCCCAAGAAGTGACTTCCTGTTTCGATCCAGCACACCAACATAAAAGCACCCTCTTATTCATTCGTTCAGCTTTCTTTCTGCTTAACATGTGTGTATTTAATTATATTCTTGTAATGTTGCAAGTACCTGCTCAGCTCATCAATGAGACGAGCTGTGTGCTTTTATTTTGGCATGCTGGATCGAAACAGGAAGTCACTTCTTGGGCAGCGTTGTTATGATTTGAAGTTATGCACAGTCAATTGGGAATTGACAGAGGCCTGCAACCTGCCGAGAAATGTGTTACGACTCACTTTTGGGTTCTCCTTAAGTGTCTAAAATGTCTATGTGTATGAATACGTTCATTTGAGGTGCCAACAAAACATTCTTTTGGCGCTTACTAGCTGTACAGTTCTCTCACATTGTTTTTTTTACTACAATTTGTAGTCCTTCCACACTGTTGGACTTGCATGTCTGCAGTTCCTCTGCATTTGACCCACCCCCCAATGCCGCTAGGGCAACCTGTAGGAGCACTGAGAAGAACCCACAGGGAGAACATAAAACTCCACAGAGAAATCCCCACACAGACCAGGAAGTGTGGCAAAAAGATCAATTGACTACTGTTTCTTTTGTCTTACAGTATATGACCACTTTCCCACATTCTAAGTTCAACCCAAAAAAAATCACTTTCCATGTTTTTGTTTTTGTCTCACCCTACTAATAATCATTCAATGTCCACTGTGCTGCATCATATCCATGCGCATAGCTGTTCAAACTTAATTCTCTGCGGGCGAGTGAGTTGTTGCCTCTATGGCAGAAGAGGCGGAGTGCTGCCGAATCTGTCCACACATTAAACAGGTGAACAAACAGGGAGAGATTCGTAGACAGTTGGCACATGCTGCTTCCCATACTAAGCAGAGCCATGAAAATCCACTGTATTTACTCTGCACTCGCACACAGCCTCTTAATGTCTGCCAGCACGGTGCACTTTAAACAGCCCCTTTGGTCAATACTGGGAAATGATCTCTATTAATAAAAGATATCCCTCATTGGAAACAATTTTATGGACTTCTGCGGGGGCCACGGAGCAAAAGCAAGTAATAAAGTGGGAGTTGTGCATAGACAAGTAAACCAAAGCAAACAATACTAATTCACATGTACAGTTTTTTTTTGTTTCGGCCTGAAATATTCTCATTGCATATGCAGGAGACACATGAAAGCGTGAGCGGGTGGTGGTGGGGGGGGGGAGCGGAAAAGCAGTGTGCCGATGGCTAATCAATATTCAAGGAAAGGTCTGATACTCTGCCAAGCGTGAATATATACGGCTTGTTTTGACAGTGTCGAGTGGAACATTTCTATCAACACAAGTGGTGACAATGAAATATGACCACTCTACGCTTCTGTCAACTGAGCAGATAATGTGCAATGGCAAAATTTCTCAACAACATAGCCTTGTAAGGATTTTCTACAGTAAATACTTTCACTGTAGAAACCTAACTGGCCAAAGCTTACTTGTTTTGGAGTAATATTTGATTAGCATTTTAGCCAAACAAATACAATACTAAGAATAAACCTCATAGACAACGCACTTTTGACGAATGAAGAACAGAAACACGAGTCAAGCACATTGCCTTATAGTGCACTTGTGGGTTGAGAGCTGTGGTACTTGACCTTGCTCCACATGTAATCTTTTGAGACCACATCACTGTGCTTGACCTGTCTGTACATTTCCACCTTGTCTTACAGAAGCCGAGGTCAGATAAACTCAAGTGAGGCACGCTGCTGCTCTCCCCTGCTTCGACCTGAAAACGAATGCATTAGCTCTAAGTGTTATGTGCAATAACTGGAGCTTTTGAGACCAGGCAAACACCGTAATAGTGGAATCATTAGGTAGTCCTTGGCTGCTATCTGCTATTCTACAGTCAATAGAATGCATTAAGTGCAAACATTAAAAAAAATCTCAATGCCCTGATGTGCATTACCTGTCGTCAACAGCTTTGGAGGGCGGCATTTGCTTGAAAGTATAAAAAAGACTGACTAGGAAGAAGAAATTAATGTTGCTATATCTTTGAGCCGACTTACAAACCTCTAATGCAACTGTATTTGTTCAGAAACAGCTCAAGGTTTCAAAGATTGCATTATTATGTTTTTTTTTTTCCATTTACCAATTTTTGAAAAGACCATTGACAAAAGTGGGTTGTCTGGAAACATTCTCCTCATTATAGACATAGTGACATTTGGAAGGAAGTTTTTATATTGAACTACAACAATGTCATCTATTTGAACCCAGATGGCAGCCAGACAACTAGGAACTTGGACTTCATAGATGAGTTGTGACATGTTTCAGTAATGGCAGCCACGACACAGACACAACACACTGTCTAAAATATACAGTGGGAAATTTGTTTACATACACTTCATAAAAAGACACATTTGTATTTTTTTGTTCTCACTATCTGACGTGAAACACGAATTAGCTTTTATTTTTTTTTAGGTCAATTAGAGTTTTTAATACATTGTTACAGTTTACATACATTTCATTAATGTTTGGTAGAATTGCCTTTAAACTGTATATTTTGGATTTCCTTCCACAAGCTTCTCGCAATAGTTGGCAGGATTTTTGAACTGGTTTAACTGAGCCACATTTAGGGGCCACCTTGTGTGCCTATACCTTTTCAGCTCTGCCCAGACATTTTCTACTGGATTGAGATCAGGACTTTGTGATGACCACTTCAAAACATTGATTGTTTTCCTTAAGCCACTTTGTAACCAGTATTGGCAGTTTGCTTTGGGAATTGTCCATTCAGACGACCCATCAGCGCCCAAGCTTTAACTTCCTGGCTGATGTCTTGAGATGTTGCTCCAATATTTCCACATAATGTTCTTTCTTCATGATGTCATCTATTTTGTGCACCAGTCCGTCTCGCAGGAAAACAGCCCCGCAGCATGATGCTGCCACCCCCGTATTTCACAGTTGGAATGGTTTTCTCAGGCTCGCCAGATTCCCCCTTTTTCCTCCAAACATGACCATGGTCATTCATTATGGCCAAAACGTTTTTTGTTTTTTTTGTCAGACCACAGGATTTGTCTCCAAAAATGAAAGTCTTTAAGGGATTAAGAGCTTCTTCCTGGCAGAGTTCCCTCTCAGCCCATGTCGGTACAGTACATTTGTTCTTGGGTTGATATTCACATTTCAGACACGGCAAATTCATCTCTGGGACACAGAACCCGCCTTCTTTCTGATCTGTATGATGACTGGTCATTTCCATCATTGTTTTAACCAATGAACCTGAACCTTCAAGTGTCTTAAAATTGCACCCAGGGATGATACAGACTTGTGCTTCCAAGGACAGGACATTGTCGTCTGGGCTTTCCCAAATTGTTTAAAACTTCTGACTTTGTTAAAAGTGTAAGTGTGTAAAAAATTCTGTCTCTCATTCTTCTGGCATTTGATGAATATAAATATATTTTTTAAAAATTCTAATTGACCTAAAAAATAAATAAAAGTTACTCCTGGTGTCATGTCTGACAATAAAAAGAAATGCAAATGTATTTTAAAAGTGTATGTAAACATATTGTTCTCGCTGTATAAACCATAAACACTCTCACCTGTCATGTCTAATTAAAAAACTATAAAAGGAAATGCATATGAACTCAATTACCCAGGACCAACAATGGCACATCAATTAAAATGTAGGAACAAAATATAATGAATAAGATAGATAGATAGAACCTTATAGTTTGATGGCGACAGGCAAGAATGAACGACAGATGAGCCAAAAAGCGTGTTTACAAGCTACATTTAAGCGTGATCCAGTATCCTTTAACATTATGTGTGTTTCGCATTTGGTTATTGTGAAGAACATTGGCATTTACATAGTCTCATTTTTAGAGCATTTTGCTTGAGCACTCTGCAGTCAGAACAGATAACTGACCTCTGTTACCTGCATCAACCTTATTTTTGTGTTTTTCAATAATGCCAAAGCACAGCCTAATGCTTTATGTGATCTTCAGTCATGGGCATGCCCTAATAATATATCCAGGGTGGTATTTAGTTCAGTAAATGCAGCTCAATTGAAACTGCTCTGTTGTGTTCCTTCTTTGTCCTCTTAGGTTTGGGCCAGTAACTTTGTGCCAAATGAGCCGGCTCTGTCTGACCGCTGCCAGAGGGACTACTACCAAAAACATGGAGCACCACTGCTGTTGCACTACGCTGAACAGGAGGCACAAAGGAAGGTATGGCGACGTGTTAAGTTGCGTGTGTTCTGGGATTTTTGGGGCCCTCAAGTCATTAAGTTTAAAGTATCGGTTGCAACTATTCCTAAAATTGATAATAATTCAATAAGTAATGAAGATTTATATGATTGAGCCAAATTTGTTAATAATTAAATATACCAAGTATGCACAGATTGCAAATAGATTCACAAGCAGAAAGAGACTAGGAAAAGTATTACGTTATACTAGTTACATTTTTCAAAACACTTTGTTTTGACTGAGAAAATTAAACAGTTGCACAAAGTTTAACTAACTTTGTGTCCCTCATGTTTATTCACCCTCACAGTGTCTCTCTCTCTTTCTCTCTATCTTCATCCAACTCACATCCTCAGTCTGTCGTTCAGTTAGCCAAGCGTGTGATTGGACAGGCAAGGTGCATTAGCATAAGGCTCCTGCATCCATCTCCAGCAAGAACATTAGGCAACGTAACTGTGTGTAACATGAGAAAATCAGCTTTTTGTCACTTGAAAGGACTCCCCTTCTGACGTGGAGAAAATATAATTTATGTGCAAGTTAAGCTGATGCATGTAGCTCACATTGACAAGTTTGGTAGTCTATTAAATGCACAACACTACTTGCATGTGTTCTCCCTCAGTGGCTGCAGTCACCGTGGACGACAGGGGCTAATACAGTGCACAGCATATTAAGCGTGTTGGTAAATGTCTTATTAGTAAGCAGACCTGGGGTCGGAGCCGTGAAGAAACTTTGGAAAGGCGAATTAAAGTTGACAGAAGCCGGAGTGTTTTATTTTGCCTCACTTCCACTTACAGTGACAAGACTTGCTTATGAAGAGTTATACTTAATATGCATAATCTCATACCTTATTCATAGATGGCGTTTAAGCAGCCTTTTACTGTGTGTCCTTTTTTGCACTTCTTTTTGAGTGCAATTTATATTGTGTATTGAAGATTTTAACCTTATTTATGACCCTGCCCTACTTCTGTTTCCCAGATGAATCCCCCATTTTACATATCAGATTAGTGGTTGCCTACTTACCTAAGTTATTGGACTTATTTTCTTTTCTTCTTTTTCGATGGCAGCAGTGGCATGCTGGGTAAACAGGGAATTTTTGACATTTCTCGTGGACTGCAGCACTTTTGGGTTGAAGAATATATAAATCAACAGACTCACAGCTGGCATAGGCTTTAACTGGGCTGCTGTTTATCATCATCAATCAGGAAGAACTTTTCCTTGGGCATCAGCATGCCATTGTACTGCAGAGTCACAGTACAAGCCAGGTCCAGAAAGCTAAATGTTGACTTCATCTGCATGGCTGTCAGGAAGCGTGCTGCCCCCATTGCATATCAAGTGTTAACTTAAGTTTTTTTGTAGAGTACAAATGGCACTGAAGCGGATTGAATTGATGTACCAAATCAGCTTTGTGTTATTCTATTGTTTTGAAGTCACTTCTTGTGTTTTCCGTGTCCAACCTTATGGTGGAATTAAGAGGGAGTCATTAATCACAGGACTGTATTTAAAGGGACTATAGGGAGTTTAAAAATGTTAAAATTATGTATTTTTCTCCCCCTACATGTTCCAGCCATGTCCTAATGTGTAGAATGAGCTCAGACCTGTTCACCACAACTGCCTCTAAAATCCTGCACTGTCACTCAAAAAGGTGTCACTTCGGGTCCGAATTAATTATTTATTAATATAGAAGGTGCAGTTACAAATTTGGCCTGAGGTGGCAGTAGGGAGTATAACATGGCTAACTAGTATCTAGCCCATTTAAAGGAATAGGCCACCGTTTTTATATACTAAAATATGTTCTTACCTCACTTTAGTCGAGTTAATATATCCCCGTCTGGTCTTTGTCCGTGCGCTCTGTCACGCAAACGGAGCACATACGCAGCCTCTCCCACATGTCACATAGCTCCGAAAAAGCTCACGATAGAAGCTACCAAGCTCTTCCACGTGTTCCCTATTTAAATAAAGTTACGTGAAGTGTTTTCATGCGAAGTATATTTACACAGAAATGTAACATGTCGATTTTATAAGCAAATAAAGAGGGGGACTATATTGTGAGGCGTAATGATACGAGGAGTAAAACGTCCGCGCAGTAACTCCTAAAGGTTATTGACGGAAGTGAGCGGGGGAAGTCTTTAGGAGTTACTGCGCGGGACATGTGGGAGAGGCTGCGTATGTGCTCCGTTTGCCTGGCAGAGCGCACGGACAAAGACCAGACGGGGATATATTAACACGTCTAAAGTGAGATAAGAACATATCTTAGTATGTAAAAACGGTGGCCTATTCCTTTAATGCATAAGCATTTAGTTGTATAATGTCCATTATCCATATCCATCCTTATTGTACCAGCATAAATTTCACCAGCACTTGCATGTCTTTAGTGATATGGAGAAATACATTTCTTAAAATAATTCTTACCACTTTGTCCAGTCACCACAAAACTCATGATTGAACTTTTCAGGTATAGAGAAAACTCCTCTTGAATTTCGCTGATTCCTTTGAGTGCCCAAATTCATTTATCCCTCTTCAGGAATGCACGGAGAGGCAGAATGAACCTGATTTGGCGCCCTTGATTCATTCAGGGACAGGGCTGATGCCTCGTCTGAACGAAGCGTGCTCTTATGAGGATAGCATTTTAGCTTTGGCAGGATAGAGAGCCACTCCAATCTCCTTCACACAAGCTCATGGGGCTTGACCTTTATAAAATCAGAAGCATTTCCTATTTCACCTTAAAGAGCTTGCCATTCCGCACCACCGTTTCTTATTTCGGGCCCGCCTCTCTGACCCGAGGTTAGGACCGTAAATTGGCACGACGCACTTTGAATTAGGACTTTGGCTCCCAGGTGACACCACTGACTTTGAAACAAAAACTTTCCAAAACTAATTGATTAGAACTCTGTGGGATTTTGGAGTGTGTGGGTTTACAACACTGTAGACTTCCTCTCTTTCTTTCTCCTTCATGTGCACCCTATTCTTTTGTTTTCAATTTTCGTCTTACCCGCGGCTCCCAATCTCTATTGTTGGGGCTTCCTTAATCCAGTTAGACAGAGCAGCGGCGAACTTGGGAACAAGAGGATGAGCGAGGTTATAAGAAGAGACTTTGGTGTGAAGACAATGGCTGGTAGATGGGACTCATTTAGAAGTTATCCAACAGAAATGAGCCCAATGAGAAAAGAACTGTGGACAGGGCATTAAAACAGTATTAAATTAATTTTGTTGGCTTCACTACATTGCCCAACTTTAAGTACTCATGTGAAGTCAGATAAAAAAGCCCAGCTCAATGCAATGAATTAGTTACATCTTCCTTTTTTATTGATGTTCTATCATGAACAATAAGAAATCAGCAATGTTATTTTTTTTTAAACTTTTTTACATCATTAATATCATAATTTATTTCTAACTTAAATCTTATCCAACAAGTGATCTTTGGTGGTCTTGATGAATTCATATGAACATTTGCATTAGAGAATGTCCGTGTGTTTTGACCACTCAAGCATGAGTGAACGTTGAATCTGACTTCAGCTCCTACTATGCTCCTCCTGAATAAGCTCCTCCCACAGCCCCTACATAACCAGGAAGCACCGTGATCAAGATGTGTTTGAGCTAATAAATGTAAAAAGCATAACACCCTCTCTTAAAAAATGAATGCCACTTTAAAATGTGCTGATTTTTAGTTTGTCTTTGTTTACTTAGCGTGTCGGGGCCCAAAGGGGCAGTCTGCTCTTTGCTAATGAAATACCAAGGTCAGGTCATGTTTGTTCCCACTCATCAGCTTGTTAAATCTCAGCCCTAAACATGTGCTGCATTTAAAACACCTGCTCATAATTACTGTTGAACACTCACTATCAGTTCATAAATAATTTAAACAATCAGATCACATTGTTACAAGCACTCTGTACTGTAAACACTGTAACTGGGGCGACAGTAGCTCAGAAGGAAGAGACGACTCACTGATAGATTAGTTCCATCCCAGCTACAGCATATTGTTGTGTCCTTGACAGTGACACTTGTCCATGCCTTGGCTGCAGAGTCCACGTACGCTGGTGTGTCAATGTGACTGGCTGAGTGTTAAGCGCTTTGAGTCCTCAATGACAGAATAACAACACAATATAAATGTGATCTTTTGACGTCTAATTGAGCGTAACTTAAGCCCACACACAGAAAAGTCCAATTCAATGTGTGAAAAGTTGGCCATGAGAAGAAAAGAGTGCTGTCTCATAGTTGGCTTTAGGGTGACCATCAGTGATGCTGGTTTTAATAATAACAATAATGCATTGGTGTAAATAGCGTTTTTCTGGACACTCAAGCTTTACATTGCATTATTCATTCATCATCATACATGGTGGTGGTGAGCTACTATTGTGAGACACTGCAGGTAACATGGAAAAATGTTTTTAAAGACATCAATTACAAACTTTTGCTGTAAACAAAAATAACATTTACTACATTTTAGTCAGTTTCACATTATTTTTACATTCATGCATAAAAAAGGCATTATTTGTGGAGTAATTAAAATTAATAATAATAAAAAATATATGTCAAATATGAATTTCCCACTTGTTTGGAGGGTTTCCAACTCCTCTGAAAAATCTTTTAAAAGGAAAAAATAGCTTGACTATTTGTTTCCTTTGGGTTCAGGAATGTTACAGTGGTTTTGTCATTTGTAAGAAAGACAAATAAACTTTATTGTTTTCTTAAATAGCCTAATATAAACTAGATTCCTTTAAAGGGGGGGTATTATGCAAAATCGACTTGTTCAAGCTTTACATCATGTTATTATGTCATTCCCTCATTAAAACCATGCCTGAAGTGTTGCCTTGGCACATTCACCTATTTTGGAGTAATCTGTAAAAACTCTGATGGCAGCCATCTTAGGGAAAGGCTTGCCTGAGTCCTCCTAGGAACGCCCCCACCTCCTGGAGACGCCTCCGACCTTTCGTCACCAGCCGAGTAACCAACCACTGCTCCTCAACAGAACCCCCTCCCCGCAGTGTCTAGCCCTAAGATGTAAACAGAGTCATCATGGAGGATTAGCTTCATGTGTTGTGAACCGGAGCCACAGCAGCTCTGAGACTTTTACAAAGACACACATCAGTGTTTCTGTTACCGAAACACCCAGGATGAAAACTGGTGACAAGAACACTTATTTCAGTGACTGGTTCTGCGCTGGGAATGTCTTAGGGCCTTGATGATGCACAGAGCCTCCGGAGAAAGCTAATGCTAAGCTAAACCTCGAGTCATCACGTGAAAACGAGAAATGTGCACAAATGAAGTCAATAAAAAACACCACACACATAAAGAACCGTTTAACAATGATCACACAAGGAGCCTGGCTTGTTGATTTGGAAGTTTATTGCTCACATTTCATCTACAATGGGTCATAGCCGAGTGGCTTTCTCCCGGAGCTAACAAGCTAGCCACGACAAGCTAACGGGAAAATTCACTGAATACAAGCAGCATATTACTGCCATGCTTGTAGCAGCCTTTATGATGATCACACATTGAGCCGGGCTTGTTGATTTTGTAGTTTATTGCTCACATTTCATCTACAGTGAGTCGTAGCCGAGTGGTTTTCTTCCGGAGCTAAGGCACTATTAGCCGCGACAAGCTAACAACCTTCACCTTCACAACATTCATTGAAAACAGGCAGCATATAATGCACAAATAACGTCAATAAAGCAGCAACTACTTGAAGCAGCCTTTACGATGATCACACAATGAGCCTGGCTTTACACATTTGTGGTTTATTGCAGACTTTTCATCAACAATGAGCTGTAGTCGATTATAACAAGCTAACGGGTAACCTCGAAAAACCACTGTCCACCTGCACAGATAATGTCCGTCTTTTGAATCGTATGGGCTCCTGCAGATCCTGGTGTCGTCCATGGGGGTATAGTTAGAGATCCATAGGGCATGGCAGTTGCAAAGAGATAGCCTCCAAACAGCAGTTATTTTTCAGGCAAGAGCCCCTTCCAAGCGTCCGGTGTGGAAGGTTCATCTCCAAATCATATCCTGTGTGGCCATTGTTCACAAAGTGATAAACAGTGGCTCCTTTCCAACAATAAAAATTAAAATGCACCGATCGTAGTTTCAGGTCTGCATTTACAGACCAACAGAAGGTTTCGTCATCATTGTAGTGTGCTATAGACTGGTGCTATGTGGCTGAAAAAAAGCATAATACCCCCTCTTTAATGAATATTCACAATATGATCTATAATGTGGCCCACATATATTAAGGAGCTGCATTTATCCTCAATAACCTGATGTTGCGACTTTAAATTAATCTATTGCTGACTGTTGTGAGAAAATGAAAGGATGACCAAAGGAAAACTGTCTTGAGCAGTGAGACACTTCTCTGAGCATAAAAGATTCTGAAACCGGTCAAATCATCACGTTTATGTCCATGTCCATGATCAGCTGTTGATCAGCTGCAGCGCGGCTCGGTGCGCACTGAGGAGGGGGCTCGCAGGAGGAGGTTCATGGTGATCCATGGGCTCAAAGCCAAACAGATTGTGGGAAATATAGCTGGTGGAGTTCGCACAAGTCTCCTGTGATGCATCCTCGGTAAAATGGACAGAGCAGGCTCTCATCTGGGGATCTACAGCAAACTTGCTGAGAAGCGGACTTTGAATTGGAGCAGGACTTGGGTGATGACGGGTTGTGACGGGTGATGATGCTTCACAAGTCCACGAGCACATAAGTCCACAGATTGAGAAACGGCCAGTGAACCCTGCACTGCCCCCCCTTGCCTCCCTTCACATGGCTTTCCCCTCTCACCCACGCCCCTCACTCCCCCTGCACACGCTGATAAACTAAAATCTGGTGTGCAACACACATTTATGTATGCGTATGATATGTAGCAGAGTAACAATTTTGATATTTGTATTAATTTGCTAAACTGCAACTTTCCTGCAAGTCAGTGTTTTTTATTTATTTATTGGTTTATTTGGTCGGGACAGTGCATGATAATGAACAAACATGGGTCTCATTTTGGCATTTATTTAGAAGCACTTCCATTTAGAACTAAGTTTACAGTGCAGAGCTTTTATTTGCCGGAACCCTTGAATGCCTCACAGCCTCCAGACGCTTGTAACCATAAGAATGAAAATGATATGACAGCTCCCTGTAGATATTGGATTATTAAATAAACAGGATTTCACAAGCATTTCAGCTGAGATGTTTGTCAGTTCACGACCTTTTGTAAACTTCTGTCATAATGTTAAACTCTTGATTGTGTTAGCGTGTTAACTGCTGCGCTTCTGCTGCTTCAGACATAACCCTACATGTGCACGTGTTTGGTGCGGGGGCAGGTGAGGGGTGAGTTGAGGGGGAGAGGTGTGGAGCTTGTTTCTGCTTCTGCGAGAAAAAGTGAGCTTGCCGTTTCAAAGGTGCGTATGTTGTGATACAATTGTGGGAATGCAACAATTCCAGGGAGGCAGCTTGGTTCTGGACCCATAGCAGATTTTCAGCAAAGTTCATGATCAGAAGTTTCCAGTTAGTAGATTAATACATTTTCGGATGTTTAAAATATTGAAACTAGAGATATTGCCAGCACTGTGGACCGCCATTAACGTTGACTTTTTGCTGCAGGAGCGCATAGTGGTGGAGAGCTCTTATTGGCTGGCGGTGGTCCCGTACTGGGCGACTTGGCCTTATCAGACACTGCTGTTGCCGCGGCGACACGTCCTGAGACTGACAGCTCTGACTGTGGAGGAGAGACGGGGTGAGTGACTTGTACAACCATGAGACAATTAGGACCAGTTTAGGCTCAGCGGCGGAGTCGTATTACGAGCTCATGTCTTATCCTAAAGTGTCCGTGTTACTTTTTTGGACACTTCTATCATCACTTATTACCGTTGGCAGTTTATACTTATCATGCTGAATTTTATTGTAGATAATTAAGAAGCAAAACTTTAAAACAGCTCAGTTCATCCATGAGTGTGTTCTAGACGTATTTAATTAATTATGAAATGCAAGCTCATAAAAAAATGTATGTCTCAGTGCATTTCATCATGCTAATATATGATTTACTATGATTATGATTATGTATTGCTACAGCTGATTGGTGGGTCAGTGTGACAGGCAAGCCCACCCCCCCTATTTAAACTGTGCTTTTGCTGTTTTTGTTTGCCAGATTTGGCTGCCATCATGAAGCGACTCCTGACCAAATATGATAATCTGTTTGAGGTCTCCTTCCCGTACTCCATGGGCTGGCACGGTAAGACTTCCAAACTCGAGAAGTGGGAGGCTTTTAGGTGATAAAGTTATTCTCCGGCGAATTACTCGTTAAAGCTCTTGACAGATGGTAGCTGGGAGTAAAGTTATTTGTTTGTTTGCTCCGTCTCCCAAACAACAACAAGGGAAGATGATGGTTCTGCCAGACAGTTGAAGAATACGTGATAGGATTTAGTTTATCACATGTAGACATTTGTTAATTATGTAGGAGCTAAAATGCACCTCACCTCCTTGACTACAGGTGGTGCTATGGGCCAGATGCAATGATACTTTCTTTGCATATAATGTTGATTATTAGTGGAGTGGCACTATTTAGCTGTCATTTGATTTTTCCACTTCAGTTTGAAATGATTAGGGTTCTGTTGTAAAGAAATTGCCTGTGGGGCCAATTCTTCGCACAATTTTTGGAGGATTTTGTGTAGATGCGCTTTGGGAAACATAAATTTCACCAGGCGAGCTGTATAACACCGTTTTGCCTCTACATTCTGGTGGTGTGTTCTCACATGGTAGTACTGTCTTCTAAACAGTGTTTCAATTCTCTATGTACAGTGGCTTGCAAAAGTATCCGCCCCCTTTAATTTTTCGACATTTTTCCACGCTATGGACCATAAACATAAATGTATTTAATTGACATTTTTTGTGAAAGACACACACTAAGTGACACAATCGTGAAGTGAAATGAAATGTTTGCATAATTTTGAAAAGTGTGACTGAAAAGTGTGATGTGCAAAAGTCTAATAGTAAGTATAGTATTATAGTATTTGCCTTCAGAAGTAGCCTGATGATTTCTGAATGGTCACATGTTGACCCAATGACTAAATAGAGTCTACCTGTGTGTAATCTAATGTCAGTTCAAATACAGCTGCTCTGTGATGGTCTCAGGTCTGCTAAGAGACTATTGTGGAGCAGACAGCATCATGAAGTCCAAGAACACACCAGACAGGTCCGGGATGAAGTTATGGAGTATAAAGTAAAGTAAAGTAAAGTATAAAGCTGGGTTAGGTTATAAAAAGATTTACAAAGCTTTGAACATCTCTCAAAGTACAGTTAAATCCACCATCCAGGAATGAAAAGAGTATGACATCACTGCAAACCTACCAAGACCCGGCCGTCCTCCTAAACTTACTGACCGAACAAGGACAGACCTGACCACAGCTGTGACCAAGAAGCCTTGATGATGACCCTGGATGAACTGCAGAGAGCTACAGCTCAGGTGGGGGAAACTGTACAAAAATGCTACTCTGCCATTGAAGGACCAGGCCGCCATTTTACATACTGAGATATGTTCTTATCTAGGTTTAGACGTGCCCTCAGTCACGCAATACGACCAAAGATGTTGTTAGCATTTGGCCTCTCCCACTATAATCCTATAGCTCCAAACAGGGTGAAATTAGAAGCTCTTCCACGGGCACGCACAAAGACCAGACAGGTACGCATCAACTCGTCTAAGTAAGAACATATCACAGTATGGAAAAACGGTGGCCTGTTCCTTTAAGGCTAGATCTGCTCCTCAATAGTCTCTTAACAGACCTCTGAGACCATCACAGAGCAGCTGTATTTGAACTGGCTTTAGATTACACACAGTAGACTCTATTTATTAGGTCAACATGTGATCATTCAGAAATTAACAGGAAACTTCTGAAGGCAATTGTTTGCACTAAAACGAAAGAGGGGCCGGTACTTTTGCACATCCCACTTTTCCATAACTTTTCAACTTTTTCTAAGTCATGGATACATTTCATTTCACTTCACGATTGTGTGTCACTTAGTGTGTGTCTTTCACATAAAATTTCAATGAAATATATTTATGTCTATGATCCATAGTGTGGTAAAATCTCAGAAAGGTTAAAGGAGGGCGGATACTTTTGCAAGCCACTGTATGTTCGAATCTGTGAGTATTCCTTCAAACAGTTTGATTTTGGACTGTAGGAAAACAGCCACATGTTACTCCGTAGAGCTACCCACAAAAATCGCCCTGATGAAGACATAGCTGTCGAAACGCGTTGGTGTTTTTTAATCTTTTTGTCCATGCCACAATAAAGGATTTTTAATTTTCGCAACCACGGAGTGCCTCCATACCTCTTTGACTGCTTTTGACACTCACAGCCAGTCTTTCTTCTGTTTTCATGCACGATCGGCTCCTTGGAAGAGCACCCGTGAGTTCTCTACAACTTGTTACACCTATGGGACCCAAAGCAGCGCTCATTTTCTATTTTCACTCCGTAGAGCTCGTTTCCCCTCGTGGGCCTCAGTCACCCGTCTCGTGTATGACCTGGGGTTGATCTTAATCCCAGTGATGATGCATCATTTATGCGACTATATTGTTCTACGTCAGTAATCTGGCTGTCGAGGGCGGCAATTTCCTTGTCTTTCTCATCAAGCTCTAACCCGCAACCAGTGCTAGGATTTATTTCTGTTGTATCTTCACAGTGTTCATTTGTTCAATGAGTAAGTCGAGTCTTTTTAGAGTCCCTTTGGCAAACGGAAACACTAACGTGTCCATTGAGAAAAAAACAACAACAATGGCTGTTAAAGATTGTCAGACTGCAAATCCGAGTGCTCAATTTGAAAGTAAAAGTTAATTGGCTGCACAATCACATGTTTTCTATTATTTTATGTTCATAGTGATCAACCACTGCTTCCCTCTGTCAATTCAGGATTCAGATTTACCCATGTGGATACTAATGTATACCTCAAGCCAACTTTTTTTACTATAAATAATTTGCCTCTATGCGCTTACTAAAGAACTTATTGTTCTGTTTTTAATAGCTGTTGAGTAATGCAGGCTGCCTAGATGATGAAAGGCACTTACAACATGCTCATTCTCATTTGAAGTGGCACAAAGACAGAAATCGTTGGCTCTGATTTACATGATTGAAAGGCCTTAAGTGCACAAAGGACTGCAATTTCAACAAGCTCTCTCCAGGAACCACATAGGGAATTTATATACGGTTAGGTTAGATTGTACTGTACCAGGCCTGGGCTTATCAGTGCATGCTAGAGACCAGGAAATATATGACTTTATTTGGAAGTCCCCTTTCAGAAAACACAATGCAATGCAATTAAAACAGGCTAACGCCAGACTAAAATCACAAGTGATATTTAGTCTGGGGACCACCAATTCATTTTCTCGTAGGAGCGGTGTCACACGTCACACGAGGCCATAGCCAATCGTATCATCGTTTCCGATGCCGTATGACGTACCCGCTGTAAACCTTCAAGCTAAATTATTTAGAACACGGCCTAAAGCTTGATCGAAAAATAGCATCGCGTCTGCTGCTGTCATGTATGATCCGTAAATACTTTTCGTAAAAACGTTTTTTTAAAGCCATAAATAAACTACAAGCTTACGTATATCAAATAGCTCGTCATCATCTTGCCGTCCCTCCTCGTTCTGAGATTGGTTCCCAAATCCATGCAAAAATTCAGTTCAAAATGATTCGAGCGCACACAGCAGTCTGGCGTTAGCCAGGTTAGTGAAGTATAAGGACAAAACTCCAATCCTCTCTTGGGTGAAATCCACCCAAGACACATTTTACATGAGGGGCTTTTTAATTTTTAGTTAGTCAATCATAATTAAAGTTACACAGGTGAAAATATTTAACAACAGACAGATTTAAGTACTCTTGAGGAACACTCTGAAGAGCACAATACTGACACACTGTGCTGCTGTCACAGTGGTTTCAACAGCTCTTATAGACTTCTCCCAAGGAGGATAAAGTCACAGAATGATGTTCTCTGATTGGACGGAGTGGATCAATGACAAACACAGCACTTATTAACTAAATCTAATTCTTTTACCACAAAACAGGTACAGCCATAAAATGTGCATACAGTGCGTCACTCAAACCAGGCCATAAAATGAAGCAATACTATTGAATGTTCTTTACATCAAAGCATTTTTGTTGCATGAAAGTAGCTGCCAGGTACAAAAGATTGGAGACCCATGTTTTAGAAAGTCTGAAAAACTGCAGTTATTTATTTGTTTGGGACAGCACATGTTACTGAACATACGTGGGGCTCATGCCTGTAAAAACACTATGCCGGATTGTTTGCCGGATAATTTCCATCCATTGTCCTCCACTCACACTCTCAAACACACTTCACTCATCCTGATCATGTTTTTAGTGGTAGGGGAAACCCGGACAGACTCAGGGAGAACGTTGCAAACTCCACACAGAGAGGCTCCACAATCTGGCCGGGAATCATCAGCACCGTCTTGCTGTGAGAATCCATTTCCTTTGGATCTTATGTCAAAAACCTACCCTGTACTCATCAGTAGCAGTTAATATTACAGGAGCTGAATCTCCATTTTCACTATAAATTTCAAATCTCCTCACATTGTGCCAGTTCCACAATTGTCTGAGCGTCATTTTAGTTCAGTAGATCTATAGTGGAGTTTATGAAGTTGAATTGAAGTCTGTAAAATGTACATCCGTTTAGTTTTTTTAGGAGCATTAATTATTCACACTCTGAACTTCAGGAGAGTTTTGGGTTCTTTTGCGTGGCGTGCTTCAAACACCAAAGTTTTCCCGCCGTCTGTGTTTTCGGTGTCACTGAGTGCAGCCAAACTGGGTCTGCTCCTCTGTTCTGATCCTCTGTGATTGTGCCAGGCTTTATTCTCTTCGCAAAACACCACCTCTCACAAAATGAAATACAGCAAGGAAAAGAACAAAATGTTAACACGCAACAGTTTGTTCTAGCGCTTATTGATGGCATTGGAGACAAGTAGAGCAACCTTTCAAGCAGCTTAAATTGAATTTGCCCGAAGTTTCTTCAAAATAAATGTACATGAAGTCGTGTTTAATTTATGCATCTTTGAGCTCTCCTTCTCATTAGCCCCGCCTCCTGATGTCATTGTCTTTAGTTATTTCAGTACATCTGCTATTATCTTGACGTTAAACAGTTTTACTCCCTCAGCAGAGGATTAATTAATTCAGAAATGGCCAGCATAATTCAGACACTAAAAACTCCCAAAAGTTCAAGATCATTTTGTTTCGAGGACAGCTGTTTCCTTTCCATCAGCTTCAGGATGATGTTTGTCCAGACAGCGAGGAAACTGGCACTCTGCCGTGTCCGGTGGGTGAGTTGAGGTGAGCGGGTGCAATCATGGACGACTGATAGGTGACACACAGTGGTGGGTGTCACATTTGGCTAGGTTTTCACAAAGCAGACCGGTCTAGTGGTTGTTGATTTGTACCGAGTAAATGTGTCCCTGCTTACCACTTGCCTCCTTGACAATACATCCAAATAAGTATTTCTCTTGTGGGGACATTTTAATAATCCAGGAAAGAAAATTTGCTTGTAAACGTTAACGGGGAAAAGTTAGCGTCGCATATTCCAGCAGCTCTGAGCGTGTTTGCTTTCTTGAGTGTGCGGCGTGAGAGCGGGCGGCTGTCTCACTTTTGATTCCGGCAGATTGTTGTTTGCCAGAGGATCCAAACAAACAGGCAGGAGCATCTCCACGGGTCGTCCAGAGTGAGTGGAGCGCCCTCATCAAAAAGACAGAGTACTGCAAAACTTGACCTAAAGATCTTAGCCATGTTTTAGTCACAAAAGAGTCATTGTTATTATTAATGACATAAAAAAGAGGTGCGTCAACGTTATGATAGCGCTATAGTTTTCGTTCACAAACAATTGTTAAACCTACTACACTGTGCCTACTTCGGTTAGAAGCTTCACAGCTAGAAGGTCCAGGGTTCGATCCTTGGACGGGGCCTTTCTGTGTGGAGTCCCCAGGCGCGGCACTGCTTTTGCCCACTGCTCCTTACGGGGTCGCCCCAGCGGCATCGAAGGATTGGTCAAATGCAGAGGACAAGGGACCCTTAACCTTACAGGAGCCAAGCGGTTGACAAACTCCTGCTATTGACTCCCGTGGCTCTGCCTCGCTAGTGTCTTGTTCAGCTATACGGAACATTTTAGTCATGATTCTCATGCTGCAATGTCTCATGTGCTATCCCAGTGCAGTGGCAAAACAAAACCACTCACGGCTGAAATCTCAAGACTCTGCAAAGAGCAACTAAGCGCTTCCTGTAGCACTTAAAGGGGCTAGATGCAAGTTAGTCATTTTATACTCACTACTGCCACCTCAGGTCTTACGCGTAACTTCTATATTAAGCTCATGCATGACGGCACTTTGGACCCAAATTAACACCTTTTTGAGCGACAGTGCAGGATTTTAGAGGCAGTTGTGGTGAACAGGTCTGGGCTCATTCTACACATTAGGACATGGCTGGAACATGTAGGGGGATGAAAATACATAGTTTTATAATTTTTAAACTCCGTATAGTCCCTTTAAAAAGTTAACATGTAAATGTTTTTTGTGACAATGTCCAGCAACGACAGCTTATGTAACTCTTGGCAAATGACAAGACGGATGATAAATTGGTATTAGCATTCGTGTCTATTGGAGGATATCTGGGGAATGTCTGGTAGCAACGGTTGCTATCTATTATAGAAAACGCTATCTCAATGGCCGCCGCCTGGGCGCCGCCATGTTTATTTCCCATACCGACTTTGAAGCTAAGCAGGGACGGGCCTGGTTAGGACTGGGATGGGAGACCGTTTGGGAACACCAGGAAGCCTGGCGACAGTAGTGAGTTTGTGCGTGGTTGGTGGTGGGGGCTGATGTGCGCATAATTGTTCAGCAACTTTGAGCGTCTGGAAAAGCGCTATATCCGCGGCCGGCCCCCACGTGATGGTCCCACCAGCCGCGGCCATTGACCACGGGTCCATATGGACCGCGGTGCTGTTGTCCGAGGACAACCCGCCGTCACAACAACACCAGTGCACGACATCTGACTGCCGTGCGTGTGCGCGCATCCAAACAGGGCGGTGTGTATGTGCGTGTGTGCGCGCGCGTGTGTGCGTGTGCGCGTGTATGTGTGCGCGTGTATGTGTGCGCGCGCGCATCCAAACAGGGCGATGTGTGTCATCGTCACTCACCGCTAACCTGCAGACGCTCCACACAGGTACAGTTACATCCTCCAAAACACATCTGCGCGTCTTTGTTTAAAGAGGGGGTATTATGCTTTTTTCAGCCACATAGCACCAGTCTATAGCACACTACAATGATGACGAAACCTTCTGTTGGTCTGTAAATGCAGTAAATTAGAATAACTGCCTTGTATAAAATTGCTCTTTCAAAATGGCGGTAGCAAAAGCCTTGAAATAGGCCTCTGTCTCTTTAAGAACCTCTGACCCTTTCCGACACGCCCCCTCCACACGCTGTCTGTGGCATCACAACACTTTCTCCACAGTATTGAAACTACGATCGGTGCATTTTATTTTTTATTGTTGGAAAGGACCTACTGTTTATCACTTTGGGAACAATGGCCACACAGGATATTATTTGAAGACGAACCTTCCACACCGGACGCTTGGAAGGGGCTCTTGCCTGAAAAATAACTGCTGTTTGGAGGCTATCTCTTTGCTACTGCCATGCCCTATGGATCTCTAACTATAACCCCATGGACGACACCAGGATCTGCAGGAGCCCATACGATTCAAAGACGGACATTATCTGTGCAGGTGGACAATGGTTTTTCGAGGTTACCCGTTAGCTTGTTATAATCGACTACAGCTCATTGTTGATGAAAAGTCTGCAATAAACCACACATGTGTAAAGCCAGGCTCATTGTGTGATCATCGTAAAGGCTGCTTCAAGTAGTTGCCTGCTTTATTGACGTTATTTGTGCATAATATGCTGCCTGTTTTCAATGAATGTTGTGAAGGTGAAGGTTGTTAGCTTGTCGCGGCTAATAGTGCCTTAGCTCCGGGAGAAAACCACTCGGCTACGACTCACTGTAGATGAAATGTGAGCAATAAACTACGAAATCAACAAGCCAGGCTCCGTGTGTGATCATCATAAAGGCTGCTTCAAGCAGTTGCCTGTTTTAGTGGCGTTTATAGTGCATAATATACTGCTTGTATTCAATGAATTTTCCCGTTAGCTTGTCGCGGCTAGCTTGTTAGCTCCGGGAGAAAGCCACTCGGCTATGACCCATTGTAGATGAAATGTGAGCAATAAACTTCCAAATCAACAAGCCTGGCTCCGTGTGTGATCATTGTTAAACGGTTCTTTATGTGTGTGGTGGTTTTATTGACTTTATATGTGCATATTTCTCGTTTCCACGTGATGACTCGAGGTTTAGCTTAGCATTAGCTTTCTCCGGAGGCTCTGTGCATCATCAAGGCCCTAAGACATTCCCAGCTCAGAACCAGCCGCTGAAATAAGCGTTCTTGTCACCGGTTTTAATCCTGGGTGTTTCGGTAACAGAAACACTGATGGGTGTCTTTGCAAAAGTTTCAGAACTGCTGTAACTCCGGTTCACAACACATGAAGCTAATCCTCCATGATGACTCTGTTTACATCTTAGGGCTAGACACTGCGGGGAGGGGGTTCTGCTGAGGGGCAGTGGTTGGTTACTCGGCTGGTGACGAAAGCTCGGAGGCGTATCCTGGAGGTTCGAGGCGTTCCCTGAAGGAATCAGGCGTTTTATCCCTAAAATGGCTGCCATCAGAGTTTTTACAGACTACTCGAAAATACGTGAATGTGCTAAGGCAACACTTCAGGCATGTTTTTAATAAGGGAATGACATCATAACATGATGTAAAGCTTGAAAAAGTCGATTTTGCATAATACCCCCCCTTTAAGTCTCTCCTGCAGTGACCGAGGCTGTGGTTCATTATAGATCCAGGCAGTATTCCGTCTCTAAAGCTTTGTCTCCGAAAAACAGTACACGCAAAACATTGCCCAAAAGCCTCTAATCACACGCGCTGCTCCGACTGATTTCTCCTCCGTGTGAGTAAAAGCGAAAATGAAACTACAACTTAACGAGCGCATGGCCTGCACTGCGTAGTTTTTTTCTTTTTTTTTTGCTGCTGTACCATTTGTTTTCTATTTTGCTTTCACGTATTGTGAGCCCAGAGGTGCATTTTATTCTAAAGCAGCTTTGAAAGCATTGCCAATTTTATTGTAAGGTTATAAATACTGTCTAACAACGATCATTAGGCTATTTCAGTTCAACACCAACTTATTACTTTTTTGATTGTACACTACCGTGATGCACCAAACCACTGGTCCTGCACCGTGAACCAAACCGTTACAGCTGCACCCCTAATATTTATCCATAATTATTATTATCACACACTCCAATTGCAGATTGTTTGAAATTATTTTTTGCATTCATTATTTTAAACATTTGTAGTGGCCATAGTTTTTGGAATGGGTTGGGAACCACTGGTCTACAGCTGAACTGTGTGACGGGTTGGACATTTCTTTGTAATCACTCATAATCTCAGAATATCAAATGTGGAGACTAGCGAGGCCCGGCCGAAGGCCGGGTCTCAGCTAGTGAGGCATGATTGGACAATGACCGTTTTGAGGTGCGGTTTTGTGAAAGATCAATTCTGTGCATTATTCCCTCCAACTATGTATACAGGTGCTCGTCATAGACGTAAAGAGACATTTACTTCTGTTATTCAACTTAAAATGTGAAACTAATATATGACATAGACTCATTACATGCAAAGTGACACATGTCAAGCCTTTGATTGTTATAATTTTGATGATATTGGCTTATATTTTAAAAATATTCAAATTTTCTGAGATTTTTAATGTTGCAGTTTTTACAAGCTGTAAAACAAATATCTGGACGGACTATACATCACCTTTTGTCAACCTTTTTTCCAGTTTCAAAACATATCCGGCTGTGAAACCTAACAACACCCACGAAAGCAACATCTATTGAAAAAGAATGAATACAAGATGCCGTTTATATTTATTTATTGGTTTGTTTTTAGAGGACATTACCTATAAATAAACTTCCCCAACACCTAAAAGAATGATTGAAGTCGTGTTTTGGCATCCACACGCTGGACCTAACTGCATTTTTGTAGCCACACTCTGTGTACATCCCAAATTAGACTTTCTCTGAAGATGTCATTAAAGACTTCGAACTCAAAAAAGTTGGCACACCTTACACTGGCTCGCCATCTGTGCAGCTCATGTGTTGTTGAAAAACGGTTTAGCGTGGAAGTTGGGAGATTGACAAACACAAGGGAAATCAGCAATTAGATACAACTACTTTGAAACTAAAAGAGAAAGAAAATATGCAGTCTATTTAGGTGGAATGATGAGGCTCAAGGAAGACAACCGAGAGTAGGTGAGGACAGGCACGATGTGCAACACATGTGAAAAAAGATTGTCCTAAGATGTTATTTGCTCAAAGTCTCCAAGTATAACTGTCGGTCAAACACAGCATCAACAACAAAGGTTATTGTCTAATAAAGGAGAGCAGTTTGAAGCCTGTGCTCTGTCCTCACTTTTATTGAAATATGCTTCTTTTATAAAAAAAAAAGAAAAAAAAAGTCTTCATTTGCTATTTGTTGTCATTTACTTGCATTCTGTTTCCTAAAAGCCTTTCCAAAAGTTACTCAAAGCCTGTGTTTTTTGCAGTCGTATGGGCTATACTATGCACAGTGCCCCCACGTGGTTTCCGGCAGGACAATTAGATCAGCACGGTCCTTCCTCTCCCCTGTCTTTTACAGTCACGATTAGCATGACAGCGAATAAAATTTAAGACTGGAGCAGGTAAAAAACATTGTCACTAAATGTGAATCAAAAGAATGATTAAACTGTGTCTGCTTAAAGGTCCTATATCATGCAAAATCGACTTTTTGGAGCTTTTAGCCATGTTGTTATGCTATTTCCTTATCAAAAACACCCCAAGAGTGGTTTGTGGCTTCATTCACGCAGCTCTCAGTAATCGTCCTGAATCCTGCTCTCTGAGCAGCTGCTCCTCCCTCTCCTGGTGAACGACTGACCTGTTCAGTTGTGTCGTCACAGCGGAACAGAAGTGCTCGGCATCTGTAATGTAATGCCTTACAGCCTGATTTAATTTGTAAAATAGCTTTTTCATTGTTTCTGTTGTAAGAGAGAAACAAAGAGAAAAAAAATAATAAAAAAAAAAATAAAAAAAATAAAAAAGGATGTGCCCGAAGTGCTTCCAGGTCAGCTGTGGCCAAAACAAACACATCCCCTGAGCGTCTGAGTGTCATGTTTGCGCTGCAGCTGTGAAGATGGAGCTCGTTGTCACCTACTCTGGACACACCTGTTCTTTATTCTTACCTAACGATAATGTCACTGACGGAGAAAAAGAAGCGCGTTTGGCTACGAGGACGGGAGTTTATTCAACCTTTTTCAAGGAGAGGCCACTCGTCTAGCTGTTTTTTTTCTCCGGGATTCTGCGACTATCACCAAAATAGTGTTTTTCTGTGACTGTCTCTGATGGAAGTTTGGTGAACCTGCGCCAGAATCAAAGTGGATTAACTTTTATAACCAACGCGAGTCCCACAATGTAAACAGCGATGGAGTAGAGGGTGAGTCAATCCAAGCGCGTGTTAGCTTGTGTGTTAGCATATTAGCATGGGTGTTGGTCATTTATGAAGCTGTGTTGCAGATGTCAACTCCGTATAACTGCGTCGTGAAGCAATTTCACTTATTGCTGTTTATTTATATTACAAGGTAAAGTTGTATGTGCGAGAGGGGGCGGAGTTAACGGAATCGAAGCGTTGTGTCTTCCGGGTTCGAAAAATACCTCCAGAAAACACTTATATTTATCACAAAAATGAGTGCTTCATAGTGGTAGAGGTACAATATATCATATAAATGCCTATACTTAACTTTGGAATGGCTAAAATTGCATGATATAGATCCTTTAAACTAATACCAACCAAACAATTACATGTTGTCATATCTTTAATGGCCATAACATGTAAACATTCACAGGACAGGGATGAAAAAGTAAGTGAACCCAGGAATCTCGCTGAACTGCAGCAGTTTTGTAAAGAGGAATGGTCCATGATTCATCCTGATTGTTGTAGGCTACAGAAAAACAGTTATTGCTGCAAAAGAAGGATCTGCCAGATATTTAATACAGGGGATCACTTACTTAATCCATGCATGTTGTGAATGTCTCAGGTTTTTCTGCAAAATATCTTTATAAACTGGTGAATGTATCTTTCCATCAGTGATAGCAAGTTGTTCAGGCACTGAGGCAACAAGATAAGATAAGATAAGATAAGATAAACCTTTATTAATCTCACAAAGGAGAAATTCACTTGTTACAGTCGGCGTTACTTCACAGTCTTATTGTACAGTCTGACAGCAGTGGGGATGAAGGCTTTGCGGTAGCGCTCCGTCCTGCACTGAGGGTGTCTCAGCCTGCCACTGAGAGAGCTGCACAGCTCTTCTACAGTCCCGTGCAGTGGGTGGGAGGTGTTGTCCATGATGGAGGTGAGCTTGGCTAACACCCTCCTGTCCCTCACCTCCTCCACAGAGTCCAGGGGGCAGCCCAGGACGGAGCTGGCCCTCCTGACCAGCTTGTTCAGTCTGTTCTTGTCCCGCTCTGTGCTGCCCGGGGCCCAGCACATGGCAGCGTAGTGGAGAGCAGAGGCCACCACAGAGTCATAAAAAGTCCTGAGCAGAGGCCTGCTCACTCCGAACGACCTCAGTCTCCTCAGAAGGTGGAGGCGACTTTGGCCCTTCTTGTACAGGGCGTTGGTGTTGTGGGACCAGTCCAGTTTATTGTTGAGGTGAACACCCAGGTACTTGAAACTGTCCACCTCCTCAATGTCCTCCCCCTGGATGTTCAGCGGTGTGTGCGGTAGTGGCTTCCTCGTGAAGTCGATCACCATCTCCTTCGTCTTACTGATGTTCAAGCACAGGTGGTTGCGCTCACACCAGTCCACAAAGTCTATGATGACTGACCGGTACTCCAGGTCGTTCCCCTTAGACACAGAGCCCACGATGGCGGAGTCGTCGGAGAACTTCTGGAGATGACAACTGTCCGTGTTGTATGTGAAGTCCGATGTATAGATGGTGAAGAGAAACGGTGAGAGGACGGTGCCCTGAGGGGCCCCAGTGCTGCAGACGACCACCTCAGACTCACAGCTGCGCAGCCGCACATACTGTGGTCGGTCCGTGAGGTAGTCGATGGTCCATGCGGTGAGATGTTCATCCACTCCCGCGTCCTCCAGCTTCCCCCGCAGCAGCGCCGGCCTGATGGTGTTGAAGGCACTGGAGAAGTCAAAGAACATGACCCTCACAGCGTTCCCGGCGTGCTCCAGGTGCGTGAGCGCCCGCTCCGACAGGTAGATGACAGCGTCCTCCACTCCGATGTTGGGTCTGTAAGCAAACTGCAGCGGGTCAAGGGTGGGGCTTACCACAGAGCGGAGGTGGGTGAGGATGAGCCGCTCCATCGTCTTCATCATGTGGGAGGTCAGGGCGACTGGTCTGTAGTGGGCCGGTTCCCTGGCGTGCGCTGTTTTAGGAACTGGAATCAGACAGGAGGTCTTCCACAGGACGGGGACCTTCTCCAGGCTGAGGCTCAGGTTGTAGATGCGGCAGAGGACCTCGGAGAGCTGGTCTGCGCAGGTCCTCAGCAGCCTGGGACTGATGCCATCTGGTCCTGCAGCTTTCCCCCGCTTCAGTCGCCTCAGCTCCCTCCTCACCTGGTCCGGTGTGATGGAGAGGGGGGAGTGAGGGGGGGACCGGTGTGGGGGTGGACTGCCGGGGGTGGGGCAGGTGCTAGAGGAAGTCCGTATGGTGGGGGCAGGAGACGTGGGTGCAGGGGTGCTGGAGGCAGGTGAAGGTGGTCGGGGGAGGGGGGCAGTGTCCACTGTGCTGGAGACGCGTGAAGAGGAGGGAGTGGGGGGAGAATCAAACCGGTTGAAATGTTCGTTGAATTCATCCGCCCCACACCATGATTCTCTCTGCTCCATGCTTCACAGTGGGGATTGGGTTTTGATGTTCCTGTGCTGTTCCATTTGTCCTCCACATATGACGTGTGTTCCTCCCAAACTATTCAACTTTGGTCCAACACTCCACTGAATATGTTGCCAGTAGTGCTGTGGAGCTCTTTCACAAACCACAGTTTAATAGTTTGGGCGGAACGCACAACGTCATATGTGGAGGAAAAATATGATGCCTAGCCCAGTGTTGTCACATGGGTCATAGCAATTTTTAGAAAAAAAAAAGGAACCTGCCTTTAAAGCAGTCCTTGGGAGGCTACATAGGTGTTTCCAACGTATCTTTGGAGCCAGGGAGTGGTGTTACAGCAATGTCAGCACCCCGCCAAGAGGACCGAACAGAAGCGCTTTCCTCGCCCATTGGTTTTAGCCAATAAGAAGGCATCTAACCATTATGTTGTGGTTAATTATAATAATATGTTATAATGAGGGACATTGAAACCACAGGATAAGTGATCAATTATAAAAATGCACAGTGCTGGGGATAGAAATTAGATCAGACATATCTCATGCTCTTTTGTGTCTTCGTGATTAAAGATTAAGAGATTATGCAGCAAGTGATTGTGATATTGCAGATTTGGAAAGAAAGAGACACATAATCGTTAAAGGGACTGTACATTGTTTAAAAATGTTAAAACTAAGTATTTTCCTCCCCCGACATGTTCCAGCCATGTCCTAATGTGT
The DNA here is from genome assembly GCF_951799975.1 of Gobius niger. Classification (NCBI taxonomy): domain Eukaryota; kingdom Metazoa; phylum Chordata; class Actinopteri; order Gobiiformes; family Gobiidae; genus Gobius; species Gobius niger. The sequence continues at coordinate 12,982,963 of NC_136853.1, read as the reverse complement.
AGAATGGGCTCAGACCTGTTCACCACAACTGCCTCTAAAATCCTGCACTGTCACTCAAAAACGTGTTCATTCAGGTCTGAATTGCCGTCATGCACGAGCTTAATATAGAAGCTGCAGTTACGCATAAGACCTGATGTGGCAGTAGTGAGCATAAAATGACAAACTTGCATCTAGCCCCTTTAAGAGAAATTTTGATTTAAAAGACAAAATCAGAGTGGAACAAAGGAAAATTCTTGATGTCAATTACATTGGTGTCCACAAAAAAAAAATATATATATATATATATTATTTTGCTGCTAGGCATGTGAAAAATACTTGCCACTTTCCTGGCGAGAAGGTACTTCAAAATGCTTTGTGTGAACTTTGTTTTTACCATGGTTATTTCCCCCCTGCTTCCAGCGGAGGGCACTTCAAATAACATGAAATGCTTAAAAGTGTATTTTTTTCTGCACGCACATGAACTAAAATTGTATAGTATAAAGAATCAATGCAGAGGTGCCTGGTTTATAAGCCAGTTATGCAGCATAAGTCTGTTTTAGTTCAAATTAAATTGTTACTACTACTGACCAACCAAGTCCATTCATGTCCATCTCCTCCTGCTCTCAATAGTGTCCATTAGGGGTCTTTAAGTCGTCTTAGCGCTGTCTCTGTCTCTCTCATCAGCCGGTATTGTCAGGATGCCCATTCCCAATAACAGCTCCTATTGTGAATAAAACGTCCCCGGGGGATCTTTTCTTCCTCTTTTGTATTTTTTTAAAGTGATTTGTCCGGGCGCTTGCTACACTCCCTAATCACCTCATTACCTTGTAGTAGAATGAAAACGACTCTGAGATGGAAGACGTTTAAATGTTAAATGCGGTCTTAAATCACGGGGAACAGGGCTGTGCTTGTGCCCTGTGGGGGACAACCACACTAGTGTAATTAAGTAACACATTGAGATAGATAAAGAGAGGAGACTGATTGCTGTCTCCGCAAATAGCAGTTTACTATTCCAGAGTTTCAGATGACATTTACTTATCTATAGGCCTATAGCAGGGACAGCTTCTGGGCCCCATCAATATTAAAACAGGACGAAAAACAAATAAAACCATTTCTCAAGTTCTCTGACTTTTTGTGATGTTTATTATTGATCCTTACTGATCCAGGAATTGACAGACTGCAGCTGGCTAACCATTTTATAGAGTTATAGCGGGGCAGTAAAGGAAAGTGAGTGTTAATATTGAAAAATCTAATTATTTAATATTCCTTTTGACACTCAATGGAGAGTGTTGAGGGTTCTTTGTAGAATAACATGATGTAAGTGCGAAGTGTGAGTTATGAATGCGTCGGAGTTCTATGAAACTCTTCCTGCACAGAGGGTTGTCTAGACTTGAGTTTTGTACTTTTAATAATGAATCCATGTGTCATATGCACTTTAATAACTTTATCCTCTGTACAGGAGCTCCTACCGGCTCTCACCTGAGCCAAGACAACTCCCACTGGCAGCTGCACGCTCATTACTACCCTCCACTGCTGCGCTCAGCCACTGTCAAGAAGTTCATGGTGGGATATGAGATGTTAGCCCTGGAGCAACGAGACCTCACCCCAGAACAGGTAAACAACATGCACTAAAACTGATTTATTTCCTATAAACATTCCTTTCACGGTGAGGTACAGCTGTGCACAGTTTGGTTCGGTAGCTCCTGGGTTTGTGATGTGACTTTAATTAATATAAAGAGAGAAAGCATAGCTGCTGGAATAAACACCGCAAGGGTGTATGCTTCGGCAAATAGTTTTCTCTATTTCAACAGCTCTCAGAAACTAAAATGTACCGAAAGTGCATTTAATTTGCAGTTTTGTGAGCCCTTAAATGGGATCAGGCGACTGCTTGAATTTGTTATTGTTATTAGAATGAGTTCATTCCATTTGATTACAGCACGCATTCGCTTCTGCGATGTTAAAAGTGTTCACATCCAGTGTTGTATTAATTGTTCTAAAAGATTTTGTATTGATTTGCAACCCTGACTCATTGTCAAACTGGACTTCAGTGAATCTTCAATTAGTTTTTCATTTAGAGTGATCAGATCTTTGTGAGAAATAAATAGATTGCTGTAATCTGCAAATAGAAGAGAACCTGTAGATTTAGTAACATTGACAAAAACAATAAAGGTCCTAATATGGATCCTTGAGGAACTCCATTCCTTTTTCTGAGATTCTTAGCCATTCAACGAAACATATTGACTTCTAGGTTTTACATAATTCTGCAACCATTGATTTTTTTTACTTAACCAGGAAAGTCCCACTGAGATTAAGAATCTCCTTTTCAGGGGAGTCCTGGCCCCAGAGGGAAACCTATTGTACATGTTTTTAGTTATTGGTGTATTTGTTTCATCCTTTTAGGCTGCAGAGAAACTAAGGAACCTTCCAAATGTGCACTACAAAACCAGACACGATCAAGAGATGGCAGAAGCAAAATAAGCCACAAATTAGAAGCACAATCTGGGCCTCTTGATTATGAGGAGATGGACAAAGTTTGATATGATCGATTGTACTTTTAATAAAAATAAATGATTTCCTTTTCCTTTTCTGGTAAGACTTTGATTGTTGGATGTTGGGAAGCTCTCAGACACTGTAGGGATTTCTTTCCAGCAGAACAATGCGATGTTTGTGATGCAAATGAATGCCTTTGTTCTCTCCAATGTTTAGACATGGAAAATGATACTCCACTTAGTCAAATGTGCAACTGCTTTCAGATGCCCAGTCAATTCAAAATATTTTAAAGAGATGAACTGAATGTTTTAATTTAAAAAAAAAAAGAAAAAAAGATGGACTTTTCAGAACCATGGACAGCGCCTGGGGGAGGGGAGGGTATATTTGCTACAATCTTTGCAAAAATGTAACCCTTTTTTCATTCAAATGCAGTTTCCCTGGACTACAGTAGGTGGGAGTATTGCTTAAAAAGTCGACATTTGGAAATGACTACCTGTTTGTAGAAACTTTAAACAGGGTTCATACAGGCAGCAGCATGTCAAATGTGATGCTACGGTATTTATTGCCCAGGCTATATTTTTTAATGCCACAAATCATATACATGTATCATTTCTAAGGATTTGCAAACATTAAATTAAGCAGAAGAATGATATTTTCTGATTTTTCCATTTACCATTTACCAAGAATGATATTTCAAAGTAAATATCACAAATTGAGCAGCATGTAGTTGAATGTGCTGTGGACCTCGATTTTTGTATACATTTATGGCGTGAAAGATGAAGGAAATGTATTATTTTAGAATAAATTTAGGTTTAATGCCTACAGGAAAAAAAAAATGCTTTTCAATTACATTTAAGGCCTTAATATTGGCACAATCAGTGGCTTGTACTTAATGCCCTGGAAAAACTCTGCTTATGAGTAATGAACTACTGAGCCAGGATGTAACGGCTCAGCTATCTCATGGTTTGGCGCATCACCATGCAAGTGCGGTATAAACAAGTTGGCTTTTAAATAAAACAGCCTAAATGTTCATTATTAGGCACCACTGTTTGGTGCACTGGATCTATCACTCACCACAGCCTGGTCATTTGAGAACTCATTACAAAGCCATGCAGATTTCCTGTGGTTTTGGAGGATGTAGCTTTGCAGGTCTTGAGAGTCTGCAGCTCACTTTTAAACCAAAAAATGAATAACGAAAAGGTGTTTCTAAATGCTCTCAATGTCTAATTTTACCAGTCAAAAGCTTTGTGTGTCACGACTTTCCATAGTTTGATCAGCAATTCTGGCTCATCTTCAGATCCAGGCTGCACATCTCTCTGCTGCTCTCTCCTCGGAGCTCTAAGTCCCCGCACCCTCCTCCCTCATCTGCCCCCCCAGTGATAACTAACTAAAGGAGTACAGAGTACAGCCTCAGACTGGTGTGCTGCTGGGTGCATGCATGGACATGGGAAAGATCTCACTAATCAAACACTTGGTGCAAATATAGAATTTCTAACATTATCGAGCGATATTAACAATTATACGTACTCAATAGGGCGCAGATGGGGACTTCTTCTATATCACTGTACAAATCCCTTGTGCTAATCCCTATCAAGATCCAAAGTGGCAGAAGCCATGGGGCAGCAGTGGCTCAATAGTGTAGAGGTTGTTCGCCCATACCGAACAGTTGGGGTTTGATTCCAGCTCCATCCAGAGCATACTGCCATTGTGGCTCGACATTTTGACTCGTCACCTTAGTTGCCTGTGCTTACGTGCATGATTATGTCCAAGACACTGGAAACCTGGTCAAAACTGATTACAGGATGAAGGTGGCATGTTATCAAAGAATACTGGAGGAAACGTCTCACTCATCAGTCTGGAAGCTGCACATGGGTCACACTTGGATGTTCCAATAAGACAATGACCCAAAACACAAGGCCAAGTCGACCTGCCACTGGCTCCAGCAGAATAAAGTGAAGGTTCTGGAGTGGCCATCTCAGTCTCCTGACCTCAATATCATTGCACCAGAGCTCAAACGCACTGTTCATGCAAGATAGCCCAGGAACTAACAGGAACTGGAGGCTTTTTGACAAGAAGAATGGGCCGATTTACCATTAGATTATATACAGAACCTTCTCCACAACTATCACAAAAGAATCCAAGCTGTCGTTGATGTTAAAGGGGGCAAGACACAATATTAGGAAATGGGATGTGTAAACTTTTTAACAGGGTAATTTTGGTAATTTTATTTTCTTGATTTCTTTGATTTGAAATGAGTTCACACATGTTTTTCCTAAATAAATGGCTTCACAACATCACTGACCATTCAGTCTTTTTATTTATATTCTTTGAGAAATTGCCAAAAAAATCCACCAGGGTATGTAAACTTATTGGCACTACTGTATAAACTTTCTTCTTTCGTCTCGGGGAGGCACGAGACGTTTGCCCTTAATCATTTTATCAGCATGAGGACAGCTCATGACACAAACGTTAACAGCATTGGAGGGAGGAGAGCGATCCACGTTTTCTGGCTGGATACACAGTCACTATTTTGATTTTCTGCTTTGAGTCATCATTGTGGCGCAGGTGGTCGTCTATATATTTTTTTTTAAATCACAAAGAGAAAGAAAACACAACTACCTGTCATTTCACCTTGGACCATTACAAACCCATTCTTGTATTATCTCAGATGTGACATTGAATCAGCGCGGCGCACGGACATGCACTGTTCATTATTTACACTGCTGTTTCTGTGACTTTCTCTCAAAGGCCTCATCCATATTTATGCGCGTTTGTTAGAAGTGCAAAATACAGTATGTGGCTGGTCGGGTTGGAGACGGCAACCTGCTGGAGGTCTTGCATGTCGGTGACACTGTGTACATCCCGTTGATGTTGTGGGTCGGGGGGGTTGGCTCGTCCATTCAAGTCAATATTTATCCAGTAGATTAGCTCCCCCTCTCATCCCTCCCCCGAGACCGCTTCTGTAAAGTTAAGATACATATCTCGGGAAAAATGTCAGTGCTTGCCGGCTCATCTTTGTGTCTAGTTCCTGGCTTCAAATGAACAAGCTTTTGGCTGCTTGTCCAAATTCTCGGCGCGTGTTGTTTTCCAAGTCTGTTCGGGTACAGAATTATCCCACTATTACCTAAGCCCATGCCAAACGCCGTATTATTAGATGGGACGAGTGCAGGAGCAAGCTGTGCAATTGAAAATATGAGGCGACTGCAGGCAGATTATAACCAACTGTGGTGCTGATAAACACAAAATCAAACGGCTGGCGCTGGGGCGTGATGGGCATCGCCATGGCAACACCGCAATTCACTGTTTACTAATTTAATTTCCTTACAAGTTCAATAAGCGAGAGACAAAACAATTAACGGAGAGTGAGTTTACTCTGGGAAAGTGCTTTTTTTATGCTGTCTGTAAATACTGTGCTTGCATATAGACAGTTTAGCTTTAAATTCTTCCTATTGTTCCTATATTCAAACTGCCTACACATTTCAACAAAGTATGCCATAACTTACCTTTATCGGAGCTGCTGTCGGCCTATAAAAGAAGTGGTTAAGTGGCCTACAATGTTACTCTTATGGTACAGGTTGCATTCATGTTCTTGATTCCATAATCTCAGATGAGGACGGGGACCAATACAACTTCAATGGTAGAGAGACAGTTTTTGAAAGAAATCTCCCCCCCTAAAAAATAGATACAAACGGCATCTCTGGAATCGCCCATATATGGTCATTTTTGAAAACAGTTAAGGGGGAAAACAATTTTGAAAAAATGTAAATTTTCTCTAATTATTCAAAAACTACTTTAACAAACGCTGAATGATGAATATAGTTTTCTACTAAATAAAGATACATTGACATGGAGAGGAGCAAAGTGGTTCAACAGCCCATAAATACATGAATAACGGAGAATGCTAACAGAATGCTTCATGTTAGCATCGTGCTAATGCTAAAGGTTAGCTAGCGCTTGCTACAAATGCCGTTTTTTCACTTCTCCCGAAAAAACTTTTGCGACAAAATATCCATATGGGCCCGATTTACACTTGACTTCATTTATGTGTCATAAATGAGTTCATATTCCACCAGAAAATGTCTAAAAAGAGTGAAAAATTGTGTTTCTCTAAAGATTCTATTTTCCCCCTCGGCGAAGCCACGCCCCCTTCTATGACGAGATGCCGTATCTATGGGCACATTTTCAAATTGATCAATATTTGGAAGTGGTAGGATTCTCAAACATGCAACATTCATCTCATTGCTGAAAGTCTTTTATGTTGATCAATACCACGCACATGTTTTTTTTGTTGTAAATATTGTCACCGCTTTTGGACACACATTTTCTTTCGAATATAAGGTGACCTTGGTTAATACGTGTTGTGAGATAAGCCACTGAACATTGTGACTGTGATTGTGTATTTTTATTTCATGTGGACTGTCCCACTAGTGACAGAGATAACCAAGACATAGTTATGATCATAGAATTCTTAGCTTTTAGAATGTTGTGATGTCACATGAACACAACACTGATGTGTCATTCAATAGGTTGCATTCACGTGAACATCACAACATGTAGTTTAAGATTGAGGTGATGGGCAACTGAAAATTCCGTAGTGGTAATTACCTTATTTTCCCAGACTATAAGTTGCACTTTTTAAAAATTCAAATATATAATTTCACATGCCACTAGAGGGCACTGCAGGCTAACTGAGCAGCAGAAAGAACTGACCCTAAGAACTGAAACTTACCCAGGTGAAACTCCTGGGGTGGTGTTGTGGCATTTAAAGCTAAAGTAAAGTCAAAGTTAACCCTCGCCTTGCCACACCTGTCCTCCATCTGAGATTATGACTTCATCACAGTCTAGAATGTTAACGCAACTTATTTCAGTTCCCATTTCTATTCAGATTTAGATAGAAAGACACCTTTATACGCTAATTTGTATCTAAAGTAAAATCTTAAAAGGTTTGTACGTTGATTAATGGTTTCTAACAAGGCTTTGACAACACGTAAATGCAGTCGATGTGATTGAAAATGTGTCATCTGCATAAACTTATTGAATAATTATCATTGTGTCTTGAATATGTTTAAATATAATAATTTTTCTCCTTTTTTATACTATAAACCTAAAGCAAAGATCATTTACAAGCACAGCTTACAGCTTGCATTTCTCCAGCCATCTCTTTTTTCAGTCAAGAGATTCACTGACTGTAGAAATGTGATATTTTGCTTTTAGCGTAGGATGTCCATTACAAATGTGAAAAATTTGGAATGCTATTTTTAGTGTGTCATTTGTGAAAAACTTTCCCCCCCAAACATTCATTCATAATTTCCTATTCTCGGACACACTAAACATGTGACCTGTGTATGACCTGGACCCGATTCCCCAGTCTGCAACTTTTGGAAAAACACTGGTGAAGATATATGTGGCCTGTTCGATCTGGTTTATGTCTAGCAGAAACAGAACACAACAGTTAAACTGCCTCCTCTAGTGTTTTATTATTTCCTTGGGAATGTTGCTTGTTTTTTTGTCTCCTATCTGCTGATTGGATGGCCGGTGTGTGGAGAGAAGAGATAGTACACCTCAGACTTGACAAGATTTTGTTGTGATCGCATATTGTCTGTCAGTTTCACCAAGACCAAAAGACAAACTGTTTGATCTTTCTTATTGGTAGTTTCTGCAATTACATTTTGGTGTCTCAAGAAGTGGGATCGAAGACTGTGACTGGAACTTCAGCGATAGGCGACGGTTTGGCCACCAGGCTCCAAAGGAAGCCTCCTCTTTCCCGGCAAAAGTTCAGATTGTTATAACTGTAGTTCTTTACACAGCCTCAGATCAGACCTTTCTCTTTATACTCACATAACTATCACGCTTTTTGTCTCAACCAATTTATTATTTTACACCTGTAAGACCTGCTAACTCGTTTTCTTGTCGCTGTATTTGCAGCTCCAGACCCGAATATGAGCATGTCCATCTCAGAGGATGCACCCTGCCAGTCACAGAGCCCCAATTTGCCCCTTTAGAGATGCTGACCTTTTCGCTCCAGTGGATTCATGACAGTTGGCTTGACACTAGTTTAAAGGTTTCAATGATGAGGAGGATAGCAGCGCTCTCTCCACTCTTCTTCTGACCAAAGATAGTCCGACACATGCTGGCTGTGCAAGGAGCTCAGCGGACGCCAATTAGAGAGAGACACAAGGTAGTATGTCACTGGAAGAGGTGGAGGTACAGAAACTACAGGAATTCAAAGAGGTGCATTGAAATGAATTGCAGCTATTTAAAAAGTTATCTGCTAGTGTCATGAACAAATTTAAGCTGTTATTTTAAAATATATAAAATAGAGCTTCCTCTGCGGTCAGTCTTCTCATCTTTTAGCTTTCTGTGAGGAGTTTGCATATGCGTTGGTTTCCTCCGGGTACCCTGGTTTCCCCTACCACTAAAAGCATGTACAATAGGTGAATCCTCCAGCCAGGGGATTCTGACCATCAGCCTGGCTCCACATCTGGAGATGGGTCCCCAGGCGCTGCCCTGCAACCCTTGTCTTAAAGGAACAGGCCACAGTTTTTGCATACTGAGATATTACCTGAGCTTAGACGAGTTGATGCGTACCTGTCTGGTCTTGTACGCGTGCGCTCAGTCACGCAACATGTTTTTCGCATTTAGACCACTCCTCCTCTCCTCATGGACCCAAAGGGGCGTGAAGTTAGAAGCGACCAAACTCGTTTTCCCTCTTTAAATATGCTTTTGTGAGCGTTTACACGGTCCAAGTATAGTCACATAAAATTAAACACATCCACAACTAGAAACCAGAATCCGGTGGTAACATGTGAGTGAGACAGCAGCGCGTCGGGCTCCAGTAAAACCCAACTAAAAGTAAGGCACGCGTAAAAACTAAAAGACCACGCCTGAAGTAAAAACATATGAAAACGTACAGAACACGCCGTATGGATAAAAAAGGAAAAACAGGCAAAAATAATGAAGAAATACAGAGCACGGCCACCGTGGAGGGAGCAACCGAAACCACGGGTGCAGGAGACACGGAGAGCACGCGTGAGTTGGATATACTTGCCGAAATTAAAAGCTTGAGGCAAGAACATATGAAAGCCGCAAGTGACAACGAACAGACATTAAACCGGCTGGAAACGAGTCTGAAGGACATCACGGACAAAATAACCACGATAGAACAACGAACAACCACGGTAGAGGAGAGACTCGGGGACACGGAAGACAGAACAGCGCGACTGGAGGAGGCAGTACTTTTTCTACTTGACAGAGAAGCAATGCTAGCCACGCAATGTGACGATCTAGAGGCAAGATCCAGACGAAATAATATCAGGATACACGGAGTCAAGGAGAAAAGTGATGAGAAGAATACGACAGGAATTGTTAAAGATCTCATTGAAGCTTGTTTAAAATTGCCCACGGGCATAGACCTGCAAATTGAGAGGGCACATCGCACACCTGTGCACAAAGCTACGAATCCTACCCACCCGCGCGTAATTGTTGCACGGTTCCTGAATTACGCAGTGAAAGATCTTATCTTGCAAGAGGCATGGAAACAAAAACCAACGTACGAGGGTCGCGCAGTATACTTCAATCAAGATTATACAACCGGTACTGTCAAGAAGAGGAAACGGGTGCGAGAGGTAATAAAACTTTTGAAAGAGAAAAATATAAAAGCTTATTGCCTGTACCCCGCGCAGCTGAGGATTATTTTGGAGGACAACACTACAGAGACTTTTGCGACACTGGCTGCAGCTGCACCAACACTAAAACATTTCAAAATTCATGTCGAGGAGGAAGAAGACACTGCGGGAACAATTAAGAAGACATTAACGAGCGGGATGTGGTCTACTGTGGCTGGACGAAGAAAGACGGGTCGCCCTGTCGTGGAAGAAGATCCTTCCTAGGCTTAATGCTATAAAGGTACAAACATTAAGACTGTGATCTAACTAAATCAGGCAGTAATGTTATAGAATGGAGCCTTTACTACTTTAGAAAGACATGATTTTGGGTCAAAGTTTATTAAATAGTTGGGATTACTGGTGCTTTGATGCGCTAAAAGTTGAGTTTTTGTTTTTGTCAAACAGGCGACTATTGGTACGCCTTTTTTCATCCGACATATGGATGAGCATAACAATTTTTTTGATCGGAAGAGACTTGTTTTTTTCAGTATTTTCGGTGTAGGTGCACGTGTTTTTTTTGTGTTTTATAAATGCGAGAGCCAACTACAATATTTGCTTGAATTAAAATACATTAAAAAGATGGTTAAGTATTTAATCGCAAAGTTAAGTGGTGAAATTACACTTTGGGACTATGTGTGATTTAAAAATTATTTCATGGAACGTGAATGGGATTAATAATGAAGTAAAGAGAAAATCTATATTGTTGTATCTGGACAGAGAAGGTGGTGATATACTCTTCCTCCAAGAAACACATTTAAAAAAATATGGTAGTCAAAAACTAAAGAAGGACATAAAGGGTCAATTATTCTATAGTGCTTTAGAAACATCCAGAAGAGGAGTAGCAATTATTATTAAACCCAATATCAATTTTGAAAAAGAAGAAGTATGGATCGATAAAGAAGGCCGCTATGTGATGGTTATTGGTAAAATCGAAACTATTCAAGTAACACTACTGAATGTATACTACCCACCTGAACAGGATGCAACCTTCATGAAACAAGTGATTGATATGTTGGTAACAAAAAGTAAAGGAGTAGTGATAGCAGGGGGTGATTTAAATCTTACAATGAATCCAAAATTGGATTCGTCAAAAGCAAAGCTACACCGGGCAGAAAAAGTGGCAGATATGTCACGGAAAGCATGTTCTGAATTAGGACTTATAGATGTTTGGAGAACTCTCCATCCAAATAAAAAAGAATACACATTCTACTCGGGTAGACACTCAGTGTACAACAGATTAGACTATTTTTTTATGTTTAAAAAAGATTTAACTAATGTGAGAGGTTGTATAATACACTCAATACATCTGTCAGATCATGCTGCAGTGACACTTACAGTAAAATTAGATATAAGCCCAAAACAGAAAAACATCTGGAGACTAAATAACTCCCTGCTCCAAGACAAACATTTTGTTAATCGACTACAGACTGTATTGGTGGATTATATGGAAATAAATAATATAAACGACATAAATCCAGTGTTATTATGGGAAGGCGCTAAAGCAGTTTTGAGGGGACATATAATTTCATTAGCATCAAGTAAAAACAGATTAAGAGAATATCAACGTAAAAGACTTACTGAAGAAATAAAACTATTAGAAGTTAAAGTTAGAGAGACAAATAGTGTTACAGACAACATTCAGCTGAAGAAGAAGAGATCTACTCTCAAAACGCTTTATAATCAAGAAGTGGAGAAAATGTTAAGATTTACAAAGCAAGAGAGTTATGATTGTGGGCCAAACTCTTTAAAGAGACTAGCTTACAAAGTGAAAAATCAAACAAAGAAAGCCTACATTACAAAAATCAATGATGGAAAAAATGAGACAAAAATTAAGCATGAGGAAATAGCAGAGGAATTTGCAAATTACTATGAATTACTATACAAGAAGGAAGAGGCACAAATTAAACAAATTCAAATGTATTTAAATAATATTAATTTACCAAAAATAACACCTGAACAAAAAATAATGTTGAAAAAACCCATTACATGTGTGGAAATACATGAACAAATAAAGAAACTAAAAACAGGAACCTCTCCGGGAGATGATGGCTATACAAATGAATTTTACAAAAAATTCTCAATCCAAATAACCCCATTACTTATGGGAGCATACAATCATGCGCTAAAAACAGGAATTTGGGGACAAACATGGCAATCAGCCTTAATAACTCTAATTTATAAAGAAGGGAAAGACGCAACGAAATGTGCCTCCTATCGGCCTATCTCCCTCTTAAATACAGATCATAAGATAGTTACAGGTATTATCGCCAATAGGTTGAAGAATTGTATTGTAAATATAATTGACCCAGATCAGTGTGGATTTATAACAGGGAGATTACTATCAGATAATATAAGACGAACAGTTAATGTAATAGATTACGCACAAAAAAATCAACTGGATTTGACATTATTGACAATAGATGCCGAGAAGGCCTTTGATTTAGTGAGTTGGCCTTTCTTGTTTGAAATGTTAGAGTATTATGATTTGGGGACGGAGTTCAAGTCATGGATACAAGCCCTTTACAGTAATCCGACCTCCAGAGTGAAAACAAATGGGACGCTATCTAGATGTTTCACAATCCAAAGGGGAATACGCCAGGGCGATCCTCTCTCATCGTTATTATTTGTAATGTATATAGAAGTGCTGGCAGCAGCAATTAGACAAAATGAAAGTGTAACGGGGATACGGATTGGGAATGAGGTACATAAATTAGCGTTATATGCTGACGATCTCATAATGTATCTCACGAAACCTGAAGATTCGCTTCCAAAATTAATGGACATGATTAAAGAATTTAGTACACAATCTGGATTTAAACTCAATGAAAGTAAATGTGAAGCGTTGACAATAGGTAATCCCATTTGTCAAACTCTGAAAGACAACTATAAATTCCACTGGGATGTTTCAAAACTGAAATATTTAGGGGTGTATATCGCCAATAATTTAGGGGACCTTTTTGAGTTGAATTATGGTATACTGGAAAAAAAGTTAAGAATGGATATGAATAGATGGAAATTGTTTTCACTGGGATTACTAAGCAGAATCGAAATTATTAAAATGATGGTCCTACCTCAGTACCTATTTTTATTTCAAGCAATTCCAATATCATTGTCGAAAACGAATTTTTACTCTTGGAATAGGATGATTGCAGACTTTATTTGGAACAACAGAAAACATAGAATTAAATTTAAACTCCTGTTAAAATCCAAAGAGGAGGGTGGACTAGGATTACCAAATTTACAAAATTATTTCTACGCAACCCAATTACTTATAATAATGAAATGGAGGAATGTAAAAAGTGAATCAAAATGGATTATTACCGAAAGGGCAATGGTAGATATACCTTTAGCAACACTCCCCTTTCTGGAAAAAAATCAATGGAAAAGATATCAAGGACAGAGCTTTTGTGTTTTAAATACATTAAAAATCTGGAAAGACATCTGTAGAGTAGCACAAATTGACAATGGACTGTCTCTGCTTAGAGAAATGAGAAATGATCCTGATTTTACTGCAAATAAGATGGACAGAATCCTTGAGGATTGGGCAGATAAAGGGCTGACAACATACACCCAGATGATAACAAAAAATACCATAGACTCTTTTGAAATGGTTGTATCTAAATTTAAAATTGACAAGAAGCATTTCTTTAAATATTTGCAAATAAGAAGCTACTTAATGAAACATTTGAAACACAACAAGAATAGATTAACAAAATATCTTGTCAATAAAAATAAAGGGAAATTATGTGAAATGTATAAACTATTACAAGAATATATGATAGTGGAAAATAAAACTAAGTGTAAATGGGAGAAAGAATTGAACACCACAATAGAACAAGAAGATTGGGATAAATCGGTAAAAGAAAACTTAGGAGTAACTCACTCAAAATTTTGGCGCGAATTTGCCTGGAAAGTGTGTGTGAGGTATTTTATCAGCCCAGCAGAGAGCGGAAAATATCTACCCAAAGGAGAGACAAAATGCTGGAGAGGGTGTGGGGAACAAGAGGCACATCTTACTCATATGTTATTTACCTGTCCAGTAGTTTCACCTTTTTGGGAACAAGTAAAACATATGATAAAGAGACTACTGTGCATAAGAGGAAATTTGGAGACCAAAAATCTACTGGGGCTAGACATTATGGATAAAATCGGAAGATTAGACACCCCAGTTTTCAACATTATGAGAATAGTTGCTATTAAACAAATTACCAAAATATGGAAAGGAAATGTAACCCCAACCTTGCAATCTTGGAAAATAGCTCTCCAAAATGTATTGGAGATGGAGAAAGTGATGTACACCATTCGAGACAAAAATGAAATTTTCAAAAAATTATATAATCACACTCTTTGCATATTAAATAATATCGACGAATAGAAGAGAAATAAATAGTAAAAATAAAGGAAACGAAGAAACTTAGTGGATACTCGCTTATTCAATCTAATTTTTAATTTGTATTATTAGTTTTTCATCCTTGTTATTAATTTTTTTTTTTAATTTTTTTTTTAAATATATATATTTTTTTTTCATGGGGAAGGTGGTATGTCTGTACGTAGAGTTGTATATATATTTGTTGTAGCAGCATGAAAAGACATAAGTACATGGCAGGTGAAGGAATTTATATGGTAAGTATATACACTTGGTATGTATATGTGTATATGTATTGTATAAATGTAGACCGTCGGCTACCACTTTATATGTGTATGAATGTTTGCTGTTGCTTGACTATGTACACATAGGTAGTCCTACAAAAAGAGAGGGAAGAGAGAAAAGAAAAAGATATATGCATGTGTGTATGTTTGTGTGAGTGTTTATATATATATGTGTACATGGGTGTGCGTATGTGCATATGTACATGTATACAATAAAAATTAGGCTGACAGTGATGTAGTGGTGTGACGGTGGTGACGGCTCACTGGCGTAGTCTGAGTGTATTGCGTGTGGGTGAGTGTGGGTGTGGGTGTGTGGGCGTATATGGGTACGCTTAAAGTACGGGTAAATTAAAAACAAATAAATAAAAACAAACTTTCAGCGTAGGGTAAGCGGGTGCGGGGTGGCTCTGGGAGACCACGCTTCTCTCAACAGTTACCCCGCATACCTTGCTTTTTTAATGCACCATACAGTACAGGGCCCAGCACAAACATACATACACATCAGTACAGGGTGAGCAGGAGTGGCTGAATGTCAGGGGTGTAGCACCCCTGGACCTCAGCTAACGCCTGTTGTTTTAAACACACCACCTACCTTAGGGCATAACACGATCAAACATTAAGGAAGGGTAAGCGGGTGCCGGGCAGCTGGGAGAGGTCACATCTTTCGACAGCTGCCCGCTCAAGCCTTGCTTTGCTTTTAATGCAACACAAAGCATAGGGTCCATCACAAATGCCCCCACACTACTCTTTCCCTTTGTGTATACGCTGTGGGCGTACCTGTGTACGCCTTGTACGCGCATGTTTGTAGGTATATGTGAATGGTGGGTGTTCCGATGGCATCACCGGTGCCTCTGTCGACGCGGTTGTCACCACTACATCACTGTAACCCATGTAGAATTAACAAAATAGTACTGAAAATGAAAGAATTTCTTTGGATTTAATAAAGGGAAAGAAAAGGGAAGAGAGAGAAAGGGAAAAGGAAGGGAATGGCTGAGATGTATGTGGATAAGTATGTGGGGGTGTACGTGCGTATGTGTGCATGTGTGTACATGTGCACGGGTAGACTTATATATGTGTCTATATGTGCTTGTATGCCTTAGCTATTATTAATATTGGTACTATTATTGTTTTATGTTTATTTTTTATAATTATTATAATTGTTACCATTTATTTGCTGTTTCTGCACTGGGTGTAAAAAACAAAACAAAAAACATTTGTGTTAATTCTGACACGCTAACTGTGTAAATTGTAAAAATGAAACTTATGGCACAATAAAGTAATAAAAAAAAAAAAAAAAATTAAACACATCCATTTTCTCAGCAGATTAAAAGGGGTGCTATATTATATGGTGTAATAATACCTTAATTAATTAATGCTCCCACAGTGACATCTGTATTTTTGTCATCAATTGTTACCATAATGTCATATTTGTATATGTTGTCTGTTTGTTATGTATATATTTCTGATGCTTTCCTGCCTGTACTTCTGTGAAAACTAATTTCCCCTCCGGGACAATAACATAAACTAACTAACTAACTATGAAACTTGATAAAAAATCTGCTCAAATTTCAGAAAAGACTAATGTGACAACTGCAGACAAGACATTTACAACATTTTGGAGTGGCCTGTGGTTGTTAAAACATCAGACTCAAAAATCAATTGCACCACAGGATCACACGGGATCATGTTTTCATAAATGCAAGTAATGAAAATGTAAACAAAAACTTCTTATTGATTTTTAGACAGTGTTATTACTTGACCTCATGTGACACAATTCCTCATTCTAAATCAAACTAAATAATATTCTGCTCAATCTGCTCCTCCAGATTTGACCTTTTAACCTCAACTCCTTCAACTTTCTTCCCCTTTCATTGTCTGTTCCAAAAGCAATTTGCCATTTCTTTTTTGTTTTGCCATTCTGTGTTGAATGCCTCTTCTTTCACCCGCTAGGATTTTCCTGTGCCGAGTTAGCTTCCGTTGCCTTTTTTCTTACATTGACAAGCAAAACAGATCGATACGGCAGATATCCATGGAGGTATTCCCCTGCCGTTGTGAGAATTAGCAAACGCACATTGCACCAAACTATCAGCTTCTTAGAACTGAGCTGACCTCCCTGCGGACCGCTCCATAAAGCCGCTAGATTATAATATTTATTTAGCATTCCAACGATAAACAACGATAAGGCCCTGCACTGGTGTAACTTCAAGCCTCAGAAACGAACAAATGGCTCGACTGTGGGGACTTGCAGATCTCTTGCGCAATCTCCGACGTGACAGCACTTTAGACGATGATAATATGAGCTTCCATTAAAAAAAATAAAAAAAAGACTGCCAGTGATAAACCCCAAATCAAGATAGCGAACGGCAACACAGTGGGAATGCGCTCCACGGCACGATATCTGTTCTCGCCAGAAACGCCAATAAAAACAAGATGGCGCCGAGCTGGCTAATTTCAGCAACCTCCTCTTTGCAGTTTATTGCGCGGTTTTAATGCCAGTGCGATTTTGGTTTACGGAGGTGTAACAAGGGCGGTTAACGGGCGATTGGGTGCAGTAATATTCCTGTTTTAATTAAATGAATTTTTACTAGAGCATGGCGTGGAGGGCTATTGCTTTTAAAGGCCTTCCGCTCGAGTTGACTTGATTTATTCGAGCAGTTTGGATGTTGGTCGGTTATAGACTGTGATGAAACGACTGGCGGCGGGTGTTATTGGGGATGGGATTTCGATTGTTATAAATTGGACTATTGAAATCCCCAATTTTGGAAGGAATAAACAGTCCTCCATAGACTAACATCGGGTTTCCTCTATTGGAAAAAGTCACACTATAGTATCCAAATGCTTTTATATGAGTGAAATATTGAATTCTTATCAATCATAGTTTCTACATTCTCTTCTTTCTACACTGCATGCATTAAAATCATAGATGGGAGTCGTTGTGTCCTTGGGCAAGACGTTTTATCCACCTTGCCGGAATGAATGTATGATTGACAGCCGCGGTTTTGTTTGACGGTCACAAAGGACTACAACGTTATCTAACAGACGCCAAGGATGTATGAGCGTTTTTTCAACTAGTTATTTCTCTATCAAACTGCCTTGCTGCTTTTGTTTGATGTATATATTTTCTAAATACATAAAACACACAAATTGATGAACAAAAGTTGCAGCGTTATGGCCTTCAAACTGCTGTATAGATCTGAGTGCAGCAAACATGCATAAATGTAATCGCTTCTACTCAGCAACAACGCAAACTATTCAGGCCGACCTTCCATCACCTTCTGCTATTATTATGGCTGCAGTGATTCTCATAATTGTGCAATATCCATTATGTGTCTTTGGGGGGACGGTTTCACCTCGGAGCGTTTCCTTTATTGGTGATGTTTATTCTGGATAACAAGCCCATACCGCCGGTGTGGCATTATTCCTGCTGTTTTATTATAAAGTCACATTGATTTTTGTAGCTAGGGCACATTTCTGCTTTATACACCATCAGCAGTAAATGTCAGGTTCTGAGTGAGCTTCCTTAAATAAGCCGTGGCTTCGTCAAATCCAGTATCACCGCAAGACAATAAGGCATTTTTTACAGAGACTGGCCGAAAGCAACATCAAATCTATTCCTATAAATGTATGACATATATTTGAATTTCAATTGGATGGATGCTGATGTACAAATCCGCACACTTCTCCTCCTGTCACATCACCTGCCGACCGAGAGCTAGCATTGCTGTGAGAGTGGCATAGTGTAACATGGGATGTAGAGATTATCATCAAAACAAGGATTTGGAGAGTTTCTGCTTGGATTTGTTTGCAGGATTTTAGAATAGCCTCCCAGAGCTGCTGTTTGGATGAAAACTGCCTCCCACTCTCATAGATGTTTTGCTTGTTGATGCTCCAAAGGTTCTCAATAGGGTTGAGGTCATGGGAGGAGGGGGTCCACATCATGAGTTTCTCTACTTTTATGCCAATAGCAGCCAGTGATGCAGGGGTATTTTTTAAAGCAGGACATGGTGCGTTGTCATGCATGAAGAGGATTTTGTTCGGGAAAGCATGACACTTCTTTTTGTACCAAGAAGAAAGCGGTCAGTCAGAAACTCCACATATTTGTCACACTTTCAGGGAGCCTAAAGGGGCCGACCAGTTCTCTCGTCATGATTCCAGGCCAAAGCATGGCTCCGCCCCCTCCATACTGACGTCACAGCCTGTTGGGATATGGTGGCCGTTCACCAACCATCCACTACTCCATCCATCTGACCATCTAGGGTTACACGACACTCATAAGTGAACAAGAGTATTTCTGAGCCTGTTGCAGCTGTTTCTGCTTGTCAGCTTCAATGAACAGTTTAGGGGAGGCCGGATAGAAGGTTTATGCACAACTGCAGCCTCTGGAGGGTCCTACACCTTGATGTGTGGGAGACTCCAGAGGCACCAGCAGCTTCAAATAGCAGTTGGCTGCTTTGTAGCAGCTGTTCTCTTAATCTGATTAATTTGTCTGGAAGAAACTGTCCTCATTGTGCCTTTATTTGCTCAAACATGTGTGTGCTCTGAATCATCCACAAATCTCTTATCTGTATGATGATTACGCTTAATATTACATTAAATATCGAAGGTTTTCATACCTAGACCAAGGCATTCAACTATTTCACGCTTTTCATCAGCAGAGAGATCCTTTTTCTTTCCCATATTGCTTGAAAATGTTGGTCAGCTTAATAATGTGGAACGCCCTTTTTCAGTATAGTTTTTCCCTTAACTGGGCTTAACCTGACAAATAATCATCCCAGGCATCTGAGATTGATGTCAGTGATTGAAAGAGCCCTGAGAGACAATACCATTTGTGAGTTTAATAGAAAACCTTTTTTTTTTTTTTTTTACCTTTTTGACACAAAAATACAATTTGCATAATAATTTGGAACACAGTGTATTACCAGGGAGGCACAGCGACACACTATGTTTTAAATTCCAAATTAACAATACAAATTCTTTAAAGCAATGTGTTGATTAAAAGTCTGCAATCAACCACAAATACGTCAAGCCTGTGGCCCAGTGTGTGATCATCATAAAGGCTGCTTTATGTAGTTGCTGGCTTTATTGACATTAATTGTGCATAGTACGAGCCTGGTTTTAGCATACCCTCGTACTTTCTTCATTTCGTATAAGGGTCTAGAACTTCTCAATTGCGCTCCGTTATCAGGTGGGAGGGGTGAACTCCTTTGAAACCATTGGATCTAATTTTCGCGAACGTTTGGTCGTGACGTATGTAATGCGCCCGAGTGAGTGAAGTGAGCCATCATAACTCTTGGGAGCATTCCTTGCACATTCCAATGCTTCATTTTTAATTTCTGGATATTTGGGAGTCAGGACGGATTGAAGAGCTTCCATTTCGTTTGTATCCGCCGCCATTGCCAAACAACAACCAGCAAATCGGCGCAAACACCCGCCTCCCCCGCTCGCTGAATGGTAGGTAGAAAGTCAACCGATGTAACGCAGCCACTGAGATCAAGCCCAGACGTACATGTAGGGAAATGATAATTGACCGGAGTTTACGGATGGCTAAGGCCAGGCTAGCATAGTACTTGTTTTCACGGGATCTATGCGACCTAGCTGTTTACTGTTAAGCAGCTAGCTCTGGAAGAAAACCGATCGGCTACGACCCATTGTAGATGAAATGTGAGCAATAAACTTCAAAATCGACAAGCCGTGCTCAATGTGTGATCATTTTTAAACGGCTGCTTTACGTAGATGGGGGCTTAATTGACTTTATTTGTGCATATTTCTCGTTTTCACATGCTCGTAGCTTTGGCTTGTAGCATTAGCTTTGGGAATGCTCATGAATTATCAAGGGCCAAACACATTCTCAGCACAGATCCAGCCACTGAAATAAGTTTTCTTGTCACCGCTTTGAATCAGGGGTGTTAAGGTAAAAGAAACACTGATGTATGTCTTTGTAACAGTCCCAGAACTGCTGTAGCTTCAGTTCACAACACGATAAAGCTAATCCTCCATGACTTGTTTACATCTGTAGCATAGGATCTACGCCGCCGGTGGATCTGCTGGGAAAGCTCCTGTTTGGTCGATGCTCACAAATTTCTCAAAAAAAAGTTAAACAATTCCCAACTCTAGCGTTGGCCACATGGGAGTCGATGGAAGCGCGTCAAAAGCTTCCCATGCGTGAAGCAGTCAAGCCAAGAAATGTCTTATGTGACCCAACCCACCCCACTCGGTTTACGATACTGGTGCCCCACAGTTTTTTCAATACCTATACTATATTATTTTCATCATCTAGAACCAAACAACTGAAAGATAATGTCAATGTATTACTTTAGAGATCATTTCTTTTCATTATTCATTTCATTTATTTGAGGTTTCCGTCTCAGGAAACATGTATCAAAACATGTTTGCAAAATTGCATCAATTGCTTCTTTTTCTCCTCTTTATGTGTTATTATAAATTATACAGTGGTAAAGAACTTTACCACCATTTTTTGTGTCACAAAGTCATGTTCTCTCTGTGGGCTGCTGCGTATATTGTCGAATCACCTCCTCCAGTGCTATAGTGCAGTTTACACAGAGCCAAGGACAGAGGAGGTGCTGATACAGGGGGCAGTCATCTGTTACAGAATCAATGAGAACACATACAGACAGACAGAGCATCGGCGGGGAAATGACTTTACTTTGTAAGTACAGCAACGCACCTGCGCAACTCTGCCACCTGTTATTGAATATTGGATTTAGATTAGAACTTACATTAGAATTTACATTATGAGGACACATTCAGCTCATTCATGTTACTTTACTCAGTCTTTAATAGAAAGACTGAGTAAAGTATAAACCTTGCACATTAAAGTGCAAGGTTTATTAAAGGTGTGCAACATATACAACGTGTAGTTACAGTAGTTTCAGCTGCCGGCTTCTTAACAGATGCTTTCCCGCTGTGCTTGGTAACTGAAATATTTGAACGGGGGGAAAAAAATGAAACAGTGCTCAGTGAACTTGTTACTGATTAATTAACCTTCAGTGTTGAGGTACCTGATTTATTTTGGTGGTGTCAGTGAGTCAAATAAAATGAAACATGGAAATCCCATCCAAATAATGAAATATATCTGTAAAATCAAGTTGTGTGTCAGGCGTAGAGTGCCAGTTTTAGGAAAGACAACAACAAGCCATGTGCTTTTGAAACCAATGATTGTTTCAGGTCACTGTTGCTCTTTCTCACTTCCTGAAAAAAAAACAGACAAGAGCAGAATCTGAATGACCGTTTTTTTTCTGCAATTCATAATAAATAATTACTTTACCTTTTAAGCTGTGGCCCAATGATGTGCCCGTCAGCTTTTTTTCGCCCCCCCAAAAAAAATAAAAAAATAAAAATAAAAGATTGCCGATACACATTAAAAAAGCTGCATGAGCTGCTATGCTGCTGGTTGTCTCTCAAATGAGAGCGCATCACGTGACCGCGAGTTTACAGTAGAGAAATAGCACTTGTTGGTTTCCTTCTGCACCGCTGAGGACACCTTTGAAATCACTTATGGACTCATCAGGAAACGAGCAGCAGAAACAATCCTGAGGCTTTACTTTTACCACGTCATGAACAACTCTTTTTCAAACAAAACCAAGTTTGGGACTATAGTGGAGCAGCTTACCGACCTGTGGCTATAAGCTGCTCTCCTCAGGTTAGTAAGAAGCTGTTGTCAGCTGGGCTTTGCTTCTTGCTGCTGCATTATTTTCATCACATGTGCCTGTTGCACATGTGCTTAGGCACTGCTGTTGTTGTGCCTCATTTGGAGCAGAAGAGCTCGAGGCTACATCTAAACTCAACATGCTAATGATATGTTTACCTCATAAAACTGGACATTCAACAAAACATAACCTGCTTTGGCATTAATGGATAAGAATGCACTTCATGTTGTAAGTCAACAATGTATGAAAAAAGTGTGCTTTCTAACCCGAGTATTAAAATGATCATTCAAGGGATATTTAGAATAGATAAAAATGTGCATATATATATATATATATATATATGCCCACACCTTTTATATTTTGTTTATGACAACCATAAAGCGCACATTTGCAGATTTGTTTTGATGGCACATTTGGACATCGAGGCTGCACAGCGGACTCGTTTCTTGTTCATTTTTATTTCTAATGCATAAACAGATACAACTGCTTTGTCACTGGGAACATTATGTATATTGTATGCCACAGCTGTCCTGGCCAAACATCAGACAGTGTTGAGACTGTGTAAACATAGGGGAAACTGGTTCAAATGTGCAGAGGGCAAAGGAATCTCAGCACAGCAGCAACTAAAAAAGCAGTTTATAATGCAACTTTAGGGCCTGCATTAGTAATAGGAAGCAGAACAAAATTATGCAACAAAAGTCACACTGCTTGACAAAAACTATTTCTCGTTGGCCAGTTACACTGCACATTCAGCAATGTTGTGTGCCCAAATGCGACTACCTCGATATGATTAATGACATTACGTACGTTTTTCATAACTTTCGCTCACCACACACTTTTTATGTTGTTAAATGTAGCTCGTGAAGTCATATCAATTGCTTGTTAGTAATTAACTTTACTTCTGCTTGGACCTTGTACTGCATATGGTTCATAGTTCAGATGGAAGAGTCATCTTACAATCGCAAGATTCAATCCTGCCCAACACCTTGGAGCTTACCAACATTGAGCATGCCTCTTTTTGCCTTTGTCTTCACACGTCCGGTAGAGCGGAGTCCATTCACTGAGTGGAAATTGAGGGAAAATGTTTGCTGCTAAAATATGATGCACAGTAGATTGATTTGTGCAAAATGTCTCATGTTCATTTGCACCAACAAGTCAACACTGAACTGTTTCTCTGCGCAGCCTGGAAACAACTTTGTGTCTGTGTAGTAATTGATTTTCCCTTGATATCTGCAGTCCTAGGTAAACTAATACTAGAGAATACAATGTGTGGCGGCACCCATGTTAACTTCTGGAATAAAGTGAATAATGATAACAACAACAATAATAATAATAATAATAATAATAATAATAATAATAATAATAATAATAATAATAATAATAATAATACAGCTACTTCCTTTGTTCCTACTATAGCAATATTTGTGTTGCTGCTACGTCCACTACTGCAGTACTTTTTCTATCTTTCTACTGTAATGCTGCTATTACCTCGAGCATTAATGGCCGAGTTACTACTTCTATTGGTGTCAAAAAAATTGATGGAACAAATTGATGTCCATGCCAGACCCACACAGCATTTAACTTTGATACTCTGGTTTGCCATCTGTGGCTTGACTCTTCACTGCTGACTTTTTGGACGTTTGCCCTCTTCATATCTGGGCTTGTGTTGCACTGCCAGGTTCCTGCCAGGCAGTGACAAAGTGCCTCCTTGTTGATAATATTTTGAAAAGGTCCAATCCCCGGGGCCAAGGTCATGGCAGAGGCATGAACATAAACCTACAACTAATTAATGAGAAAAGATTGTACCTGTAAGTCCTTAGAAAATAAAGAAGTGTTTACTTTGCTGGGTGAGTTGGAGAAACAATGGAGCTGTCCAGGGTGCTGAAGTGGGAATTATAGAAATTAGTTTCCTTTGACCGTCTCACTACCTAGACTACCTTTTTGTACCGAAAAGTACATTTGATTATCAGTGAGTCAGCTCCACACACACACACTACCAAGCAATCAGAACACAAGCAGTAAACTTGACATTCTATTAAGCCTTCTTAGAAGCACACAAGTTTTATAAAACAAAACATACAAAGACTAAGAGCAAAACCCTTTAAAGATAATGACTATAAAATGCAATAAAAGTAATACAAACCGTGATTATTTTACACTACACAATACTGTTTAAAGGCGCCTTAAGCTAATCCATTTGCTGGCCCGGAATTCTTGCATCGCAAAATGTGCCTCCATCAAAGTGCCGTGTTAACTTTGTCCTGCAGAAACAGGGACTCCACACCCCCGCCTCCCAGCACAGCCCTGACCTGCCCCCGCACCATGTCAAAACAAACAGTAGCAGGCCCAGGAGGGACCTCAAAATAACTGCAAATGTTTGAAGCGGCAGATCCAGCAACAGTTAGCGGCTAGCACAGTCAGAGTTTAGCATGATGACAGAAGTTTACAAAGAAACATCTGACCGACCCGCTCTGATGCAGCTGAAATCCTCACGAGATGTCCATGTCTGCTTGTCAAACAATATCCACAGGGAACTGTCGGATCATTTCTCTGTTTACAGAGCACACACCACCGGAAGTGGATGAGGCGTTTAAGGGTTGGGGGAAATAACACCTCTGCACTGTAAATGTAGTTCTAAATGTAACTCTTATATTCTAAATGCCAAAAAACACAGACTTTAATGAAAGATGCAGTTTAGTAAATACATGCCGTGTTAAAATGTTTACTGCTACATATCGTCTTTATTCTGCTGATAAATTTGTATTGCGCACAAGATTAATGAGAGGGGGCAGCCAGGTGAGGGGAGGGAGGTGCAGAGCAGGGATCACTAAAAAATTGCTTTGGATATATTTACACACAAACACGCATATACAGTATTGCAAGTGAAATTGCTCACCTTTAACACAGCCATAATCTCTAAAATAAGACAAATAAGCCCAAACACAGTCCTGTCCCGTTAATTGATTTCCTCCTGGCTCCGGCAGAGTTCTGTTGGAGACAGTGGTAAAGGTGAATGTTAAAAGCTTAACTCTCTCAAGACCTCCTCTGAACCAGGGCCAAGACACGCACCGGCCCGCATGCTAATGAGGGAACATTAATTTATCTTCTGAGAAAGCTCTGAATAAGATGGTAAATGGCAAAGCTGAGTGAGACAACAGTGTGCACAGAGTTCATATCATTAATAAAAACAGCTCTACTAAAGTGTATTTTTTTCTTCACAATTGGTAAGATAGTCGGATAGCTAATCAGGGTCATGTGTTGCCATGGTGCACTTAAGGCCACTTTCGCGTGTTGCAGAAAAGGTTTCCAAATCGAGTGCTGCATCAATAGTTTTGAACAATGAGAAATGAAAGATGTTTACATTTACTGTTTCCTACATCATCTTACAGTGACATTGATTGTATATAAGACGGAGACATTTTAGACAAGTAGACTTCATGTCACTCAGAGAACAAACTTAAAAGCATCGAAACCTGCTGGTGTCCAAAGTCAGGACTAAACTGGGTAAGGCTGTGGTTTACTTTTATGGAGCTAAAATCTGAAACTGCCTTCCTGAAGATGTGAGATAGGGCTCAACTCTGAAAATGTTTAAATCTTCATAAGGACTAATTATGTTTTATCTCATTTATTTACATTCGAAGTGTGATTGTTTTGTAAGGATTAAACAACGAGGAGCCGTGCATTAGACGGTTATAATGCACGACGCGGAGTCAAGAACACCACGACGCGCAGCGGAGTGCATTATAACCGTCTAATGCACGGCTCCGAGTTGTTTAATCCGCTTATACCAGGGTCCCACAAACGTGACATTTATAATAAATGTTTTTTTCATTGACTAAACTCACTAAATATGCCAGACCACCGGGACTATTTTATGTGGGTTATTAGCCGGTCACTGAAGGCTCGTCTCAGAGCGAGTCATTCTCTGCAGCTATTACGAGGATCTCAGTCAGACTCAATGACACAACATCAGCACAGAATCACAACACAACAGGACTAACCCGGAAACACTTTTCCGTGGACCACTAAATCCATCTCATACGTTCCTGTCAGTCACTAATTACGTGTTTATCTGATTCATCTGTGTCATGCGTTGCTATGGCGATGCCCACAGCGGAGTGATATCCCAGTGATTTAACTACCGGACTACGTGTGCAGTTATATGAAAATAATGCACGCGTGTTAGCACCCACCAGCCAATCAGAATCGAGTATTCACCCAGACCATGGTATAATATGCACTAACACCCATCCTGTTCTGTTGTACTTACACAGCCTGTGCTCGCTCTTCATTATGTTTTGTTACATTGCAGTGCACGATTTAGAGGTTGCAGTCCAGTGATCAATGCTGTGAAACATGCGTTGGGTGAAATGGTGTGCTACTGATATTGAGGTAATAATCATGTCAAATGATTAAACTTGCAGATAAAAGTATCGTCTCTGGCAGAGAGCCACCTGGGGCCAACACAAATTGGCCTGAGGGACTTCTTTGGCCCCTGACCGCACTGCTAGGTTTTGTAAGTTCTTCACACTGATGTCTCTTTTGTGCAAAACATTCCCACCGTTCAAACATGTGTGACACATAGAAAATCAATGTGTGCATGATGAGCGCCTCGGGGAGGTGTGTCTGCTGTAGAGACGGAGTGGCCCCAGGTCTCTCCATCCTCCATCGACCTGCAGCCGCACTTTTAATAAACACATTAAATCCTTATGGATCCTCCCATTGTGCTGCCACTACTCTGCACTCAAGAGGAATTAGCGCTTGGATTGATTAATTGGCCGCCTGGGGTGAGGACAAAGTATTCAAGATGAGAAAAAGATGGAAGACTTAAAAACACAATCAAGAAAGTGTAAAAACTACAACTGCTATGAAAACTGCTTCAATTGCCATATTGCTCTTTTTTACCATAACCCTATATTACTACTACTATATCATTATCATATACATTTCTATTTCCTCTACCACTCCCCATTAGAGTCCTATCTATCAACATGCAATAATTTTGAGAGAGCAGACACTTTTATTTTATTATCATTCTCCACTGTATAGAAATACTGTGAAACTTTCAGTATTATTTGTGGTGCAAGGCCATGTGCCATACAATCCTCTTCAAGGCCTGCTCCATTCTTTCTACTGAGCGTCTTTATACCGGAGGTGCTTTCATCTCGATGGGAGATGTGGCTTCAACTTCACTTTGATTCCGTTTTTCATCTTTGGTCAAATGTTGTTTCATGTTTGTATCAAGCTGGTTTCGAATCAGTATGGGTCAGCAGTTCAAAGGAGTGGTCAGATCCCAGCCCTTCTAAAATTGTCAAAATAAAACAAAGTCTATAAGGATAGAAAGAGGTTAATATGGAAATCAGATGGAAATTGTAGATGTTTGTGTACATGTATGTGTTGGCTCAGTGGTTCTCCCCTGGGCGCTCTGGCATTGAAGCATCGGCCAGACTAAGGTCCTGCCTGGAGAGGGGTCCCAAGGCACTATGGTCCCTGCAGTTGTACCAAGTGGCATTGAAGGATGCCCTACCTATTTCCTCTTTCAATCCCCAGAACTGATATGACTGTTAGCTGCTGCCCAAAATAGTTTCTGGTGCTCACAATATCTCCCGCACATCCTGACTGTCCGTGTCCATGTTTCAGGTCCATGTTTCAGGTCGTGTCGCCTCAAATATTAAGTCAAATGATGTTTTTTTTTTTTTTTGCAGACTAAAATCTCAAATCTGACTCAGATCTCCAGATATTTCAGAATTGAAGACTAAATAGAAACAGGCAGTTGTTTTTCTCAAACTCTTTACAATAACTGCAGTGGGAACTACGAGAAAGTAAATCATCAGTTGCCCCAGTTTTTAAGCTTTGACTGTTACTATTTATTTATTTTTTTCCTAAAATTCAGTGACAGGCTTAGTCACAGAGTCTGGCATTCAAACAATCCGTTACACAGAGGAATACAAGGTGACTCAGAGTTTTGTTAATTGGCCTTTTGTGACCAGCTATAAATGTGAATGTGAGGCAGGGCTCTGGAGGCCCATCAGGTGTTCAGTCAACCTTTTTATGTCAAAAACCAAAGTGAAACGATGCCACAAACTTATCGGCATACACTAGATATTTTACCAAGTTTCCAAATAAAATCCTCGATGATCCGCCTCGTGAGTTCAATCGCAAATATTTCTGGTTTCAGGCAAAGATCTTGCCAGGGAGCATCAAACAGAGCGGCAGCCGTGTTCACAAGCTCAAGTCTTTCCCCCTTCCGTGCACTCTCCTGCTGATTCCAGCTGCATTCACAAACTCTGACTGACCCTTGTCTAGTGTTGATTTAGTATTAAGTTTATCGAGATATTTTCCAGAAAGACCTGAGACATGCACAACAGCGTGGAATAAGTAAGTGAACCCCTGTATTACATAGCTGGCTGACCCTTCTTTAAAAGCAATAACTGCTTCTCTGTAGTTGCAGATAAGTCGCTCCGGAGATGAGTATAAGACGCACCATAAAACCATAAAATACCTAGTGAGAAAAAAACAACAGGCTGAAAAGGCTGAAAAGGCGTTAGCAAACTGTCTTCGTACAGTTTGCTAACGTAACACATTAAACAACAAACTAAATATGTGGCTGGTATGTTACCGTTACATAAACAGTTCAGTTAATTAAAGCAAAAACACTGCACCGCTGACAAGCCCCTCCCAACTATACGTTTTTCAAGCTCTCATTTGCGAAGTCGTTCCTCTTGCTGTGGCCATCAAGCTTTTAGCCCGCGATTAGCTTTGTTTTGTTTTCTTCTAAGAGCAACCTCCGCTTCTCGCTCACTCTAAACTTTCTTTCTGCTGCTCGATCAGCCGGTAGTGCCCTCTAGTGGCATGTGAAAAAGAAAAAAGAAAAAATCACATATTAGTCGAAGACGCACCCCCAGCCAAACTATGAAAAAAAGTGTAAAACAGTGACTTATAGACCGGAAAATACGGTAGACGCTCTTTACAAAACTGCTGCAGTTCAGTGAGATTCTGGGGGTCCATCCATCCATCCATCCATCCATTCATTTTCTTCCGCTTTATCCGGGGCCGGGTCGCGGGGGCAGCAGTCTCAGCAGAGATGCCCAAACCTCCCGGTCCACACACACCTCCTCCATCTGTTCTGGGGGGACCCCGAGGCGACACCAGGCCAGCTCGGAGACATAGTCCCACCAGCGTGTCCTGGGTCTTCCACGAGGCCTTGTCCCACTAGGACATGCCTGGAACACCTCCCGCGGGAGACGACCAGGAGGCATCCGGAACAGATGCCCGAGCCACCTCAGCTGGCTCCTTTCGACGTGAAGGAGCAGCGACTCTACTCCGAGCTCCTCCCGGGTAACTGAGCTCCTCACCTGATCTCGAAGGGTGCGCCCAGCCACCCTGCGAAGGAAACTCATTTCGGCCGCTTGTATTCGCGATCTTGTCCTTTTGGTCATGACCCAAATCTCATGACCATAGGTGAGAGTGGGAACGTAGATCGATCGCTAAATCGAGAGCTTTGCTCCGACTCAGCTCCCTCTTCACCACGACAGACCGATACAGCGACCGCATCACTGCTGACGCTACACCGATCCGTCTGTCGAGATTCTGGGGGTGTACTTACTTACTCAGACGAAGAGCAGCTCAGAAGACTCTCATGGACATGACACAAACAAGGACCGAGACGTCGCCCGGCATGGCACAGCCGGGGCCCCACCCTGGAGCCAGACCTGGGGTTGGGGCCCGAACGCGAGCGTCTGGTGGCCGGGCCTCTGCCCACGGGGCCCGGCCGGGCACAGCCCGAAGGGACGACGTGGGCCCGCCCTCCTGTGGACTCACCACCCGCAGAGGGATCCATAGGGGTCGGGTGCAGAGAGGACTGGGTGGCGGTCGAGGCCGGGTGCCTCGGCGACCTGGTCCGCATGCGCAGATTCTGGGGGTGTACTTACTTATTGCACACTCTCCTGTGAATGTTTATGTAGTAGAGCAAGGTTTTTACCTTAGCTTTAGGACAAGTTCCATTGAAAAAGGGCACAAGTGCACAGAATTTATTTGTACAGATTGATTGATACAGATTTCATATTTGGGGCAAGACTCCAACAAGTCCCCGCAGACTGCTGGACAGACCCAAATCACACACAGACATGTTTGGGAGGGAAGACAAGACACATCACCACATTTACATGTTATGGCCCTTAAAAACATGGTAAATGTTTGGGTGGTGTTACTTAAAGCAGACCCTGTTTAATCATTCTTATGATTTTGATGAAGATCAGACCACATTTAGTGACCAATTTAGGCAGAAATGTGAGAGATTCCAAACAGTGTACTTACTTTATCTTGCCAATGTATATAATATAATTGTCCATGGTCCCTTTTAAATAAATGAACTAATCTTGAATTCTCTATGTTTTAATCTTCTTTATTTGATCAGGAACAATGCAGAAAAGGCATTAGTCTAAAAGAAATGATGTCATGTTCCAAATGCAAATCTCCTACTGGGAAGTCCTTATAATTAATAATGCGGATATGATGGATGGAACTTTAAATACATTTGTTGTGCTTTAGTTTCATTTTTCCCCCGTCACATAAGTCTATAAGTAACTTTTAACACACATTTTATTCAACCAGGAAAGAACTTCATTGTACCTGTTTTTAGCAGCAGGGGAATCCTGGTGCCTCGAGGTTGGCAGACACGGGACATGCAAACACCACACAGAAAGGCCTTGTCCTTCACTGTCAGTGTGCATCGTCTGCATATATACTTTTACACAAACTTTGCATCTAACAAGAGCTGAGTCTGTTAAAGTCTCTTAAACAGATCCTGCAAGACATTCATATGCTTTTGCGGGTGATCAGAACAGCCTAAGCACTTCATTAGCTTTTAGCACTTTTGAGCCGTCAAACAGAACAAAGTAATTGCAGATCCATCCTGGCTGTGACAACACTTGGAACGCACCAGTCACTTTGATTTGACTTTCAAGCCGACAGAGGAAAAAAAAACATTGTGTTTGTGCCACCGAGCAAAATAAACATTCAATTTGCTCACATTTCAGATGGAGGGGAGGAACAGATTGTTTTAGAGTATTATCTCTCAAAATATGGTGGATTTCAACTATTATTTGCTTGAAAGGCCCACTCCATAATTACCACCGGGAGCCTATTATGGGCTTTGCTTACACTGTGATTTATCGCCGTGCCAGTGAAATGATGTCAGACATGTTAATGAGGGTTGTGTCCCGCACTATCAGAGCCCACACAATTTACATACTTTTTATCCCAGTGTCCTTGGGAGAGAATAAAATGGCACGGCCGCATTTAGAAACTGCAACTGCTTTTGATCGAAACCAGCGCAGATGTAAAATAGAGTGCTTTTGCTCTGGATTAAATGCTCAAAGAAGGATTTACTTGGAGGAATGGGTTGGGTGTAAAAACAGTATTTGAGTATAACAGTATATATGGTATTGGGTATATTAGCATATAAAATGGCATATTCACATCAATATTGTTGCCGTATGTCCTCACCGAGTGATTGAAATAAAAAAAAACTGTACTTTAGCTTGAGGATACTGCGACGTACTACCCAGACACACCATATTCGGTCAAACTGTGTTGTCCGTGAAGTGGACGCATTATTGGAACAGGCTTCCTCTGTCCATAAGAGAATGTCCATCACTGGTCACTTTCACACTGCACCTTAAAGGGACTATACAGAGTTTAAAAATGTTAAAATTATGTGTTTTCCTCCCCCTACATGTTCCAGCCATGTCCTAATGTGTAGAATGAGCTCAGACCTGTTCACCACAACTGCCTCTAAAATCCTGCACTATCACTCAAAAAGGTGTTAATTCGGGTCTGAAGTGCCGTCATGCACGAGCTTAACATAGAAGCTGCAGTTACGCATAAGACCTGAGGTGGCAGTAGTGAGTATAAAATGCTGAACTTGCTTCCAGCCCCTTTAAGCAGTGGATGAAAGATCACTGTTTAATTGTCTCTGTGTCACATGCCTAGGGACTAGATGGAAATTAGCATGTTTGCTATAATCTGGCATATTTACACTGTAATTACAGATGTTCATTAATATGCACTGTCCCTGTTAAATAAAAAAAATGTACTTTGCTTTGCTTTGTATTTTACCATAAGTTTATTCAACTCTGTCATCTGGCTGATTCTACTCTCAAGGCTGTTAAAATAAACATTTTAACAGGCCATGCATAAAGTGCAAAATAATCCCATCACATCGGTTGGACCATACTGCAGTTCAATGAGCAGGAAGATGATGCCATGACACACAAACACACGCAGATTGAAAATTCTCCAAATTATGGAAATAAAACTGACAATGTTTGATTCATCATCATCATTTTGATCTTTAAATGTATTGTTGCAGTGTATCAAAAAAATCTTCAGCCTGGCGCAAGAAAAGCGTTGGTCCAAGCGAGACTGTCATCTTGAATGTGCCACATGTAGTTATGTAGCTCGGGGGCGTCGCTTCCAAAAAAGAGGCCAACTGAGGCATGCTGTGTTGCCAGGTGAGAGCGCTGTTCCCCCTTTGCAGCCTGATCGTCTCTTCCTCTTTTACATTGTACTGCCTCATGTCCTTCATTCAGCATTAGAAGGAACAGGCCACCGTTTTTCCACACTGAGATATGTTCAAACCTTAGACGAGTTGATACGTACTTGTCTGCAGATCTGTGTGCGTGCCCGTGGAAGAGCTTGGTCGCTTCTAACTTCACTCCATTTGGAGCCACAGGAATACACTGGGAGAGGCCAAATGCTAACAACATCTTTGGCCGTTTTGCGTGACTGAGGGCACACACAAAGACCAGACAGGTACCTATCAACTCGTCTCAGCTCACGTAAGAACATATCTGAGTATGGAAAAGCGGTGGCCTGTTCCTTTAAGTTACATCTAACAACTAATAACTACAAACTTATCAAGGAGCGCAGGGATGTCCGTGCTGCAGAAACATGATCCAAACAAAAGCATGTGCCCCCTTCAACACACACCCTACCTGCCCCCTCCTCCCCTTACGCCCTTCAGGCTGCGGATGTCTGGTATAGACAGTCTGTAGAAAGAAAAACATTGTCCTACATAACATCACCATTATCCAGACCACTAACATTTTCACACAGCGGTCGAAGTGGAGATTTTTAGCTAGTTTCCTCCCTTAACATCTTGTTGATATGTCAGACTATAAAAATATCATTTGCATGTCACATTTGCGGCACTTATAGTACATGCAGTTTCTCATAGTAAATCAGGTGCAACACGGCCACTTGCAAATTTTAAGTACTACCCGGCATTCAGCGTATTTCATACTAAAAATGCAATGACTGGAATTTGCCAATGCATAAAAAAAACAAAAATCAAAAAAATCTAATTTAAAATCTCCCATATGTGATTTTTGTGTGCTATAATTACAACGTTATCCTTGAGGAGAAGGAACCCCCTCAACGAAATTGCTGCGCTGCTACCACCAGTGTAGCAGACCAATTAGAGGAAGTAAATTAATATATATTTATGGATCAGGTCAGTGCTGTATCCCTGTTTACTAAGATGTAACAGTGTGAGAGGGAACCGCTAAATACATAGATGTCGCAAGTTCAAAAAACATAGGGCCTACGACGTACCAGTTTATTACAATCTGAATGTTCTATCGTCCGGCTAGCCAGGCTACTATCGCCCCAGAGCAACATCATTTGTTTTTTTTGTGCAAGTATTTATTTCAAATGTATCTTTCACACTAATGTTTCAAGCACTGACTCTCCTCTATCTCACCCGTGCAGAGTGATTGCTGGATCAAACACACAACCAAAGCCCAATTAAGAAAATGCATGGCCTGGACTTAACAAGCTCATTTGTCTCTCACATTTTCACGGCTCTAACAAGGCTCCGCGCTCATTAAGGCGTTAAGCTGGGACCCACACAGCCCCCTGTCAGTTAGCTAACAAGGTAAATGGAGTAGGCAGCGGTCTGCACTTTGTTTGGAAGGCTGGAGGGGGGAGATTAGCCTGTTGGACTCACCACCAAGACATAGGGTTCAAGGTTCACGGATCAGACGGGCAGGATGACTCGATATCTGGGAGGTGTGTGTGTGCGTGTCCGACTATGCAAAGGGGAGGTTAATTAGCCCCTCGACTTACCAGAACGACGGTGGAGGAGCAGCCAAAAACCAAAGCGGGTCAATTAGCACGTTAGCTTTACGAGGCCGCGATGGTGTAAACGAAATAAAAAATGCTGCATATCTTTATTCATTGTTCCCTGTCAGAGCCAAAAAAGTAATTAGCTCAAATGGAAGCACAAAGATTAGTTTAATTTGAGGCAACCAAGAGCTGATAATGATGAAATTCGAGCTCGGGAAAACGGGTGTCATGATAATTAGGGTTATGTGATACTTTTTTGTCCCCGGAGGAAAATGAGTCCACCATATTTGATCCCAACCATCATCGATATTTAGGGGCATCCTGTCAAGAGCATTGACATACTTTGAACCATTGTCACAAACAGAGCCACGTTGTCATCCGCATGTGACCATAGCTTAAGTTTTGAAAAGGGCCTTTAATAAATATGTCAAGAAAAAATTGCATGTTTCGTGATTAGCTTGTAGCCATGAAGTTTACGCCTCCAGTTTTCACAATTGTATCATACCTATTGTATCATATTTACATAAATATAAATGCAATGCAATGCAATAAATTTAACATTACCATGGAAATCCACCATGTTTGGAAGTAATAACAAAGTCCATAGATTAATGCTGCGTTCCAGATGAGTCTTTCCGCTTTCCAACCCTGTTATGGCATGATCCCGCCCCCCACATTGTTCTAACTCTAACCAAATCCTTTTTCCTAACTCTAATCCTAATCCTAACCCTAATTCCTAACCTTAAACATTTGTAAAACGACAATATTAAAGCCAACAGAAAAAGCTGCATTTGGAATTCGCGGGGGCGTGGCATATGGCTTAACTCGACGTCAGAGCATTCAAAATGAATAAAGCTGGGCTTACACTTTCAGTGCATCTGTGCATCTCTGTCGTACACTGTGCAGGAGATACGAGGTGCAGTTAGCTGCTTGTGACGAACGACTTAAAATCACGGTTGCAGCATTTTTTGTATGTTTTTCTTGAGCACTGTTGCCACAGTTACTTTGAAACAGTATCTGATTACTGATTTCTGACAACAAGCAGCTCAAGTTACTAATTACTTGATTTTAATAGTAACTAAGTTAGATAACAAATTACTTTATATGTAATTTGTTACTTGCAGCAATACCCCCACTGCCTCAACATACACATAACAGCCAGTTTGGCCAAAACTCACTTTATTCACCTTATTATGGAAGCAAGTAAGTAAGTGCTTTATTTGTCATTGTACAACCATGCAACAAAATTGTGTTCAAGTGTTAGTCCTGAGCCGCTGCGACTGAGCTGCTGCAACTGAGCCTCACCGCCACTGTAGGCCAACCCGACCAGCACGTTTTCGGAGGTAGGGGAAACCTTAACCACAGAAAACCTGGCTGGCTGCCTTCAGTCTCCTCTGATCCTCTGAAATGGTGCAGCGCCTCCTGGGTTTGTCTCTGTTTCAGAGCGTGGTGTCCTGCACTGGTCAGCTCCTCCTCCTCATTTCTTCCTCCTGCGCAGCTCCCTCCGCTCCACAACAGTCTTTCACCATCTTCTGGGAAGATCGTTGCAGTTCTGTTTTATTCTCCAGGGAACATCCATTAGCCAGAACACTTTGGGGTAGAAGGCATGTGTGGTTTAGCTGTGAGTCTTGCCCGGATGCCTCCTCATTTGTCCCTTTTTGGTTTCCTGTAGCTCCTCTTGTGACACCTCCACTGTGCTGCAGACGTGGAGGGCTCATTTATTCATTCATTTCCAGCGAGATTCTTGAACTCCTCCACTTGAAGACTCCCCACCGACCTGAAGAAGGGAAGCCACCTTTTTCTGGTGGAGATTTATATTTATATAAATCTACAAGACTCCCCACCGACTTGAAGACTCCCCACCGACCTGAAGAAGGGAAGCCACCTTTTTCTGGTGGAGATTTATATTTATATAAATCTATATATAGATTTATATTTATATAAATCTAGATTTATATTTACAAACATATATATTTTAAATAGTGTACGTGCACCGTGGTGCTAGCCTAACATAAAGCCAGATTTACTTAATGTATTTATAAATGCTTATAAAGACAGTCTCGAATTGCAGGAACAGGACGCAATTTCCACGGCCCGGAAGAGCACTGGTGTTTGATGGGAAATCCTAGCCCGAAAGATGATGCACCAGTAACTCCCGCCTCCCGTGCTATGATTGGCTCGTCTTGGTTTTACCAGAGTCAGCAAAATTAACTCTTCACATGGAGGATCAGTCTGGCTCGTGCCAGGCTACCATGATGCACCGAACCGTGGGTCCTGAACCATGAACCGAACCGTGAGATAGCTGAACCGTTACACCCCCATACTCTATACTAGGAAAGGAAAGGTAGGACACATTTACATGACGGGGCGGCACGGTGGCACAGCGGTTAGAGCTCATGCTTCACAGCTAGAAGGTCCCGGGTTCAATTCCCACCTGGACGGGGCCTTTCTGTGTGGAGTTTGCATGTTCTCCCTTTGTCTGCGTAGGTTTCCTCCGGGTACTCCGATTTCCCCACCACTAAAAACATGTACAATAGGCCAGGATGAATGAGAGTGTGTTTGAGAGTGCACTGTCCCGACCAAATCAACCAATCAACATCCTTACTGGTGATACGGAACTCTATTTTGATAGTCCAAAATGTACTGTATATAGGCTAACCAAATCAGCTGGTACTTTGACTGATGCTGCCTTCTAATGGTCTCATAATTATGGAAGAGACCACTTGTCGAGCAGAAACTTACGAACAACGTATTTTCCACTGGGAAACAATTTTGATATCAAAGTTCCTGAGATGAGATAACCTTCGACCTTTCAGCACGATAGAGAGGAGCAATAATACGTTTTCATGCCTTTTAGCTGATTGAAATACCGTCGACACTGTTCATTTAGCTACACACTATTCTCTTTTTCAACTTTGCGTCAAATTTGATGAGACTTACGGAGAACAACAGTTGCAAAGTCACCATCTGTACAGTAGATGACCTTCTCACATGAATTTTTCTGTTTTCAGTGTATTCTTGTTTTGTGTTTTTCTTTTACTTTGTGTGTTGTTTACCGTTTTTTTTTTTACCTTTGCTATGACCATAAAAGCACTTGAACACAATGCACGTGTAATTTCCAGTTCACATCTTGAAAGGACCATCTTTCCTGAAGGCAGCATTCCTATTTTATAGAAAAAATATTTTTTTTTAGCAAAACAACCCCCAAAATGGTCTATGTTGGCGTATGAGACAAATCATTTTCTTAAATATTCCCTCTTTTATACAAGGAGTTAAATAAAACACTCATAACCTTTGCAAACTCCACATGGCAACAGTGCCAGTGTGCGGATAAGTCATTAGCGATTGACCTATTTGCAGCACTAGCTTGAGTAATTCTATCTTTACTATGAAACTTTAAAATGTGCCCCGAACATTTTTCCATCTTGATGCTCCAGTTTCAACAGTGTTCTAGGTCATGCCCACTCACATCTTGGAGTGGGATCTTCGGAGACCTCTCTGGTGCTTCAGGGAGCCATGGCCTTCATCATAGGCTCTGATTACTGAACTCATTCTGTCACACTAAAACGCCATTGTTCCCCGTCCAAATGTATTATTCTATAGAACCATTAACTTAAAGCCCTCTTCTAAAAACCCTTTCAAAATAATTGATGCTGATGATATGATGTTTTTAAGAAGACTTGGTTATGAGTTATGGAGGCAATCAGGTCAAATTGAGCATCAGACCAAGTGTTTTGTCTAAGCGGAACAGAAGAGTAAGTCACCTCAAAACAGACAAAGCGCTGTGGACCACTGTACACAGGTCAATTTTAAATGTGTTAATGCCGTGAAATTTTTTACATCCCTGCTCGTTGTGACCTGCCATGTAACCTAGTAAATCTAAGTTTGGTAACTTGGTAACAGCTGTGGCGGCCGGAGCCGGCGCCTCGTGACTTTCTCCTGCTCCTGCGATATCACCATGCTTTCCTGTGTGAGGTACAAATGAGAAATGTCCATCCAGGGAGTCTCCAATTGAGATTTATGAAAACATATTGCCAATCTCACCACCATTTGGGTTTACTTTAACACTGGTCAATATGTCTGAGGCTGCAGCAGGATGTAATGATGGTAGGATGCAGAGCTAGATAAAGTATTACGGCAACATGAATGAACTTTATTGATCCCAGAGAAGGAGCCATGTGGAGAAATAGACTCATTACAGTGGAAAAGCAAAACATTTCAGGAATGCGTAACATTTTTGATTCACCTGATTCACCTTGATTCACCAGTACCAACATGTTTTGCCAATACACGAAGCAAAGTCTGTGTCTAGCTGCTTCTAAAGAGCAGCTAGAAATATCCCTTTAAGAAGTACTTCAAGGGATATTTCAGGATTTTTGACATAGGGCCTCATTTCCTAGTTATCCAGAGTGTTGCTGGTACCCGAAGATATTTTTTTTTTTTTTGTAATTCATGCAGTTCTATGTTTGAAGAGTTTCGTGGCGCTAGGCTAATGCAAGGCTAGTGCATTTCTACGATGTCAGCTAGCCTGCATTAAAAACAGTCTGACCCGCTCCACAGAGCACCTGAGGCAAATCATTTATAACGCCAGACTAACCATAGAAATGTCCTGAAATATCCCTTTAAATCTCACATTGAGCTGCCTTTAGTCCTGGGCCAGGGTGGGACTCATTTTTAGTAATAATAAGGGTTGAGACTTTAACGCATTCATGTCGATTAATTCACTACAAACATTTTAACACGTACATTTTTTATTGCAATTAATCGCATTTTCAAAAAGTCCCAAGCCGGAACCGTTCCTGGTAAATAGGATGCGCTACATCTCACAACATGAATGGACGAGAGACACTTCACCACTTTGCACCAATCTGTTGAATGACTCATGTGCCTATTTATTCAATAATTTAGTTGCAAAAAGGTTTTTTGAATTGACAATGTTGCTTTTGGTTTTGATTAAAATGCGATCGATTGCGATTAATTAATTACAAACCCTGTAATTAATCCGATTCATATATATAGTAGTGCTGTCCAAAATATTGCGTATTAATGTGTTAACGCAAATCAATTTTGATGGTGTGTTGGGCCGCATTTAGAGCAGAAGAGCTGTAGGCTACATCTATTTGCATTTTTTTTCACACTGTCTGACATGAAACTAGAGTGAACTTTTACTTTTTTTTAGGTCAATTACATTTTTTACAATTATTTCTATTTGCTAAATGCCAGAAGAATGAGAGGTATGTTTGTTACTTATTATAAAACCAAAAGTTAACATACATTTAATTAATATTTGGTAGCATTGCCTCTAAACTGTATATTTTGGGTCATACGTTGTGGATTTCCTTCCAGATTCTCACAATAGTTAGATGAGTTTTGGTCCAAACCTTCAAACAGAACTGGTGTAAATGAGCCACATTTACAGGCCGCCTTGTGTGCCTATGCCTTTTCAGCTCTGCCCATACATTTTCCACTGGATTGAGATCAGGACTTTGTGATGACCACTTCAAAACATTGACTTTGTTTTCCTTAAGCCTCTTTGTAACCAGTATTGGCCATATGCTTTGGGTCATTGTCCATTTGGAAGACCCATTGAAACAAGGCCCTTTAAGTCCAAAAACCCAGGAGCAGAGACACGAGGAGAAGGAAATCTTTCCAAGCTTTTATTTGGCAAAAACAGAATAAGCATAAACTTAGGGAGAGCTAGAGAGCTACGAACACGAGGGAAACTAAGACAATCTGGCTGAGAACAAAGGAAGGGTAAAATACATTAAGGAGGGGCAAACAATCACTGAAACAGGAAACAGGGAGTACCGTAAATCTGAAACAGAAAGAACAGATAAGTATTTCAAAAATAAAATGTCCATAATAGTAATCCAGGGGGTATGACACCCATCAACGCCCAAGCTTTCACTCTGGATAATGACAAACTCTTACCAGGTTCAGCATCTTCACCAGGTCTTTTGCATTTGTTCTTGGGTTGATCTTCACATTTCAGACACAGCACGTTCAACTCTGGGACACAGAACCCGCCTTCTTTCTGATCTGTTTGATGACTGGACTGGACATTTACATCATTGTTTTAACCAATGTACCTTCTTGAATGTGTCTTGAAATTGCACCCAAAGATGAACCAGACTTTTGCTTTCAAGGTCAAAAAAGTACTATCTCTCATTTTTATGGAATTTGACAAATAGAAATATGTTTTTAAATTCTAATGGACCAAACAAAAATAATAATTCTGGTTTCATGTCTTACAGTGAGAAAAACATGCAAATGTGTCTTTTTATGAAGTGCATGTGGTTCCCGCTGTATATGGGTCTCTATTGCTCTGGTGCTCATTCACATCTCAGTCCAGAAAAGTGCAGGTCTTGGAACAGCAAAGATGCTGCGCAGACCCATAGGCTCCCAGGCCTCTGGTAGAGGACCCGAGCTTGGAGGAAAAAGCGACTATCCACGGAGTTTGAGGAGGAGTTTATATATATATATGCTATAACAAGAAAAAAAGAAATACCAGCTTTCCTTTTAGCTGACAGCATTTTCACAGCCATGGTGTGGTAATGAATTTAGTCACATCTCCATGGCGACGAGCTGGAGATGTACCCACGCCCGGTAAAGTTACAGGCATGTCTTAGGAGAGGTGAGCTGCTCACAACAAAAGCAAGTGTGTTTGTATTTTCATGAGGACTTTTTTCAATTATGAAAATATCTGTCAAAAAATAATATGCTTGTATTTCAATTTTATTTTGGGGGGGAAATTCTAAAAAAAAAATGTACAGGAACAAGTAGTTGTCATTTTATTTCAGTTAATTTTCATTGTCTCATCCTGATACATTTCTTTATTTATCGATTGGTGTGGAACTTTAATTATTAGTGCAGTGTGTTTCAAGCCAGCTGAAAATCTAACTGCATTCTGCAAGTTTGCAAGTGTAAATATCAAGCCCTGAGTGAGACAACCTTTTCATCCAAGTAGATTCCTACACAGGCTTCTTTTGTGACAACGCTTCAGTGATGAGTTCAGGTCCTTGACAGAAGCAAAGAGTTTTTTTCAAAGGTTGAGGCTTTTTACTTTGGCACGGAAATGAAAGTTATTGCAAACAAAAAGAAAACCTTGAGGAATGCAATAATTCAATTCTTTTATGCTACTAAAAACCTCCTTTCAATACCACAATGTAAGAGCTTTATCTCCCTTTTTTTAAGGAAAGCTAGGGCTTTCATCATGCATATTCTGAATGTCCCCGAGTTTGTGTTGTGTGGGAAAGTTAGTTGTTAATCAGGTGTTACAGTGTGGTCTTCCCCATTGTCTCCCTGCCCCCTCAGAGCTGCTGAAGCTCTATGGGAAATCCCATTGAAGCTCTGCTTTTAGAAAGAAGCCTCTGAGCAGAGCTTCAAAGCAGCTAAATGATGATTGGCTGCTTCCGCAATAAAGGGGGAAAAAAGCGTTGACTGACAGCTCCTGCTCTGTGTGTCTGTCTGTCTGTCTGTCTGTCTGTCTGTCTGTCTGTCTGAGAGCAGCATGAGCATTAGCTGCTGTCACTGTGAAGCTACAAGAGGAAATCTGGAGATGAGACCAACATTACAGAGCTGGACTTCATTTCAGTCAGAGACAGCATGTATTATGGAAACTTTCAAAAATAATGGGATAAGAAGACTTCTGTGGTTTTCTGGCATTAGCTTCTCCTGCTTTGTGCTGCTATTAGATGCATATATCAATAGCTCAGACTTAGCCCTAATGGGGACCTGGTTTCTTTGTTTAATCCTAGTTTGAACCTGGTTTAGTTCTGGTTTAGTCCCAGGTTTTCTTTGTTTAGTCACGTTTTGAATTGTTCCAGTTTAACCCCTTAACGCCGTGTGTCGGTCATTCACGACATACCACTTCCTGCAAGACTCCACTTAATTTAGCGTCAGCTTGAAAGCAAAAACACTGATAATACATTTTTTTAATAATTGGAAATAAATTCAGGCGTCAGGGGGGTTAAACCTTGTTAGCGTTGTAGCTGCTTGAAAAATATGCTCTCAGGTCTTAGTAACAAGAAGTCAGACAATTAGGGCTAAAACAATACAAGTGTTGTTCCATTTATTCTCAATATTAGCAGGGCTACCAACTGCCCCAAGCTGAATTTCATACTCTCCGACAGGGAGGGAGACTGTCTTTGAAAACACAATATCACTAAATGTGTGTTTGATTGTTTTACGTGAATCATTATACACATATGAAGTGGGAAAAGCACCGCAATGAAAGGATTTTTTATGGCAAGGTAATGACAAACGAACCTCCCGTTTCAAACTCCTTGACTTTTCCAAACTAGCTACGCTGAAAACGACATGTTCTGACTTTAAAACTTCCCGCTTTTAACTTCCGTCAGTCCTTTAAAGACCTGTCTCCGTGTGGTGGTTCTGGAAACAAACTTCACCGTCACAACAACAACCCTGTTAGCGGCACATCCGTCAGCCGCGAAGCTCATTAGTGTGCTTTGTCGATGCGATCGCCACCTTTCCGTTCGCGAAAACACATGTGGGCCAATACCGCAGTCTGCACGTGCACAGAGGCGGACTTAGCATTAGCATGTGAATCAGCCGGTACTAAGTGTCAGTCGCAGCCCTAATTAACCAGCGGGATGAGCAGGAGGATTGGGAAAGCATGAAGAGTACGGGGGAGACGGCTGGAGTGGAAAAAAGAATAGTTCATTGATTGTGACTTTGTGAGAGGCCAGGTTCAGAGAGACTCGCACCTTCCTCGGTCCAATTATATAGCACTTGCACCAGTGAGTTGTC
Organism: Gobius niger; assembly: GCF_951799975.1. Taxonomy (NCBI): domain Eukaryota; kingdom Metazoa; phylum Chordata; class Actinopteri; order Gobiiformes; family Gobiidae; genus Gobius; species Gobius niger. The sequence continues at coordinate 12,939,615 of NC_136853.1, read as the reverse complement.
AACCACCAGAGATAATATGGGCTTGAAAAACAGTAACAACAATGGAGGCTGACGGGGACCAGCTGGAGAGAGCGGTGTGGGCAGAAGACGGATGAAAATAGTGCTCTTTGAAGGGACAGTTTGGAGAAAGGAGCTTGGATAAAAGGGGGAGATATTAAGATTTTTTTTTGTGGAACATGATTGGCAGATGTGTGTGGGTGGAAGGAGAAGCAGGATTCTGTTAGATTATGCTTCCTTCACCGAAGCAAACAATTACATTATGTATATTACATGCAGACATTTTATGGTATTTGTGATCATCTATTACACACATGCAGTATTGTTCAACACTAAAACAACTTACAGTTCATCCATTTCTGGTCCAGAGCCGGCGGAATAGACTCAGCCCTGGCCCTAAACACATGTCACTCACCAAAACAGCGGCAAGGCAAAAATGTCCCACAAACCAAACTATCAAGAAACTGTCACACAACCAGTCGCAATGTATAATAATAATGTAGGTAATGTATAACCTGAAGAAAGCAGATGATGGTGAATAAAGCATGCACTGCCCTGTTTTTGACACCAGGAGAGTTTCCTCGTGATCGTCATGTAACGTTAGTGTCACAGTCAGGCTTAGTGTATGTTTGAGACGTAGTTACTGGAGCTTCTGAAGCCTGATAAATACTTTGGACAGTTTTCAATAGCATGACCTCTACATAGGCCACTCCTCAATGGAAACACATGTAGTAGTCTGACAAGTCTACATAGATACCGAGGCAGAGGCGTGTTAGATGGTGGCAGAGAGGCAGGCTGCACAAATTGCTCAGCAGACCCGCTGAACATTCATTGATGATCACGTTTGTGTCTTTGAGAAGATTTGTGCTGGTGAGTCTGAGTTAACCGCATGGCTGAGGCTGAAACACTGCAGGAATTAATCAGTATTTTAGTATCAGAACAGATTGAGTCAATAACAAGGTAAACCCCTGACTAGGCCTATAAGTAATCAAGCCTTCTCTTCGGAACTTTATTTGCTGACGAAGCCTCTTCTGATGGGTTGTTTGAAATGCCTTCATTGCTATGGCTTGGCTTAATAGACACTAATATAAGACACTAATATAAGCCTAATGCGTGTAAGTGTAAACTAACAGCAACAACTCCATGTATGTGTGAACATCGTCACATGGCAGAAAGCTCTAAATGTGTGTTATGACAATGGGGGATGAGGGTGATGCGCTCAACAAAAACATTATTTACAGAAAACTAAAAATAAACACAGGTAAACAAAGGCTAACGCAGGACAAATAACTTTTAAATGTGCATAGCGGCGGTGGGTCCACCAGGAGCTGCTGCGGCCGCTGCCAGGCAGATGGCGTCAAGCCCGGTGAGAACAGGGCATGCCCGAGGAGAGACCCGAGTGTGTGCGCACACAGCCCGGCTTTAATCCGCGCCACCGTGGAGGTGAAGGGGGAGGTCGTCACCCAGACCAGAGGGGAGGGGGTGAGCAGAAGGCAGACGCAACTGGGTAGAGAGGCAGAGGGAGGAGCAACCGCAAAGGCAAAACAAGTCACCCCCCCCAAAAAAAAGACCCAAACAAAAAGAAAGGTTGCAACAGTGACCAACTTGCACAGAATATGGCAGATTTGACCCAGATCTCCTTCCTTTAAGACTGGAGCGGTGTGTCTCGTTCAGGAATGCACAGTATGACATTCCCAATAAAATATCAACCTACAAAATCCCAGCTGAGTTATTTGCATTTCTTTTTATTCTCTGCTCATTGAAAGACCACAACTACAGTGCCTTTGTATGAACTCCAAACAAAGTGCTGATGGTGATTTCCCTTTATCAGGAGTTCACAGGGGCCCTCCACAAATGAGAGAAAACAGCTTCATAAATTGTTATTTCAAAGGGCCAGGAATAGCTGGTGGGCCCCGGCACTTCAACCTGGCCTTCTGGATGAGTTCTCTCCAACGTAACTGTGAAATAAATTAGTTTAGCGTGCGCACACAACATTTATTTTGAGAATAATTGGACTTTAGACCCTACAGTGTGTTGTCATGGCTCTGTGTTTATTGTCCCCTCGAAGCTATTGCCTCATCTATCTGTCTTGGCCAAGTTAAAAAATAATAAGTCTTGCAAATGCACACTGGGAGATGTCACACCTCTCCACAGTCTGTTTGCTGCATCCTTCCAGGGGACTGTATTTATTTCACAGCCCATTCTCCAGCCTCATTAAATCCATTATGCTGTGGCGCTCTCCCACCACAACTCGCAAGGGCACAAACTCATCACTTCTCCCCTCAGATGCGACATGGAGCGGGGCCAGACTCGCTGCTCATCACTGCACAGAGCGGAGCTTCGCGGTGGGTAGTCGCACTCCGTGCTGCAGGGTCTGACTTTGGATAAGGACACTATAAATAAGGGAGGGAAACATTCGAGACACATTACTGTAAGGGGAAGTGAGGTGTATGTTCTGCAGGGCTGCTCCTTGTTCTATGGTGTTTCTGTGCAAATTATGGTGCGGGGGAACTTACAATAAAGTCCTAATGCTTTTGATAGTCCATGAAAACACTTCAGCACATTCAACCTAAGAAACAAATGGACTGGAGTTGGTAATTGACTGTTACATTAGTAATCGCAGAGATAAGATTAAATAACAAGAGTTTAGGAAGTGAATGTCACATCCTCGGCAGCACAGTCACATAGATAGGGCTCTACCTTCCCCCTGTGTGAAGGTTTAGACCTTTATTGTAAACAACTTCACAACATACTCGCAAAGGTCTGTGTATATACTGTATTTAAAAGATCGTGGTAGCACAACAACATAAGAGCACAGCCACATGCAACTGCCATTTACAACAGACGTAAGTCATCGCCAATAATAAGAATGAGAGCCAGATTAATACTACAATTACCCCTCGATATGTGTGCAGCACTGGGCGGCTTTCAAGCTAAGACTGAAGCTGTCCACAGCAGCTCCCAAGCTTTCAACAATGACATGTAGACATTATTGGACAGAACAGTGCGGTATATAACAGTGTGTGAGAGAAATATGACTTGATTTATCCAAGCCCTGTGGCCTTGGGCTGAAAAATATAATGCAATAAAAGCAAAAGAGAAGCATAAGTGCTACACAACACAAATGGTTAAGGTGTGCTTTATTGTCTCCGTAGGGAAATTTGTGCTCTGCATTTGACGCATTCTTCGATGCCGCTGGGGCGACATGTAAGGAGCAGTGGGTGACCACAGTGCAGCGATCAGGGACCCATCTCCAGATGTGGAGCACACGTCCTAACCACTGTGCCACCGTGCCACCCATAAAAACATACAACAAAATAACATAAACCACAAAATAAAAAACAGATTGCAAGAAACAATACAGAAAATACATGTGATGTGACTTATGTTGTTATGGTCGGCCATTTTGAATACTGAAGTAGAATTATGCAGTACTACAACATGTAACAATATCTCTTTTCAGGATAAAAGAAAGACAACTGATTGACAGTGGCATTTTTATGAAGATAACAATAAAAACACAGCCCCACATGTTTATGTGAAGAAACCAGTGAGTCAGTGTTTAAACTGTTCAAGACGCTAGCATGCTACCGGTTAGCATGCTACTGGTTAGCATTTAGCTTCAACAGCACAGCTCCAACCTCTCCAAGAGGAAGCCCTGAACCACACTCCAAACCTGGGCTACGACATGTGATAGAGGTCAGAGCTGAGCTTCATAGATGTGAGCCACACATGTGTTTATCGTGTTGAAGAGATTGAGAGTTGATTGAGCAGCTTAAACGCTGACTCAGACTCTGTTGACATGACAAACTGTAAAAATCACAGAGAAAGGTTTTCTGTTTCCTCTTTGATGTGTTAATCTAGTCTGAGGAGTGAAGCAGATCCTGAGTAAATCCTGCTGTAGCTCGACAGACAGAGCTGCGAAGTCTGTGCCACATTTACTGGTTATATCACATAAACGTGCGTCTCTGTGGCCGAGTTTAAACAGTTTTCTTCTTGAGCAATGATTACGAGTACATAAAAATGCCACTGTCAGTCAGTTGCCTTTCATTTTAATCCTGAGTAGAGATATTGTTACATGTTGCTACTGCATAATTCTACTTCGGTATTCAAAATGGCCGCCAGAAGTATGCGTGATGTCATTGAAAACGCATGTATATTTTACGTAGTCACATGGTAACCCTCGATGGTTCCTGCGTTCTGTACCGCCTCCTTTCGTCCTAAAATTAGTTTGAAGGACCATGGACAGGCTTTGACCCGGCGACCCCAGACCTTTATATCAGTTGGTAACACAGGGCATGGCTCAGTTATCCCAATTCCAGTGGCAATGTCTGAAAATGGTACGTTCACAAAAAAAAAAAAAAAAAAAGCGTGGATTAAATGATCTCATTAACAAGCAGCATTTTGGAATTTTCAGAGGCAGCTTACAGTTTGTAAAACTGGCAGGGTACTATGCCTGAATGTGCAGTGATGAGCCATATGCCAGAGAGACAGTGCAGCAGCCAATCACACAGACAGTTGATTAGTGTGATTACTGCTGCTCTCTGACTGAAGATGCTAATCAGTGTAATCAGCTGCTGTAATGTTGGACCCCAATGAGTTTCTGATCTCTGGCGCTGCGTGCAACATCACAATCACCTCAGCCTCATGTATGAAGTGAACCACTGCTCTAAGATAGCCCTATGGTGTGAGCTAATTATAGAAAAGTTAAAGATCGCGAATGATATTCAGTTAGCGTAGAATAAAATGGATCCTCTTATCGATATATATCTGTCTCTTTTGGAATATTGTTGGTATTAGCCACCTTAAAGTGTGCTGGCGGATTTGACCTACAGCTAAGCACATACTCCACATCTGCAAATAACAAGACTAAATGCCCAACACAGTCAATTATTCATATTATGCATATATTTGGTGTGTTATGGCACTGTCTTTTTTGTTCCTTTTCTCCATTAGTTCCCATTACACCAGCCTCCTGTAGTGGTCTGTGAGTGAACCTCATGATGTGTGTTTGAAAAGTGATTCTGCTGAGGACCCTATTGTTAATCCAGCGCCCGCAGTGAAGTGACTATGACAGGGCTGCACTTTGTCTTAACTTTTATGGCCACACGCTGAACCTCATATTCTGTCATCTTTATAGAACAGATTGTATGCTTTATTCATCGCCCTATTTTTTTTGTGTTGGGCTTCAGAGAGCAGCAGAGCTCGGCTCCCGGGGAAAGGACTTAAGAGCAAATATCAAACACACTTATTAGCATAGAGATTAGGAGACTGAGCTTTATCATTGTTTGAACATTGGAGCAGTTCAGCGCCCACAGCTAAATCGCTTCTGTAATCCGTTTTATTGACTGATCAAAAGCAACAATGCAACTGCTAAATTATCCGCCACTGACGCAAACATTTTTTTAAGATTCAGTATGGCAACAAATTCCATTTAAACAAATTCAAAGGTGGTAGCGGGTAGTCACGTAGATACACCACAGGGTCACTCCAATCTGTTTTGGTGCCCAAGCAGAAATCTTACACTCTCGAAAGTACACCAGTAATATATGTAGAGTTTAGATGTAACAGTTTAATGGTTGGCGCTCCCTCCCCCAGAACCTCAGTTTCTCAGCCCCACCGCTGCAGCGAACTTCAGCTCAGACGTGTCTTCCCTCTCTGCGCCTTCCCCTCTTTCTTTTATCACTCGCCGCTGTGAGCACAGGCACCAGAGAAAACTACAGGACACTAATGTTTTTGTCAGGACATCTGAACTTAAAGGGACTAGACGCAAGTTGGTAGTTTTATACTCACTACTGCCACCTCAGGTCTTATGGGTAACTGCAGCTTCTATATTAAGCTTGTGCATGACGGCACTTCGGGCCTGAAGTAACACCTTTGTGAGTGCAGGATTTTAGGGGCAGTTGTGGTGAACAGGTCTGGGCACATTCTACACATTAAGACATTGCTGGGGGATGTGGGGTAGAACAATACTTAAGTTTAAGTTTAATGGTTTTGTATAGCCCAATATTATAACAGAAGTTGTCTCACAGGGCTGCACCAAACATTAAGGCAAGGAAACAGAGCAATAAATATGACAATTTAAAGTTCAGGTGAATCCAGGCAAATATAATGTCCAATAAGCGTCGGCAGCAGGTGGCGACGAGCGGCGCGGGTGTCCCCTGTCCTTAGACTCTCCAACACTGCAAGGAAAAACTCAAAAACCCGGCAGGAGAAAAGAGAAACCTTGGGGAGAACCACAGAAGGAGAGATCCACTCCCATGGACGGACAGGCTATGGAGACCCAGGGCCGAAGGATCCGTCCAGTCCTCAGATTCCAGAATGCTGGGTTCGTCTGTTCAGCCGGGTTCCTCCGTTCGATCTAGACAGACACTCCCGAGGGGGAGTGGGACAGGAGACACCATGTGAATAGTTATGAACAGACTACAGTTAAATTAAATATTGTATCACAATAAGACAAAGCCTGCAGTAAGAAGAACTCGAGGATAGCGCTCAGTGGACCGTACGTCCCGCAGCAGTGTTCCTCCTAAGGCAGCTTTACTTCAGGCTATGGGTTAGAGCTTTACCAAACTGACCTGATCATAAGCTAATTCGAAGAGTATATGTTTTGAGCCTAGTCTTAAATGTAAGGACTGTGTCTGCTTCTTTAACGTGGGCTGGGAGTTTATTCCATAAAACCGGAGCTTGGTAGCTAAAGGCTCTGCCTCCTACAGTGATTTTGGAGACTCGAGGAATCACTAGTAGCCCTGAGTTTTGAGAGCGGAGAGCTCTGGTTGGCTGATATGGAATGACAGCGTCTTGGAGATAGAGCGGAGCTAAACCCATTATGGATTTAAATGTGAGGAGCAGGATTTTAAAATTTATTCTAAACTCAACAGGAAGCCAATGGAGAGACTTTAGCACAGGTGTAATGTGTTCTCTTCTCTTAATTTTAACACTCAGTTTAGAATCCTACTTGCGTTGTATCATCGGACGCATTGGCACACATATCTGCAGTTCTTCTCTCTCATCGTTCTCATTAAAATACTGTACAAATACAAATACTGTACAATGTTGTTAAGACACAATGATCTCAATGTGATGCCCCTTGGAGCGCGTGATGCCCGATGAGAGTATAGGGTGATACAGATAGATAACACTGCTCTAATCACAGCGTCGTGGGGTCTAACTACTCACCCCTTTTACTAAAATGCAAAAGTATAGGACAGTATTAATCAAAATGAACCAAAATTATTTATGCAGTTTAATTTCTTATACAGACATCAAAGTATCAGTCTTCCTTTAACCCTGCAGTTGAAACCTCTACACATATCTTTGCTTTGTGAAGCCCTGTAAGGCGACTGCTGTACATGTTCTGAATTGCATGTGATTCTTTCCTTAGTCTTCTCTCAAACGTTAGTGTGTCCTAAATCCTAAATGTCTTTAACATGTGCACTGTTACCTTAAAGGGATATTTGACATCCTAGTTATCCAGAGTGTTGCTGATTTCTGGATATATATTTTTTTGTAATTCATGCAGTTCATATATTTAAAGAGTTTCGTGGCGCTAGGCTAGTGCAAGGCTAGCGCATTCCTACGATATCAGCTCATTTTAACCATTTTGCATTTAAAAGAATTTATATTTGAGCAGCATCAGCTTCGTGGTTGTATAAGCTACGCAGCGGCGGAGTGATCTGCCAGAAAATAGTCCCTCAAAATGCGATCATTTGTGTGATGCAAGGTCAGTTATATTCCAAAAATGATTCTATCGACACAGACATTTATATGGTTAGTCTGGCGTTATAAGTGATTTGCCTCAGGTGCACTGTGGAGCGGGTCACACTGTTTTTAATGCAGGCTAGCTGATACCATAGAAATGCGCTAGCCTTGCACAAGCCTAGCCCCATGTAACTCTTCAAATATAAGAACTGCATGAATTAAAAAAAAAATATCTCCAGAAATCAGCAACACTCTGGATAACTAGGAAATGAGGCCCTATGTCAAAAATCCTGAAGTATCCCTTTAATCGTGAACTTAAATTGCACAGCTAATCTCAATCCTCACACTTCAGTATTGTTTCCCAAAACTGTGCCGCCCTGCACATAAACACAACCTGTTTATGCTTTTGCTGCGACGTCCAACATAAACCTTCCTTGAGACTTCAGCTGTATCGATTGTCTGCTTTCTCACAATTACAATGATTGGGTGGAGGACCTCGTTCAGTGCTTATATAGTAGCTCAAAGTGTAATACTAGACACTTTTCTGTGTCTTTGCAAACAGAAGTGTACAGAAGCAAGCATTTGAACACTGCAAGGAGACTGGGCGCTGGAAGACTAGGTTACACGTTGTAAACTTCCAATTGTGGCTTTTACGCTCAGCAGTATGCTTTTTTGCTGAGGCATCTAAACACAAGTGGGAGTAAGAAAGTGAACTGTAATAAAGAACGAACAGGGTGGAGTGGGCTGTGGGTCTTGGGTTAGAGCTCAGTTCTGGATGTAAGTGAGAGGTCGTTGAGCACACCATTATTTTGTTGGTACATTACCAGCTGTTTTCTTGCAGCAACAGTTTGAGTCGAATCTGAAACCTAGCGTGCCTTGGCCTCGCCGTACATGTATTGGCTAGAGCAACGTATAGGCTGTTTCTCACTCTCCTGAATCTGTCACAACTAATCCCAGATGATGGACGTCGCTATGCAGAAGTGAAGTAGATCTGAATCAGCTGAGAGCAAATGTGTAAATATGAAAAATTGTTCAATCTCAGCAAATAAATATGACAGTGATCTACATATTAAAACTAATAGGCCACTGAGACATGGGCATTATGTACTAAGAACTGCTCGATAGAAAACAAGCCTATAACATGTAAAGGGGAATGTACAAAGTCAGATATATACGGGCCACATAGAGTCCTGCCCAGCATTAGAATGATTCAAGAAATGACACATTCCTATTCTGGACACAAAGTGAGAGGCATGCAACAACTGAACGACAGGAAAACAAGAACTGGATGTGGACCACTGCTATTGTGGCTAGGGGTGCACCGATAACACTTCTTCAAACCGATACGAGTACGAGTACTTTGATGTAAGCACTTGCCGATACTGAATCCCGATACCAGTACAAGGCATTTTCAGCAGATTGGTTTGAAATGAGTTAATTTACTCATGTACATTTCCTTAAGTAAAGTAGGCTACACTTTTAAAAGAAGTTATATCAAAATTGTACAGTTGCCATTTTATTTTTTCTTTCATTCAATGTATTTTGTATTGTTTATTGCTCTGCCCATCATAGACAGAACAGCTCACGTCAAAAAACTCCTCAATGCCTGTGTTTTATTCATCTATATCTTTTTATTTAACAATAGTATTGAGATGGTTACTTTTGACTGCAGCTAAAGGGTCTCTTTTCGCCTTTACTTCAGCTCAGTGTGGATTTTCTCGTGTTTATAGCAACTTAGCCAGTAGCCTACAGCATTTGGATATATGGACATGCTGTATCTCTTTAATTTGCATTTTCTGAGTACTTTTTAGTCACTGGGTTAGTTTTTTTAAGATGAATAAGCCCCTGGGCATAAAACGGCGTAAGAATCGCCAAAACTGTTAGCCGCGAGTTAGAGGCTAGTTAGCGACATTGGCCTGTATCTTGCAGACTCCACACTGGAGCACTAACAACATTTAGCTCTGGTCAAATCCAGCACAGACTCTGATTTAAGGAGTGTAGTTTGTAATAAAGTCAGCTCTATGTGGAATATTGTATTTCCACTAAAGAATTCTCCAGTTTGTTGCTACTTTCTCTCCCCAGCTGAGAGGTGTGCCGGCCGCATGTCAAGTGGTATCGGTTTCTGGTATCGAGACCTCATTAATGAGTATAAGTATGAGTACAAGCGTGCTACAACACTGGTATCGGTATCGGTGCATCTCTAATTGTGGCGTAGACTTGATTAAAGGAATAGGCCACCGTTTTTACATACTGAGACATGTTCTTACCTTAGCTTTGACGAGTTCTTTAGGACCTGTCTGATCTTCCCCCGTGCCTTCAATCACGTAAACACAGCGCAGACGGCGTTAGCATTTAGCCTCTCCCTCTCTCCACTATAGCTCCAAAACAGGTCAAGATAGAAGCTACCAAGCTCTTCCACGTTTTCCCTATTTAAATATGGTTACGTGAAGTGTTACACTACAAAGTATAATTACACACAATTAAACAATGTGGATCTTCTAAGCGGATAAAAGGGGGAACTATATTGTAAGGCGTAATAATACCAGGAGTAGTTCAGAATATGCGCAGTAATCTTCACTTTACTGTGCGGATGCCAAGAGAGGGAGAGGCTAAATGCTAACGCCGTGTGCACTGTGTTTTCGTGATAGAAGGCACGGGGGAAGACCAGACAGGTCCTAAAGAACTCGTCAAAGCTAAGGTAAGAACATATCTCAGTATGTAAAAACGGTGGCCTAATCCTTTAAGATACTCAGAGTGACCAAATGAAGGATCTATGCCGTGCAACTGTCCCATATTTCCTTTTCTGTAACACCTTTTCTCATGTACCAGTTGTTGGTAACTTGCTTGTTTTCCCGCACTGCATTCACCATCCGCGCACCACACCAACACCAGCTTTCTTTTCAAGTCTCCTATCACAGCGCCTTGTTCTGAGATCTTGTTTTGCAGCCACTCCGATGGAGCTCCCCAGAGGCCCGACTTCCTTGTGTTTTCCCTCTCTTCTCCTCGGCGGGTGCTAGCAGCAGGTCAGTAACTCAGCGTCTTTATCGCTGTTTCTCCTCTCTCCTCCTTTCTTCTGCAAACATGTCGTCTCCCCAGGGCAGCTGCAGGAGGTACTGTCAGTGTTTGTCCTACTGTGGGAACAACGCTCTTTACATATGCCTAGTCTCTTCGGAGTCTCCTTTGGTGTCGTGATGTCTGTTTTTCGTCCCCGCCACATTTGCAGCACTGCCTTTCTTCTTCTGCTGCTGTCCATGTGACTGTGACTGCAGTAGGAGGTCTTGTAAATTACTTGCTGGAGTAAAAGTACTTACTCACTCCGGCTTTAAAGAAATCAATCATCCTTGCTTTTTATGTCTGTTACACATTTCAGGCAATTCAAACTCTGGGATTGTCCTTTGAAGTTGTCTTTTTGACACTTTGATCTTGTTTTAACGTGTCTGCACATAACATCTGAAGGTAGATCATTATCAATAGACGTTGAGAGTCAGTACTTTACCGCAAAGTAGAACTCGAGGTAAAACTGCTTGAAATCAAGAATTTATCATGCTGACTAAGTGTCTTGTAGAAATCTTGCAAAGTTGTCAAAACCAAGTAATGCATTAAGTTAATATTCTATGCACTACAAAAAGTAAATATCATTGACTTGAATTGAGGAAATGTATCTTGTTTTGAGCGGTTTTCACTCATTTAGACACTTTTCCTGATCGGACCAAGTTTGCTTTGCCTGTTTGAGGACATTTCAGACCAGTTCTAGGGTAAATCTCGCTTGAAATAAGAAAGTAATATTGCCAATGAGATAAGACCAATTTTCTTACCCCAGAAAATTACCTGAAATAAGGACGAAATGTATCGAAACGAGTCAGAAACATCTCAGAACAACTGAAATAATCTAGGACAAATGCCCAAGAACTTCTTAACTAGTCAAAACAACTAAAAATTGGATTAGTATGCTCAAATTGAGATGTTTTTACTGATCTAGTTAAATACTTTTTGCAGTGTGAAAACAGTCAGGACCCTTCAGTTCGCTTGGACAAGGTTGACAGGTGGGTGCGTTCATAGCAAAACAGACAGGGAATGGTCGAAGAAAGACAAATCACATGACGACCATGCCGCGAAACATCAATGAGACTTATAAGGTCACTGGTTTTAGAGTCTGCCAAAGTGGAAAAGCCGAGTTAGTCAGGACTTTGTCAGTTGTAGCACTTGGCGCTTGTAAAATGTTGTGTCCTCAAGTTAATGACCTGAGTTTGCCTTCAGATGACACAGTGATGACAGAGGAAGCAGTCTAAGTCCCGTGAAGCGTGTCTCTTCACAGCCTTATGCCCTAAATAGACTGTCTCTGAGTCCCCATACGGCTGTCAGCTTAGCCCTGACTAACTCGCACTATTATTTTATCTTCATTCACACCGCCTAGACTTGCCAGGGTCACGAAAAGTGGTGTCTGTGTTATAGGCTGCTCCCTTGAGGGAGGATAGGGATGGTGGCACTTAGCTGTTGGTTTGACATTAGCTTGACAGTTTCATTTTTATAATTTTCAGGCCGTGTTCGATTTGTCCTCTCTCTTGATAAGATATGTAATAATCCTCTAGTCCCACTATACTGTGAATTAGGGTATATATTTCTTTACCTTTACATGTTTTGCCTGCTAGCTTCCAGCTTTCAATGAATTATCACATATAGGAAGGCTGGCAGTCAGGTTATGGATGACCCCTGTGTCTATAAAGCTACATTAATAAGGTCACTATCTACAGTTTTTAGTTTCGTTTTTTAAAAGGTCAGGGGGAAGTTGGTCAATCCTGATAGATGCTTTTAAGTATAAGAATTCAAGACCAACTCAGACCAACTCAAGTTCATGTGCATCTGACATTCTCATATCGTCTGAATTAATTCCACTGTGCTCTTGATTATTCCGTTTATGCATTGCTGTCTGTGCTACCTCCAGACTGTCCATCTATCCATCATTTCGCAGTGTTTATGCTCGTATGCAGGCAGCCGCCTCGCCTCGCTCTCCACACTCCTAATGACATGCATAAGTAGCGCACAGTAAAAGTGGCCATGGTCCATCCATCACCGGCTCATATGGCATTCAAGGTTTTCACTTTGATCTGAAAAGGCTCGCCTATTTCAATACAGCGCTACAAGTAGCCCAAAAAAAAGAAGAAGCATTTATTAATTTATCTAATTATTATTTTTCAGATGGAAAGTAGCTCAAATCCGAGTAAACAGTAAAGTAAAACCTTAAAATATGACTTGGCTAATTATGCTAGCAGGCTGTAATATTCAGAACTCATAAAACAGTGGTTCACATCCTGGGGTTTGGGTCCCCTGTTGGCGGGATATCTTGTATTGCAGGAGGGGCCCAACACTTTATCTGGCCACTTCCGGCCTGTGAGACGATTCAATTTGGCCCACAACTTGTAGAGCACAAATACTTGAGTATGTAAAAAAAAAAGTATTTAGCCTGTGCGCATTCCTGTGCGGAGTTATGAAGTATTGAAGTAATAACCAGAATGCTCATGCCAGCCACCAGGAAGCAGCTTAAATAAAAAAGAGGAAAGAATTCCACATGTGTCCAGCAGAGGACACTGACATAAGAAGAGATCAGGATATAAACAACACATTATAGCCACGTAGTTAATGGTCAGTCTGCCCCAAGGCGGCTGTAGCTCATAATATTTAATTCCACCAAGTGTGGAGTGAATTAATAATGACTACAATGTAGAAGAAAATCATGACACACGCAATGCAAATGTAAGCCATTTTTCTTAGGGGACAGTCCTGTCAGGCTCCTCAATAGTATTTTCCTAATTAAAACATAGTTTACAGGAGCTTGTTTTATGGACCCCGGCAACACACGTCCAATATATTTTGGCCCCCCGCGAAATATACTTGGAGTTTATCTGGTCAGAGGGTCAGGTAATTTGAGCACATCATAATGGTTTAAAAAAAAAAAATATATCTCAAACATGATAACAAAAAGTTTTGCCATGATCAGCTGACTGTCTCTGTGAAAGTGTTAAATGTTTCTTGCTTTATTGGTGATTGTAAAATTGTACAACAAAATTGCGTTCAGGTGTTGGGTTAGTCCTCATCACTATGTTTTTGGAGGTTTTAGAAAACGCAGCACCCGGAGGAAACCTGGCTGGCCTCCAGTGCTCCTCTGAAACGGTGCACCGCCGCCTGGGTTTTCCCCTGTTTCAGAGCGTGGTGTCCTGCACTGGTCAGCTCCTCCACCTCATCCTTCTGTGCAGCTCCCTCCGCTCCACAACAGCCTTTCACCATCTTCATCTCTTGCTGCATTATAATATGGAATCTCAAGGCTCACAACTTCGGCCCATTTCTCTCCTTTACGTAAGTACACAGGTCACGTTCACAAACCAATTACGCATTAGATGAAAGAACCCAGTCTATATCTAAATACTATATTTAGCTATACGGCTTGCGGCAAAATGTTTTCATTAAGCCAAGAAAATCCTTCTGTTTTGATTGATTGGACCTAAATATAATTCATTTATCAAACCACGTCCATCATCTGAATTCTTGCCCTACTTGTGAGTTTACAAACAAAAAATAGAATTCATCTCATTTGTTTGAAGCTGCATTGCACCAAATTTTGTTGGAGGCCGCAGACTCAAAGCTCACTCCCATACATGTATAGTCAGATACACACAAACACCCACAGCTGTGCAGTAACAACGTTGGACTCATGATAAATAAATAAATGAATGAATAAATAAACACACATTCATTACATTTCTCCACAAAACAAAAAGCATCAGCAGTTATCACGAATACCATTGCCTGAATCCCTGCCTGTATTCACTTTTATTCTATTCCACACTTGGATTTCTCCACCAGACTCTTCCCTGTTCTCCCGTCACCTCTGAGTAGCTTCTGTGTGGTTGCTGTGTGCAGAGGATTGGAGCTGTCAGCCCTGTCCCCTTCATGCCCTCACAGCGCTGTCAGCCTCTCTGAAGGATCTCCAGCTAATGTGTGCCATCTGGAGTCTGCTCCTCTCATCCCTGTGCACCTGGGACACCTCATCCAGACCAGGGACACATGAGCCAGGGCACACACCTGGCACAGACCACCTATGGGCAGGCCTGGCTGGCTCAGTGTGAGGGAGAATTAGGATATCTAGTTGTAGCAATGAAAGAGGGGAGCGTTTGAACTCAACAGGGGCACTAGAACAATGGCACAAAATGAACAATGCTGTGGCTTTCAAAACGTCTCTGAACCAACCTGCAACTAATCATGAGTAAAGGTGACCCAAATGAACATATTACTTTGAACTTAATGGAAAACATTTTTCACTTAGCCTTCTTTTTTTTGTTGTTGTAAAGACTTTAAGCCTTTGTTTGGTAGGTAGTGCTTCAGGTATAGGTCTCTGGCTGCACTTCTTGGCTCACTTCTGCAGCCTTGATTTTAACCTCTAACCTCCTATTCATAGACTCTTTTGATTTATTTTATAATTGCCAAGCATCTTAAGAATCACAGCCGCTTAAGTGTATATATCAGCTTAGAGGTTTCAGTGATGGTTGATATACTGTAGGGAAACTCTCTCAATGCTCTATTCACATCTTCCATAGGAGACTGTCTGATGGTTTGTCACTTGGCTTCTGTATTGGCGTCATGGCTGCCTGGTGTTCATTTTGGCATTATCATGGTGGCTTAGAGCTTCTGCCCGGCCGCAAGACAGGGTTTGTTTCCCAAACCCTGTCTGTCTGGATGGGTTTCCTCCGGTTGCTCTTTAGCCTTAGCTGTTTACATTAATCACCAAAAAGCACATAGGTACAGTAACTCATATAGGACGCTGAGGCAGGTTCCATTCATATATCACAATTTATTTGTTTATTTTTCTCTCTCTTCTTTTCACTTTTTGCTGTTTTAGTTTAGCTTCTAATAAATGTCCTTCATTTGTTTACATTTTGTTAAAACAGCAGTCCATTTGTACATCTAACAATCCACAAAACATTGCTTCCATCTAAAAGAAACCCACGCAACCCAAAAAGTATATTTGGAGAACAATACATTAGCGGAGACAAGATTTCTTTGATTCTTTAATATCTCGATAACATGCAGGAAGGAGGACGATTACAGTTGGGTAATGCATTTCCGAACAAATAGTTAAGCGATTTAATTGTTGACTTTTGCCCTTAAAAGACCAAGTAAGGAAATTCTGGCTTTTCGCGTCCATGAAGTAAACATATTTTAGACATCACGACTTAACTGCTTCATTAGATAACCATTAGTGTGTCTGCAGTGAAGAACTATGACATTATAACCACAGAATGATCACACCATAATGATTTGTTTGCTCGTTCTGGAAGACAATTACAGTTTGCCCTTGCAGGGGAAAGGTGCGTTGCTCACTGGCTCACCTGGCACATCAGAGAATCCACTCGGAAATCAAGCAAAACAACATCTGGTGGAGTCGTTAAAACTCCATAACGCCAGGGGTTAGGGAGATGTACCCTGTCAATGGGCCATAGACAGCAGACCAAGTACATGCAGGATGTTCTGCACAGCTGTTTAGTCATTAAGTCTCTTAAGAGGTTGCTTGATATGAAATTTAAAGTGCAAAATAAGCTTGCATTATTATATATCTATATCATATATTATTCTATGTTTTTAAATACAAAAAAAAATCTTTTGGCCGTGTGTTTTTAATTCACTTTTTCTCAAGAGCTCAAAACTCTCAAGAGGTATTTTCTCTTTTTCCATAAGGCCCACATTTAGTGCGACTCGAGCTGCCAAAAGTAAAATACAAACAAAACAAACAATAAAGTAAAAATCCAATTTTATTTATACATGTTTTTCAGTCTTGTGACTTTTGTTGTTATGGGGGCCATTTTGAATGCCGAAGTATAATTATGCAGAACATGTCAATCAATCAATCAATCAAAGTTTATTTATATAGCACCTTACAACAACACAAGGAAGACCAAAGTGCTTCACAGAAAGATAAAACAATATTACAATGTGACAATATCTCTACTCAGGATGAAAATGAAAGACAACTGATTGACAGTGACATTTGTATGTACTCGTAATCATTGCTCAAGAAGATAACAGTAAAAACACGGCACCAGACAGCGCACGTTTATGTGAAGAAACTTGTGAGTCAGTGTTTAAGATGTTTGCATGCTACCGGTTAGCATTTAGCTCCAAGAGAAAGCCCTGAACCAGACTCCAAACATCTAGCCTTGGCTACAACATGTGACAGAGGTCAGGGCTGAGCTTTTACTGTAGCATTTCCTCAGTGTTCATATGTGAGCCGCACGTGTGTTTATCCTGTTGAAGCCATTGACAGTTGATTGATGAGTTGCTAACCGCTAGCATGCTAACGTCTTGAGCCGCTTAAATACTGACTTAGACTCTGTTGACATGACAAACTGTAAAAATCACAGACAAAGGTTTTTTGTTTCCTCTTTGATGTGTTCATTTAGTCTGAGGAGTGAAGCAGATCTTGAGTAAATCCTGCTGTAGCTCAACAGACAGACAGAGCTGCTACGTCTGTGCCACATTTGCTGCTTATATCACATGAACGTGCGTCTCTGGGGCCGTGTTTTAATTGTTCTTCATGAGCAATTATTTAAAAACTAGCTGAGACCCGGCCTTCAGTCTCCACATTTGCTATTCTGAGATTATGAGTTATTACAAAGAAATGTCCACCCTAGTCCCTATAACCCGTCACTCAGTACAGCTGTAGACCCGCACTAAGTCGACCAGTGGTTCCCAACCGTTTAGCTGGAAGCCCCTCCTGCAAATTCCATTCCAAAAACAAACTGCAATTGGAGTGTTTTATGCACCCGTACTCCTTTCTTATATTTGATGATTTTTACTCATGACCTGACCCTTTGACCAGACAAAGCTCTGAGCCGCTGCAATCCCAGAACCGCTGTAATGACTGTGTAGTGTAGTGCAAAGTTACTTACTCGCGGCAGTGTGCAGAAAGGAGTGAGGCTGTTGTCCAGAGCACCAGCAGAATGAGCGACTACATCTACAATATGTTCGCTAAACTCAGGATATAGAAATCAAGAGACAGTGGAATATGTATGGATAAATAATAGGGGTTCAGCTGTCACGGTTTGGTGCATCACGGTGCAAGTGCAATCTAAAAAATAATGAGTTGGTTTTGAAATGAAGTAGCCTAATGAGCATTATTAGCAGTGTTTATCATCTTAGAATAAATTTGGCAATGCTTTCAAAGCTGCTTTATAATACAATGTTCCTCTGGGTTCACAATATGTGAAAGCAAAATAGAAAACAAATGGTACCAAAAAAGTGCAGGCCATGCACTCGCTAGGTGGTAGTTTCATTTTCGCTTTCCTCACACGGAGGCTAAAGCACTCTAACCTGGCTAACGCCAGACTGCTGTGTGCGCTCGAATCATTTGGAACTGCACAGCAGCCTGGGGACCATGGCCGAAATTTTCGCATGGATTTGGGAACCAATCACAGAACGAGGAGGGACGGCAAGATGATGACGAGCTATTCGATATACGGAAGCTTGTAGTTTATTTACGGATTTAAAAAAAAAAATAATAATTTACGGATCAAACATGACAGTAGCAGACGCAACGCTATTTTTTGATCAAGCTTTAGGCCGTGTTCTAAATAGTTTAGCTCGAAAGTTTACAGCGGGTACGTCATACGTCATCGGATATGATGATACGAATGGCTGTGGCATGATAGACATTTGTAACGCTCAATAAACGCCTATGGACGATCATAAACCACACCTCTCCTACGAGAAAATGAATTGGTGGTCCCCAGACTAAATATCACTTGTGATTTTAGTCTGGCGTTAGCCAGGCTAAAAGCACTCGGAGCAGCGCGTTAGATTTGAAGCTTGTGTTTGGCCAGGTCTTGGACAACTTTCTGCTTGTATTTTTTTTGGAGACAAAGCTTTTGAGACGGAATATGGCCAGGATTGGATCTTACGCATTTGTCTGCGCCTCTGACATTATGCAGTGCACTGGATCTATAATGAACCACAGCCACAGTCACCTGCAGGAGATTGGAGGAGCCACCACCGAGGACGTCAACGAAGTGGCCAAACGGAGGACGGACTACTTACATAGCCTACACTACCGTTTGGGGTCACTTAAAATGTCCTTGTTTTTGAGAGAAAAGCCCTGCTTATTTCAATGAGGATAACATGAATCAGAAATACAGTCTAGACATTGTTAATGTTGTGAATACCTACTCTAGCAGGAAATGGGTGAGTTTTAATGGAATACCTACAAAGGTCTTTACAGAAAACAACAACATGTACCTGATCCTTTGAGTAAATCAAATCAGCTCTTAATTAAAAGATCTGCAATGAACATTCAAATGTGTTTACAAAGTGGCCCTAGAGAAAAGCACGCAGAGACCCATCAGGACTTATCTCTGGAGTTCTCTTCTAATGAGCTGCCCAGGGATCATTTGTACACTATTTCTGCAATCAAACAATAGGCATACGGTCTAATTCATATGTTTAATTGGGTGGTTCTTGGTGTGAAACTCTTGGGAACCACTGCCATTGGTGATGTACTGGTTTCTTTGCATTACTCCACCTCCGTTTTAGATGAGGAGTGTTGGCTGTGAAACAAAAACACTGACACATCTTTCTCTAATTTGGTCCGAAGAGAATGTCATATTAAAGAGACAACTGCAAAATGATTGGGGAAGGGTGAAGCAACCAGGCAATTGGAATACAGTGACTGTTGTCTGTGACGAGAAATTCTGTGGTGATGGAGGTGAAGGGAGAGAGGAGGCGTATACTTTGTTTATTGAATTACAAGGAAGAACAATGTGATGGGTGGACAAGGTAGGAAATAGGTCATAACAATACATAAATACATTAAAACACAGCCAATCTCCTTAAAGATAATTCATGTATTTTCTTTATACAGTAGAATGACACAACTCAGCTCTTCTGTAATATATACTGTCGGCTGCTCTGCGGGAGGCAGGCCTGGAGACACTAAGGCTGAGGACGGACAGCGTGATTTTTTTTTTTTATGAAACACGAATTATAGAACGGCTGGGTTCCCACATAACGAGTGAGAATCGTGAGAACAGGCCCACTACACAAGTCTGTCAAACAGCAGAGCAGCTCTTCGGAGGAAAAGAAACTGGCCTCATATCATCAAAGATAGACCACTGTTTGCGAGCCTGGGAAACACGTATGTGTCCGGATTGGTCAACAATGTCATGTGATCACCAGGGTTGAAAGTAGCTTTTTTATTATTATTTTTTATATATATAAACTAGCAGTGTTTTAATAACCAGATATGTGGGTTCAGTGACTGAAAAATATAAAGTCACTTGTTCTTAATTAAATCCCTACAACTTTACTTTCACAAGTGTCATCTGTAAACTGAAAACAAATATCCAAAACGATTCTGTAAAAACATTCAAAACAGAGATAGGGGAGCATTTGCATCTGTTGTAGAAAAGGTTAAATCAACAACTGGGTTTAGTCCAATTGATGATATAAACCTTTTCTACGATGCATACTCTCTGGATGAATGAGAGCCTTCACAAACATTTGCATCTGTGTTTTTAGATGCCTTGTTAATGTCTCATGCCTTTCACAACAAGGGCTCTTGCTTTTGCTGTGTAAGGCCAACAGGAAGAACTCAGTTCTCATTATGCTACTTGCCAAACAGGGAAACTTCAGAAAGATTTACCGTTGTTTTGATCGAGGCTTTAACATTTCCAAACCACGGATTAACAGGATGTTTGTGACACGTTCCACAACTGCAGAGAGAGATTCAAGAGGAAGAGGCCACGGATACGGCGCAGATTTGTTTGCTCCTCCTTCTGTGCAGGTAAACAGAATCTACACGCCATGACACTGTCCCACAGAGGAAAACCAGGAAAGTCAATAGAGCCTGGTCTAGCGGAGCCTCATTCAAATGTGACAGCTTTAGATTGAGGAGCGTGTGTGCCATGGTGTTGACGGCTCTCTATGATGCATAAAGATGCACAGGGGAGACTAGCGGCCCACAGCCAAACCGGCACAACCGTGAGCCATTATCGTGTAGGAAGAAAGTTCAGAGACCGAGGGCAGATCAGACCCAGTCTGCCGAGTCTCCACATTGCATTTGGGTATTATGTTATTATATTTATATATTATATTATATTACAAGCAGACTTCTGTGTTGTGCATAAGGTGAGAGAGTACACCTCTTCTCCCTCCTGGTACGGCAAACCACCAGCAAATGTTTAACTGAACGCAATAGCGGACAGTACCAGCTCTCTCCCCTGGTGATCGCTGTCGACCCAACGCAGTTCAATGGAGCAGGTATGGGACTTAATGAACTTGTTTATAGTTCTCTTAAATGGAAATTAAGAGTAGACGATATGAAGAAGCGGAACTTATTTATTTCTTATTTAAGTCTGTTTGCAGTTGAAATGTGGCTGGAAAAAAAATGTCTGATGTGAACTTTTGTTCTGATGTTGTGCTGTTTGGCGTGGTCTGCGTGAGGCTCGCTCTGGCCATTAATTACTTGTTTGTGGGGTGCAATGTAAGGCGGGAGGGGGCGTAGGTTTGTGTCTTCCACTGTCCGGGAGATCAAGTACGAGACAAATGGGCAGGAAGCTAACGTAATGATCCTGCCCACGCTGTGATTACTGTTTATATACACAAGTATATTCGTATCAGAGAACGGCTCTGAAACGCGCCATGGTGACGATCCTGTTCCTACACGACCCCAAGATATAGGACCATAAACTAAGTCTTATCTTTGTTACAAAATTGCCACAATGGTTGTCGTGCATTGTGTTGTGCAGAGAAGTTATGATAAGATAAGCCTTTATTGATCTCACAATGGGAAAATTCATGTGTTTACATTCAGCTCTCAAGAATGTAATTTCTTGTAATTTGAACGGGGCACCATTTCGAAAAAGCGAACACAATAAAAGTAAGAATAGGAGGCTAAACTACAGATTTATCTGAAGGAAGTAAGTTCTTGGACCGATACACATGGACCCTTAGTCTGAAATAATAAACGCAGACATTACCAAAGCAAACTGTGGTTTATGGAGGTTTAAAGATCAAAATCAATTAACAGACGGCAATAAATATTAAAATGCAAAACAGGATAACCTAGCAGGTTTACAGAATGAATAATCAGATTAAATGTTCTAGAATTGTATCTGAAAGTCAGTAGGTGAAGTTAAGGTGGTTTGCGTAGAAGTAATGTGAGTCTTATTGAGCCAGGTAGTAGATCCGGCGTCTCGAAGTTCTGGTATCCGACGGTCATTGGTTGTGGTCTCTCGGATGTTGGTCTCGAGTTGATGCAGAAACAAGCAGGGCCTCAGCAGCTGCACAGGAGACGTTACCGATGGTGGTTGTAGGCTCAGGGTCCACTCAAATGGTTTACACTGAAAGTTCAGTGATCAAAAAGGTTGTCGTCTTGTTGGAAAAATGCAAATGTTCTGAAAAGAAGTAACTGATTAGTTACAAATCGCATCAAATGACGGGCTCGGACTTATAGATTCTTGAGTTCATTCACAGGTGGTTGCACTCACACCAGTCCACAAAGTCTATGATAACCGACCGGTACTCCAGGTCATTCCCCTCACATGCAGATGACAGCTGTCCGTGTTGTATTTGAAGTCTGACGTGTAGAAACGGTGAGAGGACGGTGCCCTGAGGGGCCCCAGTGCTGCAGACGACCACCTCAGACTCACAGCTGCACAGCCACGCGCACTGTGGTCGGTCCGTGAGGTAGTCGATGGTCCATGCAGTGAGATGTCCATCCACTCCCGCGTCCTCCAGCTTCCCCCAATGCAGAGCCGGCCTGATGGTGTTAAAAGTGCTGGAGAAGTCAAAGAACATGACCCTCACTGCGTTCCCGCCGGGCTCCAGCTGCTGGTCCAGGAGGTGGGCGAGGTCAAGGCGACTGGTCTGTCGTGGGCTGGTGAACTTTATTTACTAGGTAGGACGATAACACACGGCTGTAACAATCAGGGAATCAACCAGACAGCTGAATAAAGGCACTTTTTAAATTTTAATTCCAGTATTTACTTGATTAATGAATTAGTTTGATTTAATTTGTTATAATATTAGTATTTTAAAGGTTGGCTGTGTGTTTTGTCCAATTTCAAAGCTTCGTGATGCAAAATCCAGAGTAGATGATGCTGTTCAGATGAACTTTCAATGTGACTGACTTACCACAAGGAGGAAGGTTTGTCCAGCCGTGTTGGAGAAATTGGGCGCAATAATGTTTTTCAAACTACAAACGATATATTTTGGTTGAATATCGATTATACGATATATATCAAAGTCAAAGCCAAATACAAGTAGTTTTATTGTAAACTCAATGAAATGTAAACATAAACACTATGACAAAGCTCTGTATGGTGCACATTTAAATAAAAAAAAATAAAAAAATCTTAAATAAAAGTAGCCAAGAAAATAATCTAGGGCAGCATTTATTAATTAAAAGATAACAAAATAAATAGTTCAGTTTAAGAATAAAATAGACTTGAAAAAAAAAATCAGCTTATCAGCTCATTCAAAAATATATCGATATATCTTTAATATATAAATATATCGCCCTGCCCTAGGAGGTATCTGTACTTACTTAAGTCATGAGTGTAAGTACTATTTTTATTTTCTACTGGTAATATCTCATTGAATAAAGCAGCCTCTTGACATTTTGTTGCTGTTGATTTCTTTACTAACTTTTGCACATAATTTAAAGTTGTATGTTTTGAAAAGAGACCTTTACAAAGTCTGAATGCCTCCCCTGATAACTTGAAGTTTCCCACTAATTTTGAAGAGAAGTTAAAAGTGCCATCTTTGAAAGGCTTTTTTTTTCCCAGTGAAGTGTCTCACTGGGCCTCCTTCAATAAACCCTCCTACAAACAGACTGCATCCTGCCAATTTACTGTCCTTGCCTCGGGTTATGGAGAGGAGAAGGAGTCAGCGGCGGAGTGAAAGCATGCAAACGCAGGAGAATTGGTCCGGTGGAATAAAAACAAAGTGAAAAATACACGTAAACAGACTGACAATGATTGCATAACGGAAACATGCATATCCCAACTGGTCACTTGCACTCCTTATTGATGAAACCTGATCTACAGTCATGTCGACAGCAAAACAGAGTTGTGCAGGCCCCCACTTGCTTTAGGTAACAAATACCATTAACTTAGTAATGTCAGTCTGGGATGGCTCGAGAAATCAATCAAGCACACCTTGTTTTAGCCAATCACAGCCTCAAATCATGGTCTTCCTAGAAAACACTAAATCATTAAATTCAGTGGGCGGCATGGTAGCAGTGGTTAGCGCTCGTGCTTCACAGCTAGAAGGTCCGGGTTCGATCCCCGGCCAGAGGGGCCTTTCTGTGCGGAGTTTGCATGTTCCTTCTACCACTAAAAACATGTGCAATATGCAGCATGTATGGGTAATTACTAGTGCAATTGAAATTGGGCTGGACCAGAAGATTTAGATACGCTCAGGGAGGTGTAGGTGCAGAAAACAATACACACAAGTCGTTATTGCATATACATGGCTTTGCCTTATTATTTAGTGGTATTAGTATTTACAAGATTATTTACAACATTTACAATCCTGCAGGTAGACATGGACAAGACTTGTATAGAAATGCACTTTGTTTTTTTTCCCTTGCTGAGTTAGCATTTGGTGTTCCAACAACAAACAACA
This sequence comes from Gobius niger, assembly GCF_951799975.1. Lineage (NCBI taxonomy): Eukaryota > Metazoa > Chordata > Actinopteri > Gobiiformes > Gobiidae > Gobius > Gobius niger. The sequence goes on along the minus strand of NC_136853.1, from coordinate 12,915,252 downwards.
ACAAAAATAGTTCAGTCTATAACCCAAAACAACAAAACCGCGTCGCTCCAACCTAACCAGCGTCCGCGGCGGCGGTTAGCAAACTCTACAAGCGTAGAATGTAGAACTGAGTTTTAGTTTAAATTGCCGGAAAACTACAGCGAAATAGAGTGAGTTTCCAACTAACCTGTTGCGGCCGTTCTGTTGCTTCTCTCCCACCTTCTGCCGGAGAGAAGGAACAGGAAGCTTGTATAGGAGCACGACTGTGACGTGATTGGCTATGGACATCTCGCGAGGGAAAAAGGTGCTCGCGGGTGTGGTCACGTGTTGCAGTCACGGCAGGCAACTAGAAATGTATTATTTAATCTATTCTGAAAAGGCACAATTTTATGTGGGTTACAAATAGGCCAGAATGAATGCAGTGTATGAGTAAGTGGTTGATGGGGGTCGGAGGGGCTGATGGCACAGACTGGTTGCCTTGCTTCCGTCAGTCTACCCCAGGGCAGCTGTGGCTATACATTAGTAGCTTACCACCACAGAGTATGGCATGAATGAATAATGACTACAGCGTAGCACTTTCTGAAACTTGGTAATACAGGCTTGCAAAGCGCAATTCAAGTGTAAGCCATTATGCAGTTGTTCTCCTGTTCTTTGCAAATAACTATGATCAATCAATCAAGTTTTTTGTATAGCCCAACATCACAACAGGAGTTGGGGACACAAACAAACTCTACAAATAAACTTGCCTTGCCTAATGCTTGATAATGAACATGACATCGGGCCTCATTCACAACATGTTCTTATAGGCACTAATTTGTTCATAACAGCATCTTGGGAAGTTTCCTGATGGAACCCAACATTCTGAGTCATATACAGTATATTTGCACATAAAGTCTTAATTAATTTCAGAAAACATGAAAATATAATTATGATAAATTACAGATACCAATTTATTTCAGACATATGCTGTAATAATCCTTGTAGTTTTATTAATGGCTAGTAAAGTACCAAACTTTTGAATGCCACTGCTTATAAATACCACCTCGTGTACAAATTAGGGCTGAACGATATGGACAAAATTTCTCAATATTCATGCCAGATATCTCGATATCGATGTGATATGATAACTACGGGTTTGGTGAAAACCAAACATTTTTCAGAAAAATAAAAACATAATACAAAAGAGTTCCATTTTATTGATGAGAGCTCACTGTCAGTCATCAGCATTACCATAAAGTCACCAATCAATCAATCAATCAACAAAAAATCTATCATTTTACTGCAGCTCTGCTTTAACAATAAATAACCAATATATGCAGCAGCTGGCGGTATACGTGAAACATTGAAAGTGCATTGAAGTATATTCTTCATGAGACAACATAACAATTTGCAGAAAATGCACAACAGAACAGAGAGAGTTACAGCACACTACAGATTCTTCACTTGTTGAGCATGACAGGACCTCAGACAGCACGAGATGGTGTCGTTTCAGGTTCGTGGTGCTAGTGGTGGTCAATCCTCTGTAATAGGCCTAAATCTGCTGCTCCTGTCGCAGTGATACCCTCACAATAAAGGACGCGCTTCACTACTATTACCAGAACACTGATGTCAGAGCAGACTGCTGTACTTGCGCTTTAACACACACTTGGATTACTTGTTATTATCTTGTGTAAAAAGCGAATTTCGACAGAGCTTTTGTGCTTGTGATCTGTCATTAAACAGATCATAAGTAAGTAAGTAAGTGGTTTATTGTCATTTTGCAAGCATACAACGAAATAGTGTTCAGGTGTCAGTCCTGAGTTGCTGTTCGTCAACCTGAACCACATTACCTCGGAGGACTTGGATTCTTGGTTATTTTGAGGCGTGGGATTTACCTGCACACGGAGAGTCACTGGATGTGCTTTAAGAAAACTTCCTGTTTCCAAAATAGTCACAGCTGGTTTGAAAAGTGGCTAAATCTGTGTAAAGTTGACGACGCTTGGACCAGCTCCGCTCAGCAGTGTTCCCTCTTGGCCTGCGCTCCAGTTTGTTTACATCTTCAGTAAGTTATCATTTACACTAGTGTGAGACAAATTCCCATCATGGAAAATATTTCTACCGGTACTTTCGCCCAAACCTAGTTAAAGTGCAACTAAACGGGCGTGGCAGAGCCTTTCCCCACCCACAAACTAAAGTCAAAAATTGCTGAGAAAGGGGTGGTCTCGGAGGCTTTGGGGGAGACGAGGGGGGTGAGTGTGTGGGCGAGGTCTGCTCTGTTGACAGTCTCAGACCAAGCCCCTAGATCTGACAGGACTGACAGATGGGTGTTACCGGTGTCACCAATGTGCGCAAGGTTGATTTTTTCGTAGGATAGTTGGTACACTCTCATTGCTTGATGTAGCAATCCTACCAAAAAATAGCTGCCGGTAGACTACTCGCTCGCTGTCAGTGACTGCGAACAGAGAGAGAGCATCGCACTGTAGCTTTTCTAAGGGATTTATTTCTCTACACCACCTCAGCCGAAGCGTGAGCATCGCAGGGGCGCCATCTACTGGTTTGACTGCGCGACGCGTGTCCTGGTTGCTACGTGACGGAGGCGGAGGCGTGTGTGGGCGGGGCCACAGAGGCACAGAGGCAGAACCACGGGCAGAACTGATGACGTTTTGTGGACGCCATGGACACACTCTCCTCCAACCGCAAAAAAATCAAATGTAGTTGATGCGTGAAACCAGTAGAGGCGCTAACCCTGCGGTTTTAGACACAAAAGTGAGATTTTGAACAAGTTTGCACCAAATGTCAAAATATTGACTGGGACATGTAGCTAACTCTATTCAACAACAATGTAGACCGTTTATCAGCAAAAAAAAGTGGATTTGGTGTTTAGTTACTCTTTAAAGAGCAATCGAAAAATGATGTGTGCCAGAGCTGTACATGCAGGACGAGCGCAGAGGAAATCTATGTTGTTTATGTCGTTGCTTTTTCGATATTAATATCTTGAATGTTATAGATATGATAACGATGTATCGTTCAGCCCTTGTACAAATCGTGCGCTCTCCTCATTGAGCTACGTGGGCGGATCGTCGTGCTGCTGCTGCCGCATCTAACCCGCGAAAAAGAAGGAAAACCCTCTTGTGATGTACAGGCTATATCTATTGAATCATTTTGTAATGAGAGCAGAGTCACGTGCCCACAGATTTAAGTGGGTTCTTGAGACACTGATCCTGATTTTTTCTTTTTGGATTTTCTTTGTGATTAGTTTTGGATTTGCGTTTTGCCCTTCGTACGCACCTCTGGCTGCCAGTTGTGCACAGCACTTTAACTCCTTATAGTGAAAGATAAGCAGCGACTTTTGCTAATTAGTCCTCACGCACTTCACAAATGGTAAATTCATGTTCTGGCTGTGGATTCAAATATTACTGATTGATGTTTTTTTTTAATCAAAAACAACATCAGTGGGAGAGTTAAGGCACATTTGCACTGACTGACCCTGGTGGTCCATGCTCGCACACAGAGCAGCATGTACAGTGCTATTACATTTGTGAGGAGAGTGCTCACTGACCTGTCTGGCCTCTCCGTCTGCTGCAGGCTTCTGTTGTCTTCTTTATTGACCCGGAACGTCGGCTGCACCTGCTCGCCTGTACCCCCCTGTCGAACTACAACTTCTCCAGCCTTTACCAGTTAATGCTTTTAGGATTATATACATATTTGGCGCATTGCTTGTATTTTTGTGTCAAAATGTAGTAAAATATACAACTCAAGTCAGACGCAGAATGCTTACTGCTGTTTGGTTATGTGGTTGTTCTATTGTGTGCTGCATCATATCTTACATTATTCAATGACAACATGGTCTTAAAACACTTAATTACAATTAATTGAGCTCAGTATTTCCATGGTGATCAGTGGAATTATTTACCTCCTTTTCTACATGGCGTTTTAAATGAAAAAATATAATCAAATTGTCTGTTCCTGTACAATCCCTGTCCCTCTCAAACCCATTAAAAGGTAGTTTTCAGAGATTTTAGAAATATTCTCTTGAAAAATAGCTTCTTGCATTGACAATTTTCCTCCTGGTTGTCTCCGTTTCAACCAGCAAACCCATTAGGTGTATACCAGAATAAAATTCCTGCTGCCTACAGGTAGCTCACGGAAATATCAGAATTACAATTTTAAATGAGGCATTTCACTTGAGCATGATTCAGTGAGCAACATTATGCGCTCAAGTCACACATTCACTTCACAAAATATCCCTGCGCGTCCTTTCGCTTTGTGCTGATGAGTTTTGTTTCTACACTAGAAGTGAAAAGATTTATATTTTTCATTCAACTGGAAGGTTGTGTACATGTTCGCACTTGAGTATTCTGAATTTTACATCTGTTCATTCCTTATTGTTTGCTTTGTTTGTGGAGTGGCCTCAGCGAATCTACTGCACAGATACTTCAAGGCCGTCTTCTTTATCTCCATGTGTGTAAAACAAAGCAACCAAACAAGACCACTAATGCTAAAATGAAGCATGAGTGAATGGGTATTATGAACACAGACAAACTTTTTGGATTACTGAGTGAGGGCCAAAGTGTTTTCAGCTCTAACAAGGATCTCGGACTAAATATGCAGAACACACGCCTCCGCCCCACCCTCTCAGCCTCTGCTGCAGAAACCCTTATCCATGCTTTTGTCACCTCCAGGCTCGACTACTGTAAAAAAAAAAAACAGACATCCAAAAAGTGCAATACACAAAACTCCGCTGCTCGAGAGACCGCATCACCCCCGTCCTTCAAAAGCACTCCTGGCTCACCCGTACAACAGCGTATTCACTTCAAGGTTCTACTCATCATCTATAAAGTCCTCCATAACCTGGCCCCGTCGTACCTCACTGACCTCCTATATGCATTAGCATATTATGAATAAATAAACAAGTTGATTATTTTAATATGTCAAAAGTCCATTGCAACATACTGATTGTTCAGAGTGTAAAAAGGAAGTAGCACCCCTTACCTATGACAACATTTGCACATTAAACTCTCCAGCTTCTTAGATTCAATAAGTTTTGCCTGTGTGTGGCTCTGCATGATTAAACGCCATCAATCACTTCCTTCAATTGGATTTGCCCCGAGCTCCTGTTTCACGACCAAGTGGCTCATAAATAATGTGGACAGAAATAGAGGCAGATCAGGTCCAGTCTATTCATCAGCGGTCCACATGCAGACAGCCAACTATCAATAGACAGCACCTGGGACTGAGGGCTGAGGAGAGTTTTAACTCTAACTTTCCAAATAAGGTCAATTTGTTCACAAATCTTGACACTTTTATTCAATTTCACCTTTTATTCCGACTCGTTGGAATTCAGTGATTGAGAAGAAACAAGCAACATAGTGCATTTGATTTGTGACAAAAAATTATATGTAGTATTTTCAAATGTATTTTCACTCTAATTTCCGCTTTGTATCCATTTGATTGGTGGGGGAACACACATTTGATTAAAGGAATAATTTTTTGTGGCAGCATAGAAACTCATTTTAACTACGATACATCATGACCAGCTGGTAAATGAAAAGGACAACCCCAACAGAAGTGGTCAAATATTTTAACAATATGAGAGTAACAAATACTAACAACTAAAAACAAAACAAAAATAATGCTACTAAATACTGTTTCAAGTCTACCACAAAATGGTCTCACAATGTTGCTGTGACTTGTTTTGCAGCTAAAAAGTTGTTTCTAATGTTAAAACTGGGAAAATGAACTGTCTGAGGCTTCAATGTTGCAACGATCTCCAATGCACATTATCAGACCACTGAGGGAAGGGATAATTAATTGGCATCCGAAAGAACTAACATGTACATTTTCTATTATTCTGGCTAATAGACGTTCACTGGAGAATAAAACAGATTAACTGCTAAGCTCTACCCAGAAGATGGTGAAAGGAGGAAGTGGAAGGAGAGGAGCTGACCTGGGTACTACGGTTTCCCCGACCTCCAAAAACATGCTGGTCAGGTTGGCCCACAGTGGTTGTACAATGAGAAATGAAGCACTTACTGATTGACTGACTGACTTACTTACTTCTTGCAATTCTTGTCTCAAAGATCATTTGGGCAAAGTCCAAGTTCTACAAACTTTGAAAAGGCTTGTTTTGTGTCATATCCTAAAGATAGGTGATAATAGAAAAGCTTATTTTACTGCACATAGTATAATATTTTATGAAAGCTTTTTTGAGGCACGCAGATTAAAAAAAATAAAAAATGTCTATTCATTTTATACTGCCATGTGAGGCGTTAGTGAATATGGCCTTCTGTGGGACTTTTATAATCAGCACAAATCAAAGCATGTAAAGAAATAATGTTAGCCAATGAACCTTGAAACTTAAACTCTAAATCACTACAAGAACACAAAGCATATTTAGTCAAAAATAATGATTGTTGATAAAGCCTGTCACATACACTTTTATTTGTGTTTGTTTGTAGACAGTGGTTCCTTTTCACCAGGAAAAGTCTTTGTGTTTGTATCTTTCATCTATTTGCTCCAAAAAACAAACGAAACAAAAAACAAAACATTCTCGGTTTTCCTACTTCCTTTGTGGCGACTCTCTGACGTACATGACACCACAGACGACAAGTGAAGCTGAATTTACTTGAGCGTAACTTCTCACCCCATTTGCCCAACCTGCTTAGTGAGCTCGTGCTCGGTTAGCCCCGTCTTCAGCGGTTACTCTGGCTCTCACTCGATGCACTAATCACGCAGCAACAAACACCCAGTGCCATCGCCTGTAGTTTGGAGATGAGATGGATGCCACGGCATTATGCTAATGACATGCACCTCTATCCAATCACACGCTTCAGTGGGTCAAAGGGTAGGAACAAAAGCCATTCTGAGACACGGGGAAGAGAAGACAGAGAATACACACAATCGTTGACAATATACTGATAAGTTTTTGTAATACTGTAGTCATTTGCTTTTTATTATTTGTTTTTTATTGGACTCATATTTATTTCTGGGAGATCCCGAGGGAGGATGGAGACATGGAGTCCGAGTGGACCACGTTCTCCTCCTCCATTGTCAGTGTGACCCCTCGTAGCTGTGGCCACAAGGTCCCTGTCCCCCGAACCCGGTGGCGCCCAGAAGAAAGGGAGCTGAAGAAGGAGGCCTATTTTGCCTTGTTGGCTTGTGGGACTCCGGAGGCAGCTGAGAGGTACCGGCAGGCCAGGCGATCCACAGCCTGTGCGGTTGCAAAGGCAAGAAAATCGCCATGGAGGCAAAGAAAGTCTAGTTATCTGTTACCTCGGGTGAAGGAACTTCGAGGATCTCCTCAATCCCACCGTCACGTCTTCCGATGAGGAAGCAGAGGCTGAGGAAGCCGAGGCTGAGGAAGCAGAGGCTGAGGAAGCAGAGGCTGAGGAAGCAGAGGCGGCCATCATCCAAGCTGAAGTCACCGAGGTGGTTAGAAAGCTCCTGCGGGCAGGGCTCCGGGGGTGGATGAGATTCATCCTGAGTATCTTAAGTTTCTGAAAGTTGTGGAACTGTCTCTGCAACACTGAGTGGCGGTCGGGGACAGTGCCTCTGGATTGGCAAACCAGGGTGGTGGGCGCTCTCTTTAAGCAGTGGAATCAGAGGGTGTTCTCCAACTACAGAGGGGTCGCTCTCTTCAGCCTTCCCGGTAACGTCTTCTCCAGGGAGCTGGAGTAATGAGGTGTTATATTTCTATTTATGCATGTTTGTGCTTATTATTGTCGTTTTTATATTCAAATGCAATGTCTGGAAAACAAAAAACACACAAAATGTTCATGTAGAGAAAAAAAGATTTGACGGAAAAAGTGGTACATTTCACCGAGTCATTCATTGCCAGGACAAGAGGGTGCCTCAAGCACTATTTGTCTTAACAGCAGTTCCACTCAGGGAGTTCAGGGTTCACGCTGGAAAGGCCAGATGTGTCAGCAGGTAGCACATGATACATTGCTTTAAAGTGGAGGAAAGACGAGTGAAGAAAAGAACTGAAGTCTGCTTTGTTTTCTTGTTGTCTGTTGGAGAATTGTGCCTTTTAACTTTCTCAACGTTATAGCTGACATTTTCTGACTCATTATAACACTGGAATGTGCATGCCTGCACAACTAGAAATACTTAGCTGTGCATATAGAGTTCGGGAATGTGATTTCATATCGCTAAGCATCATGGGATTAGCAGGGATATATAAACTAATGGAGATTTTTAAAGTTATTCACATTAAAACACTTGGACACCACAGTGAGTTAGATGTATTTACCAGCAGTAACTCAGCAGCTGACGGAGATGTTCCACAGCTTTTTTCTCCAGTTTTTATACTTTTTAGCAAATGTTAGTCTATGGAAAATGTATGCTAACAGCTGCAAATATGGCTGATCTCCATGGTAACGATGTTTTGTCTACTATTCATTCCACTTTGTTGTAATTTTATTTGATTAAATGAGTAATTCAATACATTTTGTCATGATTTGATGGTGGAGTGAGGACCCACATGCAAACCTGCCAAAAACTCTCAAATAAAATAGAATTTAATGACAAATGTCAAGGAACAAAAGGCAAAATCAAATACTCAACTGGCACGAGCAGAACCGACATGAACAAAGACAGAGGCAGAGACAATGATCCAACAAAGAAGGGAAAACACAGGGGTCTAAATACACAAGGAACAGGGAACAGGTGAACACTTCCGGGCGGGGCAGGTAATCAACACAAAACAAAACAAAGCAAAACCACAAGGACTGAGCAGACATGTCAAAATAAAACATCAAGGACAAGGACAAAGACTAGAACAAGAATACTAAACAAAACCAAGGGGGAACAGAACGTGAACAGACAGAACCGTGACAGATTTATACTACTGGCCTTTGTGAATACTCAATTCTGATTGGCTGGAGGGTGTAGGTTAAAATCTACACCTATATGATGCGTTCCATTTATGTCGGAAGTCAGAAAATCCGACCAGGATAAAACGTTATCTCCAACTTGTAGCGTTCCAGTTATCCAGGTTGGAAATATCGGAGGTACACGTGTCCGCAAAAGTTATAACGTTGTTGCTCATGTTCGAGCGTCGTAATCAGTTTACAGAGAAACTGCACTGTAACATTATACAATAATGTAATGTATTGTGGTAAATACAGTGATAATTCACCAATAACTTTTTTACTGTTAATAAGACGATAGCAACAGAGCAGTAAGGCTTATCTTATATGTTTCGTGTTGACATCTAAGAAGTTTATTTGGGAAACATGTGCCAAATAAGTAAGGATTAAACAACTCAGAGTCGTGCATTAGACGGTTATAATGCACGACGCGGAGTCAAGAACACCACGACGCGCAGCAGAGTGGTGTTACTCCTCGAAGTGCATTATAACCGTCTAATGCACGGCTCCTCGTTGTTTAATGCGCTTATACCATGGTCCCACAAACGTAACATTTATAATAAATATTTGTTTCATTTACTAAACTCACTAAATATGCCAGACCACCGGGACTATTTTCTGTGGGTTATTAGCCGGTCACTGAAGGCTCGTCTCAGAGCGAGTCATTCTCCGCAGCTATTACGAGGATCTCAGTCAGGCGCAACTAAACAACGTAAGCACAGAATCACAACACAACAGGACTAACCCGGCACTTTTCCGTGGAAGTAAACACCGATGTGCGGCACTCGTGGGCAGGAGTTATTTCACGTTTACGCTGTTTAAGCTGAAGCTAGCTAGCTAGCTCAACCAGCTACACTGTTTATGGAAACAGCTGCGGTGGAGTCGCTTACACCTGGGCCCCACCAACTGAAACTTTTATGTTTGACTTTACTAATCCAGCCAAATATGCTTAAATGCAGGATCATTTTATGTACGCCTGAAAATCAAATCATGAATAGTGCCTTAACCGTTTTCAATAGAAATGGAAAGCTCATATTTTATTAACAGTAGGCTAACCTAGCTGTTTAGTCTCCTCTACTTCCCATTTATCAAACGTTTTGTTTTGGCCAAAAACGTTGAAATTAACCACAAAATCCATCTCATACGTTCCTGTCAGTCACTAATTACGTGTTTATGTGATTCAGCTGTGTCATGCGTTGCTATGGCGATGCCCACAGCGGAGTGATATCCCAGTGATTTAACTACCGGACTACGTGTGCGGTTATACCAAAATAATGCACGCTTGTTAGCGCCCACCTTAGTCTGGCGTAGCCATCTTCAAGTGATCCTTCTCGGGTTCGTTTTTTCTGTCCTGAGTTTCCGAGTCGGGATTACGGAGTTGGTGCGTGTTCTAGTTGAACTTTCCAAGTCGAAGCTCAGAAATTCCAACTTCCGAGATCAAGTGGAACGCACCATTAGTCAACAGTCGCGTTCTATTCACCTTAATCCGGAGGCTCGCGTGGGCGCCGCCATGAATTGTGCCCGCCCCTTTTCTCCTATCTGTTAACATGGGACTGGAGAAGTCCACATAAAATCAGTTACTACACGAAAACAAAGCCGTTTTTCGGCCGCGCTGAGAAACGTTGCAGTGTCGACATGTTGGTGCAAATGAACATTGGCCATTTTACACAAATCAATCGACTAAACATCAGATTTGAGAGGAGAATATTTTCCCTCGTTCTCCGTTTAAATGAATGGGCTTCGCGCTCGACCGGAAGTGTCTGTACAACGGAAGTGCAGAGACAAAGCAAAAAGTGGCAAAAGTGGACGGAGCGGAATAAGGTGGATATGGCTCCAATACAGCTGTTTCCATAGTAACAATAAACAATTGAGCTGGAACTAGCTTTAGCTAAAACTCCTGCCCAAAACTTAAAATAAAGCAAACAGGCCCCAATAAACAGTGTCAGATGATATTTAGCAGAAATTAATGTTATCAGAACAAAGTCGGGCATTATCCTCACTCCAATATTCAAATATTCAAAATTCTAATTTCATTTCTTACACACTTAAAAAAAAAAAAGCATAATAAATCAAAGTGCTGTACTTGATCAAAATGGGTTGTGCTGCACATAAAGAGGGTAAAGCATATTATATTAATATTAGTTAAGATAAAGTTAATTTGACCCATCCTAAAATGTTGCTGAAACAACTTGTCAGGAGGAGCAGTGAGTCTGGAACCTCGAGACCTTGATCTTGTTCTGATTCAACAATGTTTAAGACTAATGTTTGTAGTCTGAACACATTCACAGACGACTTGACAGAATATACAGCTGCTGGCACTAACGAAAATGAAGGTCTTGTAGTTTACATTCTAGTGCAGTCCTTGCACACTTTAATTCAACTCAGCACAAAAGGCTCCGCTCAGATGCTTTGTCCTCAGTGCAGATAAAAACATTTGGCAAAAGCAAAGTCTGGAACAACAAGCAGAGGAAGCAAATATGTGCATCTCAGAGCCACATCTGCACATGTAAATGAAGTTCAAACACAGGCCTCCGTGATGCCCTTGTCTGTGAAGTATGGCTTATTACAGAAAGTTTAACTGGGGAAGCACTGAACAGATGGGAACAGTGTTTGAATTCAACACAGAATACTGTTTAGTCAAATGTAAAAAGTTATATCAACTTCACGGAGGGAAGTTTGGAGGTTTGAGTCCTGGTTCATACTGGGCCGTTGTGTTTTTGGGCAAGACACGTCACACACCTTGTTTGTGTGAATGTATGTGGTAGTGTGGTCGTGTGGTCTTGAGGTAGTGGCAGCCTCGCTTCTATCAGTCTACCTCAGGGCAGCTGTGTTACAATGGTAGCTTACTGCCACTGAGTTTTGAGTGAATAAATAACTACAAATTTACCACTTTGAATATTGTTCCATTATGACAGCTGTTAGTGCTGCAATTTGCTTCACTAAAGCATGTTGGCATAAAGCTTGCTGCAATTGGTTTTAGCTTCTCTCCTGGCCATGTGCCGTGGAAACAATAATCTTGCATGCTAACACACAGAACAGAAACACACAGAAACGTTATTTTAAATCAGATTAAACCAGAGAGGCTCAAGCAGTTAATCCACAGGTAATACCCAGTCTTTTCTCGCTGTGCTACCTGCATTACAAAGAATTATGTTTATGGCATACAGGTTTAACTGAGCCAAATGTTCTTCTTCCCGTCTACTGGAGTGTTCACTACAGCTGATAATGTAAATGGGCCGAGGGGCCGTTAAGTGAATTCACTGCACTAAATACTGCACCATGATATGGACCGGTTAAACACAGTTCAGCAATGCGGTGAGCAGATAATGTCTAAGTGCTTGGAGACTAGGGCCTATATCATGCAAAATCGACTTCTTTGACATTTTAACCATGTTGTTATGCTATTTCCATATCAAAAATACCCCCAGAGTGGTTGCTGGCTTCATTCACACAGTTCTGAGCATTTCTCCTGAATCCTGCTCTCTGAGCAGCTGCTCCGCCCTCTGCTGGTAAACGACTGACTTGTGACACTCTGATGTTTTTTACATCATAGTGTCAAACAGGAAGAGGAAGAGAGTCTGTATTTTGGGATTTTAATTTGTAAAACAGCTTTTTCATTATTTCTGTCGTAGGAACGAAAGAGAGCTTAAACAGATGTCATGTTTGCACCAAAAGCTGTGAAGAAGGAGCTCTTTCTAACCTACTCTGGACACGCCTGTTTTTTTTCCCTTACCTAACGCAAAGGAAAAGCGCGTTTACGAGGACAGGACTTTATTCAACCTTCCAATTGCCAGAAGTCGGAATTTTATTCCGGGATTCAGCGACCATCAGCCAAAATAGTGTTTTTCTGTGACTGTCTCTTGATGGATGTTTGGTGAATCTTCTCAAAGTGGATAAACATTTATAAACAACGTGAGTCCCCAATGTGATGGAGAGGCCAGGACAGAGCGGTGGTGAGTCAAAACGCGTGTTAGTTTGTGTGTTAGCTTGTGTGTTAGCTTGTGCGTTAGCTTGTGTGTTAGCATGTGTGTTAGCATGTGTGTTTGCGTGTGTGTTAGCTTGTGTGTTAGCTTGTGTGTTGGCCATTTATGAAGCTGTGTTGCAGATGTCAACTCCTTATAACTGTATTGTGAAGTAACTTCACTTATTGCTGTGATATTTATATTTATTTTACTGCTAATAATGCATGGGCAGATCCGCTCGGAGAGAGGGGGCGGAGTCAACTGAATCGGAGCGTCTTGTCTTCCGGGTTTGCAAAATACCCCCAGAAAATACTTATATTTCTCGCAAAAAATAGTTATCCATAGTGGTAGAGGTACAATATATCATATAAATGCCTATACTTTACTTTGGGATGGCTAAAATAGCATGATACAGATCCTGTAAGACTCTGTAGGAACTTCAGTCTAAAAAATAAGAAGCCTATTAGCGCCCCAAAAATGTTATTATGGTTTAATCCAAATGAAACCATATACATGATGTAACCAAAATATGGCAAAGAAATACCAAAATCTGGCTAGAAAATAGAGTTCTGGTTGCAACTTTAAATTATGCCTTACATCACAAATCTTTAACCAGTAGCTGCGTATGTTTTAAAATCTAAATATGCACGCATCAATTGTCTGCGGCACTGAAGCTTTCAGCTGGCATCTCCAAACAGAAGGTCAAATCCATCTATCACCGAGCCTTTATCTTAGCCTGACCACTTGGTGCCGCCCTGGTTGCAACACCTGTCAACACAAGCTCTCCTCCCTCGCTCCCAGAGAGCTCTCACGCTGCTATTTCTCAAGTTAATTCCCTTCATTCCGCAGCAATTCTCATTTGTACTTAGAGACTCTTCCAAACAGTTATTTGTATTGATGAAGACGACCTGGCATGCACTTTAATCAGGCCTACATCATTCGGCTATGTAAGTGTGTGTGTGTGGACTAGGCTCTAGGCTTCAGTGCAGTTATTTCCCTGCCTCCCCTGTTCTCCCCTCATTATTATTGATGCAGCAGCCCTCCACCTCAGCCCGAGTTGTTCTCTGGTCACGGCGGCTCATGAACTAGGCAGAACAAAGGAAAACACAGGGAAGTTTGAAACCAGAAAGAAACATGTTGATAGTGGGCAGCATGACAATGTTGTGTTCCAACTTTGAAGCGCACTGGAAGCTGCTGTGCAAGTAATTGTGTTGGTGTCAGTAGAAAAGTAACCAAGGGAGCCAAATGAATAAGGCGCATATTTCATTTCATAAGATTTGCAAGCATTCCATCATAGGGACTGAGCAGAGATGTTGATGTTCAAAAGCAAAATGGATACACAAGGGACACATTTTGAGCAAAGCATTTACTACAAGTTCAGCCAAAACTGCAGTTGAAATGATTTATTTTAGCTTTTTGCAACTTATGCAATAATATGCTTGATCACGTCAGATTTTTTCAAGAATTTTAGATTTGATGCCAGTTGGAGTCAAACATAATGCATTTTAATGACATTTAAAGAGGGGGTATTATGCTTTTTTCAGCCACATAGCACCAGTCTATAGCACACTACAATGATGACCAAACCTTCTGTTGGTCTGTAAATGCAGTAAATTAGAATAACTGCCTTGTATAAAATTGCTTTTTCAAAATGGCGGTAGCAAATGACTTGAAATAGGCCCCTGTCTCTTTAAGAACCTCTGACCCTTTCCGACACGCCCCCTCCACACGCTGTCTGTGGCATCACAAGAACACTCCGCTTGTCTCAACAGTATTGAAACTACGATCGGTGCATTTTAATTTTTATTGTTGGAAAGGAGCTACTGTTTATCACTTTGTGAACAATGGCCACACAGGATATTATTTGGAGACGAACCTTCCACACCGGACGCTTGGAAGGGGCTTTTGCCTGAAAAATAACTGCTGTTTGGAGGCTCTCTCTTTGCATCTGCCATGCCCTATGGATCTCTAACTATACCCCCATGGACGACACCAGGATCTGCAGGAGCCCATACGATTCAAAAGACAGACATTATCTGTGCAGGTGGACAATGGTTTTTCGAGGTTACCCCGTTAGCTTGTTATAATCGACTACAGCTCATTGTTGATGAAAAGTCTGCAATAAACCACAAATGTGTAAAGCCAGGCTCATTGTGTGATCATCGTAAAGGCTGCTTCGAGTAGTTGCTGCTTTATTGATGTTATTTGTGCATAATATGCTGCCTGTTTTCAATGAATGTTGTGAAGGTGAAGGTTGTTAGCTTGTCGCGGCTAATAGTGCCTTAGCTCCGGGAGAAACCACTCGGCTACGACTCACTGTAGATGAAATGTGAGCAATAAACTACGAAATCAACAAGCCAGGCTCCGTGTGTGATCGTCATAAAGGCTGCTTCAAGCAGTTGCCTGTTTAGTGACGTTTTCAATGCATAATATGCTGCTTGTATTCAGTGAATTTTCCCGTTAGCTTATCGCGGCTAGCTTGTTAGCTCCGGGAGAAAACCACTCGGCTACGACTCACTGTAGATGAAATGTGAGCAATAAACTACACAATCAACAAGCCAGGCTCCGTGTGTGATCATCATAAAGGCTGCTTCAAGCAGTTGCCGATTTTAGTGACGTTTTCAATGCATAATATGCTGCTTGTATTCAGTGAATTTTCCCGTTAGCTTGTCGCGGCTAGCTTGTTAGCTCCGGGAGAAAACCACTCGGCTATGACCCATTGTAGATGAAATGTGAGCAATAAACTTCCAAATCAACAAGCCAGGCTCCGTGTGTGATCATTGTTAAACGGTTCTTTATGTGTGTGATGGTTTTATTGACTTCATTTGTGCATATTTCTCGTTTTCACGTGATGACTCGAGGTTTAGCTTAGCATTAGCTTTCTCCGGAGGCTCTGTGCATCATCAAGGCCCAGCGCAGAACCAGACACTGAAATAAGTGTTCTTGTCACCGGTTTTAATCCTGGGTGTTTCGGTAACAGAAACACTGATGTGTGTCTTTGTAAAAGTTTCAGAACTGCTGTAACTCCGGTTCACAACACATGAAGCAAATCCTCCATGATGACTCTGTTTACATCTTAGGGCTAGACACTGCGGGGAGGGGGTTCTGCTGAGGAGCAGTGGTTGGTTACTCGACTGGTGACTAAAGGTCGGAGGCGTATCCTGGAGGTCGAGGGCGTTTCCTGAAGGAATCAGGCGTTTTATCACTAAAATGGCCGCCATCAGAGTTTCTACAGATTACTCGAAAATACGTGAATGTGCTAAGGCAACACTTCAGGCATGTTTTTAATGAGGGAATGACTTAATAACATGATGTAAAGCTTGAAAAAGTCCATTTTGCATAATACCCCCCCTTTAAAGGGATGTTTCAGGATTTTTGACATAGGGCCTCATTTCCTAGTTATCCAGAGTGTTGCTGGTACCTGGAGATATTTTTTTGGTAATTCATGCAGTTCTTATGTTTGAAGAGTTTCGTGGCGCTAGGCTAGTGCATTTTTATGGTATCAGCTAGCCTGCATTAAAAACAGTCTTACCCGCTCCACAGAGCACCTCACTTATAACGCCAGACTAACCATATAAATGTCTGTGTCGATAGAATAATTTGAACCATTTTGCATTTAAAAGACCTTATATTTGAGCAGCATCAGCTTCGTGGTTGTATAAGCTACGCAGCGGCGGAGTGATCTGCTAGAAAATAGTCCCTCACAATGCGATCATTCATGTGATGCAAGGTCAGTTATATTCCAAAAATGATTCTATCGACACAGACATTTATATGGTTAGTCTGGCGTTATAAGTGATTTGCCTCAGGTGCTCTGTGGAGCGGGTCAGACTGTTTTTTATGCAGGCTAGCTGACATCGTAGAAATGTGTTAGCCTTGCATTAGCCTAGTGCCACAAAACTCTTCAAACAAAACAACTGCATGATTTACAAAAAAAATATCTCCAGGTACCAGCAACACTGGATAACTAGGAATTTAGGCCCTATGTCAAAAATCCTGAAATATCCCTTTAATATTGTCATTTTGGTACAATCAATTGAATGACTTAATGTCTGTCACTAGATTAGTCACTAGATTAGTTTTAGTCCAATGTGCTCCTCCCCGAGCTCAGGGAGGTGCGGCCAGATGTCTTTTTTGGTATCGCTTTATATCGTGCTCATTGAATACTAATAAGGTGTTAATAAGCATTAGTAATTAATAGACCAAGAGCAAGTCTTGCAAAGATATCACTAAGCTGCTTATTATACTGTAATCTATTATCCTAAAAGGCCATATATGCTAATAACAATATGAATAAGCTACCCATTATTCTATTATCATGCTAATAGGTAATGCATAATGTGCTTATTCATGGACTACCCTAATCCTACGCCAGTTTGTCTTGTTGCAGTACACTTCTGCATCATATTCTAAAATCCCAGAGTCTAAAATCCACTTGTGCTTTACACATCAACAAGCAGTGAGCTCAGCAACATCCCATGTTCCAGCTCTCTGAATTTGAATTTGAGGTGGGGGACTTTATAGATCTGTAATGATCATATTGGAAGACCTTTGATTGTCCCACAATGGTGATGCTTGTAGCAGCATCAGGAAAAATCCATGGTAATAAGCACCACAAATACAGTATCAATCTCTCTAATTATGGATATCAAGCATTTAAAATAAATCCCCGACTAAATGTCCTTATCTAAAAAAATAAAAATAAAAACACTAAAATAACAGTGAGAAAAAGCAAAAAATAAAACATCTATACACAGCAAATGATTATGGATGAGTGGAAGTATCTTGCCTTGAGACGAGATGTCAGATGTATTTCCTTTTGCCAATAATCAAATGGAAAATATATTCTAAATTGGATTGTGAGTTTCATTTTCCTTTATACATAAGATAATGTCCACCCAGACACAGGGAGAACACACAAAGCCCATAGAACAAAAACTCTTCTCAATCCAAGACTCAGTTAGGCCTGAAATCATCCCTACTCATATTTCCTGCTATCCAGGCTACTTTTGACAAACTGTAAAAGCCAAAAAAAACCATCTTGCTTTGCTCAGAGCGTTAGTCTTCAAGTGTTCCCACTCACTTAACCTGCTGAACCGTGGATAATAGCTGCACAACACCAACTCAAATTGCCCAAGTGGCTTTTCTCTGCAGGTTCGCCTGGTTCACCATTGGAGATGAGCTCAGAGAACGCAGGTGGTGTTTGGTGCCGCTTCAAGACATTAGGTTGAAGTGGTGCAGGTGCACAAGTAGAGGTCTCAGCTGGGCAGGCCAACCCACTGCACCCTGGAGTGAGACTTAGTATCTTGTTCATGCAGTCTTTTGGGAGAGATCTTATAGTTATTCTTGTCCAACCAGAACAAGAAAAAATAGTGTGTTGAGTGTCAAGTAGGTAGTGAGGGAGATAAAAAATTAACCTTCAACACCACTGGGTCTACTAAGGAATTGAACATACAGCAAAATGAATAAAACCTCCATTAAAGGTCACGTGTTTGTATATCGATAACACTGGACTCACTTATGGTTAGGACATTTATCCTTTCTTTTGGACTTTGCATTTTCCTTTGCTATTTTCCTTTACTGCAACAGGCACAATGCTACATTATGTTGACTTGTGTCTAAAGCTCCACAAACCACCATTAAACATCAACACTCACACATCCAAAAACTTGGTTAGTTTCCCCAAACTTTTTCGGCTAGTTCTCCAGAAATGAATTCAGGACTTAGCACCGTTCCAAGTATCATCAAGGGAAACCTCCACCAGGTTCCCACAACTTCATTTTAACATGCCACTAAAACTGCCCCAATGCTTTTTATTCACCAAACATTAAACTGCAAAAAGAGTTGTTTTTTTTTTTAATCCAATGAACCCAAGCTCTGCAGTATTGAACATAAATCACAATTATGACTTCATAGAGGGCCATTTTACCACTGACCCAACATAATCCAATGCATCAACTCTTTGCCCTGGTGTGAGTGCACCGTCACAGAATAGAGCGGTATGCACTCATAATTCAACTTCCACTGTTGTCACCGGAGCTTGCAGCAATGTTTATATATTGATTAATGTGGCAGCAAGCATAATATATTGCAGGCCACACACAGCGAGCCTCTCTTTGGTCAAATCCTTTTTTTTGTTCTTATATTCTCACTGATTAATAGAACTACTGCTGTGGTGTGTAAAAAGCTTTCAGGCGTCTATTTCAGAGTATTTATGTCTAACACACTGGGGTCAAACGGGCCATGTAGTAATTAACCAAACAATGCAGGGTTTAGTGGAGTGGCCAGGCTATCACAGCGGGTTCAGAGGGTCTTTTAAGTCTGTTATAAAGTGGAGCCCAGGCACTTGGTTGGTGTGAGTCAAAAAGGCTATGTAATACAATGATCACAGCATGTACTATTATACAGTATTACCTAAATGATTCAGACTAGCTAATCGTGACCATTCCGAAGTGCCGTTTTAAAACACAATTATTAAACATTCATTCCCACAGCGTAAACTGGGTATAATGTTCAGACCATCATTTGCATGACACAACACTGCTGCTGATCCACTCATTTGTCACTGTCAACCAATCACATCATGCTACCATAGTTATATCCACCAGCAGCCAGTATAATAACCGGCTTTATCTTCAGCAACAGCAGCACAGGTCCCAGAGTAATATTTTCTTTTCCCAACAAATACTTCTTTCTCTACTTCGTATTGCAATGTGTGCTACTATTTGTTGTTCATAAGTCTGTCTAAACTAACCGATATCCCGGCTGTCACCTTCACTAGAGACAGTTGGAGTTGAGATGTTTCCTCACTCTATACTTGGTTTGACCAGCACACTGGGTGAACTCGGAGATGCAGTCATCTAAATGCTGTTTTGCAAGACAGTTTCCGCCGGTGATGCTCTACAAGTGGAGAATACAAAAGCCCAATGCCCACATTATTCTACGTGAGAATGGTTATGCATAAAGAGGGTCATGCAGATGTGTGGGGTGCCAATTAGGAATGCTCTGCCTGCTTATAGTAGCTGTAGGCGCAAGATAGTATGTGTTAGTATCACACTGACTAGTTATGGAAAAATATTTAAGCATTTCATTTTCTCCTGCCACATTGTGTCTCAAGGATAATCAGACAGATTTACATATGCCTACTGAAAGTCAATCACTGCTTTGATCAGTTGTTTATTTACCTTGTTTTTGCGTGTGGGTTGCAGACTCTGTAGCCGAGGGTTGAGAAGAACTCCTCTGCTGTGCGTCCTGATGGCCTTGAGGTCGCTGAATAAGACCAGCCCACCTTCTTGACCCCAAACCAGTGCAGGGCTTGACATAAAGTGCCTGACTTACAAATGCTGTGTTTCTACATATGCTTAAACCCAGCAGAGTTTGGCCGCAGTAGAAGACACCACCTGGTTTTACATGCTTGCCATTTCCATTTGAAATAGACTGCAGAAGTTGTGGCCGACGCGCACGCTGGAATACACATTACTGAAGGAACAGCAGAACGGTGATGAAAAGTTTTCTGAAATGCAATGAAAACACTGTCCCGCTATGAAAACACTGTGGACACTGTGCGGGCCAATTTTGGTGGGGTTTCTGGAATTAATCAGAGGTAAGGCAGTTGCAGATGTTTTGCTTACATGGCGGCACCCATGGGAACTTCCGGGAATAAGGTGAATAGCAGTATGATGAAAACACGCCTGTTTTAATGAGGGCGGTCCACTCTCCCCTGGCCAATCAGAGGCTAGCAGTCTGTTCATGTCACGTTAGTATCAGTTCAGCGCACTTCGGCCCAGGGCTGAGCTCGGTCCTAAAATTTGTACATGGCTGACACTGGTTGACCCTGGGCTGGTGAATGGAAACACTCGACTTCACGGGTAGACCTGGCACTGGACTGGGCAGGAATTGCCAGTGGAAAAGGGCCATAAGCATTAGCACACATGCAAATGTAGCAGGCTGGACTGGCCACTAGATGGCGCCAGCCCTAAAATATAAATAGCCCCTGCTTTAGCTTTACCGTCCTCTGCTTTCACTGTTACCGCCCCCACATACGCCGCCTCACCGTCCCTCTTCCGGGTAGTCACGGAGCGTTAGCTGCGGGCGGCTCACAGGTAATCAGTATAGCTCTTTATCATAACTATCGTATCTTACTAGTTGTTCAAGCGATTGTATCACTTTTAGCTCCAGTCTGCGCCGCGGTGTACAGAGGCTGGCTATGGTGGCCGATGGCCTAGCTTTTGTCCATGTGTGTGTTCCTCCGGTTGTCCTGACAGCGCGTGCCTCTGCGCTCGGAGGAGGTACGTGTTTGTTTTGATCAAGGCCGTGGTAAACGTGATTATTTCGTAGCCTAACTTTCCTTTTTTTGAATAGGTCTCCACCCAAACACCATGGCTGTCTCGCCTTCTCGCCTTTTTGTCCTCCTGCTTTGTACCTGCTACTACCACAAACTAAATGAACGATGGTGCCCACGTTTGTCAAACCAACGTGAGATTGTGAACTGTATGTTTTTATGGTACTGGGTATAAGGGAACAAATGAAACAAAATAATTTATTGAACCTAATACAAAGTAAATAAATGAAATACTATATTTTCTTAATGGAACTGTCCACGCCTCTTATTCAATTACGAACCTGTGTGTCCTTTAGTGCTTGTTTATTCAAGCTGGCGTTGTTGGTCTTTTAGTTACTTTTAAGTATATTATGTTTAATTTCTACCACCTTAACCACCCGTGCTGCCACATTTTGGCGCATGTTGGCAGGATAATTGATAAAATAGAGGCTGTTCCATTTAATAAAAACAAAACTGATGCACCCCTGCTAATGCTAGTGAAGGTAGCTGTCTAGTAAGTGGCTCTGTTCTCCAGTGCTGGTTCAGCAAATGCTCTGTTCAATCTTTTATGTCCGTTTTTGTTATTTCAAAGTGTGTATATTTGCATGTTTTTGTGTGATTTACCTTTTTTTTTAATTTGATGTGATGTATTGCTTTGTTTTTCATGGTCATGATTATGTTGACAGTTTTGTTTTGTTCCACAACCACGCTTGTTTAGAACATGCTAAAGCTCCTAACAACAAGCTAATGCTACCACTAGTAATAGCTGGATTAACCTGTGTCAATGTGTTAACTCAAATTGTGCTTTGTTCAAAGGCGAGACAGCTGTGGTTCAAGGACCATTGTTAGGGAGCCATGGGGCGGTGGCCGTGAGGACACAGCAGCTTGGTGCCCGTGGCAGGTGCTGTGCCCTGGCGGCCTCCAGTGGTGGCTTACACCCCAGGCGATGGTACGTAAAGTGAGATGAAGGATTCCTCATTTACTGTTCGCGTGTCGGCGCGGCCATTGTTACATAAAGGTTGTCAGTGAGGAAGAGCCTCTGTACAGCTTGGGCCCAAGTAAGTTTTAAGTGATTGTCAACTGGTCGCTCTCAGGGCACCTCATCTAGCCCGTAAACTGGGTGGAACGACGAGGAGGTTGCAAAGGCGTAACCAAACCAGTTTGTTTGTGTTGATTGTACACTATTTTGGCCTTCTGAGGGTGGCTCACACTGCCCTGACAGCAGTAGATGGTATGAGATGTAGGGGCCGCTGTATGAGCCGTACCCGTGTTTCCTCGTTCATCGCCAGTGCTCACGTGCAGCTGTTGTTACTGCATCACATATGTAGTCGTGTAAGTAACCAAATTTAGTCTACTTGTCGTTCGTGTTTTCTAGCTTGCGTAATGTGCCGTTAAGGCCCCTCGTTCGTGTTGCTGCGGTCATCGGATGAGGTTGCATGAGCGGCTGTAGTAGCTGCCTCGTTGCGTTTCACTTTTTAGAATTGTGCCGTCACACAGTCCTGCGTAAACCTTTGTTGGCAGTGGCTGTGGCACGGTGCGAGGGCCCGTCTTCTAAATGTTATTGTATGCGTGTGATGTATGCAGTCAGGTAAATGTGTAATCGTCGGGACGCCGATTAAATTTGGGGGGGATGAATGTAGCAGGCTGGACTGGCCACTAGATGGCGCCAGCCCTAAAATATAAATAGCCCCTGCTTTAGCTTTACCGTCCTCTGCTTTCACTGTTACCGCCCCCACATACGCCGCCTCACCGTCCCTCTTCCGGGTAGTCACGGAGCGTTAGCTGCGGGCGGCTCACAGGTAATCAGTATAGCTCTTTATCATAACTATCGTATCTTACTAGTTGTTCAAGCGATTGTATCACTTTTAGCTCCAGTCTGCGCCGCGGTGTACAGAGGCTGGCTATGGTGGCCGATGGCCTAGCTTTTGTCCATGTGTGTGTTCCTCCGGTTGTCCTGACAGCGCGTGCCTCTGCGCTCGGAGGAGGTACGTGTTTGTTTTGATCAAGGCCGTGGTAAACGTGATTATTTCGTAGCCTAACTTTCCTTTTTTTGAATAGGTCTCCACCCAAACACCATGGCTGTCTCGCCTTCTCGCCTTTTTGTCCTCCTGCTTTGTACCTGCTACTACCACAAACTAAATGAACGATGGTGCCCACGTTTGTCAAACCAACGTGAGATTGTGAACTGTATGTTTTTATGGTACTGGGTATAAGGGAACAAATGAAACAAAATAATTTATTGAACCTAATACAAAGTAAATAAATGAAATACTATATTTTCTTAATGGAACTGTCCACGCCTCTTATTCAATTACGAACCTGTGTGTCCTTTAGTGCTTGTTTATTCAAGCTGGCGTTGTTGGTCTTTTAGTTACTTTTAAGTATATTATGTTTAATTTCGACCACCTTAACCACCCGTGCTGCCACACAAATATAAATTTAACATACTAAACACACTAAAGTGGAGCAAAGAGCAAGTGCAGTTGACATTTACGTCTCTACATCTTACCAAACGGGTGTTTTATGCAAGAACCAGGCAGAACAAGAGCGACCCACAGCGTTTAAGAAACAGGCTTTAGGCTGTAAAAACTGTGATTTTAGAAGAAATTTGTAATACAAGATGGCACATTCCAGATAAGGAATGGGGTGATTTTAATCTGTAAAGCATTTTGTGTTAAATTTTGTGTGCTTCATAAATCAAGTCGGATTAATTGACTCATTGTAAAATGGAACCTAACCTGAAAGGTTTCTCCTGATTCAAACTAGAACCTTTTGAACACCATTAAACCCCATAAAACCCATTGTTTGCCATCAAATGGCCATCACTACAAAGCACAATGGCTAAGAGCAATCATTGTTTTTACCCGTCTAAACTCTCTCTAGTTATTCAAAGAACTACTTCAATGGGTGCAAGTTGGTCATTTTTATACTCACTACTGCCACCTCAGGTCTTTCGCGTAACTGCAGGTTCTATATTAAGCTTGTGCATGACTAACCTGGCTAACGTCAGACTGCTGTGTGCGCTCGAATCATTTCGAACTGCACAGCAGCCTGGGGACCATGGCCGAAATTTTCGCATGGATTTGGGAACCAATCACAGAACGAGGAGGGACGGCAAGACGATGACGAGCTATTCAATATACGGAAGCTTGTAGTTTAATTACGGATAAAAAAAAGTTTATTTACAGATCAAACATGACAGCAGCAGACGCAACGCTATTTTTTGATCAAGCTTTAGACCGTGTTCTAAGTAGTTTAGCTCGAAAGTTTACAGCGGGTACGTCATACGTCATCGGATACGATGATACGATTGGCTGTGGCTACGTGCAGACGCATGATAGACATTCGTAGCGCCCAATAAACGGCTATGGACGATCATAAACCACACCTCTCCTACGAGAAAATGAATTGGTGGTCCCCAGACTAAATATCACTTGTGATTTTAGTCTGGTGTTAGCCAGGCTAGTGCATGACGTCACTTCGGACCCGAATTAACAACTTTTTGAGTGACAGCGCAGGATTTTAGAGGCAGTTGTGGTGCACATGTAGTGGGAGGAAAATACATTTTTTTATTTATTTTTTTACTTTTTATAGTCCCTTTAAGTATGATTCAAAATAAGACTGAAACACGTTTCCTGTTTGTTTGTTTGTTTGTTTGTTTGTTTGTTTGTTTGTTTGTGTACATAAACTGCATTTGCTTATAAAATGTATACTGTAAATTACTAATGCTCTTTCTATTGTGGCTAAAAGTATAGTTTTCTTTTTAATGCTTGAATAATGAATGGTAAGACATTTTTTAGGATTAAATGACTACCAGTCAGAACTATATGGCTGAACAACAGATCGAAATGAAAACATGGGGCAGCCAACATCACCATTACATACACCCATTGACTTTCAAGCTCAATAATTTTAATGCAAATTTGGGCTTTTTATGTCAAACACGATGCCACACTGTTCCTTTGGGTAATCATTGTCAGTCAAACACCCTGTTACTGTATCATGTGTAGCAGACTTTACCTGTAACACGCACTAAAATGATTAATAGCTCTAGGACAGCTGAGGTGTGAAGGAGAGAATGGGGAGGAAGATGGGGAGAGGACATCGATAAAGTCCACTCAGCACTTTGTCCAAAAATGAGTGTTTGAGCCAAGATTAGCTGATAATTGTGGATGTCCGCAGAGGGACAGATGGTCCGAATCTGGCAAGTAAGGCTCAAATTATTCAGCACAAAAACTGTATGAAGCGGATATCCTATTACCCTGAAAAAAGAGACTGTGAAATCTCAGTGGGACTTTTCCAGTTAAATAAAGGTAAACATAATAAAATGGTCATACTTGCTTTTTCCCCGTCTGTTTATACAGTATATTCATGTTAGGCGATGTCTGAATCAGTGTGGAAGAATGTTGTTTGTGTTTGTGTTACCACACATGTCACAATTGGGTTTCCTACTTACTACCCCAGAATAGATTAGAATAAAGAAGACTGAGGTTAGGGTCAGTCAACATGAGTTATTTGTACGCAGGTTCTGGTTAGCTTTGTTGCCAAAGGCTGACTAAAAGATATGTGGCGTCTCAGCTGAGCCAACTTTCTCTCCCACTACCACCAATCTTTCACTCGTACACAAAAAATATGCACTTTAAAATAGATAGTTCAGAAGAATTTATTAAGTTATAAATAAGTATGCACTTGTTGGAGCTGGGATCACACTTTATGACCTTTGGATCAGTGGAAAAACACTCTAATCCCCACAGAGCCACTGTTGCCAAGACGTGTCAGTCATTTTGGTTTTTGGTTGTGTTTTTCCTGAGTTCAATCACAAACCTTTCAAACTTTCACTTCTATTCCATGCCGTTATTTTATTTCCCACAATGCTTTACTCCACTAATCTACACCTTGCTCAAACAGCACTCACTCAAGGGTGAAGTTTTAATTACATCTAAGGCGAGGACCGTCCGAACAACATCACCTGCATGTAATGAAGTGTTGCTCTCATTTACACTGATAGTCATATCTGCATTCACCTTGATGAATTGACTTTGAATCTTTAGTCAAACTTTGATTGAATTGCCATTCAATTAACAGCTCTTAGCCTGAGGGATCTTGCGACAGGAATGAATTTTAAAATGTAATGTCATTATCATTGTATTGTTTATTTTTTCCAATAACAGTTAATTTGTAGAAGTCACTTCAAAACAGACACCGTTGTACATCATTGGGCACAAACAAATTATACTTGAAACTGTGGTAAATTAGCATTCTGGTAAATTTACATCCACAACATTTTTGAGTGGAGTTGAGGATGCAGGGTATGTAAAGTGACTGAGACCAGGGGTGAAAGCTGGTACTGTCCGGTACTGCGTTCGGTTAAAAGATTTGCCGGTGGTATGCCGTACCGGAAGAGAGAAGAGGAGTTCTCTCTCACCTTACGCACAAAACAGTAGTCTGACTAATATTAAACTATGAGCTCAAATGCGTTGAAGTTAAGCAACTTAAATGCAACATAGACGACAGCCTGGGTCTAATATGCCTTGTGCTATTTCCATAAACTTTCTGCACACACAGTTGATCCTCCAGTGCGTCTTTTGCTGGAGAGAGCCATCAACACCTCGGCACACACCCTCCTCAACCTACGTAGTCACATTACATTTCACTTGGCCTGCAGGTGGCCAATGTGAGTGTCGAGGATGTGCACCTAAGTGACCATTGCGGTGTGTTTTTTGACACGTTGGTGATTCCTGAGTCCCGCCCTCTACCCGGTAAAGTAGAGAGGAGGATTATTACAAAGACAACTGTAGAAAAGTTCTGTGAAAGCTTTGACTCCTCTGTGTTTAAAGACTGCACTGAAATCAATGATCTCTTGCACTCTTTTAATAGTCACTGTGCTACTATCTTGGATCAAGTGGCACCTTTTAAGACCAATAATGCGGAGCGTCAGCAGCTTTGTCCTTGGATTCACGACATGATTGTGAACCTGTGGAGATCATGCCGTAAAACCGAACACTTGTGGCATTCCACCAAACTTGAGATCCATAGACTTCATCTCAGGGACCTTGTTTCATCCTTAAATGATCGTCTGAATGAGGCCAGATCGAGCTTTTTTTGCCAGCTGATTCCCCCCAATAAGAGAAACCCGAAAGTCCTCTTCGACACTATCAGCTCTATTGTCTCCCCTGCTGCTGCTTCTGCAGCCGCTGTGCAGTGCAGGGCAGACTGTAATGAGTTCCTGAACTTCTTTACTGACAAAATTAGAGAGATAAAATACAACATTTGTCCCTCTCCACCTTCCAGTCAAGCTCTTGTTGATCCTCCTCCTCAGAGCTGGTCATCCTTCAAGTCAGTCACTCAAGTGGATATTTTATCTACTATTAACAACATAAAAGTGTCCTCTTGTCGCCTAGATGTTGTCCCGGCTCGGCTTTTTGTTAATGTTTTGGAATCTATTGGATCATCGATTACTAATATGTTTAACATGTCACTCTCAACTGGTGTGTTCCTGTGTTCTCTTAAACACACTGTAGTGGAACCTCAATTGAAGAAACCTAGCTTGGATCCAGCAGAACTTCAGAACTTTAGGCCTATTTCGAAGATCCCGCTCATGGCTAAAGTCCAAGAAAAGTTAGTCTGTAATCAACTTACAGCGTTATTGGAGGCTAACAACATTTTTGACACTTTCCAGTCTGGTTTCAGAAAGTTTCACTCCACTGAAACTCTGCTTAATGTTCCGTCCTGGTCCTGTTAGACCTGTCATCTGCGTTCGACACGGAGGACCATGGCATCTGGTTCAATAGACTGTGGGATGTGGTCGTCATGTCAGGTTCTGTGTTAGAGTGATATAGATCTTACCTCACTGGTAGAACTTTCTGTGTGTCCTCTAACAACATGATGTCGGAACCTGCAGACTTACAGTGGGGCGTACCCCGGGGCTCGGTTCTTGGGCCCCTGTTGTTTTTTATTTATTTGCTCCCTCCAAGCAAGCTGATCCAGCAGTTCAGAGATGTCTCCAATCACCTGTATGCAGACGACCTCCAGCTGTATTGCTCTTTTAAGTCCTCCGAACCCCAGAGACTTGCTTTTCTCACTAACTGTCTATCCAAAATAAAGAAATGGCTCAGTGATAATAGCCTCCAGCTGAACTCCAGTAAAACGGAAACCCTAGTTGTTGCCACGGATAGTATTGTGCCTCTTATTACTCAGCACCTTGGCGACCTGAGCAGCTCCGTAAAAAGAAGTTTGAGGAACCTTGGGGTTACTTTTGTTGAAGGGATGTCCCTTGAACGGCATACCAAACTGGACAAAAAGACCTAAAATCCGGGAAGATTTAACCCAGTATATGTCCGTATTTGTCAAAGATCCGGAGAATATCCGGAGATATGCAAACCGTATCTTCGACGTATGCAAATTCGGATCTTCCCGGATCGGGACCACTTTTGTATCCGGGAATATCCGAACTCCGGATATTTATCCCTGAAATATACGGAGATATCCGGAAGCCAGTATATGTCAAAGATCCGGAGAATATCCGGAGATATGCAAGCCGTATCTTCGAGGTATGCAAATTTCGGATCTTCCCGGATCGGGACCACTTTTGTATCCGGGAATATCCGAACTCCGGATATTTATCCCTGAAATATACGGATATCCGGATCCCGTATTCTCAAAAGATTCATCACGGATCTCCCCGCATATTTTCTGTATCTTCTAAAGATCGACGGATATTATCCCTCTTGTATCCGGAAAATATACGGAAACCGAATCTCCGACAGATCCATTTCGGATCCCCTTGCATATTATTTGTATCTTTTGGAGATCTCCGGATTTTTATCCCTCTGGTACACCAAAATATCCTGAACCCAAATCCTTAACAGGTCCCATCTGTGATCTCACTTAAGATCTCGTTTGATATAGTTGGAACTTACTGCATATTTCACAGATATGACAAAATGCCTGTGCATCTTACAGTATATTTAAGTGAAGATACCATATTTCTGGAATCTCTAATTTATTAACCATGTCACATTTTGGAAATGTCAAACATTCAAAACAAATCGGGGAAAAAAAAGCTTGCTTTTACATAATACACTTGCCTGCAAAGCACATTCTCTCTCCAAACTGAAATCAGATAATCAATGAAACTTTTCACATATGAACCATAAAAACATTTCCAATAACCTTTCAAACTGTCCTGTTTGGAGAGAAGGGATATGACTTGAAGCAGTGTGGAAGTGCCACAACTAAACTAGATTTAATCTTGGACTAATGACAGATGGTAAAAACATGTACAATAGGCGAAATCCTCCAGCCAGACTTGGATCCACATCTGCAGATTGGTCCCTGGGGGCGGTCCTGCTGTCACTCACTGCTCCTGGCGGGTTGTCCCAGAAGCGTCAAAGGATGGGTCAAATGCCAAGGACACTTTTCTTTGTATAGTTGATGTATAATGACAAATAAAGCGCCTTAATCTTAAACTGTACCAGGACTAGACCTGGACTGAACCAAGAATTGAAACAGTACAAAAGTAATACTTCTCGATTAGGGCGGCACAATTGTATATTAATATCAATAACGTTCTTTTAGACTTGTGTTGTAATTATCAATCTTTAAGATTCAAGATTCAGATGAGACTCACTTTGACGTCACATTTTACACATAAAAGTGAAAACTTCACATGCATTCTAGAACATGAGGACAGATTTAGTTTGGAATTACCTAAGAATTGCAGTCATTTCCAATTTGCTTTGAAAACAATTAACTGTGCAGCCCTATGCGACGCGTGGGACAAATATTTTTTCATTCGCCAAGGAAAAATAAAAAGAGCTTCCAAGGTTACTGTGTTCTGTGGGGGAAGTCGCAACATCATGACCACACAGGCTGGACCGTCCGCCTTGTCCGACTGTTTCATGACATTACACAGTTGTGAGGCTAGGTGTCTCTTTGGGTTTCACTGGTGTCCTCTTCAGAAAAACAGCAGGCAGAGGAGCCCCATCAGCCAGTGGCCTCCACTTTCACAGGATTCAGGTGCTTTAAGAAAAAAAAAAAAACATAAATATGTTGTGTTTATATACAGTAAATCAGCATCAAATACTTTTTGCACAAAGCCCTACATGCATGTAAGGATAGCTTTTGTTTGCTTACTTAATTTGAAATGCGTTTAGCTTACCTGTTTGTCTTGGCATGAAGATGGCCTTAAATTATGGTCTATTGCGCTCATAAGGGTTGCATGTTCCTGAAAAAAAAGCAAGGCAATGTCACTAAGGAGTGCTTAAAAAAAACAAAAAAGTATCTTGAAGGAAGCGAATGATAAAATAAGCAGTTAGATGAATACAGACTGTAGGTCAAACCTAGTATTAATGGAGACAAATCTAAGTGTTTATCTTGGAAATCTGATTCAATGTTTTCGCCCCCATGTCTGAATGAGTAGTTATGCAGAACCAAGGCTTTAACAAAAGGTAAAGAATCAAATCTAATCTCCTAGCAAACAGTTAACAACTAACACAAATGTTCCTTCACCAGGCTGTGGTTCAAAGAGAAAGTCACGTTGGCGCTGCGCTGTCCATTTCTCCAGCTCGGTCCTCCCTCTGTGTCTCCAGTGTCCTCGTCTGCAGCTCCTCACTGTTCATGTGCAGCACTGCAGGTGACAAAACTGAGTTTCATTTGGCCAACCTAGCATGTAAAACCACAGTGTAGGAGAGGCTTTCCTATACTTACCTTATTTGTGGGCCTCAGATTGTGGTCTTCCTCTTCTCCAGGTTACTCAATGTGGCCTCTCGGGGTGTGTGAGCCACTGTTGAGAAGAAGCCAATCACTGAGCATCCAAGAGGCTCTGTGCACACAAGCGACACATCAGCCGCTGGTTTTCCACTCGTTATTTTCCTATCTAAGATTATTACAATAAATATTTCAAAATGGATGGATGTAACACAACTTCACTGGAGGATAATGTGTGTTCATAATGGAGGGTGTGAAATGGCACCAAGATCAGAACTACGTGAAGTCTTTAGTTTAAATTAGAACATTTTTTCTGACATTTCTTTTAATTGAACATTAACTTTCAGTATTCTCATCCAACACATTTCCAGTGCTTGCAGCCTGCCACATGTGTTCAATACACTGCTAATCTTTCATAAGAAAAAGATGTATATGTACTATATATGGTAAATACATTACTTTGTAAAAAGTGTTGAAAATCACCTCTGTCTTCTCCCTCAACTGCAGTGGTGTCATCTCTTCTTCCCTGCACACCACTTCCTGTCTGCCAGTACCCTGTTAAAAGACAAATATGGTGAAGTTGTGGCTCATTAGACAGCTAAATAGTATTTCGCATAGGGGAAAGGAAATCATTTTTGTACAGCACTTTACACAGAACACACCCAAAGCCCTACGTAAGGGACACAAGCTTCCAATTATTACCATCGTACCCTCTCACCACCACCGTCAACTTACTCAAGCTACCCGATATTTCCGCATGGTCTTCCATCGTGGTACAATCCCGCCCAAGCTGCTCAGCCTCTGACACCTGGCTCGAACAGGCATTGTCAAAGTGGCATGGCCTGTAAATAAGAATAATCATTACATTCTAAAATCACAACAAACAAGATAAAAAACTAAAGGCAGATGATACAAACATCTGTTGGGACATTAATACTTTTTCCCTCCCAATGCTCGGCCTTAAAGGCCAGAAAGGCTGATTTAAAACAGTATGACAAAAATATGATTGAACTTACTGTCCTAAATGGTCACATTTACACAGCGCCTTTCTACCTACTTTTGAAGCACTAAAAGCGCTTTATATCAAGGAATCACTCACCCATTCACATTCACACACCTGTGTATGCAGACACTGGAGGCAAGGTGGAGGAAGTGTTTTGCCCAACGACACAATGACAGTGCGCACCTGTCCGAATGGATCTAAACACATAAAACAAAACAGGCTGATACAGTATATAACAACCCTTTAGTTTTCTTTTTCATTTTTTTTACTTGCCTCAAATTGACATCCACCCTGGTCCTCATCCATGTGTGGACAGCATTCAGATCCTCCCAAAACGTTTGTGGCAAAGCAAATATGGACATTATTAATAGTAAAAACATAGTAAATGAATACAAGATGCAAACGAGATTGAATGCAGCATGAAAGTGCAATATTTTTGGCACTTAGCAAATAAGGTAAGAAAATAATGAGTAATACTTATTTTTACCAGGTTTGTGCTGGCTTGACACACACAGTCTGTCTCAGAGACTCACACTTAAAGTTTAGTCTTTTAGGCTTTAAATTAAAACAGCGCCAAGCAGTGTAAATATTAAACTTTTTGGTGCAAGGCATTAATGTCTAGCACCAAATGCATTATTAATATTATCATGTTGTTTTGTAAATGACATGACTCAGTCCAATTTATTAAAATAGAAGGCTATGCAGCACAATTTAGTGGCAAACTAATTTTAACTATAACAAAAAAAAAACCGGTTGGCTTATCTTTAGCTCATTTATTAGACTTGTGTTTTGTAACCTAGGGACAGTAGAAAATAATGTGAGTGTTTTGTCGGATTGCTAGCGACACAGTGCCAATATCCACAGTGAAGTAAAATACTTACGTAAATGCCAGACATCGGTCGTTAGATAAAGCTAGCCATTAGCACAAGTATGCTAACTTAGCTTGCTAGCTATCTAACGGTTCTCGGCGCGGAGTTCTAGTCCCAAGGATCCAGTTTTGTTTTTTGGTTTGCTTCGACTTCTCCCACCCGAGGCTTAGTCGATGTTGTGTCCATTTCACTCTGCTGGGTCCAAGTCCGAAGAGAACGTACATTAGGAAGAACATTTTCTCTCTCCGTGTCTCCGGAGCTAGCACCGCTCCCCGCTCTGGCCTCAACACAGACTGTACAGCGCGAGCGCCCGTCTCTGTTACTCCCGCCCACAACAGGTGCACGAGCCAATCGGCTTTCGCGCCACAACTATTTCAAAATAATCTAGCTCCCTGATTGGTTCTTATTTTTCGGTTGAATGTAGTTATTTTCCGGTATGTTGAAGCATAATCGTAATTTTGAGTGTATTTTCAACCTAGACGCCATCACCAATGCAAGGATAAATATTCGCTTCTTTTAGTAGAAGAAACTTGTGACGCGCATCAAGGTCTCAATGGCACAGTAGACAGTGCGCGTGCATGTGCCCCCTCCTCCACCCCACCACCCATTAGAGTGAACCTGGCCTCCCATCATACTCAAATTTAAATGAAAAATATGTCAATCGTTTGTGCTACGTTTGTGCTGTTTTGTGCTGTAAAAATCTTTGTTTGTGCTGTTAGGGTTTTTGAGATATTAATGATTGTTTTATTGGTCAGATCTGAGGTCACCCTGCTTGTTATAAAATTCCAAAACAGGAAAAAATGGTGTCACTGTTTCCTCTACATCTGTGCTGTTTTGTGCTGTAAAGATTTCCATTTGTACAGGTTTGGTTTTTAAACTATTACAAACTTTAGAGTCTTAAGGCGTTCACCCTCGTCCTCTGAGGCGCGCGCACGTGTCAGAGGCGCACGGCAACACACACTGCATGCAAAAATCATCAATATCTCAAAAACGATAACAGCACAAACGAAGATTTTTACAGCACAAACGATTGACATATTTTTCATTTAAATTTCAGTATGATGGGGGGCCAGGTTCACTCTAATCCACCTCCTGATTAAAGTTTTAGGCCATGTCACTCTCATATCCAAAATTGAACCTGCGAGAATCCAGTATGGATATTTTTCCGGATTTGTCGCGGATAGTCATATCTCACAGATCCGGAGAGATGCACCACTGGATCTGTACAGTAACATTAACAAGCTCATAAAGTGAGGCTTTATGTTGTCTAAGTATCTCCAAAATACTGCCCGTACATACGTAAAGATTATTTAATGAAATATTGCCAAATAAAAAAATACTGACATTTTAAATTCTCAGATCCGGAAAGATAATTATATGCATATGTCAGGATCTGTGACGGATCAGATCCTCCCGGATTTTCCAGGATACTTTCCGGATATCTGACAGATCCATGAACTAGGATCTTATTATATTTTCCCGGATTTTAGGGCTTTTTGTCCAGTGCTGATCAGAAACTGTAGCTTCCATTTGCGCAACACCTCTAAGCTCAGACATATGGCTTCATGTCACGAGCTTGAGATGATTGTTCATGCTTTCAATCAGCCTGCTTACATGTGTTAGTAAAAAAGATTTGGCCCGCCTGCAAGTGGTCCAAAATTCTGCTGCGAGGCTTTTAAAATCCTGGTGCTGACTTTCTGGGCTCTTCATGGTCAGGCACCTGAATATATTAAGGGCCTAATCCAGCCTTATGTCACCAACAGGATCCTGAGGACCTCCACCCAGAACTTGTTGATGGTCCCTCGCACTTGTTTTAAAACCCGTGGAGACAGATCACTCAAGGCTGCCGCTCCTCGCCTTTGGAATGAGCTGCCCCTGTCTCTGCGCATGTTGGATTCTGTCGACAATTTCAAGTGTCGACAGAAGCACCTGTTTAGGCAGGCTTTTTTGCCACACCATACCTAGGCCTATGTGTTTTGTGCTGTTGTGCTATTGTGTACATCCCCGACAATTGTAAGGTGACTTGTATGTGTATTGTTTTTTACTGTACACTGCGTTCCAAATTATTATGCAAATGACATTTTTCTAAGATTTGTTAAATTGTCAACTCAAATGAGAGTCAGCATATTTTTTAAGTCTTTAACTGGTAGAGGATCATTTAAATGTGGTGGAAAAAATCTCCCAGTGATAACAGTATTTTTTTCAAAAATAAATATAGTAAAAACCTCAAAATCCACTGTTCCAAGTTATTATGCAACTCATCGTTTCAATACATTTTAAAGCTTGTAATTAACTGAAAATGGTCATTTGTTGTATTTGTAGCATTAGGAGGTCATATTTACTGAAATCAAAAGATATTTCAATCAAAAAAATATTAACAGGTCAAGTTATATTTTAACATAGGAGCCCCTGTGTGATTGCAGCTTCAAAATTCTTAAATCCATTAAACTTGTGAGTTTTTGGACAGTTTCTGCTTGGATTTATTTGCAGGATGTTAGAATAGCCTCCCAGAGCTGACGTTTGGATGAAAACTGCCTCCCACCCTCATAAATGTTTTTTTTGTTGAGGCTCCAAAGGTTCTCAATAGGGTTGAAGTCAGGGGAGGAGGGGGTCCACATCATGAGTTTCTCTCCTTTTATGCCCATAGCAGCCAGTGATGCAGAGGTATTCTTTGCAGTAGGACATGGTACGTTGTCATGATGAAGATGATTTTGTTCGGGAAAGCACGGCTCTTCTTTTTGTAGCATAGAAGACAGTGGTCAGTCAGAAACTCCACATATTTTTCAAAGGTCATTTTCACACCTTCAGGGATCCTAAAAGGGCCTAAAGGGGCCGACCAGCTCTCTCCCCATGACTATGGCCCAAAACATGACTCCTCTACCTCTTTCCTGACGTCACAGCCTTGTTGGGACATTGTGGTCATTCACCAACCATTCATTACTTCATTGATTTGACCATCCAGGGCTACACGGCCCCATCAGTGAACAAGACTGTTTGAAAATGAGTCCTCATGTATTTCTGAGCCACTACAGCCGTTTCTGTTCATCAGCATTCAATTAACCGTTTAGGGGAGGCCCGGATAGAAGGTTTATGCACAACTGCAGCCTCTGGAGGGTCCTACACCTTGATGTTTGGGAGACTCCAGAGGCACCAGCAGCTTCAAATACCTGTTTGCTGCTTTGTAGCATCTGTTCTCTTAATCTGATGTGTTTGTCTGGCAGAAACCGTCCATATTGTGCCTTTATCGGCACAAAACGGAGTGTGCTCTGAATCATCCACAAATCTCTTATCTGTATGATGATTAAGCTTAATCTTTCATGAAATATCGAAGGTTTTCATATCTAGACCAAGGCATTCAACTATTTCACACTTTTCATCAGCAGAAAGTCCCTTTTTCTTTCCCATATTGCTTGAAAATGATGATCTGCATAATAAAGTGGAACACCCTTTTTCAGTAGTTTTTCCCTTAACTGGGCTTAACCTGACAACTAATAATCCCAGGTCTCTGAGATTTATGTCAGTGATTCATAGAGCCCCAAGACACGATACCATCCATGCGTTTCATTATTATTGTTTTTTTTTTTACCTTTTTGACACAAAAATCCAATTTGCATAATAATTTGGAACGCAGTGTATGTTTTTATGGGAAGCGCTTTGTGACCCTGGTCTGTGAAAGGCGCTATATAAATTAGAATGAATGAAGCTCCGCTAAAAGGGACTCTACTAACATTTCAGATGTTCCTATGCGTGTAGTTTGTTCAGCTCGTCACATGTCTTCTTCACAAAGACATGTGAAGAAGGAGGTGCAAACAAATCTGCGCCGTGGCCTCCACTTACCTCTTGAATCACTCTCTGCAGATGTGAAACGCGTTCACAAATGCCCGGTTTATCCATGTTTTGCAAATGTTAAATCCTTGATAAAAATATCCTTGATAAAAACCAACAGTGATATTTGCCTGTAAAGTCGTGTGAATTCAATAAAGAAGAAGAAGCGACTTGATATTTTTATGGTTATGAAGAACACTGCTATGTAAAAACAAAAATGTATACTTTCACCCCTGCCTGAGACACAATCCAAATGTCCAGCGAGATTCAAACTGCCAATCTTATTATCGAGTGGTTGATCAACATCAACAACCACCCTGTTATATTAAAATGAAAGAAACTACATGGTCAACAACTCACAGCTCTGCAGTGAGAGAAGTTTTACTGCCGCTAATTGTTCTTTTTTAAATCCTCTCCAGCATTAAACCAGGATGCTGACTCAGCTCGCTCCCGCCCTTCTCCCTCAGTCTTTTCTCCGACATAAATCCCCTTAATGTCCCTCCACTTCCACAAAGACAGTGCGTGAGTTTGGCAGGAGATTGACAGCAGCTCCTCACCTACTTTCTCATCATCATTCAAGATATATGAAGGTCACAAACGGCTACTGGTATGCTATTTGTGTCTCAAAAATCCGCCTCGTGAGAAGATGGAGAGGCATGAGAAGGCAGATGGTTGCTCTGTGGTGATTTGTAGAGCGTTGCCGGACAGATGTCAGACATTGCATTTAAATATGATTCAGCTCACTTTTTATATTAAATGTAAATTGTAAAACACTTTGTGACTATGTCTGCGAAAGGCGCCATACAAATAAAATCCTCTCAGTTCTTCAGGGCTGAGGAGTGAGTCACCTTCATGTATTTATTGTGCATTGTGAATTATTTATTCAAGGTACCATTCGGCGATCACTGCTGTCATACCCAAGCTGAAACATGTTGCAAACAGTATATCTTACCCAGCGCCTTAAAACCTTTGGAAATGCGCAATCGCTTTTACGGCGGCCATTATTTCAGAGCTATTACAGGTCAAATGGGGCATAAAATCAAGCGCACTGTTACTTATTGCTATGTGTTCACCCTGCAAGGAACACAAGACCCAATATGTCATAGGGACAAGAGAGGTGGGTGGATCCTTTCCATCCCAGCGGTTTTTAACAAATGCCGTAGCCTCTTCCTGCCGGGCCGGTGTTATAATTCAAAATCTATAAAGCGATTTCTGCTTTAGTGAATATTATGGCTCTCTGTGGTGACAAAAGTAGTGATAAAAGTAGATCAATTGGCTTAGACAGAGAAAAATATGACCTATGAGGGAACATTGACAATGCAGCAAAACAAGTGTGTATACTGACAAACATATTCAGAGCACTTGGCAATGCAAAGCAGCCTTGGCTGATTGTGACAATAGAAGCGTGTGAAAAGCAGATGTATGTGGAGCTCTCACAGGAGAGTCAATTAAGGACAATAGTCTAGACAAGAAGGGAAGGACATCTTTTCAAAGGAATAAAGTATGAAGGCTAGATGGGGATGCATTGTTTTGGAAAAAAAAAAGTCTACAAAAGGAGGGATGGCAATTGGAATGGTTGGTGTTAAAAAGAAAATAAAAAAATGCGAAATAAGAAGATGTGGGGATGAATTTGGATAACTATATTAACTGTTAATTTAAGTACAGTAACATAAAGAAGTCCTTTCCTCTGACCAGTGTTGGGGGAAACGTATTACAAAAGTGACACGTTACTAAAACATATTACTTTTTTCAGTAACTAAGGAATGTAACATATTACGGGAATATATTAGTCATTACATTCACATTATTACACATCAAGTTACAAGAACATTTAAATGTATGAACGAAAAAATGCCAAACTCCCCCGAAATATAATGCAGCACCAAATCAAGTTGGACACTGGTGTGTAAGGTGTGTAGTTGCGTGTTGTTAATGTTGTCAGAACAAAACACAAGAGAATGGGGGAAAGGCATTATTACCATTTGCAGTTTATATTTTGCCAAAAGTAACTCAACACTGTCTCTGACTAGGAAACACCAGTCAACACATCCACATTATATAAACAAATACGCCTCTTTGGGAACAGTATAGTCCCAACAGGGTTGCCAAACGTACGATAACTATCGTATTTGTATGATAATTTTGACCCCTGTACGATGTATGATCAATAATTTAAAAAAGCCCTGTACGATAATTTCAGAACGCCATATAAATGCACAATACTCTGTATTCACGTAGGAATAATATCTGCTGTCAGAAGGAGAGACTTTCCCTGGATCAGGTTTACAGTTCCACTAGCAGCGTAGATCCTCCTGCCTTGGCTGCAGCCATGGCATTTGGTCAACAAGATGTAACCTCTCACGACTGGTAATTTACCCGCTATTACAGCTTAGCTAATTATTTTTCCTCCTTCTAATGCCTCAAGTGTGTGTTCTCCAAAGTAAAACGGCAAATCTAGCAATATTACGGCAACCCTTCACAAGCTTATCCAAACATCAGTGTGTGAAGAATGGAGGGGGATGTGTTCGGATTTCAAACCTAAAAAAAACTATGTTGTGTTCAATGACAAACATGTACAAGGGCGTCTACATCAGAAATCCCTGGAGAAGAGAATGACGAGGAGGTGCAGTTCATCTCCTAGGTGAGTGCCTATGTTGTCATGTTATGTGTGACTAATGTAATATATGGGATAGTGCGTGTGCCTGTCTTGTCGTTGGGGATGGTGATGATATGAGCCATATTTTGCGCAGGTGCTACAGTGCTTTTGACATTTATAGTGTGGGATAGTTTGTGCTGAAATACGATGCACACAATGTAAATACTTCACACTCAAAGCGCTTTACAGCAAGGAACCACTCACCCAGTCACACTCTCGTTCATACACCAACGAACGCAGACACTAGGCAGGTGGGTAAGTGTCCCGACCTTCCAGTCATGAGAAGCGCAGCGTCAGTCTTGCTACTTACTTTAAGTTATATTATTAATAAAGTCTTATCTCATCTTAGCTACAACATGTTGTGCACACAGAGCTGATTGTTTATGCTAAAATGTCATATGGTCTCAATTTATAAAGGGCTTTTTCACCTGCATTAGGTGCTGAAAGCGCCCAGTTATGGAGTTTTAACAGGATGCAGTTTAACCAGAGTTTGTAATGATGCAGTGTGCAGAATACTCAGCAGATGTGCCCCTGCAAATGGCCAGGTGGAGATATATTTGTATATGCGAGCGGGTAAATGAATGTGAACGGGTCCATATGTATTTGTGTGTGTATGTATGTATGTATGGGCCCACAGACAGCTGCACAGGGATCTCCTGTAAGAATGCACAGTGCATTCCTGATGAAGCTAGTCCTGATCCTTCACTGTTCATGACAAATGCACATGAGAAGACGTCCAGATCGCATTTCTTTGCATTTCCCTTTCCCTTTGAGAAATCTGAAGTGCTCAGCAGAAGAAGAAGAACAAGACTGCTGCTTTAAGGCATTATCAGCCACTTGAGGATAGTAATTAAAGTCCATAGCGTGGCCAAACATAACTTGTAGGAACAACGAACAAACCAAATGTTTTGTATGATTTTGTCCCTGTGAGGACTGATGCACTCCAGGCTGA
This sequence comes from Gobius niger, assembly GCF_951799975.1. Lineage (NCBI taxonomy): Eukaryota > Metazoa > Chordata > Actinopteri > Gobiiformes > Gobiidae > Gobius > Gobius niger. The sequence continues at coordinate 12,875,129 of NC_136853.1, read as the reverse complement.
ACCTTACTGTAGCTTTACTTTTTGTTGTGATTATATAACAGTGAGCCCTAACTTCATAATTCTTTTAACTTAATACAAAAAAAAATCTGTGGATGTAATGGAATTGATGCATTTTTAATTTCTGATTAATCACATTTTGGAAATTTGATTGCTCAAGATTCATCACAATGCAATTATAATATAATAGGCCTACATAAAAACCTCATGGATTAAATATGAACATTGGTTAAATATGCCTTAAAATTATTTTGCAATTCAGGAAAAAAAAAAAAAAATCTAAAAAATGACAAAGGCAAGTATGGCAGGAGGCTGGCTGATGATATGCAAACTATTCCAGTCTGGCCTAGGGTATAGCTGTATGCATTATTCTTTACTATTAACCTACGTACATACTACAGAAACGTTTCTCTATTTTGCGTGTACAAAAAAAAGGAGTAAGTATCCAAGAAATTTCAGCTTCATGAGAAAGGACTAAACTACAATGTACAGTATTATACGCTTCTCCCTTTGCCCAGCTTGTGCATGTGTGTAGGGTCTAAATGAGTGCGAGGACGAAGAGAGGAGAAATGAGCTGTGAAAGAAGCCGTTTAACTCGACACCTCCAATTGGACCTAATGAGCTGGAGCAGTGACTGGTTGACTAACTTACTGTACGGCCTGAGTGAATGACTGACAGGACTTGCTGTGTGTTGCAGGTCTACACTTAAGGCAAGAATATGCAGTTTGTAATGCTGAGCTTCTAAATTTGAAATTACAGACTTAGACAATTTGTGTTTTTGTAATTAATCTCATTTTGGTTCAGGTAAATTGGTTCAGGGTATAAGTAAATGATGTTTCAGGAGTCAGGTCGAGTTTCTGTCTGTTGTCTCTGGTGTGTCTGAGATCAGCTCAGTGAGATTCACCTCATGTACACCGCATTCCAAATTATAATGCAAGTTGTATTTCAATGTCAAAAATGAAAGTCATGGATGGTATTGTGTCTCAGGGCTCTTTGAATCACAAACATCAATCTCAGAGACCTGGGATGATTAGTTGTCAGGTTAAGCCCAGTTAAGGGAAAAACTACTGAAAAAGAACATTCCACATTATTAAGCAGACCAACATTTTCAAGCAATATGGGAAAGAAAAAGGATCTCTCTATTGATGAAAAGCGTGAAATAGTTGAATGCCTTGGACTAGGTTTGAAAACCTTCGATATTTCATGAAAGATCAAGCGTAATCATCGTACTGGCAGTTTCTGCCAGAAAAATACACCAGATTAAGAGAACAGCTGCTACAAAGCAGCAAACTGGTATTTCAAGCTGCTGGTGCCTCTGGAGTCTCCCGAACATCAAGGTGTAGAACCCTCCAGAGGCTGCAGTTGTGCATAAACCTTCTACGGATTTCCCATCAACCAGTGCTCCTCCTGTGACCAAAACAGTGAAGATGGCGGCCGCGACACAACGATCTTTCACCAAAGAAAAAAAAAGAGTGGTGCGCACTGAATGGGTGCTGCTGCCGGATGCTCTCTCATCGAATGCAATTTCTCCATCTGTGAGATCAATAAAGTTCCATCTTATCTTATCTATCCGGCCTCCCCTAAACTGTTAATTGAAGCAGAAACGGCTGCAACAGGCTCAGAAATACATTAGGACTCATTTTCAAACAGGCTTGTTCACTGATGAGGCCATGTAACCCTGGATGGTCAGATGGATGGAGTAGTAGATGGTTGGTGAATGGCCACCATGTCCCAACAAGGCTGTGATGTCAGCAAGGAGGTGGCAGAGTCATGTTTTGGGCCAGAATCATGGTGAGAGAGCTGGTCGGCCCCTTTAGGCCCTTTTAGGATCCCTAGTTTCGGACTGACCACTGTCTTCTATGGTAAAAAAAGAAATGTCATTTGCATAATAATTTGGAACACGGTGTACTTGATGGTGCTTATATTTTTTACCGTCAGTGTTGCTGTAAATATTTGGAGTATTTTTATACATTTCCATATCCTCTATTCTAAGTCTAACTATAGATCATGTGTTCACACATGTGTCCTTAATAAAGATTAAATTAATTGACATGATATGTTGCTCTGGGAGTGTTGTGGTGCTTTTAAACGCTAATTACGATGCATTCGCATTACAATGTCATAAAGGTAAATATGGTAAAGGTGCTTTTTGTCCTGCTGCAGTGCTGTACTTTTCCAGTACATGTTGAGCTGAACAACAGTTCCTCCCTCGCGTTCTGACAGTCTCCACCTGTTTCAGAAGCTCCTCTCTCACAGTCCACTGCTTTTAGTCCGTTTCTCTGTTGAAAAAAGTAGATAAGTTGTCTGCAGAGGCACCGCATCTCCCTTCCCATTCTCGCGTCCGCTGTGGCATTGGCACTACCATGCGGTGCCTCATGGGAAATGTAGTTCTAACGTGTTTAATGCAATTTACCGGGGGGCGCATATAATATAAAAAAGAATCATCTCGCGGGACGCCAAAAATTACTTTGGCCGCAGAGAGAAGTGAAATGTAACTCAATATTATTGCACTTAACTAAAGGGGGAAGGAAATTAATTCAAAGAGAATAAATGTATATGAATGTACTGATTTCTAATCCCCATCCCAAACTTTCAAGTTTCAATCTTATAATTTGTAATTATAGGTTTGTTTGTTTGTTTGTTTGTTTGTTTGTTTGTTTGTTCTCTGTTTGCTTTATGTTGCATTAGAGGTATTGTGTGGGGGCGGGAGGTCCCTTCGTTTACAACTGTCGTTTCCCAAAGTGTCATTCACAATCCCCTCCACTTTTACTAGGCCGTTAGGATCTTACTCATTTGCATAGGCTGCATTAGACAACCCATCGCCCCAGTCGGGGGAAAGTCCCCCATGGGTTTTAATGCTTCCTGGGGGACTGGGCCAATTGCAGTTTGCCAATGGTTCTCAAACTGTGGTACAGATACTACTGGTGAAGCTCTGTGCTTCATTTACCAGGTGGTACCACGAACTTTAGACTTTATTCATTTTAATTTGAGTTTGTTCCGTTTAAGCTTCAGCAATGCAATAAGTTGCGTGTTTTCTCTTGTTAGACATGGTTTACACGCTTTGTACATGTTTACTTGTGGTAACTGTTTTCCACTGACTCGCTCAGTGGGCCAATTAGAGTCACTTTATTAGCATGATGTTTTTCCCTCCATCACTGGCAGTCACACGGCAGTGGATGAAACTAATAAAAGAGGAGGAGAAAAAAGTCCATTGTATCTCTGTCTGAATGGTCACAGAAATGAGTCTCCATTTCCTTCATTTCGCTCTGACCTGGGAAGCTCCTCTCCCATTTAAATGCCTAATTTATCCAGCTGATAGCCAGTATTTCCGCTGACACCTTATCTTAAAAGAATTCTGTATCATCCACTCTTTCAAAGCTTCCACAAAGAGGAGCAAAGGATCAGTTCCGACTCTGAAAGTGAGCATGAATTACTTTTTCAAAGAACAGTTCCTTTTCAATCTACTTTAAACACGCTCACACACTGCAAGACAATTATAGTTAAGATGTCAAACAAGTCCATAGCTTTATATTCTGTATTTTATTAGTATTTTTTGCTCACGCTAATGATGGGCGAGAAAGGGGAACTTGTTTGTATCCTATCTTATAAATAGTATGTTTAAGTCAGGCACGTTTTTTAATACAACTTGGTAATGTATTATTTCACACTTTAACCGATTGAACTAATTTCTTATATACAGTTAATTGTGCTAAATAATGTAGTTTATCTTCACGTCAGTACTAAGATGTCTTATATGTTCGCGATGTTGTGAGTGCAGAACACCTGCAGACGTGTGGCTCTAATCTGCCGCTGCACGCTGTAAAACGCTCCCATTAACAGCAGTGTACAGTGTGTGCTGAGTCGCAAAAGACTCTCAACGGCATATTGTGCAGCCTGAAATGGAGTGAGGAAGGTATGATCCTCTATTCATGTCGGTCCATTCTTGTATTGCCCATTGAATCTTAGAATACAGTGTCCTGGTGCAGACAAGAGAAAGACAAAGCCGATCCATGATGACGATTCTTAATACACAAGCAAACTGATTTTTTTGTTGTTGTATTGATTGTTTTGCTTTATAATGGTACAATGTTGTTTCCTCATTAAACTGACATGAACTTGTGTTTACTTTCATTTATACCCCTCATGGCATCCACATTTATACACAATGATTTGTACACAGTAAATGTATAATAATGATAATTTTAACCAAACAGTAAGTAACAAAAAGCTATAGATGTACACACTTGCATGTTTGATCAATTGTGAGGTCATTTTTCTTTTCAGAAATTTGGTTCTAATCTTGATATCATCAAAATATTTGTTAATCATTGTTTTTCCCCTTGTTTACATGTACTGCTCTACTGTGCACTTGGTTGTTCTATACATTTGTGTGCATTTTCAATGTATTATGTATTGAAGTAGCAAACAGTTTTACAATCACATCTGTCTACCATCCATTAAATTAAAAAAACAACAACAACAACAATAGTAACAAGGGTTTTCAAAAGGTAGGGTCAAGGTCATTTTGAGTTGAAAACGTGTTACCTCTCAAGATAGTTGGGTCATCTCGGCCACTTCTGTGACCGCGGACAGCGAAGGTTCGTTCTCAGTGGATTTGTCATCTATGGAGGGTAAATGAAACGTTTAGCCCCCATGCCCCTCTCAAAACTGTGGGCAATTTCTTTTAGAAATGGCCACCATCAACAATTCTGCAAATGATCTGTACCATGGTTTTGCCTATAATGTCAATATATGTTTTCTGCATCTTTTTGGAGTGAGAAATTCATTTTTGAAGTCACATTTATAATCAATTGACCTTCAAATCCAAAATGGCAGCCGTCAGCCAAGAGGCTTTCAATACAATACTGTACTTACAATGCCAATGTTTTGATATCTTCACTCCAGCATATATTGTTGCTCCCCTAAAATGGAATAGTCATTATGGACAGATGTGTTTCTGTTTTTGCCCCAGGTGCAAATACTGAGCAGGCTTTCAAAGCAAGACCAGGCCTGTGTAAGTGATCATACAGATCCGAAGACATCAGTTTTATTTATTACTGAACTTAGTCAATAAACACCAGAGGGATGTTCAAGCCCAAGCACACGTTCTTCACTGAAAATAAGCTTTGTGTGGAAAAGCTTTTTTTTTTCAAAACACATTGTCATTTTGTTTTTACAATATTGTCAAAAGGCATATGGTGCACTAACTTCATTAACTAACCACCTTCGAGCCAGTTTATATATAATTAACAGCAGCTCTAACAGCTCACACATCAATGTGAACTGGAAATAGTCAAAAGAAAGATGTGTCATACAGTGCATATTGATACATTACGTGAAACTGCATCTATACACACAGTAAAAACACTCTGACGGCTCAACTTTGAACACTCAGCTGCAACAGTAAAGACATCTCCACTCCCTCTGTATGTGGAGTAGCAGCAGCTCTACCCCAAGCTATCCATCTGTGACCCCTCTCAACCTCAGAGACTACTCTGCCATCAAAAACTAAGGAGAACGGTAATAAATGACACTCTCACTAAAATTAGTGAGAAGTGAGATGAAATGCAAAACGATCTCTAAACATGAACCATTGAGCTCATGAAAAAATATGTCTTTCTGCCCATGGCAAATATGCTTTTTCAACCATGTTATTTCCCTATTTCAGCATGCCCATTCACTTTAATACATTTGCCTCATTCTCTTGACCCTTTCCAACCGACACACTCCTATGTCATTCATTTACTCTCTTCTCACAAATCACTCCTCCATTCTCATCTCAGGCAGCATGAAAACCTCCTCTCTGGCAACAACCGGAGAGTGTGGTGTCAGCAAGACGTTAACCATATGCTTTACATCGACGCAGCCATGCCATTTATACCCCCTATAAAGCGCTGAGCTGCGATTACCCTGCTATGCTAATAAAGCCACTTTTGGAACTGGCAGTGAATCGGAGAGAGGGCAGAGAGAAATATAGGGAAACGCGTTAAAGCGGCCGCATCATTACCAAGCAGGAATGTGAGAGGAACATGTGGAGAAAATGATTTTGTGCGGTTGCGTACATGTTAATGGAGTGAGTGCGGTTTTAAAGTTTGGAGCGTTTGCCAAAGATCCAAGGGAGCTTCTCATGTGTTGCCCAGAGTTTGTCAATAACTGGCACCTTCTTAGCATTACAAGATTGGTGCTTTTAATTTACTCCGCCTGATCTCCAAGCAGCGCATTCGGAAATATTTTTACAAGGAGTTTTTATGCACTCATCACTCATCACATTTGAATACTTGTAAACATCACCTTTCCCAGGAAAGTGTTTTTCTCATTTTTTCCTTGGTTTGAAAAGGGATGTGTTGAGATTCTGCACTATACAGTGTACTGTAAATTCTCCTGCCTCAGAGACAAGGGCGGAGTGCGTGTCAAAGGTCATTGGTACAGGACATGATCACTTCCACTGCTATCCACTGCTGTCAAACATGCCCCTGCATGTGTCCAGTTTGTGATGTATAAGCATCATCTTTACTAAATATGGTTGGCAAAGCTATGAGAGCCCAGCTGTGGTAAGCCTGGATCAAGCTTTTTCCCCGTTATGATTATTTAAGCTTTTTAATAAACAGTGTTTCTGCCATACAAATTATGATGTTTATTTAGAGCTGGGCAATATGGCCAAAACATAAAAAATCTATATTATATTTTGGGAGAAGGCCAGAGTTAAGCATGCTGTGTCTCTGCTCAGAGTAAAAGAAGAGGATCGGACCGGGGAAAACTCATTAAGCAGAAGAAAACTCCATCACTCTCAAAACTAAACATGCAGCCTTTGTATGCCTGGTTACCATGTTGACATTCCAACACAGGCAAACATGTTGGTGATGTTACATCGGCTGTTGATGTTGGGTAAGCCCTGACCCTGCGCAGTCCGGTCTTGTGTGTTAGATTCTCCGAGCTGATGCTGTTGTGCCTCTCACTGTGGCTTCGGCTAAGGCGTCCGAGCCCTTCAGCGCATCTCCACCTGGCACGGTCACGACCTGAGGCAGAGCTGATGCGACGCTCGGCATGGCATATTGAAGACGCTGTTACACCAATATTCTTCCTATTATTCAACAATTTGAACAGGAGGAAGGCTTTAAATGTGTGTATATCATTTTCAAAACTCCAGTTGCTTGAACCACATTTGCAGAACAAGGAATAACTTGAATGTGTCTGTTAAGCAATGTGCTACAGTTTGTCATTTGAAAACGATGTATGAAAACATGGTCTTCACAGCGACAGAGCTGGAAATGGACACATTTCACAATTCACAGTTCAGATTAACAAATAAGTTCAATAGTAAAAAACAATGCAGGCAATGGGCACACACGGTTGTGTATTTGTTTATGTAGAAAAAATAAAAATTGGGGCTCTTGGTTGTGCTGGAGTTTTCCATCGTAAAAAAAAAAGGGTTATTTTGCAGTGTTGAATGGAAAGGGAGGGCTATATGAGGTTGTTTATTGTATTAAATTACAGGCAATTTTATCAAGATGCCTCTTTTGAGAATATTGCTTTTCTCTACTTCTGCAGGTATTTGTGTTGAATAGAACCTGGGCCTCGGTTAGTTGAAACTATTTATGGTCACATTTATGAGGCACTTTTGCACCTCCACTGAACACTGAAAAAGCTTTACATAAGCCAAAATGCGCCTATCACACGCAGCTATTCACTCACTAATGACCACAGACTAGCTGGTCTAAGAGCCCAAGGACGCGACAATTTTACACACTGGCACATCTGAACTGCCAATCTTTGAGATGAAGGGAGAACGATCAACAACTGAACTACTTTCACAGCTGCTTCACAAGCCCCTTAACAACTGGAGTCGGCCAGCGCGCTCGAACTCTGCGCACGTCTCCCCCCCCTTTGTTGATCGTTACTGCAGAGCCGACCTCACAGACAGAAAAAACGCGGGCGACTCCCACTCAGTCCTCACCACACAGTCATTATACCTTGCTTTCGCTCCTATCATTAACTCTGAATCTGTGATCAAACCAGTGTTCTACTAATGACCCGGCACTATTCCTCCAAAGCGCTATCACATGGGCGCGCGGCACAACACATGCAACCCGACCACAGAGGTTCAGTCAACAGAGCGATAAATCACTCCAAATCACAGGCACAGACAGTTCACAGGTGCATGAAAGTGCGGTTCACGCGAGTCTTTAATAAATGCAGAGTGGAAATGGTAATGGTTTCTCATAGCTGCAAGGCTTGACGGAGTGTATCAAAATATCCCATTAGAAGGTGTTTGGTTGGGAGCAGGCCTAAATATGTGAGCAGAGTTGGCAAGGTTAAAGGTCTGCTATTGTGCATAAACAGACTTCTCGGAGCTTGTTTCCTCACACCAAAGTACACATGGTTTTCATTGATGCATGTTTGAGCAATCTTTTGAGCTAAAGCCGTCTCTTTCTCTGTCGCTGAAAAGGTACTGTCCCATTGCTCTTTGTTGTACCACTTCTGCATCTCACCCATCCTTCAGAACGGTGTCCTTAGCTTGGAACCCCTTCTCCAGGTAAGCCGGATGCCCATCTCGGGTCACCCCTTGCATTATGGGTAATGGAATTTCTTTTGGCTACCAAACAATATTGATAGTTTGCGTAAAGCAACGAAGAAAGCTCTGATTTGGACCATTTTAACCCCTGGAAAGTTGATGATTTAAAGCGTGTTTGTCGTCGCTAGCTCGTAGCTTGTTACAATATTAGCATAAAGTCTATTTTTACAACCAGGGCTGCGAACGGAGATAGACAGAAACAGAAGAACTGAACGGCCGTTCATATGTAGAGCTGCTGTCAAAGTGACGACCAGTCCAGTCCTTGTTCACCTATTTGGAATAACTATGTGAGAAAAACATTTCTGACCCTTGAAGGCGACTGTTGGACTAAGTCAAGGATCTGAAACTGTGGCCTCAAGTCGCCGATATTCAGAACATTTGAACTGGAATGAGAAATAAAAACATAGAATCCTTTTTTTTTTTTGTCAGTAAGGAAGTGGACAGTAAATGAAATCTTTGTTTTACTTGTGACCAGAGAGATCCACATACAGGCTATGCCCCCAAAATTGACTTTATTGTATTATGTTTTTTTTTACGAGTGATCTGATGCTGTACAACATGGCTAATCGATCACTAATGTACACGCTATATTTAACAGCAACATCCTTTTGAAACTTTTCCCTGTGATTTCAAGACTAATTTAAATTAAATTTATTTAAAGTGGCAGTGTCTGTGTCAGGCTGATCCCAGGTCCTGTCGTCCCCCTGTCTGCTATGGTCCACTGTGGTCCACTGTGGTTCGCTCCTGCCTACGGAGCCGCCGTCCTGACTGTTCCCTCACTTTCAAGATATTGACAACATAAATATTTGCAAGAAATGTCACTTGAGACGTAAAGTCTTTAAATCAGTGCCCGTAAGCCTTATAATTCACGGTTAACACACTTCAGTGTTCACGCTCCACTACCTGGACTCGCTCACACATTTCAATGGCGGAGTGGTTTTGTTTGGGAAGAAATTCGGAGCCTGATTGACCCACGCATGCGCAGTCGAGATGGGCATTCGGTTTATTACGACATCGGACCTGGATCTTAGTCAGGAGTGACCTGGCTGTTCATTCAATGGCTAATGCTGCTTATTTAGACATGAATATCGCTGTGGCCAATGTTGATCTTGCTAGATGATAGTGAGCCATTGAATTTGAAGTGTAAACAAATTTGACTCATGGGTCAATCGCGAACAAGTCGGTGCAAAGATCCCGCTCTTTTAAGTGAATGATGAGAGCCGAGTCTCACCACCAAGTTTTTATTTTAAATTTTTTTTTTAGGCTACCTGTCTATTGAGCGCCGCATGTCACTGCACTACAGTCGCCTCAGAGGGAGAGAGAGGAGGGCAGGAACGTGCAGCTGCAGCCCATGTGCAAGGGATAAAACAGCATTTACAACAAAATCAAGAACCCTACAAAAAGCAGCCACAAATGTTCTTGCTTCTAGTTATTTGACAACAATCTGGTCTGTATCTTCAGTTTCATGGTTTGATAGAATTATGCTTGTAAAAAGTACAATCACACGCAGGCTCCAGCGACTCAGTCTACTAGAGGAGAATGCAGCGACCCAAAATGTAGAACTGCTCTCGGTACATGCTGCCAACAGAGATCATTGCATGTACATTGTTCAAAACAATTTGTGCTTCTCGAAAGTCAAATTTGCACCCATGATTAATATCAACATGATGAGGGATTAGGTGATTCATCGATTCCACTACTGTAAAGTTAAGCTCCGTAAGTTCTATCAGTCAGTGTCTCCTATATGTGACAAGTGTAAAAAAAATGAAGGCACTTTGCTGCATCTGCTCTGAGACTGCCCTTTAATACAAACGTTTTGGTTAAGTGTGTTTTCTTTTTTTTCCTAACGTGTATGAAAGGACAATCAACCCAGACAGAAACATTCCTACTGACATTCATTATATTATTGTGAACTGTCATTGCAAAAAAAAAAAAAAAAACTGGAAGGGATGAGCTAAACCTTCTTTCCAGAATTGGCTTAACAAATTTATCTCCTTATACATCTGGAAAATATTTGTCTGAGAAATAAGGCTTTGGGCCACTGGGAACAGGTCTGGGGACCCGTGCTAACGTATTTGGCCAAATCATAGTAATGAGCGATGATCATTTCTATTTCTATTCACATTTTATATTAATAGTAACGATATTGGTGTCTGTTATCCATGTTTTGGTTAGTGCTGTTATTAATCAGCTCATTGATGGCAGCACAATGCCAAGAACACCCATGGTCCATTTTTTCGCATGTTAGTCTGACTTCTCTATCTTTTTTCTTTCTTTCTTTTTTTCTTCCTGTTATTAACATATAGCGAGGGAGTGGATATTGTGCACATTTGACCGAGTGTATGCAGGAACAAGTTTGAGTGTGAGGGTGAATGGAATATGTGTGGGCGAATATGTGTAGGTACAAAAGAGGGGAATATTTTTCTTTTCATATATATCTAATATCTGTATTGATGTAACTTATCGTTGTAAACTCAACTTATAAAAAATAATTGGAAAAAAAAGCATGCTGAGTGATGGGTGCCTGTTTACCTGGAAAAAGGATTTTTGTAAAGTGGTAAGAATACATATTGTTGTTTCAATGTCGGCCCTTTCCACTATATCAGCCCACAGTAAAAGCAGAAGTACAAGGCTAAAGTTTTGACTTTGGTGATGTCTGGAGCCTGTGTCCATTCCACTCTCAGCACGAGGCTGCATCTCATAGACGGAGCTGGAACCCAGGGTGGAGCCAGCTCATGCAGCAGAGGGACTGGGAAACACTAACACAGGATTTTGACAGTAAATAAAAAGCACATGATTAAAGCGACGGCTATAAAAGTGTGTGTGCTGCTATAAAAAACAATGGCTCCACCACCTCCCAAAGTCAACTTTGACATCTGGAGACAACAAACTACCCAGACCACTGTAAGCCAAGTTATGGCAATTAAAAAAAAAAAAAAAAAAAAGTCAGTTCTTTTCCATTTCTTTGCTTGATTACAGTTGTTGTTGTTGCACAGGGAGTAGTAGAATAACAAGTCATGAATCAAAATATCTGCTACGTTTGTTTGAACTTTAAACTGTGTCGGTAAAATCCCATCGCTGCCGTGCACTAGTCGAACTGGTCTTACACAAAACTACCCTTTTATGCTCAAAAGGAAAAGTCAACCCGGCACAATGTCTTTTCAGATTTTAATATTTGCAAATGACAGACACATGCGAGCCCACACCTCCCACCTGTATTCAAATCAGCCTGTCATGTCTCCCTCTGCCAAAATTCGTATAATTAGAGAACTGTGCCGGGAGGAAGTAGTCTTGATTGTCACGGTTTTGCACCTGGCACACACAGATAGTGAACTTCCTGACACTAATTATGTCAACAAATTCCACCCATAAAAAAAAAAGAGTATCGCTTTTTTTTTTTACTAAATCCTGACATGCCTAAATTGTGCAAAATATGCATGTAGTAAACTAAATCTTAATGTGTATCTTGAACAAGTTTAGTCCAGATTATGGCTGTATGTTGTATGTGGGGAACTGCAAATAGACTTTGTTACAAGTTCTTGGAAGTTCCTCATAGATCACAATCTTTTTTTTTTTTTATTGGAAAATATACAAAATTAACATAAACAAGGCTCGAGGCTCAGGTGTGCAAGGCTTCAGTTTCCAGTGTAAAGAAAAAATACATAAAAATATAAAAATAAATAGTTTTACAGTGCAAATTCGTTACATAGAACTTTGGGTAACACTTTACATTACGGGCCAGTAAGTCCATGGTACTTCCAGTGGTAATTACTAGTAATAACCGTGGTACTTAGTGTGGTACCTAGAGTAGTAAGTACTAGTACTTACTGTGGTACTTACTGTGGTACTAAAAGTGGTAAGTACTAGTAATTACAGTGGTACTTGTTATGGTACTAAAAGTGGTAAGTACTAGTAATTACAGTGGTACTTATTGTGGTACTAAAAGTGGTAAGTACCAGTACTTACAGTGGTACTTATTGTGGCAATTACTAGTAATTACTGTTGTACTTCCAGGTACTTATTGTGGTACTTTAAATATACTATTGTGAGAATTACAACTGTGATACCCTAGATACAGTGGTAACTCTTAGTGAAGGTGGTAGCCTACTTCTTTGATCATCAAGTGATAGTTTCTAGTAGTTACAGTGAAACATCTACTTGTATAAAGGAATGTGTATAATATAAAAAACAAAACAATATTAGGGACAACAAGTTTCTTTATTAATATGGGACAAGAAGCAAAGAGAGGACAGTAGCAATGCAGAGCTTACCATTTAATGCATATTTCAAAACAAGTTTCAAGCAAAAGAAAAACACTGCAATACTTTACAAGAGTTAAATAAAACACCAGTAATTACACAGTAAGTACTAGGTACCCAACACAAGTTACAGTAATTACACATTAACACACCAGTAATTATACAGTAAGTATCAGGTACTTACCACAAGAACTGGCCCATATTATGACAAGGGACTTTAACATAAGTACCAGTGACAACACCAGTAATTACATGGTACTTAACACAGTAAATGGCCCATATTATGACAAGGGACTTTACCATAAGTACCAGTAATAACCATTTGGCATTGGCTTTGGCATTTGTGCAATAATTCAAGGAGGTCACATAAGAGGACATTAGTGATTCAAATACAACAAGTTTTGATTTTTGGTTAAGGTACTTACAGCTATGGATATGATACTTTGCCATTATTAATATTAAATTCATACTAAAAAGTGTATTTGGGGGTAGATTTTTTTGCTAAATACCAAACAAAATATCTTTAAGGTTGAGTTGTAAATCTATAGTAAGTTTTCTATTCACAAACAGATTGATGTCTTTCCAAAATACTTGTGTGTAAGAACATTCCCAGAAAAGATGGCTAATCGATTCTTCAATACTATGACAAAATGAGCAAAGAGGGTCAACATTTAAACGATATTTGGATATTACGCTGTTAACAGGAAAGCATCTGTGCAAAATCTTGATGCATACTTCACGAATCTTATTGGTAACAAAGATTTTTTTAGGTAAAAGCCACACAGAGTTCCATTCAATATCATTAAACAAATTGTCCCATACAAATACAGATGCTGGCTTTCTTATGGAGTCTCTTATTATGAGCTCTCTAATACATTTGTTATTTGTTTTGACATTTAAAAAGGGGTCCGAATTACCAGTATATAACTCTTGGGACGGATCTACAGTAGGATTGTGTTGACATCAGCATTTTGACACCCGATGGAATAGCATCAAAAACAATTGCAAATTCTTTTGGTAACACTGGGAAGTTATACACATGCAAAAATTCCTCGTAAGAATACGTTATGCCGCTTTTGTTAAACAATTGGTGTACATCAATTAAACCATTGTTAATCTTGCTGCCTGAATGATAATGTGACAACGCGAGGGACATCACAATTCGGCGCGAGGCCCTAATATTCCATTCCCAATGAGATAGTAAAAATGTGTAGAATCTCGCAGCACCAATTTCCTTCAGTGACGCTTTCCCTCCTCTCTTATCCCGCTTCTTTATTCCCCTACTTCCCCTTCCCTTCTACTTTCCCCATAATAATTATTCCCCCCTCAGCCTGTCTGTCCTTCTCTGTCCACCTTGTGCCAATTTAGCCGCCGTGAATCGATTCCTGTTAGCGCCGTTTTCCCCCGACAGCGCTCTCAAAGTACAGAGTTTCTCAACATGGCCTGATTAGCTACATTAACGTCAAGGCCATGGACTAAGTGCTCGAAGCCGACGACTTGATTGGTCAATACCCAGCGGCTTGCCTTCTAATTGGCCGGCCTGTGAGGAAGAGCGCGGGGGACTGACCGCTTCATTAAGAATCAGGGAGATGCCAAGATTGTGAGTCGTGGCCGCGGCTTAATGTGTGTGTTTTTATCCGCGAGGCGCCCTGTTCCTTTCAGCTCTGTCAATAAATCCATGCTTACAGTTTAATTTAGTCGATTTATTCAAAAGGGACCGTGCGCGGATGTAACATAAATGTTGCCATGCTGTTTTGCGTTTAATATTTCATATCTCCTCCTTGGAACATGACAGCCTGTGATTGACTTCTATTAGCCGGACCATATCTTGAACTGAAATGAGATATATATGGTGGAGAATACAGTTGCAAAAAAGCAAATCAGTCAAGGAAGGTAACGCTCGAAGCACTAGATTTTTGTTGAAGAACTAACTTTTGTTTTAAAGCCAGGCAAAAAAATCAATGTTTAAGCTTTTAACCATTGCATTGTGTTACTTTATATCCTTATCAAAAAACACGCCTGGAGTGTTGTTTTGTTTCAGTTATATTATATTATTTTCGTGTTCAACTTCTGGGTTAAAAAAGACCAGCCCACACACTGATACACGGCCCACATAGTGATGCGTGAAACTCCTCAGTGTTGAAATGTCCAACAGATCCTGTCCGTGGTCAGTCTCATCCCCACACTGATTAGCATGTTTGCCTTTAACTTAGCCGCGTTCAGTTTGTTTTCTGCCTTTATGGAGTGTTATTTCAGTCAGACGATAGTGTTGTAGTTGTGATCAAATATGTGACAGTGGACATTCTAATAGGATCTTACTCATAAATAATTGTAAACTGAAGATATCAAGTCAGACACTAATGAGGAGCTCATGGTGATAACACTGCCCCAACGAAGAGCCCTGAATCATTTAGGTTAAACCTGACTCCCACTTTTCTATTCATACTAATTGGACAACTACGAGCTGAGTGTACAGTTCTATTAACCCCCTCATGTTCGATTGACTTTCAAAGATTTCTGGCATAAACATTGCATTCAAAATGTTTGCTTGAATAAACTATGCTAATAATACCATACATATTTATATTTATTCACTGAATGTGTTCTTTTACTTTTGTATAGTAAAAGAAAGTAACATCCAATACATATAAAACATACTTTTGTGTTATTTCCATCACACGCTCTTACCATTGTTGACCATACAGAAGACATATCTGGCATATTAAAATACAAAAGTGAATATTGCATTGTTTCTGTCTGCAAGGCTTTCAGATTCAACATGTATTTTCTGCGGAAGGTTTGAGCAAGGCATTTTATTCAAATATGCTACAAAATGTGTTGCAAAGAGAATTTATCCATGAATTTAATGTCCGTAGGGCACTGGACAAATGTCAGTGCGTCATTGGACAAATGTACCAAAAGGTTTTTAATTTAGTATTTTCAGCACCATGGACAGCACTAAATGAAAACCACAGTCATTCCTGACTCAAATGCATGCATTCCGAGACTTTCGCAAAGGTTGTTCCATAACTAGTCATTTGGATTGGGTTGTTTAGAGCCAAGAGTATTTCGTCTCTCATCCAAGACTCCAACAGCTCATGTGGCTCCCCTTGCAGTTTTTAAGTATTCCTCCTGACTCCTAATTTCTTCCATTAGAAGTATTTATAGCATGTTTCTTGGACGAAAGACGAAGGGCCCAATCTTCCACCGGGCGCAAGAACAGCGTTGGTCCAAATGGTCATCTTGCATGTGCTGTTGACAGGCAGAAATGTGATCCAAAATCCAAACAAAAGCACATGTTAAACCTCCTGCTGGTCTGGGGTGGGAAGATTTCGCTCCTCGACGTGTCTACAACCTGCATTTAAAAACACAAGACTGGGCCTAAAACGTTTTAAATCTACAAGTTTGAGAACTTGCATTAACACATGTGTTATCCAAACCATCATCGTAGATATTTTTTCTAATTCAATCTTACCCATCTTTCATGAAAATATGCATGCTAATACCGTATATTTCAGCTACGTCTTGATCATCTGCCTCCCTGCTTGGCTTCTATTTAGCAATTTTATATTTTCAGCAGGAGGCAGGCACCCCACTTCTTAACACTGTGGGCTGTGTTGACACTCTCGGCAGCGTGCCTTTTATGTGAATGCACCCACCGGGCTGAAGCACGCAAAACATGCCATCAGTGCTGTATACGCTGACAGAGGAGTCTGTCAGCGCTCCCCAATGCGCCGCTCACTTTGCTCTTAAGTGTAACTGTACAGATCTCCAACCACATTTTATTGATTCCTCCATGTGTTCTGTAGAAATTGGATTTGGCGTGTGTGTGTGTGTGTGTGTGTGTGTGTGTGTGTGTGTGTGTGTGTGTGTGTGTGTGTGTGTGTGTGTGTGTGTGTGTGTGTGTGGTCTGTAATGCATAGCCAAAAGGAGCATCAGGCCTTGTGCTTGTTGAGCATAAGTGTGATAACATCGTTTGGGTGGAGAGGAGCATCAACTCTTTCTTGATTCGTAATGTTATTCTGTACATTTCTACTGTGTGCAGGGTAGTGAGACAATGATACCTCCAGGCAGCACAGCAGTAAAGTTGAGTGCTCTCACTTTACAGCAAGATGATCATGGGTTTGACTCTGGACCAGGACCTTTCTTTGTGGAGTTTGTGTCCCCATGAGTAGGTTTCCTTCAGGTACTTTAGTTTACCAATAAAATAATATAAAATGTTGTTTAGTCCTACTGAGGTTCTAAATCTGAGTGGGGCTTCCCTAGATAAAATAAAGGCCAATTACATAGATGGGTGGTGTTACAGGTGAAGGGTGCGAATGTCTCTAGAGGGACCTTAATACCCTAGAACAGTGGTTCTCAACCTGGGGGTCGGAACCCCCAAGGGGGTCGCCAGACAAATTTGGGGGTCGCCAGATCATTTAGATAAAATATACATATTTTCATAAGCATATAATCAGATGTTTTATTGTAGCATGTGATTGCTATTTTACCAGAGGGCCATTATTTGTTCGTAGTTTGATGAATTTTATTTTAGCCATTTGGCTTTTTTCATTATTTTTAAGAATTATGTAGGCTAATGTTCCTATTTTACACGGTGTGACCTGGGTGGGGGGGTCACGAACCCCTTTACCTGTTATTATGGGGGTCGCGGCTCCTAAGGTTGAGAACCACTGCCCTAGAAAATGTTAGGCAACTTTGGGGCCAATTTTCTTCATTGTAAAAACACAAGGACCTGCCAATTTTATCAAAGTACAAATGCCAGTGTTTTACATAAAATGAGTGTTATATTTTGAAATTTTGAAGTAATATACAATATTGCTCACATTTTTAGAGTACTGTAATTCTTTGTTTATCAAAATCATGGAGGGCCGGATTTGGCCCCCGGGCCTGACGTTGCCTACCCCTGACCTATAAAAATGTTGTCTTTAACTTTGCATTCCATGTTTTTTTTAGGATTTTGTCTCCCAGAGGAGAGATATGCAAAACGTGGCTTCACACATCAGTTAATGTCATTAATTTACTTGTGTGTACAAGTATAAGACAAATACGTTTTTGCATACCTTACTCTATCCCCCAGACACACATGCCTCAAATATATGTGTTCCGATGTACTACCAAACATTATTTTATTTAATCTTTCTTCAGCTTTAACTGTCTCCACATTTTCTCATAATATCCATCTCATAGAAAAATAATTTGCTGATGTTTACGGATGAGCGCATATTCTTGTAAAGGAACTAATCTCAGCCAGTTTTAATCTCCAAATAAAATGCAAAGTATTTAATGCTTGTGCAATGTCATTTGGTGAGTTAATTAAATGTTGCTGACTACGCAGTGTTTCATGGCGTATTGCTGTAAATATGCCGGGCTTAATTAAATGACAACAATAAATTAAAGTTGGATTAGTGAGTGACTAACCTGCCACGGGAATCATTAAGGCCAGTGGAGGTGCTGAGTGGGGATAAGGTCTTTAGACTATGGAGAACAATGAATGGCCTCAAACGTGACATCATCGTTCTGCAAAGCCATTAAACTACCATCGATTATTCCAACAGGGGTCAGTACAGCTGGGAGTGCATACATGAAGGCAAGTAAAAACACAAACTTAACAAATGTTTTTTATCTGATTATGTCAAGTGAGTGATTGGAACAGAAACTTGCAATCTAAACTTTATGGCTTTAATTCCCATCGTCTGACAACAATCTACCTGTGTAATTGAGTATGCTAATACCAGGTCACCCTCGAAATGAAGATCTTGATCTCAGTAGGTTCTTATCTGGTTACAAAAAGTGTAGTCTAATATAATAAAAAAAAACTACTCTTTTAATTCCTTCTTTATACTGACAGAGGTTGCTGCAGCAGTCATCCTTGAAGTGCACATGGACATTTACATGAAAAATAAAACTCAACCAGGCACTTGAAGAGGTTCTGATGCTGGGAGACGGTGTAATGAAGCGTGTGGGTTACTACATCCAACAATCGAACATTTTGACTTATCCTCTTGTAACTTCGGCATCCTTGAACTTGGACTACAAAATTGCAGCAAGGATTGAAAATGGCGGATTGCTCGAAGTGTCGATGTCCTAATTTGGCAGCTCCACTGCAAATACTGCGGTGTTATTGTTCAAAAAACGTAATAGAGAATAAAAAATATGACCAAAACAGAATATAAAGATCAACGCAGCACCTGAAGAGACTAATTTCAACTTTTCTGTACTTCTAATCTAACGACTTTAGCAAATGCTGAATTATTGATATAGTTTTCTACCAAATGAAGATACAAAGACAAGGAGAGGAGTAAAAGTGGTTCAACAGCCCATGAATACATAAATAACAGAGAATGCTAAAATGATGCTTCATGTTAGCATCGTATTAATGCTAACATTAAGGACAAGTCCAGCTAAAAGATCGTTGTATCGCGACCGCCATCTTCACTGTTTTGGAGGAGCACTGGTGTTTGATTAGGAAATCCTAGCGCAGAAGCTGATGCACCATTAACTCCCGCCTCCCGTAATATGATTGGCTCTGCCTGGTTTTGCCGGAGTCAGCGAGATTCCAGGCTCAGGCTAGTTGAAACCAGGGTGGACTCAGCTCGGCCCATAAAGCGTGCCGAGTATTTTGTTTAGTCCGGTCATTTTTTTTACCCTTTGTTAAGTTTACCTTTTCCATTCCTTTTTATTAAATCCCAACTTCATTGAACCTTTTGCACCTTGGTTTGTTTGTTACTTCCCTCCCCCCTAGCAGAGCTGGGTTGTGCACATACACAGTATACACGGTGGAGGTAGGGCAGGGTAGGGAGAGAGCTTCCTAGCATAGCGTCCTGACAGCCTGATGGATAAAGCTCTTCTTGAATCTGCTGGACCTGGGCCGTAGACTCCACTGTGTCCTCCCAGAATGCAGCACATGGAGAGACATGGGATGACCTGAGATGGAGTACATTTTTTTCTCACTGTTACCATGGATATCTGCAATATTTCGGGGCATATGGACAACGTCTGTAACATTAGATAAAGCCACGGAACAACTCCATTAGCTGCTGGGTCACAACTGA
This sequence comes from Gobius niger, assembly GCF_951799975.1. Lineage (NCBI taxonomy): Eukaryota > Metazoa > Chordata > Actinopteri > Gobiiformes > Gobiidae > Gobius > Gobius niger. Next base: position 12,855,246 of record NC_136853.1, on the reverse strand, counting down.
ATACATCGAACACAGCACAGCGTCCAAATGCTTTTAAGTGAATGATATATCTGGTACATTTTACATTAGTTCAACATTTGTCCGCAATGGAACATGGACAATAGTGGCATCACCATTCACATAAGAGCATTTGGACGCTACAGTGTGTGTAACCAATAGCAACCAGCTGATTGTACGAGTTGTAAGATGTCTCTTTTCTGTACTTTTACACATTTTTTAACCAGTGATGGTCTATGGACAATGCTGGCTATAACCCAGAAAAAAAAAATCCCTCCACATTCACTGTGCATTAATAACATGCAGTCCCGAACTCTCCATAATGCTTAGGCCAACTGCATTACTTCCGTCTGAACTCAGCAATACAAATGTACAATTGGAATGAAAGGTGTAACAATTAAAGAACCAAGTAGCCTTTGCAAGAAGGTGTAAAACAGCATCCACATCTGTTGAGTGATTACTAGTCTGCAGTCAACAACACACTTCAATTTTTCTCTTTCTTGAATTAAAAAAAAAAAGTTCCATTCCTGCCTTGAGTAAAATTGATGTGTTTCAAAATACACTCGCATGACACATTCATTTAAAAAGCTGTGTAATAGAAAAGCCTTCCTCGGTGCGTTTGGGAGAGACAGCCACAGTTGTGCTTTGTGATGTGCTCTGTGATGAATAGTGTGCCTTGGGTCATATCTCTATCATTTATTAACTGTTGGCATGTCATAAACAAGAGGACTGTAGAATCCATCAGTATCCACCAGCAGAACCGAGAATACCAACACTTATTGGAAATATCCACCGTATTAAAACCGGCCAGGTCAAGCATCACAACCGAGCAGTGGGTGCAGCAGTTGGCACTTGTGCTTCACAGCAAGAAGGTCCCAGGTTCAATTCCCACCTGGACGGGGGCCTTTCTGTGTGGAGTTTGCATGTTCTCCCCGTGTCTTCCTCCAGGTTCTCTCCAAGTTCTCTCCGGTTTCCCCTACCACTAAAAAACATGTACAATAGGCCAGGATGGAGTGTGAGTGTGGGACAACGGATGCAAATTGGCCCATGGCTACAATCTGGTGTGGTGTGTTCAATAACATGCACTGTCCCTACCAAATAAAAAACAATAAACTTTTGTTGAAATTGATTATCATAAAGTAACTTGTGATATTTCTACTTATTCAGGTGTTTTTAAAGGAACCCATGTTCAGTTTTTGTGCCAGGTGCATGATCATACCATACCAACTTTATTTATAAACCACTTTAAAAACTTTATAGTTGGCCAAAGTGGAGTACATAAAACATGCATAACATTTTCTGTAAAAGTATAAGAAACAAGTCAAAACAACAACAGGCAACACAACAGTGAAAATGCATATAATTCAATGTTAAACGCCTGCGTTTTTAGGAGATAATGGCAGCCTCGGGCCAGCAACAGAGAGGGATCGAACTACCCAAAGGTTCTGCTTGTTTTTTGGAACAATCAGCAGCAGCTGATCTGCTGACCTAGGAGCACAAGAGGGAGCGTAAAGGTGAATCAGGTCAGATAGATAGGAGCGGGCGAGGCCATTCAGGCATTTAAAAATGAATAGAAGAATTTTTAATTCAACTCTGAATTTGACTGGGAGCCAATGGAGAGTGTTAGAGAATTAACAATGGTTATCGAGAGGATGGATGAAAAATAGGCAGCAGTTTGGATGTCTTATACAGGAGAAGTGTATTTACCATCGGTGCGGGACCCGGAGACATGAACTCGAGACATTGCGCTAGTCCTACCATTCAAGTCTGTCTTTGCTTCCACAGAAGAGGGATAAGTACCCTCTCAGAGCGTCAGACTGATATGCAAGCAAACATTCAGTGGCTGAGAGTCTGAGCACCACAGTCAAGGCTATGACAGAGATAGTACGACTGTACAGCCTGACCCAGTATGATAAATAGTGATTTAATGTTTTCCTCTAACTGAGAGAAGCTAAAACCGGTGACATACAGTATGTTCATGTTTCTGTGTCCTTGCCGAGCTGCTGTCGGGAGAGTGCACACTGGCTAATCCAACCTGATCGTTATAAAGGCATGTATTACAGGTGTCAACATGCTGTCTTGATAAAACGGGCTTCAATTTTGCCAGTTTTATTAAGTGAAAAAAAATGAATAAATGGACTTGACTGCGCTAATTTGCTCCTCAAGTTTTAGTTCAGGATCCACTCTAAAACCCAAATTGGAAACGACCGGCTTGACAAAATCTGCCAAAAAAAAAAACAAGGGTCAAAAACCATATTTAGGCAGAAACAATTAAGGGCCATCCATGCCTTTATAACACGGATGGAGTCCAAAAGGGGTCTCACAGCATGTGGATCACCCTTCTTCAAGGCCAAATAGGTTTGATTGTCATCAGCATAACAATGAAAAGTAATGCCATGTTTTCAGAATGGATCCAAGTGGAAGCATGTAACAATAATGGGCCAAGTATTGATCCTTGTGGTATCCCGCGTGACACATTTTTCAGCCGTGCGTTGGTGGTCCCCTGCATCAAATGTGTCCGTCAAATCCAACAGGACCAGGACGACCAAGTGGATAGCATCAGTTCAGATAAACATATATTCAAAAACACGAAGAAGCGTCGACTCAGCACTGTGAAGATTTTTTAAAACCAGACTGAAAAGTTTCTAAAATGCTGTGTTCATCTGCTGAGAACTGAAAAATAACAATAACAAAAACACTCTCTCCAGTATTTTCGAGAGAAAGGAAAGTTTAGATTGGCCTGTACAGCACTGGTAGGCAACATCAGGCCCGGGGGCCAAATCCGGCCCTCCAGCACAGCACCTCTGGCCCTGGAGATGATTTTGAGAAACATTATTACACACATCAAAGAGTACTTTTAACATTATTAGAGTTACAAAGGAGAAAAAAAGGTAGAAATACTGTCAATACACCCAGTTAGGTCATATATTACGTACTACACTGGCATTTGAAAGAAGTGCACTGGAAAAAGAATAAATGTTTTAAGGAAGATATGACATAAATCTACTTGAATTAACAGATTAAATCAAAGGTTTGAGTAGATTTGGTCTGGTCTTAGATGAGATAAAACCTTTAGTAATAGTTTTTCTCTTAATTCAGATAACTTTGTGTCATTTCAAGTGAAAAACAATTATTTGTCTGATTTCAAGTGGGTTTTGTTCCATTGGCACTAGCATTTTAGTTCAAACCGACTCAAATTCAACATAGAATAACTTTAATTCAAGCAATTTTAAGTCATTTATCTCATTTAAGATGGTAATTTTTCCAGTGTTGTGCTTTACTTTGGGCTAATGATCATCGGCCTTGGCCCTCGGTCTCTTTACAATAAAGAAAATCGTCCCTCCGCCAATAAAACTTGCCTAACCCTGCTGTACAGCATAGATGAGTTGAGGCCAAGGTGAACTATAGCATGTTTAAAATGAACAGGAACAACACCAGTAGACAAATTAATAAAACTGCAGGTGCTGTTGTCTCAGCCAGGACACGTTTGCCTATTGTGCATGTTAACCACTTAACAAGCATACAATAAGTTAGTCAACACTGCTGACATACACCGTTTATTGAGCCTGGATTCTGGCCGGTAACAAAATTCCATCTCTGGAGGAAGCGTGGCACAAAGTTACTGAGACCAATCCTGAAGTTAGAGCGAAAGACGGAAGATCAATCTCAAGATCAATCACTTGCTGAGAGGCTGACGCGTTCTGCCACGATCTGGGGAAGAAACGTGCAAGAGCCTAATGCCCAGCTGTATGGTAGGTAATACACTGTTTTGGCTCACCATGGGTTGATTCTCACACCTTTTGCGTTGGAGATCGAAGCTGTGATCGTGATTTTTCCGACGCAGGCTACATTCCTGCTGAGATTAGACGAGAATGCGTTGGAGCTGCTTCCTGCTGCATAGTCCCCCCCCCCCCCGCAGGACAAACGCTTCAGGGACACGCACCAGGGAGTCGGCTCACCAGTTCTACACCACATGAGGCAGAACACTTTGTAATTACTGGCCAGTTTGCATTTGTACAAGTCATTCTCGTTTTTCTTTTTTATTATTTCTCTAAAATATATGTCTTGAAATTAGGTTTCTGTAATTGTGCTAGAGGTATGCCATTAATGACCCAATGGTTTTCTTGTCCCATGGCTCTTTTCTCTTCCTTTCTTGTTTTTCCAATACTAGTAATGGCGGATTTAGACCATTTTTGTTGATTTTAGAGGTTTGATATTGTACTTTATTCTCTACCACAGGGGTAGGCAACGTCAGGCCCGGGGGCCAAATCCGGCCCTCCAGTACAGAACCTCTGGCCCCCAAGATGATTTTGAGAAATGTTATTATGCAAATTTGATCAAATACCTGTTAAAGTACCCTAAAAATGTGAGAAATAGTGTCAGTATGTTAGAAATGTCCTGGCAGAACATCCCACTTGGTCGTTTTACATAATGTAAAATGGGGATTCTAGACCCAAAAGTGGGTCTTGGAACCATTTTCAGTGGGTCGCGAGTCTAAAGGGAACTTTTGTTCAATATTTTCCATCTGAAACTGCATGGGAACACTAACAGAGTTGGTTAAAATGTCTGTTATTGGGTTGCTTTGATCATAATTTCAGTCTTGTTCAACAAAAACTTGTGTGGAAAATACAATATTTTATACGACATGACACGATATGACAAATGGCAGTTTTTATTTGGGGCGCGGATTGTCATCCTGGGGTACTGCTGGGTCCCGAAGCCACTTTAGAACCACTGATGTTAATTGGTTTGTGCAGAAAAAAGTTCTTTACTTTCGGCTACAATGGTGAGGTTCGGCCCCTGGTGTTTCGGCAAAGATGAAAATCGGCCCTCCACAACGCAAACTTGCCTACCCGTGCTCTACCATATGCCAGAGGAACTAAACATTACAAAAAAATTCTCCCCAACAATGGCAGAGCACTCTCTCACATAGGGGGTCCTGGGGCTCTATCTTTGTTTGAACTTACATGTTCTTTCTGTAGTAGTAGTAGTAGTAGTAGTAGTAGTAGTAATAATAATTGTAATATCATATCAAGTATTTCAGAGAGGTTCAATGTCTTTCATTGTCTGAAAACCAGCGCACATGCTGATGCAGGGGATATCCCACAATTCTCCACAAAGCACTGCTCTAATTGATAGGTCCCAGCCCAATGCTATAGTGACGGATGTTTTAACATCGTAATAAGCGTGTGAGTGATGGATGAATGTTGTGTCAAAGGTGCTCCATAATTAAGTGAGCAGACATTTAAGGTGGTTATTATAATTCACGGGAGTTGTTATGAGCGCAGTGATTTATGCTGTGGACCTGGCTGTGTTGCCCGCATTAATGAGAGGGAAAATTAAAATCTATAATTAAAAGGAAGGCCATACAGGCTTTATGTCGCCTGGGTAAACTGTTGGTGGACAGTAAAGTCTCTTCCAACACAGCCTGCAAAGTTCATATCTAAATCTTGCTATCATTGTAATTAGACATTTTGCCAAGTTATTTTGCATAAACTTGTACAAATAATGTTTTGTTTGTATGTTGTAAGTTGTGGTGTAGGAGGGCATAGGCGACCCTAGAGGCCACCTATACGGCGCCAAACGGTGTTGTCATTTTTTTCCTCACCCTGAAGCCCACACCTCCTCCATGATTTCAAGATTTCGAACGTGCCATCCCTCCTGCGCGTTTGTAAATGTTGTAAATATTCACAGTGGAGGCTCCTCTTATAAAACGGCTTCATGACTGCACATGTTCCGATTTAAATAACAATAATTATTATTATCATGCATAAGTATGTCCAAATGTTGCAATTACTGAAAGGTAGTCAAGATAGAGCAAGGAACAAAGTGGAATGCCATAAGGCGACCATGCACATGGGTTTGCACATGTGAAAATAATAAATGCTGCCAGTGCTACTGACATTGATCAGATATAGTAAATCAATTAGGAAGTCAATTGATGATTTATTTTTACTTAACTTTTTGTTTGTTCATCTTTTACAAATGTGTGACACATGGTTGTTTTCAATTTATAGCATGTTTCCACCCAGCACTGTTTGGCCGTTAGAAATGGACTGTAGTTGTCAGCGATGACCCAAGGATGTGCAACACAGGAATACACAGAACCGCGATTAAAGTTTGTGATGCGTAATGATGAAAAAACTATGGACAAAATTGTCTTTTGGTGGGGATTGTGGAATTATTCAGTGGTGGCAAGGCAAAAACTAGAGGAATGAAGCAGCTAAAAGATGACCCATGAAGGCAAGTTAAGCTAATGCTAATGTTATGCTAAAACCAAGTTGTGCTAACTGCTATCGTCGGCAAAATCATCTTTTTCAACAGCATATAATGTTGTGAAATATTAAATCCCGTATAACCTGCCTGTTTCAGTTAGGGCTGTCCTCTCTCTGCTTATGTAAGTAGGCTATCAGTTCAGTGCACTTTGGCCCAAAACTTTTTTTTGTGGTTGACTCTGGTCTGACCAGTCGAAACACTTGGCTACACAGATAGACCTGGCAGTGGGAACAGTGCCGGCATGGCTAAGCGGGAGATTTCCCAAAGGGCCGGTCTGGCCCCCACTGTCGCGACTGCAGTGCCGCAGCCTCACTGGGCTGAGCCGGCCATAAATAAATTAAATATGTCCCACGCCATAAAAAAAAATATATTTTGGACGCCATTTTCGCTGCATTTTCGTGGCACATTCGTGGTGCATTTGTGGCGCATTCGTGCCACAGACAGGCTCTGTCAAGCAGGGAAAAAGAACTTTTAACTAAGAAATCAGGCGGCTTGGACGGACTGACAGATATCACCAAACTAAACCACAAGGACCACGTGCATCGTGTTGATGGAGTTTTGCTCGGATTATCACATAATGGAGCAGGACTTATACAAAGAGCCTTACCAGCGACTCCAAGGTAAGGATCAGCAGTTTGTGTTTGTAAAGCGGGTGATGTAATAAAGCTGACGGCGGGTGAGTTTGGGGAAAACTGCATTGGTAGCACGACTATTGTTAACTGGTCAACGCAAGTTTAACCTCACTATCTGGACTCTAACTTAGCAAAATAATATGTGCATTTTTCACTTACTTTCTCCCTTGACTTTATTTGTTCTGTGTTTATGGGAAAGGTACAAGTGCGATGGTAGAAGTTATGAGTAAAACTAGGCTGAAGCTGAATAAACAACAATGCAAACATTAGTGTGTCATCTCATAAGAGCGCCTGTTCACTGAGTTTCATCATGAAGCACGAGGGCTGGATATAGCAACAGGCTCCACAGGTGTTTGGTCAGTTATACTGGCCCAGTATAAAATGTAATTGAATAGCCCGGTTAAAGGAATAGGCCACCGTTTTTCCACACTGAGATATGTTCTTACCTTAGCTTTGACGAGTTCTTTAGGACCTGTCTGATCTTCCCCCGTGCCTTCAGTCACGTAAACACAGCGCAGACGGCGTTAGCATTTAGCCTCTCCCTCTCTCCTCTATAGCTCCAAAACAGGTCAAGATAGAAGCTACCAAGCTCTTCCACGTTTTCCCTATTTAAATATGGTTACGTGAAGTGTTCCACTGCAAAGTATAATTACACAAAATCAAACAAAGTGGATTTTTTAAGCGGATAAAAGGGGGAACTATATTGTAAGGCAGAATAATACCAGGAGTAGTTCGAAATCCGCACAGTAATCTTCACTTTACTGCGCAGTAATCTTCACTTTACTGTGCGGATGCCAAGTCACTCCTGGTATTATTATGCCTTACAATATAGTTCCCCCTTTAATCCGCTTAGAAAATCCACATTGTTTAATTTTGTGTAATTATACTTTGTAGTGTAACACTTCACGTAACCATATTTAAATAGGGAAAACGTGGAAGAGCTTGGTAGCTTCTATCTTGACCTGTTTTGGAGCTATAGAGGAGAGGGGGAGAGGCTAAATGCTAACGCCGTCTGCGCTGTGTTTACGTGACTGAAGGCACGGGGGAAGATCAGACAGGTCCTAAAGAACTCGTCAAAGCTAAGGTAAGAACATATCTCAGTGTGGAAAAACGGTGGCCTATTCCTTTAAAGTGTAGTGTTTTTTAGTCTTGATAAGAGGGTAATAGTTGAATGTACCTATATTCTATTTATGATTCCATTGTGTTTATCTTTCTCTAATTAATAATTAATAATAAATGTAAATGGGAAAAAAAGAATGTAGCCAAATCTTTGAAAATTAAAAAATAAATGATTTTTATTGTCACATGGTCAAAGCAGGGCTTTGAATAATACTTATAGTTTATAAAAGTGTTGTTTTGAGGCGACCTTTTTGCAGCCTTCTTTGTTGGAGCAGACGCGCTTCGTTCGGAATGACAGCCGGTCTGAACCACAATTCTCGGCCCTAAAATGAGTCCCACTCTGGCCTGACTGGGTAGGAAGTGCTGGGTAGGAAGGATTGGCTAGGCCCTATAGCTTGCACAAGACAGATGGCTCACACTTGCTGCAAGAAGTAATAAATACAAATTTAATAATAACTGAAATACATTGAAAGAGATCACAGCATTTATGTCAATATGTGGGCTAAAAACAAAATATTTTTAGGCTGAATATTATTAATCAAACACTTAATTATACTTTTTACTTTTCTGATAGCTAAGCAGTGTGTTGATCTTATCACTTTTCAATATGCGTAATGCTGCTCTGGATATAAGGTAAGCTTTTATTTCTTAAGTGAAGGAAGCAGTCACAATGGTAACTTAAACAGTTTGGAGTACAGAAGCACGGTTCTGTGAAGCTTATCACAGCCCGGTGTTCTCAGCGGCCAGACGGAGACATCTCATGGGAATCCCCACGTTTATTCAGCCAGACTCCAACAGAGGAGTGGGGAGGCTCTCAGGAGATTTGAATCACCATAAACTCAAGGTATAAATCATTCTTCAGAATTACTTTACAGTTCATAAAAGTCTGCACGCTGTAGTCAGAGGAGTTTGTGTACGCTATATTCCTAACCAGACTGGACTGAATTGAATTTGTTGGTGGGCAAATAAAATGAGAGATTGCAAACGTTATAGGACGCTTGATTGAGTGGGCAAGAATCACATTTGGGTCTCCAGCTAGAGGGGTTCTACTCTATCAGAGATCTGGACAGAGGAAAGAGGAACATGATGCGGACTATTCCACCTCAACACTGAGACCACTTAGATAAGAAGCCACGATGTGCAGAAAGACAACATACAGGGCCATTTTGGTGCCCGAAGCAGAAATGTATATATACATAAAAATGATCATAGACCGTAAAAAAATAACTGACACTCGTCCTCACTCCTCCCCATCTGCCATAATAACTACATTCGAGGGGGAAATCACGGCGGATTTACAGACTCCTTCTACCCTGCTGTGATGGAGCATGTTCCTAAAAAGGGCATAAGGGCGGGATCTTCACTGTAGACTCGGCCCTCGCCGGGTACGTAGTTTGGTCGTAGCCGCACCTGCGCTATTAGCTCTAATGCTAACGGCCTGTCAACCAAAGTCTGGCCCTCATTAGTATACAAGACTTCTAAAATCTCACATACGAAAACCAGCCTAGTTTCTTTAATGTAACTAACCCAGCGTAATCATGGGAGTAATATCTAGCTGTAGAAATTAAAGGAAAATTAGAGCTATAAAGTTGTTTTTTAACGTATCCTAAGTGCAGTGCTTTCTAATGGGGGACTAGCGAATATATGAAGATACTACAGCAATGGCGGACCAATGGCGGCCCCTAGTGTCGTGGTCTCGAAGCAGAGCAGCCAGAGGCCATTGGTTTGGACGTAACAGTTGAATAGTTGGTGCCTGTTCCTGAACCTAAAAAACTCAGCACAGGAATGGGACCTTTGTGTGGATTATGTTTTAAAGTTTGCTTTAAACATAATTGTTAATCAAATGTTTAATGTCATGACACGCGTTCGTTAAATTATGCTTTAGCTAAAGCCGAATAAACTATAAAGAACGTCGCCGAAAAGCTTCTAAAACATTTTCTAGTCAGCGTTACATTTAACTTAGATCGTGATTATTTCCTGAAATGAGAACATAGATTCGTGAAGATCAGCACGAAGTTAGGAGGTGGATTAGTGAATGGCATACGTTAACACTAACTTCATAAATATTGGAAACATGCTAAAAGGTGCTCTCGTCCAAACTTAGGACTCATTGCTGTTAAACATTAAAACAGATCTTAAGCTTAATAATACTGTTCAGAAAATGACCTGGTGTGTCAGTGAGATCGGTCTATAGGTCGCGTAGTCCAAATCTGAACACTTGGTCGTTGCTCCAAGTGGCAGCCTCTTAGCAGACATTCATCGAGACCAATTAAGGACTTTTGCCTTAATAGGCAGGTTATCATGTAATCAAATCACATTTCGTCACAATCCAACAATTATTCAGCCTCTCAAGTCCAATGACAACCACCCAGCAATCAGCCAGTGTTTTCAATGAAGCCGAGGGCTGTTTTCACCTTTGGTAACCGCCATTTTGATTTGTGACGTAACACCAGAGAGCCCTGTCCAACGTAAGCATAGACAGAGAATGTGAGTGCATATGTCACACTTCCGTAGACCGCGCAGTGTTGGAAAAATGTTATTTTCCACTGGCCTTGCCCAACCTGGAACAGCACATGCGATTGCACTTCATAACATAAGATAGGGAGCGGCGCCACTGACAGCATATGTACAATAGGTTCCCCTCTGAGGCCACGATTCCCCTGGAAATGAGAATCCTAATCTCTGTAGGGTTAAATAAAGGTCAAAACAATTTCCCCTATTCCAATGAATAAAGCATCTATCTTTATCTGTTGATACAGGTGGCCCTGTCACTACTACAGCGGCTACAGGTGCTTCACAGCTAGAAGGTTCCGGGTTCAATTCCTGACGGGGCCTTTCTGTGTGGAGTTTGCATGTTCTCCCTGTGTCTGTGTAGGTTTCCCCTGGGTACTCCGGCTTCCCCTACCACTAAAAACAAGTACAATAGGCCAGGAGGAATGATGTGTGTGTGTAAATGCATGGTGGTCCGAGGGACCGTTGGCGCAGATGTTTGCTGTCGTGACATGTAAAATGGTCTCATGCAAAGCGCTTTGTGACTATGTCTGTAAAAAGGCGCTATATAAATAAAGTTCTTCTTCTAATCCGGTTTCCTCTACCACTAAAAACATGTACAATAGGCCAGGAGGAATGTCTGTGTTTGAGAGTGTGTGAGAGTGTGGGACAACACATACACATGAACATTACTTCAATTTAGAGAACATTAAGTACTGGTATTCAAAGACCAAACACCTGGTGGATGGGGTAAAAGACGCTGGTTTGGGAACAACAATTTGCAGACTCTCAACATTTGCATAAAATCTGACATCCTGCACGGTGCAGCTTTCACTTTTACATTTTTGGTTTCAGTTTAGCGACGGACGACCTCGCCAAAAACACAGAGGTCTGTGCTCTGAAAACACGTTGATTTCTGACATCGAGCAAAGGGGACAAGTGCAGGACCAGCAGGGAGGCGAGAGGACAAATACACAAGTGTGCACGGCCTATACTGGGCTACAGGCCGTGTGAACATAATATTAGCTCGTTTGACCGCGGTCCCACTGTAATGGTAAAGTGTGAGATCACAATTGCTTTGGTCCTATAGTATTTACTATTTTTAATGATTATTATTATGATTTAACATGTATGACTGTGGAAGATGAATTGAATAAGCAAATTGGTAGACATTAAATTATGTTAGGTAGTGGCTGTGAATCCTGTGAAAATGTCAGACGTTTCTAAAGTGGTGCATCTAATTGAAATGCCAACCAATCTGGAGTCCTGCTAGAGAATGCCTGGATTACTTTGACTGCAACATAAACATTGAAGTTTTTAATCGTCTATAACTGATGACAAACTCCTTTTGTGAGTGGTCTAAGCGCTGATGCCGGAGACAGTGTAGTGGTAAACTTCCCAATGTAACAATATGGTCTTTACAATCAACAGTCAAAGCAGATCCATAAAACAGCTGGTTAAAACTTAAGCTTTATTTTATGGAGCAGAAGGGGGACTGCCCGGAGTGTCCTGCCAATGTTAATGCCACTGGCTTGTTTTATGCCCCCCAAACAAGATAAAAGTGGTGCGATTTATCTCGCCAGATTACATCACTCATCAGTCAGGAGATCAGCGCATGGTCTGAACTTTTCTTTTATGGAGGCCAAACTACCATGACTCCCCCTATCCGCTTTTACACAGGGAGGAGATTTATTACATCGACTTTTACTGGAGTTCAGCAGCAGATCAGATCAAAACGGGTGACTGGTAGTGGCATACATTTAGCGCACTGGCTTAACATTTCGTTTCATGGTTTGGGGTAATAAGATATTTAAGGGGCTGTGGGTATACACCATCTGGGTCTAATTAACAGGGATTGCAGATTTATTATAGAGCGTAAAACCAAGAACTTGAGTTTTTACCACAATATCCCACTCCAGTGTGTAATTTGAGGGAGATGGGAAGAGCAGGCGATGGGAAAACGTGTGAACATTCGGGAAAGCGGCAGAGTCTTAGAGGGCTTGGGTGAGGGTCAACAAGTTCGCGTCCAGACCAATGACATCATGGGTGTGGTGGACAGAGAGCAAGTACGTTATTCCTCTGTAGTTGCATTGTGAGAGAGTGGTTAGCCTACTTCACAAAGAAGTTTGGGGTCAGACTCTTAAGCTCTCCAAAAAACAGAATTGTGCATATCTTGCCTTTTACCGATAGACAGAGATATAATAAGGTAGTTGACATATAGTTCTCACATATTTAATATTTTTAAATTTGCTCAATGTCAAAATATATTTTTGAGTTTATTCCATTGGATTGTACTCTACGAGAATCAATCAACTGCTAATTCGCAAAGTAATTATTATTAATAAATTCTGGCGACCCACTTTATTTAATTCAAGTTAGTCTAAAACAAATATGAAATTATAAAGCACAATAGTTAAATAGGCCCTAATCATATTTCAGGTGCACCCCTGCAAAGGGGAGAAAGAATCACGAGAGTGATTTGTGGTAGCTTTCTTCATGCAGTGGTTTATTGCAATCAATGAACATCACAGTTTACATGACTCAAAATAATTGAAACGTTAGCTTCATGTTACTTCATGTTACTTGGCTAAGCACAAAATGGCGAACGGCAAGTTCACAGCACAGCGCAGGTTTTACTACGGACAAATGTTCAAAAAAACTTAACAAAACAATTCGGTTTTAGCTGATAACTCTTTTAACAATTTACACATGTGAGCAATAATGTTCTTGGGAAACCTATTACCTGCAAAGGGGAGAAAGAATCACGAGAGTGATTTGTGGTAGCTTTCTTCATGCAGTGGTTTATTGCAATGAGTAGAAAGCGCGAAATCCCCCTAGTGGTGGGTCAGGCCAATCGATCCCAGAAAAGACGAGGCTTACTAGCTGATTACAGCTCAACAGATCAGGGCGAAATTATAAATGAAAGATACAAAATAATAACTTTTAACAACTTTAACTAACTTACATATATGTATATTGTTTTTAAAGTGTTCTTACTACGAATTGTATTTGGGGATATGCAGTATTATATTCTAACCTATCACATTGGAGTAGGGATTGGAATCGATATAATACTGAGACTTTTGGGGTCATTTTGTCGATATCAATACCAATATCGATACTGATCATTTCATATGGGTGAATGCATTTCAATCAATATACATTTCTAAAACTGGTTATTTTATGTAATTAAACGGTCAATTAAAATTATATTACCTTAATGGGGTAATTAAACAATGCTGATGAACACAGTTTAAAATTAATAATTTAATGACAAACAGAATGATATCCCTGCTCAGCTCAATCCTTTGCTGCTGTGGACTGTTTGGGCTCAGAACAAAGAAATAAATTGTCTTTTTGTGTTGATAATTGCTGCCATGCCTTCTTTATACATTATGCAAATTAGTATTGATACCTTTTGCCCAATATCAATACTTAAAAGTGGCCGTTTGGTATTGATATATCGATACTGTGGTATCGATCCGCCCATCCCGCATATTGGCGTTTTGCTCTTGTGGATAATCTTCATAAAGAAAAGACTTTGGGTCATCTTTATCTTAACTATATCAGAAGCATTTTTAAAAATATGGAGTCTGCAGTTCACAGATGCAGGAGGTGCACGTACCACCTAATTACCGGGAGCGGATAAACACGATTGGAGTTTGGGGGAATCATCAGTGAGAAAGGTAGACTACTACAGTTAAAGAAAGTATGAAAAATTAAAGTGCTGACAGCAACAGTTTTGCCTGTAACATCAGTGCTAGCTAACGTTAGAATTTGATCCATGATACAGAAACAATAGATTATTGAAAGGTTTTGCGCTGCCATTGATCCATATGACAAATTGTCAGAACAGTTCCTAAATAAATTAGGTCTACTAACCTTAACTTCAATTCTAGTAAATGCAGTCCTGTATTTACGCCACTTGATTCTAACATCAGTCACTAAGCATTGAATCACTCTTTCCCTTCAAACCTGTTAACTGTCTACGTTTATTTCCTTTTTTTATTCAAGCCGTGATGGTCTTGTTAACACCCTCATAAGCAGTCATGGGTCCAGGGAGGGTCTTATCGAAGGCAGTCCCCTGCTGTCTCCACTCTCTGACTGCCACCTGCTCCCATGCATGCTCCACCTCCTATATCTTGAACCCCTCCACATGGATATTAGTCCAGTCACAGGGGACCCATATATCCAGATGCTGTACTGAGCTAATGGTTAGAATCACCATGCGGGAGGATTAATTGTGCATTTTTGGGGTTATGGGGTAAACTGAAGCATATGGAGGAAGGTAAAGATGAAGACAAAGGGAGACATGCAAAACAAACACATTGTTTGATTGGTAGTTCACAGTAGCGTCACGTCTCTGAAATCACAATATCAAACATTGTTCTTTACAATTTAAGGTGTTGGAAGCGGCAACCTGATGAACATCAACACAATATTGCCCACCACACACTAGCTTGAGTCAGTACAGTACATTTTAGGCTCACATATCATTTTTTTGCAGTACATTTAGAAAGTATGCATATGAAGAACTATTAAATGAATGACTTTTCTCACCAAAAGGACCTTGGATATTGTGCTTCTTTGCCAGATGCCATGCTTGTCTGGCCACTGTCACTCACCTGCCTATGTCTCCCCAACACCCCGCTCTCCTCTTCTCAGCTTGTCACCTGCCCACCTCTTTCTCCAACAGCGGGGGGAAACCTGTTAAGCCTTGTGTGGTCGAAGGCAGGGAGAAGATAGTTTGACAGATAACCTCCTCTTCTTTCAATCCACTCCGTGCCGTCTCTGTTGTGTGTCTCATACTGTTTAAGACATCAGAGCAGGTGCCACGGCCAAACGCTACCTGTGCAATCACCATTTCACCACCTCTCCTAACCATCCTTCTTAAATCCAATCTCCCACCTTCACACCCCGGCCTATTCCCCCGCCAAACACTCCCGCATCTGCTTGGAGAAAAAGCCTGACTTAACTCCGATCCCATCGTCCCTCTACCCACCCCTCTCACAATTTACTTGGCGAGGCCGATGCCACTGGTTTATTGTCCGTCTTTGGGCTCAGTTGGGATTTCTGGATCTTGTAGCAAACCAGTCAATTTATGTGTCGCTTACTGGCTAATTGGAGAACAGAGCTGTATATTTGCTTGATCTTGTTAACTGGTGTCTATTGGAACCTAATCACGTAACCTTTCTTTGTTCAACTGTTGTGTGATGAGTAGTATCACGTGCAGGGTGCAAATTTCATTGACTTTAGTACAATGATCTTTACCCATTACAACTGCTCCCTCCAGTCTTCCCCCCTGCAATCTCTGACACCAAGCAGGTTGGGATCCACTGGAATATGAGCTCTATCCGCACCTGATTTCTGGGTGAATTCTCCGGAGAACATCCTGTTATTTCCCTATTCGGGATCAGCGATGTGAGTTAAAAAAAAGCATGAAAGGACAGTGAGTCTGATGGACAGTCATCGGTAAAATGGTCTCAACTTATTGAGCACTTTCACCCAGAGACCAAACGAACCACTCATCCATTCACACTCTCATTCATACGCCAATGTACGCAGACGCTAGGCTACATGATCCAAACTTAACGCTGGATATAAATGTCTGACTGGAGGAAACAATTTGTATATATTTTTTTTTTGCATGGGATTTAAAATAGCTCGTCAAAGTAACAGATTGTGAAACAAACAACAAAAAA
Organism: Gobius niger; assembly: GCF_951799975.1. Lineage (NCBI taxonomy): Eukaryota > Metazoa > Chordata > Actinopteri > Gobiiformes > Gobiidae > Gobius > Gobius niger. The sequence goes on along the minus strand of NC_136853.1, from coordinate 12,839,030 downwards.
ATATCTATAAATGTTTTTGATTTGGCTCGAGACTTTGGCATGTATTTAAATGTTCTCAATATGTTTTGCGTTCCACTAGTTCCAGCACTCAACTCTGAGTGTATATTATATGCTGTCTTGCATACTTTCTCCTTCATGAATCAAATAAGCCTCTTGAACAGTAGCTTGTGCTTGACATCATGACTGCAGAGCTGAATGTAGTAATGAGGACTGACACAGTATATTACTATTTGTCCGTTCTTGACAGCAAATACTTCATGAGGAAGCCATTAAGTTGACAGCATGGGTTGTTTTTCAAAATAATACGTTTTATTACAATTTTCATCCACAGAGACATGTTTCTTCTTTTACAGTGATCTGGAACATATAAATGCATATAATTACATCACCAAAAAAAAAGGCAAACAAAATCTCAGATACAGTTTGAGAAATTATTTGTAAACTCTGAAATAGCCCACATTTATCTGCGGCTTCTTCATCTTGAAAGCATGGCGTCAACAATAGCTGTTTTTCTCACTTTAGTGAACCTGGTCTCATTTAACCTTCTGTCAAAAGTATCTTGATAAGTTGTTGTGTTCACTCCATTTACAAAAGCACAGATTGTTTGGGTGTCTGTGGAGTGACAGGTAAATTTCTCTGACAAATGCCTGTCTGTCTATGGGAGCGGCTGGTTCCTAAATATATGTTGTGCCTGGTTGTATCAGAGCAGTGGCACTCAGAATGTGTCTTTAAAATCACTGTCTGCTTTGATAAATCAGACCTATTCTGTTCACAGTCTTTGAAAAGTTTGTATTAGTTTGTGGTGGAATGAGTTCCATCCATTGTGTTTAGTTTTCACCTTAGTGTCGGGCAAATAAAAAACAGAGCTTGTATCGCTCTTGGTGAAGCAGATTGCTTCTGTACACTGTGTTGGCGCCTGTTTTACTACAGCTGGTCATGTGACTAAAGTCTCAATTGTCTCAAAAAGTGCTTTACTCTGTGAGTTATGTAGCAACTCAAAGCAGCCCATTGATTCAGTGCTGCCTTGGTTTGACAGCTTTCTTACCTTGGTGATGAAACCCTAAGTCAGGGGTGGGGACCCTCAGGCCTCAGAGCCGTATACAGCTCGTGAGACCATTTGACCAGGCCCCCCAAGGCATTTTTAAAAATTAATATAGCATATAGCCTCACTGTTGTATGAACTCTAGAGTGTTTGCAAATTGTAAAACTTTATAAAATATGATTTGGCCCTTGATGTGAAAAAGGGTTCCCCATCCCTGCCCTAAGTGATAACTAAATGTGCTGCATTTCCCCTGTTTTCCCATTTAACTGCGTTCATGTGGTGCAGGTTTTCGTGGAAAATGTATGGAGCGAAATTAGCTATGACTGAATGAAGTAAAAAGATTGTGCATTGATGCCCTGCCTGTACTTCTACTGCCTACTACGGATCCACCACCTTAGAGCTCCATGGAGCACAGAACTGCATTTACCAAGAAAAAAAAGTGATCTGATTTATTGGCCTGTGATTGGTCTGATCATTCAAACATCATCAACAAAATCAAAATGCCACTCGCCAGTTTGAAACTTCTATTCACATTGATTTGATCGAGTTGATGCTGCAGTCGTGTTTGTGAGAATTCGCAACAATAAAGTTTGTCCACAAGATGTCAGTGTTCATACAGAATGAAGCAGCATTGAAGCTCTGGATCTTTTTTTTTCAGCGAGTCTTTTGCAAGGAAAACGTTGAAGTGTCACAAGGCTTCACTCACCAATCACTCTTAGACTTTAGTTTTGATTGTGCAGCATCCCTATACTTTTTCTATTTATTTATTCAAAGGGACAATGCATATTAGTGAACATTTAAATGCAGATTGACCAGAATTAGCTCACGTGTTGTCCCTGACAGATCAAGAAAAAACAAAAACAAACATGTCCAACAATCATGACAAAAGATCATCACACAGATCCTCCTCAAAATTCAACTATTGGGACATGAAACTTAAGAACAATCGTTAGTGGGCACATGTCTGGCTCGTCTTCTGTCAACATTTAAGTTTTGTTTTAATTACTTTGAATGCGGTGCAGTCTCTGATGGCATCTGGGATGCGGTTTCAAACCTCAGTCGCTTTAACTGATAGCACCTGTTGACGGAAACACTGTGCGCCGTGATATACAGTCGCCTCTTGTGGAGGTTCTGGTCACTTTACCACTGGATTTTATCTTTATTAATTATATAAGGATGGTGGAGAGAGTCCATGCAACATGTAATATGCCTAACATGACAGTCTTAAGTGTTGAGTGATGATTGTTGAGTATTTTTAATCAGATATTTTCAACACATTTTTTTTTTTTTTTAAGACAACATTGTTGGATTTAAAGTTAATATTGCAATATTCAATATGTGGAGGAGACAATGAATAAACATTTTAAACCATTAGCAGTAATGGTCAAATATCTTCTTTAAGAGAATTTTTAAAAGGTTATGTTGAGTCCAAGATGTTTCAATTTGTGTACAATCTGTAGTTCCTCTCCTTTTCAAAACATGCTTGAAGTTGAGCTTGGCGTCGCTATTGGGCGTTCAAAATATCATACGCACATTTTTCTTTGAATTCAATATGGTAAAAATTACGGCGTCATGTACATAAATCTAGGTATTGATGCATGGACAATTATTAGGTAAGTCATTCATATACAATGAGAACAATATGGGTCCAAGTATGAAGCCCTGGGGAACTCCAACATGACAGTTTAGAAATGGAGATTTGATCACACTGACCATCAGACAATGAGTCCGATTTGATCGATTTTAATCCAAGGTACGGCTTGTGCTGAAAACAATAAACTCTGTTAGTCTATACATGGTGTGGTATTTGATGGTCAACCAAATCAAATGCGGAGGTGTATCTTAAGGTCAGTATTATCGGTTTCTTTAAAGGGCATTATGCAACTTTTCATGCGTAGAAAAGAAATGTATATTTGTACGTATTTGACCTTGCAGTGACCCAGCGGCTGTATGAGTGGTCAGCATTGTGCCTCTACTTTCGATCACGGTGGATCCAGGATCAATTCTTTTGTAGGTTTTCTGGAGAGAGGGTCTGTCACCTTCCAACCAATTTATTCCCTGAGCGTCCTCAAGCCCACTGTGATGGAAAGTATAGGTGCCGTGCTGACCACTCGTACAGCCGCTGGTTCACTACACGGTCAAATATGCATAAAAAGTCGCATAATGCACCTTTAGCAGCCATGGTGAAAGGGGGCGAAGAGTTAAGAAAGACATTCAGCAAATCGTCTGAGCTGGGACTCGTACCCACACAGCTGAGGCCGGAACAGTGTTACCATATGGCCGCTTCAAACCACAAGACTATCAGCTGCACATGATCAACACAATGTTTATTTTCCCAATTGTACCGTGTTGCCATCCTATGAACAGAAGTGCATCAAGTCTTTTGTCACACAAGCGCATAAACACTCATTAATAAGTCCCTGGTGAGCAGTTTGAAGTCAGAGAGGTTCGTGTCAGTTTCACTTCGAGCGATGTTCTGTAAGTTAAGCCAATTTGCAAACAACTCCCTCAGTGCAGCTGTCAGAAAGTAAGTACATGAAGTGAGAGTCATCCTTTTTATTTCAATGTGTCAATCCACTCACCAGTGAAATTACATTCTGTACAATACATAATGCGTGTGTGTGCGTGCGGGTGAATGTGCCGTCTTCTCAGCTCTTCCCTGGATGGATGACGGGGTGTGCTAATGAGAAAAAGAGAGTATTTGACAGTTTTATTTTAAGTTTTGTACTCAAAAATTGGAATTGGTATAGTCTTACACTGGTTTTTATTCTTAAAATGGAGTGACACGGAGAAAAAGAGATAGATAAGAAAAAGATGCTGTAAAGTTTATCTGTTTCATCTGTTCGTCGACATATTTTATACATATTTACAATGGAATAACGAGTGAACTGAAGCAGACAGAATAAGGTGAATAAGAATAGTGCAAATAGCTCATCTCTGTGTCATTGTGGTTGTCACTATGCAACTTTTTTTTTTTTTTCAATTACAGCCTGATTTCCCCAGAGAACTGCCACACTACTCTTTTATGCAAATGAGAAAAGGGTGCTGCAGTCCAGTGGCGTAGGTAGGACTGGGCAATTAGTTGAATTTTTAATCTAATCGTGATTTTAATAAAGGTCGATCATGATTATTGCGTGGTGCGTTTTAATGAAGGAGAATTGGCCAGTCCTGTCGCATTCTGGAAAAACATATGGACAATGCTGCAGGCCTGTCAGGTCGATCCCAGGGAAACACTCGGCCCAAACAAACAGGAAGCACGGATGATACAGCATGAAGACCGGGTGATTTTACGTTTAAAATCAGCGACAAACTTGCGCAAACTCATCGAAAGGGCAAAACAGAAACGTGCAGGTAGCCGTCAGAGGAACAGGACGTGCACAGAGGACAGGATTAGCAGGACTTCTAACAGTGAATTGTAAGTTTGATGGTCTTTTTTTTACTAATAAATGCACGGTTTACTCATGTCTTTATGTAAATATTAAGTTGCTAGCGCTTCACTCTGTGACGTCGTGGCCTTTCGAGGCTCCACCCACGAACATTCTGACGTTCCAATTTTTTGCGTCTCCTTTGCAGATGTTTGTGTTGCTTTGTTCAGGTGAAGGGGTGACATGAGGATGTTGTTCTGTGACGCTAGTGTGGAGTTTGTTTTTGCTGCTGAGTCAGCTGCAGTTTTCAGTTTGGCCGCAGCATCTGTTTACATGCTTGTCCAGGAAAGACCAGATTTAATGTTTTTTTTCTTTTAAGAACTCTCACCTGGCTAAATTAAACAGTAACCTCTCCATATTAAAATTACTGTTAAAACAACATACTTTGTCCAAATTGCTCATGTGAACCATCATAGGAATCAGGACAAGAAGTAGCTTCTTTGTACATTTAGAAGGACATTGTGACAACAACATGTAAAAAGGTTCTTTAGTTATAAAATTAATTTAAAAAAATGTTTATGTATCGAAAATTACACATAAACTAAAATGTCTTTCCTGAAAATATACTTCATAGCACACACTCCAAATTTAGCACAGTTGTAGCCTTACTGGTGCTCAGCATGTGTGCAAAATTTCAGAAGTCTAGGTCCAAGTATGTTGGATTTGTAAACTTTTCAATATTTTGGTGCTATATCTCATTAGCATTGTGCACAAACCTCTCCAAAGTGCCAAATGTTATAAAAGCAAATATATTTTTACAAATGTGTCACACAAAGTGCAGCAGCAACAACAAACCTCCCAAAAATGGACTAAATCAAAGAAAAATGAAGTGGGTGATTTCTTTTCCATATTTATCTCAGTGCACAAAGGTGCATCAGTCACTCCTTCCCCCAAAACAAAATGGCCGCCTTGTTTACTCAGAAAAGCGCCCCTTACACGTCTTCATTCACTATTGATATGGACTATGGCATATTGTTGGACAGAGACAATGGCACTCTACTCAGATGTACCACTGTCACCTGTGAAATCAATGGCCCTGTGGACATTTTAGACAAGTTTGTGCCTAAATGCTAATGTGGCTAACATGTGCTTCTGCCCTGCACTGAGCACTGCCAGCACAAATATCAATGGATTTCTTTGGGAAATGGCTCATTTTGAAGAGAATAGTCATTAGGATTAAGGGAACAGAACTGGAATTGCCAAAAAGTTTGTTTACAAGAAGATTTTCTCATTTGTGGAGTATTTTCAGGTAATTTCTGACCGTGAAAATTGAAAATAATGAGCCAAATTTTCCAAAAAGAGCATTTTGTTGAAATTTTTGTTGAATTATATTTTACTTGAGTGTTTTGGACCAAAAAAATCCTGTCAACCTATGATTGGACCACAAATAATTTAATATGGATAAGAAATGCTTAATTTTAATGCTCGATTTACATGTTTTTTAAGATTTTCTGTCCTTAATTAATGTTTTGATTTAAGTGATGGTGTTCCATGACTGGAATAGATGTTTTGGGGAGAATTGCCTGTTTAAAAATCTGTGCCACATGTCTATATTGGTCAAAATATAATTTGCCTAAATACTGTATGCAAGTCAGTGGAACTGGAATCAGTCCTTGATCAGGGACGGTGGTCCTGAACAGGTTAACCCTTTCTTGTCTAGGGCCCTTTTCCCCAAAATACTACACATGTGTTTATTGATGGCTAATCTCGGAACCAAAATAAAGTTTATCCTTGGGGCTTTTTGTTGATGTCAAAAATAATAAAACAAAAAAATACAGTTTGTGAGTAAAAATTAGTTTGAAACAGAAAAATCTAAATTCCGCCTGAAAAAAACAACAACACAGATTTGCACCTAAAAATACTCTTTCTCTGTCTGTGATGAAGCAAATAAGAACAGAAATGGAATAATCAATATAATGTGTGCTCCCTGCAGTCAACAAAATACCAGTAGGTCAAAACACTAAAGTTATACATGCTTTATTTAAAAAAAAAGTCCAGGCGGAATCTAACTGTGTGAAATTGTGCCATTTTCGTAAATTTTGATTTTTTTTTTTTTTACAGAAATGAAAATATTTTTGCCATAGGAACATATCGGGTCACAAAATTGTGTTCGCTGTCTAAAAATGAACACAACTTTTTTTCAAAAACATTACACAATACCATTTATTTGTCAATGACCAAAATACAAACGAATTATGACGAATTGCGGAAGTTGTGGTCCCGGAGATGCAGACACAAGGGGGGCGGAGCCAAATATGGCTCTTTAGAGCTTAAAGAATCGAAAATCAAGATCGAGCAATATGGGGAAAATAATTTTGATTATTTTTTTTCCATAATCTCCCAGCTCTAGTTCCTGGGGTGTTTGTCTCACTACCACCCCTCACTCAAAATGCATCAAACTCGATCAATTAATCAATATCAGTCAGTCTATCATTTTAAGTTGCATCATAATATACTTTAATGGCAATAATCACTTTTTGCACCCTTTTGAGACGCTGATGCACCCTCAGTCGGTTTGTTCTGGAGCCGGCGCTGACACGTAGATGAACCAGGTCGAATCTCTGTGACGACTGGCTACAATATAAGGCTGTGTGCATGAAACTGTGATATACAAGTGGGCACTTTTGACAGAAGTGTAAGCCACATTCTGACTAAACTTCCTTATCAGGCTATTGTAAAACTGATTATATCAACAGGATAGGCCAGGGGCTAATTTCAGAGGAGCAGGAGATTGATCTAAATAAAATGCTCATTTGCAGACAAGCTGGTTACCCCCAGTGCCCAGCTGTGCTCAGTGTAGCGCTGTGTCAAACAATAACCTGCTTAAGACTTAAGTAAACGCTGTTAGTGATTCACCTTTTTCTCCCTTCCTCAAATGTCCCACTTTCATGAACGAGGGAGGGATAGGCAACTCTTGTCAGCACCTCAACTGCTGTGCTGTACTTTCTGCCCTGATGTGTGGGCAGAAGTAGAAGCATGTTCCAGAGCATGTGCATGTACAGATGATAAACAGTTTCATGTGAAGGGCGGATCCAGGGTTCAGGGTGTCATGGGTCGAGGAGCCAGTTGCGAAGGAAGGAGTAATATACCGGATGCCAGTCTTCTGTCCTGGTAGAATTAAAGACTATTTTGACAGACTTTCTTAATGCATTGATCATTTTATAAAAGCAACGTTGTTATTGAAGTTTGAAAATGCGTTACTCACAATTGAACAGATATGTTAAGGTATTGACCATGCGTGACTGAAGCAACCTGTCACTTCATTGCATTATATCGACAAAAGAGGCTGTATTCACTAAATGAAACAATCCAAACCAAGAGAGAAAAATAACACATCCACTTTTTAAATAACACCCTACTTCAAATTCATGCGCACACGGTTGCTCCTTTGATACTTCCTTTTCACTCCCTTTTTTTTGCATTTAGCAGCAGGCAGCCGTGTGAGCAAACTCTCTCCCTCTCTCCTCCATGGCCATCTAAATAAACTAATCATTCATTCGGTTGCTTGTGACTGCTCTCTCCTCTCATTTATTCATTGTTACTTCCTCTGCATTTACGTTTCCTCCTCTGCAGCTCCTATCACCGCCCCGCAGGCTCCCACACCGGGTCTCAAATTGTCGCTCATGACTGACTCGTGGGATAAATGCTCATATGCATTCCACCTGTATTCCATGCCATTATGGCCATTCACGCTGTGTTTCGTATACAGTCCGGAGCCGATTTCTTTATGTGACAAGCCGCTTTTGTGCCTGACGCCAAAAGCACAAACATAGCAAGCGCTTGTCCAAGATTGCCACTAAATACAGTGCTGATGTCGGCAAAGAGAAGGAAACAGGAAGCAGATAATAACAAGGAAGCTGATGATGCTGTACAGCAATGGCTTTTAGGGCTGCCAGGTTGTCATTATCCATCCATCCATCCATCCATCCATCCATCCATCCATTTTCTTTCGCTTTAGAAGAAGAAGATTTTGTTGACTTGTGTTTTAGTGTTTGTTTTGTTGTTTTTGTGGGAGAATCCATGGGACTTGGACAATTCTAGTTGGTCTAAGGATGTACACTCAATTATAGGTTCTATTTTTGTTTTTTGCTAGATTTAATTCTGAAGCTTTTTTTCCTGATTCTTGGAGCTTTTTAATGAACACAACTTTCTGTTGTTGCCCCCAGATTCAACATGTCTCTGTCTTCATTCGATTGAGTGTTTTTGTCCTACATATAATGATGTTTATTGTAAACGTGTGTATTCTGATCTCTCTGTGAGACGCTCCAATACCCTGTTAACATGTTGACTTTCCTTTGCAAGCAAATATACTATATTCAGATCATACACTTCATATTGATAGATATCTCATGCTCACTCCTCCCCATTTACATGAATTACTCTACTCCAGAGATTATCCATGATGGCTGATCTATTTCCCCATAGATGTAAATAATAGAGATGGTCGGGTCCCATTCAGCCCCATTCATAGATTAATGATCCCGTGTGGCCTGTGACATTAACATGGCAGCTCAATCTCCTCCTACGAAGCCTGTTCCTTAAAAAGGCGGGAAGCTGCGTCCTCACAGGGCGGTGGTCTGGCTACGAGTCTCCACAGGGCTCCAGAGACTCAATCATAGATTTAGATTCCCACTTTTTATTGCTGTTGTACAAAAAACAGCGTAGTTACACATGTGATACATAACCCAGTGTTGGGGTCATAGCATTTTTAAGAAAAAAATAAACTCTTTAGAGCCAGGCGTTTAACCTCTTAACCCCCACCTTAACCAAGTTCATTTTCTCCAGTTCAGCATAACCCAAATCTTACAGCTTCTGGACTGGAGGCCAATGTAATGCCTCATTTGAAAGCTAAGACCTACAAAACTGATCTAAACGAATCTTTGTCCTCACATGGTTGCTGAGTTGGCATCACTTTTTTTTCCTATTGCTTTTTTGGTCACGTTTTCGTTGCATTTTTGTCACATGGCATAGCTTTGGGGAGCTTCTTTGTTGCTCTTTTGTGCCTGTTTTTCTTGTGTTTTCACCTTCATCTACATCTCGTTTTTGTTGCTAATTAGATGCTTTTTCCAAGGCGTTTTTAAATGTGGGTAACAGCAAACTGGAGAAAATGTGCTCGGTTCAGGTGGGGGTTAAGCAGTGTCAGGGAGAGAAGCGCTTTCCTCGCTCATTGGATCAGATCTGGTGCTGTGACATTAAAGAAATGAATAAAATGCATCAATACTTAATAGATGTGGCGAGTCTTTTCTTTTCAATGTCTTTCGGAAGGGGCTGTTATTTTTTATGCATTTGATAACCGCATGAAGACAGGTGTGGGATGCCTAGGTCCTTCGGGAGAAATATGAAAAATGAAAATGCTAATGAGTTTGGGATGAGAAAATGAGAGGTCCTGAAAGTTTCCCCCTGTGGACTGTTGTGTCTTCTCTTTTTCCACTGGTCCATTATTGTTTCACAGTTTGTGCCATTCAAATTTCTGCTAACTAATAAACAGAATATCCTGCCATCCTTCATGCTTATAAAGTTTTGAAGCATTTTACTGGCATGTTCACATAATTAATCTGTGCAGAAGCCTATCCCCCTTGTGTGAAAAGCTCATAACATTTAATATAAATGAGACTTCCGGACTTTCGCAGCTGCCTATTTCAACCGGCAAATTGGTTTGGAGTTTCCCGAGCAGCAGTCAGTGCAGTAATTGAAAATGTATAATGTTTGTTCCAGGTGTGCTGCGAACACAGTCAGCAGCATCCAGTTATTTCATAAAGGCGATATTGACTCATAGCACAGTCCTGGGTTTGATTCCCTGACTGATTTGGTGCTTTGTGGACAAATGAATTTCCTCCATGTGTCTGGGTTGGTTTCCTCCATGTGTTCTGCATTTCCACATCCACATAAAGCGTGCCAACTTTTCCTGTGGGGGAAAAAAGCAGCTACAGAGGATAGCAGTGGTTCTCAACCTTTTGGCGCCACAACCCCCGTTTTAACAGTAAAAGGGATTTGTGACCCCCATGCCCGGGTCACACCGTGAGAAATAGAAATAGTAGCCTACATAATTCTTAACCTCTTAACTCCCGCCTGAACCGAGAGGATCTTTTTCCTCACGTCATCACATTTTTTTTACATCATTTTTTGTCACATTTTTGTCATTTTTTTACAATTTTTTGTCATTTTTTAGACACATTTTTATCACATTTTTGTCAATTTTTTGTAATTTTTTTGTCATTTTTTGTCACATTTTTGTCATTTTTTGTCACATTTTTGTCACATTTTTGTCATTTTTTGTCACATTTTTGTCGTCACATTTTTGTCTTTTTTTATCAATTTTTTGTCAAATTTTTGTCATTTTTTCGTCCATTTTTTGTCAATTTCTTGTGACATTTTTGTGACATTTTTGCCACTTTTTCATCAATTTTTCGTCACTTTTTTGTCAATGTTTTCTCACTTTTTTGTCCCATTTCCATCATTGTTTTCGTCTCAGCTTTTTTCCAGGAGCTTTTGGACTGGGGTAAAGCCAAACTGGAGAAAATGTGCTCGGTTCAGGAGGGAGTTAAGGGATTAAAAAAATAATAATAATAAAAATAAAATGAAATTCATCAAGCTACAAACAAATAATGGCACTCTGGTAAAATAGCACACACATGCTACAATAACATATCAGATTATATGCTAATGAAAATATGGCTATTTTATCTAAATGATCTGGCGACCCCCCCACATTTGTCTCGCGACGCCCTTGGGGGTCCCGACCCCCAGGTTGAGAACCACTGGTGTATACGTACACCCTGAAGATCTCAAGAAGAGTCCTGGCCGCTCCAGAGTCACTGAATGGCGATGCAAATGAAGGGATATTTTGTGTTGCATGAAATCATAAAAAGCGATAAGTTGTTCCATGTCCTCTGTCTGCGTTTCCTGGATGCTGTCGAGCAGGGGTGCCCAACAGGCCGCCCTCCAGAGGCTTCAGTGCGGACCTCAAAGCCTTCTCATCCTCTCAATACTTAATTTCTAAGGCTGAATTAAAAATTATGTAAACAATTTGAATAACATTGAAATAAGATGGCAACATTTTTGATTCATTGATCAGCTCTGCTATGTTTTAACATTCTTCAACAGCAATGACTGCACATGTCCAGACCCCTGCACTCTCGCATTATACTGTAATTCATTTTTATGTTGATGATTTACGGATTGATTTGATCTGCTTTTTATACAACTGTGGAGCACTGTGAATTGTGCACTACAAATAAACTTGCCTTGCCTTGACAATGCATTTTGTTGTATTTTTATTTTCACCTTGTGACCCCAGTCTGCGAAATAAATTTGACTTACTAGCTTATTTACTTCATGTTTAGAAAAGGGAACAGGGATCACGGCATTCAAGCAGCTGCAGTCTGGAGCGCGTACTGCAAATCTGTGTTCAACACGCTTTGTGTGGAACCGCTCTTTTAAAAGGCGATTAGGAAATCAGATAAAACTGCAAATGGAACCCATTATGGTCGGACTAAACCACAAACCTCATAATGAGTCACATACCATTAAAACACATGGACCTACCACATGGTGAGGTAGTGATGGAAGGACAACACAATGAGAAATATGTTGGACTACTTGGAGTTGGGTTTTCTTCCAAAATGTTCCCACATGCGACAACTGTATCACAATAAACAGCTGTCATAGAGCGTTTGCTTTGGTTTTAGCCTGTCATCATTGTCTATGAAATTTACTGTGGTGATGGTTGCATCATGACAGGAGAGCGGCAGTAGCAGTTGAAGATAGTTTTCTTTCATTTCAGATGGATTGATTTTGGATGTGGGAAAGCTCATGTTCGATGTTTCGTATGTAGTTAGTCAGCAAGAAATGCTTTGAACATGCACTATTGTGTTACAGCAATGACAAGAAGAGGCCAAGAGCATTTAGTTAAAGAGTAGTAAGTAGAAGTAGTATTGCACAGTCACTAGTTAGATTTTGTACTGCTTACTGAGTAAAAAATATATACAACTGGTCAAATACTCCAAGCACTTCATAGAAATAGTTCTTACAGATCCTCCAAAACCAATGTACAGGACTTAAGTAAATGTACTCTGTTACTAACCATGGAAAGTACGGACTAATTGGTGGCAGATGATTCACTGTGGAGTGTTTCACCTTAGTCTAAATTCCATCCATCCATACATCTTCTTCCACCTGTCCGTTGCCGGGTCGTGGGGGCAGCCGTTGGAGCTGCCCAAATCACACTGCACCAGCCCCTGATGGCTCCTCCTGCAGGTGGTGGGTCCACGGGAGGACGGCCTCACGATTAACCGGGCCTGTTGGTCTCTCATGAGGGGTTTCTGAACCGCTCTTTGTCTGACCCGTCACCTATAGGACCTGTTTGCCATGGGAGACCCTACCAGGGGCACGAAGCCCCCGACAACAGAGCTCCGAGGATCATTCAGGTGCTCAAACCCCTCCACCACGTTAAGGTGGCGGCTCCAGGAGGGGCTTAGTCTAAATTACAGCGATGAAACAATATCCCAATCACATGCAAGTATTTTAACATCTTTTTTATGGTGCAAGAGAGTAAAAATGCCACTTTGTTTTTATTGTTAAAATAATACAGATACGTTGTCATGTTGAGTCTCAAAGAAAGTTCACAGATACAATCGTTACCCAAAACGCTTCGCATGTCTGAGCGTATTTACTGCCAGTCTGGTACGAACTAAACCAGCTCACCATATGGGATCAGAACATCAGGCATTTAAAAGATATGGCCAGACAAGATTTTATTTTATATCCCCAATCAAACACCACTCAACACAGTGGTCTAAAAACATTATCACTAAATCACTATCAACATCAACCACTCCACGTCATTTCCCACATGATACCAGCCGAGGTGCCATAATATTTTTCAATGTGAATCATGCATGATTAAACGCACTGGTAATCACTGTAACTCAGTCAAATCCCACCACATGTCACCCGCTCTTATCTTATCTTCTACCACACGTAAGTGCACGGATGGCGTCACGCTGCCACAGTGTCTGGTTTGTGTCTACCAAACTTTCATCTTTCAGAGGGATTATGTTGGGAGTTTCCCATTGCAGGGCAGGACTAGGGAGTTTTCAGTGTGGTTTGATTATGCGTCTAATTTACTACTGGAGTGGGGAAAAAAATACAGCAGAGGAGTCCACCCAGCCATCCATCAATCTGCTTCCGCTTTATCCAGAATGCTGTGGAAATAAATGACTGCTTTATGTGAAGTGATGAGATTTAAGCAGTATTACATCATGTACACAATAAAATACAATTAAAAAAAGGCATGATGTATAATTTAAAAACAGAGAATTATCACATTCACAACAAAGTGCCACAGAACTATGTCTTTAGTTTTGCTTTGAACAGGGCCAGGTCTGTGATGGCACGTAACTTAAGTGGCAAAGAGTTCCAGAGTTTTGGACCTGCCGCAGCAAAAAGTTCCTCCATCAGAGGAACAGGTGCTTGAGGGTTCTGCACAGTATCTTTTCTGCCCCCAGCGCTCCATTGATCATGTGCACTTTCTTGTTCTGGCTGGGATTAGTGTCCTGTATGCATTTAGTGTTTGCAGTCCCGATGGCCCGGTGCTGTGCGGAGTGTTTTTTCCCTGCTAACAGATGTAGGAAGTGGTTCCGCCTGTTTCAAGGCCCGTTCCCGGCGCAGATAATCCACGGCTGCCTTGTACCAGCACCCTGTATTCCAAGGATGTGAAACAAACACATGACTGTGAACATATGGACGGAAATGAAATGTTTAAATTGGGAAGTACCTTCGACACAAACAAATGGAAATTAGAAAAACATGAATCATAACCTCTTAAACCCTGCCTAAACCAAGCGCATTTTCTCCAGCTCGGCTTTACCCAAATCTAAAAGCTTCTCGACAGGAGAGCAACCTGTAGGCCAGTGTAGTGCCTCATCTGAAAGCTACGACCTACAAAACTAACTTTGTCGTCGCTTTTATGTCACATTTTTGTAACTTTAAAGCAGTACTAAGTAACTTGTTTACCTTAATAAATCCTCTTGGTAGTCCCTCTGGGGGTAATGTGATGATTGGGGGGTCTTTCGTCTCCCCCTGGTGTCTTTGGCCAGAAAACCACACTTGCAACTTAGCTGCCTACGTGTCGGAGGCCCCAATACACACTATTGGAATCACGAAGAAGAAGCTAACAGGCTAACGGGCAAAGCTAACTGCGGGCTAGCGACACTTATGAAGTATTTACAGCCATCTCCATTGTGCAATTGGATGTACAGCATCCCTTAGAGTATTTAATCTTACGGACAATTAATGAGTAAAAAAACGCAACATGCTACGACACCTGCAGTGGCGCGTTATGGCCTCTAGGGGCATGAGTTTCTTAGTACTGCTTTAATGTCGCTTTTACGTCACGTTTTTGTTGCGCTTCATCACTTTCTTGTAGTCTTTTTGGTGCCTTTTGGTAGCTTTGTTGTCGCTTTTTTGTCATGTTTTTGTTTTTGACGCAATTTTTTAAAATATGGAACTCTTCTCAACCAAAGTACCTGTGTCCTTGTTTCGTGCCAAAAAGGTAAGGTAATACTTTCTTATGTTTGTTTTTTTTGCCTGATCTTTTTTACCCTCATCACTATTGCAACTATATCTGTCCCTACAGCTTTCCTCTGCTAAAAGAAAGAAAGTCTATGTCTAAGTCAATTGCTATGTTTAAAAACAAACAGAAAATAATCTAAAATCAGAAGACCATTAAGCTCTTTTTTTTTTTTTTTTTTTTTGCAAAGTGAAGCTCAAAGTTTTGGCTTTTTTATGTTCCAAAATGTATTATCCACCAAACAACATCTGCAGCCACTGTAGTGCAGGCCGACGGTGCAAATCAACAGAGCGGAAGGATTTATGACACCCAAATGTTAGCGCAGATGAGGACAAAAAGGAGAGTTCGGTTAGCTCTCCGTCTACAGAGAGCTATCAATAACTGCTGCACTGATCAGGCTGGCACATACTTCAAAAGCAGCACTGATTTACAACGCCACAGATAAACAAAGGTGAATTATAAGCAAACAATACATTACTGTCTGGGCACCAAAATGACTAGGTCTGCCAAAAGTGTATGTGACCGTAAATCTGCACCTCCCAAATGGGACCTCATAGCGAGTGCATATCACATGACCTGACACATTTAACACTAGAGTGGACCAGCACATGAAGCAACACAAAATGATGGATTCAGCTTGTACCATGATGTTTGGTCATCAAAACATGCTTCAGGCCAGTGGTTCTCAAACGTCTTCCACCAAGTACCACCCCATAAAAGAATCACCCTTTCAAGTAATAATGATAATTGCTCTACAGATAAGTTGCTTTACAGTTCTGTGCATTGTACATTCAGACTAACGGAATGAGGCTGCCACCACCACCAACATATAATCATTCTCACATATACCCTAATGTACATGTTTTTAGTGCTAAGGGAAACTGAAGTACCCAAAGGAAACCTACACTGGCACAGGGAGAACATTGAAGCTCCACACAGAAAGGCCCCGTCCAGCCGTGGATCAAACCTGGTACTTTGTGATGCATTAGTGCTAACCGCTGTGCCACCATGCCGCCTTCATAAAATATTTCACCTTTGAAGCAACACAGGGTCTGGAATTGAATACAGACCAAATCAAAGCAACATCAGTTCTTCAAGAGACCTAAATTAAACTTAAAGAGGAAGAAATATAAATAAATATAAATATAAATCTTCTATATATATAAATAAAGATCTTCTTCGTAGGCAGCGCACATGGATTTTCCAGTCAGTAGGGAGAGCTTACGCCCCCTACTGACTGGCGCCATATACGAAATCCCATGCCTATCATGCAATAAAACATATGTGGGGGAGACGGGGCGATCATTCAGCACACGGAAGAAAGAACACCAGAAAGAATGCGAAAAGGAGACGGCCAACAGACAAACAAGAGCAATAAAAGAACAAGCATCCATCCATCCATCCATTTTCTTCCGCTTTATCCGGGGCCGGGTCGCGGGGGCAGCAGTCTCAGCAGAGATGCCCAAACTTCCCGGTCCACACACACCTCCTCCAGCTGTTCTGTGGGGACCCCGAGGCGACACCAGGCCAGCTCGGAGACATAGTCCCACCACCGTGTCCTGGGTCTTCCACGAGGCCTTGTTCTTAAAAGAACAAGCAATGCAAGAAAATCTCAAATCAGCCATATCAGACCACTGTAAGAGGGAGAACCACATCATGAATTGGGACAATGCCAGGGTCATCCGTGCCTGAAAGTAACAAGTACCACCGCTGGATCAGAGAAGCCATCGAGATCAGGAAACGTGCATCAACATCTATGAACCGGGACGAGGGAGCGTACACCTTATCCCACACTTGGGATGCCGTCCTGGAGAAGGCGCCAGTCAGTAGGGGGCGTAAGCTCTCCCTACTGACTGGAATGTGTGCTGTATGTGCGCTGCCTACGACACGGCACCTCCACCACCAGGTGTCGCTTCTGAGGAAGATCACAGGAAGTGATCGAAACTAGTCAAGCAGGTAAACTAAACCTTCTGCCTCTTCATTGTCTCAGATGGGTTTAGCTGATAGGCTAGCTTTTGTTTTCATTTAAAAAGCTGCTTTCTTCAGGACCATTTTGGACTCTGAAAATAAACAAATCCACCAAACCTCCACAAAAACACAGCAAAGACGTACAAAAGTATAAAAAAAACAACAATGTGGAACACAGAAGCCACAAATGCAGTTCACAGGAAAAGGTGAAAAATGAAGCTGTACCAGGAGAGAGGGAGGTCGCTTCCTGTTTTTACATCGTCATGACGTGATGTTCAATAAGTTAATAAGTAAAACCTGTGTAATGTGTGTCATTGCAAGGCACCTCCATTAATACCTTCTCAGGGATGGTCTACTATAAGGTATCATGACACATACTTACAAAAAATAATAATAAACACATCCCAAAAGTGTGGTACAGTATCTTCCAGAAGTTTTATTATAAAGATGCACAACTTCTAAAAGTTTGGGCAATGAAAATTAATCGTCCATTGTAAAAGTTTATATTGGCAAGTGGGTGGAAAATGCATTTAGATCATTGCCTCATTACAATGAACTCTGTTTAAACCCAGTACGGCAATGAATCAAGATGGATCACTTCTCCCACTTCTTCAGCTACTCATTCTGCTGTCTGGGGCTTTCACGTCAAGTGCCAAGAGAAACTAATGCAGCTAAAACAAATGTAAAGCAACGTCATTAGCATTTTCGAACATTAATTACTATTTCATGTACCATCATACCATCTGACACGTTGACTATTACCCATGCGCTCGGAAACCTATGTTATTTGTTCTGCTTGCACCCCATCCATTAAAGCTAACATTGTGTTGACAAAACAGCAGCCGCATAATTAGCTTAACGTCGCCAAGGCTTCTCTATTGCAGCCCTCCAGCTTTCTGATTACCACCAACAATTTGCATAATTTGTTCCTTGATTACATAACATATAGAGATGAAAACTCTAGCTGACGGCATAATGTAAGAGCCAGAGAAGCGATTAGTCAAATGTATTACAAAATCAATCAGTGACGTTCATTAAATATTATTAACTGGAAACGTTTGCTGGATAGAACTAAATATTCATTTAGGCTGGCAAAGTGAAACGACTGTGTTATTCCCCCCGCAGGCAGAGCGAGTGGGCTCTACCTGAGGCGTTTATTGTGTTTAGTCTGTTTAGACGTATGATTGAGTCCAATTTAGATATATTTAGAACCAGTTTAGTCCTGATTCGATCTTGTTCTAAGCAGGTTAAAATATTCCATGAGGTGATACTTTGGTGAAACCTGTCGTAGCTTTTGCTCAGATTCAAAACTGAGGAGTCATTTGGACACTTTTTTTTTTTTACTCACACAGTACACTGCAAATTCCCTACAACTTGGCAAGATTTTAAATGCTTTTAAATGTCATGCTAGATTATTTCACTAACTTTTATAGTTATTCACTTATTTTAAGCCATCGACTTTGCATTATAGTCTTATTTTTAGCACAGACCTTTATTATGTGTCTTATTTAGTTCAGAAATCTTAAATCAGTTTTTTTTTCGGAAATAAAATAAGAAATTGTTTATTTCAACTTCGGAAATCTTGAAAAATAAATGCTGATGTTTTCATATTGCTTTTCTGGTTTTGATTTCAGTAAGATGTACATGCTTTAAACAAGCACTGGTTTCAGGTTTTAAGAGCTCGTTTTAGGATACATTTTGGTTCACTTTAAGATATATTGACTCGTTTCAGGATAATTTCCACTTTTTTTTAAGTAAGGTTAACTATAAACAAAAGTTGATATGCTCATAAGTTTATTTTCCTTACAGTTGAATCTAAAAATAAGTTTTCTGAGCTTGAAATAAGTCTTTGGAGTGCTTATTTTGTACTGCTTGTTTCAAGATTTTAATATCTTATTTTAAGATTTGTTGCCAAGTAAAATTATCTTGCTGCATGGACAGATAATTTGACTAGTTTTACGTATTTTTATCTTGAAATGCTGCTATTTTATCTTGTTTTTAGCTACCTCTTATTTGCAGTGTATCCACTCGTTTACACTTTACCCACAAAAAAGCACATGCAATTCAGTGCCTTACTTTGAAAATCTGGCCCTTTCTGTTTATTGGAAGCAGAGAAAACCAACAATGTACACATATAATCATACACACAGTTTGAATCAGTAATCATCATAGGAAATAACACTTTGAATTTGAGATATACAGTGTGTAGACGGACCACACAATATGCAATAATTGCCTGGCATGTGAAAAGAACACGCTGTTTCACATCCTAATGCAGAAAACCGCCATATTGTGGGCAAGGAGGGTAGAGCAAATACGCACTGGAGCATGTAATTTATGAAGCAGCAAATTACTTAAGTGGCACAAATGTAAATGCACCAGTCTGATTTAGTGACGTCCCCTATGAACCCAAACACATTTTTATGAGCTGCTCGATAAAGGAATTCATCGTGAGGTTAATGACAAAACTGGCAGCTAGACAGCGCGCAGTGTATTCAGAAGTATTGTAATCAAATGGAAGGAGCGGGATTGCACTTTGAGAAAGTTTTGTCTGGATTCTACACATATACTGTAGGTAGTTGATTGTGGCCTGTGGAATGTTGGTCCATTCCTATACACTGATCATCCAGAGCATCCGAAACATGCTCAATGGGCGACATGGCCATGGAGGAACTGGGATGTTTCCAGCTTCTATTGCGTAGTATACGGCTCTCTTTGCATTCAAAATACTATCAATAAAATGCACCTGTGTTCGCCGCCATGGGCCACTCCATTCACAGCGCCGTTTGCCATCTGTCCTGAACAGTGAAATCGGGATTCGTCAGTGAAGAGAACACCTCTCCATCGTGCCGGACGCCATCAAACGTGTGTGTGTGGTGGTTTTGACGCCGAGCTGCAATCAGTTTTTTTTTTTTTTCCAGAAATTATTTGGAGCTGGTCTCAGATGAGCTTGGAGGTCAACATGCTGGATGTGGAGGTCCTGGTCCTGGGGTTGTGAGGCCGTATGTATGTACAGTCATTTGGAGGGAGGAAAAAAAAAAGATTGCTAGACAGTTCAGGGTGGACTTCTATTGTGACCAGCCAAGGGCACACCTATTAATCTTGATATGTCACACATGTGAGGTGGGATGGATTATCTCGGCAAAGGTGAAGTGCACAATGTGTGAGAGAAATGGGTCTATTATGTATATCAAAATCAAAATTGTGGCCATACCGCCTTTGCTCTGCCCAATCCCGTCAGACCTTGGAAGCTAAGCAGGGAAGGGCCTGGTCGGTACTTGGATGGGAGACCATTTGGGAACACCAGGAAGCCTAGCGAATGTAATGCGTGAGTGGTTGGTGGTGGTCGGAGGGGCCGATGGCGCAGACTGGTTGCCTCGCTTCCGTCAGTCTACCCCAGGGCAGCTGTGGCTACAATAGTAGCTTACCACCACCGAGTATGGAGTGAACGAATAGTGCAATGTAAAGCGTCTTTGAGTGTCCAGAAAAGCGCTATATAAAACCAATGCATTATTATTATTATTATTATTATTATTATTATTATTATTATTATTATTATTAAAAATGGTTCATGCCAAAAAAAAAAAAAATGCTGCATTTATATTTCTGTTCAGTGTTAATATTCTGACTATCACAAATCATTGTTGCGCTGTCGTTGTGTGAGATTGCTGGTGTGTTTGAGGCTGTCTTTAGCCACACAGGAGTAGAAATCGAGAGTAGCATACGGTGAGTGTGTGGATGTCATCTCTTTTCTCCTGCAGTGCTGATGGTAATGTGTCCACTGATCTGATCTTCAAATGTCAGCTCCTTCATTACCAAGCCGAGCGCCGTGATTCTACCTGTCATTTAGTCGCGGAGAAGGTCAGCTGCTTAAAGACTGTTCGATACCTGACACACACAGCCCCAGACTGACTGCACAAGTCCAAATGTCTGCTGTCAGTCACCGTTCAATACATTCTCATTGTGCGTCACACACTTCTGAATATATTTTTACTTGAAAGCAGCTCTTATGATAAAACAAAATTCCCATTCAAACTGTAAGTGATGTTTTTACATTGTGATTATACAAAGCTTTAACGGCAGGAGGTTTGGGGAGACAATGACTTTACCATTTACTATGACTTGAGAGTTGATTGAGGAGAAGGACAACCAGCACATGTTCTCCTTGTGTCAACACGGTTCTTTCGTGTGTTTCGGTTCCTTCTACCACTAAAACATGTACAATAATTAGTTAATTAGTTAGTTAATTTATTTTCTTCAGTCATTATGAACATTTAAATCACATGTCACATGTTTTCCAAAGATCTTAGACATTATACAATAAGATAACACATACATTAAGAATTTAATCTACATGATGCCTGACCGAAGGGGTTTAGGCTGAAGCCAAGACTTATTCTGCCTAAACCCCTTTTACAACTGTGACTCTGTGTCCAAAGATGACACATTATACACTTTCTTTAATACCAACGATGGAAACACTTAAGCACAAAACTTAAACTTCAACAAACAAAAATTATGCTATGTATCCTCGATCGACTTCTTTTCTAATGGTCTTCATTCAAGTGTTCTATACTTCTCTATCATGTTTAACTTATACGTTTTTTTAAATACTTTAATAGTTTTGGAGCCCTTGAGTTGAATAGATAAACCGTTCCGTAGATCAACGCCTTTGACTGATAAACACCTCCTCTTAGTATTACTGTGCGCCATAGGTTTTTGTAGCAGATCAGTTCCTCTAAGGTTGTATCTAGATTCTCTAGTTTGAAACATCTCCTGTAAACACTGAGGGAGCCTGAGATTGTGAGCTTTGTACATCACAACTGCTGTGTAAACATCAACAAGATCATGCAATTTTAAGATATTTAGTCTATTTGTTGGAGCCAGAATACTTGGCTATTTGTTGGAGCCAAGTATTCTGCATGGCTGATCACTCTAACTGCTTTCTTTTGCAATAAAAAGATAGGTTGTATATTAGTTGTATAGGTATTCCCCCATATTTCCACACAATAGCTAAGGTATGGAAGGATGAGGGAATTGTACAGTATATATAATGCATTTTTTTTTTTTTTTTTTTTGTGACTTAAATTTTATTTAACTTTCTTTCTTTTACAGTATTTTTCTTTTCAGAATGGGTTTCCAAAAAACAAAAGGAAGGGGGGCAGGGGAGAAAAGAGTAACACAAATACCATGCACACATCCACACACACACATACACACACACACACACACACACATTCACAGGCGCACATCCATAGCAAAACATAAAATAATTCCAAAAGTAGTAACCAATCAGAACTAACAATGACAGAAAAAATAAAAAATAAAAATAATAATAATAGTAAATCCATCAAGACAAAAAAAAAAGTAGTCAAGGAATAAATCCATTAATATACATAATAGATAATATAGATAAAGGTTGACAAAAAAAGAGATCATATAAATGAATAAAGTAATAAAGACCAAAAAAGAATTTAAAAAACAAACAAAAAACAATATAACAATTACAAATATTTGTAAAAAAAATAAATAAAAAAAAATTATTCCCAGGGGAGGAGTCCAGATACAAATAGGCATTGTTTATCCACACATCTCAACTAAAAAAAAAAATATATATATATACATATACACACATATATATATATATGTATATATATATATATATACACATGTAATTGAATTTTGAAAAAAACGACGAGATCGGCAAAAAGGAACAAAAAAATAAAAAAAAATAAACAAGTACTAAGAAAAAAATAAAAATTAATTCGGAGCAGGCACAGTGCAAGAAAAAAAGGGCAAACGATGCTACAAAAAAGAGTGATAAGAACGCAAGGGGATTAAGAAAATAAAAAAAATAAAAAACATTTTTTTTAATATGTTATCAATTTTGCAACTTTAAACGAGGTCTTACACTGGCCTGGCTCAAGAAGCTTCCAGACCTGGGCAAAGCTGGACCGGAGAGGATGCCAAAATAGTTTATTCAAGAGACAAACTGTTAATTCCTGTAGTAGTTTAGTTCAATACTGAACGTAAAGTGCAGCCGTAATCTAGTATTTATCTATCAGTTCTTTTCATTTATTTATCTGTCATGGTTCAGTAGTATCACTAAGTCTGCTGCCAGCATCGAATATCTGACTAGCCCTAGTCAAGTGCCACATTCGGATATTAAACAGGACTCAGTTACTGCTGATGTCCAATGTACATATAATATTTTCTCCATTTGTCCTCATATTCATTCCATTTATCATTTATCCTGTAGAAAAGTTGTTCATATGTAGCCACACGTCCTAATTCGCAAAACCAATCTTTAAAGGGAACATTTCTGGGATTTTTCCAATCCCTTAACAAAACCTGTCTACCTATCATTAATGCCGTCTGGATCAATTGTGCGTTTTGGCAGGACTCTACAACGGCCAGATCTCCAAGTACGTAGAGCCTAGGAGAAAACTCAAAGATATCTCCTGTAATTTCCTCAATACAACTGTGAATTTTATTCCAATAATCCTGAATTTTGGAGCATTGCCACAATGCATGGAGCAAGGTGCCATCTAAGCTTTGGCATTTCCAACAGTTTGGAGTATTTTTAAGGCCAAGCTTATGCAACCGCATTGGTGTCCAATAATATCGATTCATAATTTTAAATTGTATCAGCCTAACCCTCATGTCTCTAGACAGTTTTTTTAAAATTTTGACAGATTTTTTTCCAGTTCAACTCTGAGAATGTAATCTTTAGGTCCTTCTCCCAAATACTCTTTAAGATGAATGGGAGATTACAATTTTGTTGAATAATTTTGTAGTAGTACTTGGAGACTGAATGATTTGATTGTGCCATTTTAAGTATATCATTGAGCAGGGTAGTTTTGTCTAGTATACCAGATGAGTGGCTTAACACAGAATTCAATGAGTGTCTCAGTTGTAGGTATTGCTAAAAGCAGTTTTGAGGCAGGTGAAACTCCTGCTTTAAGTCTTCAAAAGACTTCAATATGTCGTTTTCGAATAGGTCACCAAAAGTTTTGATACCACTATTTAACCAGATTTTCCATATAAATGGAGCTTTATTAATACGGAGAGCTGGGTTTTGCCATATGCTTGCTTCTGAGTTTAGGAAAGCATCAATTTTGAACATTTTGGCTATGCTTTTCCATATATCTTGTAAGTGGGCAAAGACTGGGTGGGACTTCAACTTAGGGTTCAAGCGAGTGGTCATACATGTTAAGGGTTTGAGAGGCATACTTGCTTCACTTTCAATTTCTAACCATGGAGGTGCTCTCTCTGGTGGTAAAGACCAGTGTGCTAAATGTTTAAAGGGGGGGTATTATGCAAAATTGACTTTTTCAAGCTTTACATCATGTTATTAAGTCATTCTCTCATTAAAAACATGCCTGAAGTGTTGCCTTAGCACATTCACGTATTTTCGAGTAATCTGTAGAAATTCTGATGGCGGCCATTTTAGGGATAAAACGCCTGATTCCTTCAGGAAACGCCCTCGACCTCCAGGATACGCCTCCGACCTTTCGTCACCAGCCGAGTAACCAACCACTGCCCCTCAGCAGAACCCCCTCCCTGCAGTGTCTAGCCCTAAGACGTAAACAGAGTCATCATGGAGGATTAGCTTCATGTGTTGTGAACCGGAGTTACAGCAGTTCTGAAACTTTTACAAAGACACACATCAGTGTTTCTGTTACCGAAACACCCAGGATTAAAACCGGTGACAAGAACACTTATTTCAGTGTCTGGTTCTGCGCTGGGCCTTGATGATGCACAGAGCCTCCGGAGAAAGCTAATGCTAAGCTAAACCTCGAGTCATCACTTGAAAACGAGAAATATGCACAAATAAAGTCAATAAAAACACCACACTCATAAAGAACCGTTTAACAATGATCACACACGGAGCCAGGCTTGTTGATTTGGAAGTTTATTGCTCACATTTCATCTACAATGGGTCATAGCCGAGTGGTTTTCTCCCGGAGCTAACAAGCTAGCCGCGACAAGCTAACGGGAAAATTCACTGAATACAAGCAGCATATTATGCATTGAAAACGTCACTAAACAGGCAACTGCTAGAAGCAGCCTTTATGGTGATCACACACGGAGCCTGGCTTGTTGATTGTGTAGTTTATTGCTCACATTTCATCTACAGTGAGTCGTAGCCGAGTGGTTTTCTCCCGGAGCTAACAAGCTAGCCGCGATAAGCTAACGGGAAAATTCACTGAATACAAGCAGCATATTATGCATTGAAAACGTCACTAAAACAGGCAACTGCTTGAAGCAGCCTTTATGATGATGACACACGGAGCCGGGCTTGTTGATTTTGTAGTTTATTGCTCACATTTCATCTACAGTGAGTCGTAGCCGAGTGGTTTCTCCTGGAGCTAAGGCACTATTAGCCGCGACAAGCTAACAACCTTCACCTTCACAACATTCATTGAAAACCGGCAGCATATTATGCACAAATAACGTCAATAAAGCAGCAACTACTCGAGGCAGCCTTTACGATGATCACACAATGAGCCTGGCTTTACACATTTGTGGTTTATTGCAGACCTTTCATCAACAATGAGCTGTAGTCGATTATAACAAGCTAACGGGGTAACCTCGAAAAACCACTGTCCACCTGCACAGATAATGTCCGTCTTTGAATCGTATGGGCTCCTGCAGATCCTGGTGTCGTCCATGGGGGTATAGTTAGAGATCCATAGGGCATGGCAGATGCAAAGAGAGAGCCTCCAAACAGCAGTTATTTTTCAGGCAAGAGCCCCGTCCAAGCGTCCGGTGTGGAAGGTTCGTCTCCAAATAATATCCTGTGTGGCCATTGTTCACAAAGTGGTAAACAGTAGCTCCTTTCCAACAATAAAAATTAAAATGCACCGATCGTAGTTTCAATACTGTTGAGACAAGCGGAGTGTTGTTGTGATGCCACAGACAGCGTGTGGAGGGGGCGTGTCGGAAAGGGTCAGAGGTTCTTAAAGAGACAGGGGCCTATTTCAAGTCATTTGCTACCGCCATTTTGAAAGAGCAATTTTATACAAGGCAGTTATTCTAATTTACTGCATTTACAGACCAACAGAAGGTTTGGTCATCATTGTAGTGTGCTATAGACTGGTGCTATGTGGCTGAAAAAAGCATAATACCCCCTCTTTAAGATTAAATGCATAATAGTAATATAAAAGTTTTGGAAGGCCCATACCTCCTTGATCTACTGGGACTTGTAGTTTATCCATTCTTAGTCGCGGACGTTTATTTCCCCAAAAGAATTTTTTACACAATCCATCAAAAATTTTAAAGTATTTCATTGGAGTGTGTAGGGGGAGAGATTGGAAGAGGTAGTTAAATTTTGGTATACAGGTCATTTTTATAACGTTTACTTTTCCCCATAAAGATAAATTAAGTAGTGACCACCTGTCAGCATCCAAAGTAATTTTTTTTATGAGAGGGTCCAAGTTTTTCTCCATAATTTCCTCCAGTTTGGGTGGAAACAGGATTCCCAAGTATTGAATACCTTCCCTAGGCCATTGAAACTGTCCCATTTGGAATAATGTTTTAGGGCAGTATGAAGTGAGGGGCAAAGCCTCAGATTTATTCCAGTTGACTTTATACCCTGATATTTTGGAGAAGGCGTTGATAATATTCAGGAGAATAGGAATAGATGTTATTGGATCAGTGACAAAACATAAAATGTCATCGGCATATAAAATCAATTTATGCGATGTACTACCAATTTTTATTCCTGGGAATTGTGAGTTTTTGCGAATAGCCTGTGCCAGGGGCTCCAATGCCAGATTGAACAAGGCTGGGGATAGACTTGATCCTTGTCGCGTTCCTCTGCCTAAACTAAAGAAGGATGATATAATTCCATTTGTCTGTACTGCTGCTACAGGATTTGTATATAAATTTTTTATCCACAACATGAAGACTTGTCCAAACCCAAACCTATTCAGGACCCGAAACATGTACTGCCACTCGACGCGGTCAAAGGCTTTTTCCGTGTCGAGTGAGATAGCAGCTGTTGGAGAGTTTGATTCTCGTACAGCCCAAATAATATTTATTAGCCTTCTAATATTCTCTGATGAATTGCGTTTACAAATAAACCCGACTTGGTCCTTATGTATAAGACTGCTAATCACTTTATCTAGTCTATATAATGCATTTTGATTCAGAGGTTTTAATTTTACATAGTATGGCAATAATTTTAGAAATTTTAGTCTTTAGTGTATTTATGTGCGCTTTCCAATTTAACTTATCATCAATATTGATTCCCAAAAACTTTGTTACATACACCCTTTCGATTTCTACCTCCCCAATTTTGAGTTGACATGGTTTGTTTACTTCCTTGTTTCCAAATACAATATATTTAGTTTTATGCAGATTTATGGAAAGTTTATTTATATCAAACCATTTTTTTAGTATCTTAAGCTCAGTTCCTACTGTATTTAAAAGCAGCTCAAGATCTTTTCCAGAACAGTACAGACTGGTATCATCAGCAAATAGGATACATTGTAATTTGTTGAGGACTTCAGTGATTTCATTAATGTACATGATAAATAGTTTAGGTCCCAAAACGGTATCGTATATAATAGGTTCCCCTCTGGGACCATGATTTGCCTGTAAAGGGACTCTTGAAAACAACAACAACAACAACAACTATCAACACAACATAATCACAAGCATTTCAGGTCCTGGTTTGGTTTAGTTTATTGGTTTATTTGACCGGGACAGTGCATGTTAGTGAACAAGCCACAGCGGATTGTAGCCATGGGCAATTTTTCGTCCTGGTTTGCCATTTAAATAATAATAAGATTAATATTAATGTTAAAAATGCAACATTTCCTACCTCTTATAGCAGATGTACTTTAAACACGGGGTATGATGCTTTTGGCAGTCATTCGAATGCACCGTCATTCAAACGCACTGTTAACTTTTAATACCATTCCTACACATTGCTTGAGGATGAAAGTAAACTAAAATTGCACCCAACAATTCTTAAAGAAATCAAACCTGTTGTTATAAGGCATTGAATTGAAACGGCAGCTATAATTAAAGAACATCGCGAAACAATCCCAGGTCTCCATGCTTGCTCTGTCAGCTGCATGCGGGTCCTCGGGGCTCCAATTTAAAGCACTATATATGCATTTTTAAATCTCGCAGATTGCGTTTTTCATTTAGGTGTCAGTCCACGCCTCCCTCCCTCCGTCACATTCATAAGAAGAGCCCGTCGCCTTTAACCTCTTCACAATAAACTCCTCTCATCTTCCATTTCCCTCCCTTCTGCTGAATTTTGTATGACGGGTATAAAGATCATGGAAGGGATGGGTCAAGGACTTTATCTTGTCATTAGCATTTAGATTTGAACTGGTATGAGGCTTGGGCGTATGAGGCGGAAAGATTTTCAAGTGCCAAAAGAAGAGTGGGAGGAGAAGGGAAGTGAAAGCAGTATGAGGGAATGAGCAGTGAGCACGGCAGCCGATAAAGCCGCAAACCAGAGCTGTTTTTCAAAGAAATCTGCCGAGTAATTTTGAGGAATGGATGAGGGACTTGGGTTTATGCAGTGAAGAGGGTGAATGTGAATGGAGTAGCGGGGAAGTGCAACACAACAAATGAAATTGTATAATGGGTTGCACATTGTCCCCGTCGTATTAGACATGGCTGACATGAGGGAAGAGTACTGGTCATAATTGTTGCTTTACAGTGATTTCCTTCATCTTGTGAAAACATTTTCAACTGTGGGGTTGGCAACTGTCACAAAAGTGGGAAAGTCTTTGTGAAGCTTGTGAACTACATGGAAAGAGCCAGAGTCAGGTGTCATTACTATGTTGTTACTATTGTTGTTTTATGAGTAGCCCTTCAAAATCAACTATTGTCTTGGCCAAAATGACGATTTAACTTAACCCTCGTGTCGCCTTCGTGGGTCATTTTGACCCGCTGTCATGTTCTGGGCATTTGGATGCAAGGTGACACAAGGGGGCGCCCTTCCAACCTTCTCAGTGTAAACGTGAGTTGACTTTCTTCAGAGTTAGACTTTAGGTCAGATACCATGAGTGACAGTAACATGACGCTAAACACAGTGAGCTCTTTGTTTGCAGTAAAAAGTCAGAGGCCTCATTGCTCTTCAGTCACAGACTGAGAAGTGAAGAAAGAAGTCATGGAGCTTCTGCTTTAGACAGAACTTCAGACTTCTGCTGCATGTAAGAGTCATATTATATCATATCAAATGTTGTAATCTGTAAAGCACTTTGTGATACCTTTTGGTATGAAAAGCGCTTTATAAAAAAAAGTTTGATTGTTTGATCATATCCTGAAACTCAAATCTGTAGTAAAAACATAATATATGGAAATAATTATTACAATTACAAAAAGAAAAATATTTGAAAATCATCTATCTAATCAAAAAAATAGTTTTATTTAGTCTCATTCTAAAAAAAACTAAAAAAAACAAAAACATGTAAAGTCATGTTTGTCCCAGTTCCTCTGAGTCATGGTGGGTCATGGTGGACCATGACAGATGTGGACAGGACTGTAGTAGATCTACTTTTACTTTCGAGAAAATAGTTACTATAGTAACTGTTCAAGAAATGAACCTCATGAGCTTCTTCTGTAACATATGTCCACATCAGTCCTGCTGCACCATGACTCAGGGGAACTGGGACAAACATGACCTACAGCAGATACAAATGATCTGGGTTTGTTTGGGTTTTCTTTTTTAGAATGAGAGTACATTTTTTTTTAAACTATTTTTTTGATTAGATACAGCATTTTTGTAATTGTAGTTATTTTCCATATATAATGTTTTTACTACAGATTTGAGTTTCAGAATATGATCAATCAATCAAACTTTATTTATAAAGCACTTTTCATAAAGAAAGATATCACAAAGTGCTTTACAGATTGCAACACTTGATATGAGGTAATACGACCCCAACACGCAGCAGAAGTCTGAAGTTCTGTCTAAAGCAGAAGCTCCATGACTTCTTTCTTCACTTCTCAGTCTGTGACTGAAGAGCAATGAGGCCTCTGACTTTTTACTGCAAACAAAGAGCTCACTGTATTTAGCGTCATGTTACTGTCACTCATGGTGTCTGACCTAAAGTCTAACTCTGAAGAAAGTCAACTCACATTTACACTGAGAAGGTTGGAAGGGCGCCCCCTTGTGTCACCTTGCATTCAAATGCCCAGAACATGACAGCGGGTCAAAATGACCCACGAAGGCTACACGAGGGTTAAAATGCTGAAGACCAGACAACCCATATCCCCACTCCAAAATTCTTATATAGGACAAAAGAGTCCCTTTCTCTCCCAGCCTTTGGGAGACAGCACTCAGATGCCGAAGAAGAGTTTCAAACACATTGTAGTTGTGGAAAACAGGGAAGGCTATTTTGTTTGGGTCAACCTCACTTCACGACTCCCACGTGCCCCTACATATGTTTGTTTCGGATGTCGGCGTCTCCCAGCAGGACTGGGCCTCGCTTCTTGCTCTAACTCATCCCTGCGCCTGTCCTCACTTTAAAAACGGCATGCTTCCTATACTAAATTTTTATACGCTCCTTTTCCATGCAACGCCCCCTTATCATTCTTTCCATATGACACACTGTGTATAGAAGGGGGACTATCAGCTTGATGCAATTACCGTTTAAAAGTAGTTTACGCTTCTTGAAAGATAGCGGCGAACGGAATTCAAGGTGGGACTAATTTGTAACAATGCACCTCGCTTAGCTTTGTTCTTGACATTAAAGGCTGCGTAAATAACCGTTGCGCAACATCCTGTCTGTCTACATCGGGGGCCGACGTTCAGAGATAAACTAAATGCTTTTCGACGCAATTAGCAGATATGGTGATACGGTCCGGCTGCAAATGAAGACATGTATTTTTTGAGTGCGTATTTGGATGTTCAGCCCCGGCACATGGTTGTGATTTGTGGAGCCTGATTCAGATCTCAGTCTTGTTTTGATTCGGTGGGACTGGTGGAGAGGCGCAGGGGGATGAGCTGTCGGTTTGGCATGTGCAGGAGGCCGTGTGGGTTGGACAATGCGCGAGAGAGGGAGAGAGAGAGCATATGCGCGTCCTGCTGAATGCTCGCCTGCCGATATGTGGCTCCGTGCGCTCATCCCTCAGCCTGGACCGCTATAAACATGCACACGTGTGAGGGGGAGCCAGAGCCTCCGAGTGGAATGCTTTATAGTGAATCACACACACCTGTGCCTGCAGTGAGGGGCCAAACTACTTCCTCTGGCTCTCTTTTAAACAGCACATACGCAAGAGAGCACTTAAAAGATTGGGGAGATGTTTAATTTACAACCAGCCACAAAGTGAAGTGAGGCAAATACATTGGACATGAAATCTTGCGGGTTTCACCCTGCTTGGAGCAATATGTTGCGCTGCAGCGGGTGAAACCAATCATCCAGCACGTCCTGACTGCTATGGTTATAATTTAGTTTTGAAATAACAACCACAGATTTCAGAGACCATCGACGCCCTGCAGCTATGTCTGATCACCACTGTCAGATTGTGTCAATAATCAAAACAACAAAATGCATTAAGACCATCTCTCAGCTGGAAAGGAAGGAAAGGAAATTGATCAAAACATGTTTGAATGCGCCAGGTGGTAAAAACGCACTTTTTTAAAAATATATTCCTTGGAGGAAGAAAAAAATATATACTGACCTGTTTTCCCCCAGCTAAACTTGAGTGAGCAGAACTGAGGCCGTCTGACTGAAGATGGTATTGCTTGAATTGTTTTTGGACGTTTTCAAGTTGAAGGCAAGGTTAAATTGAGCGGATGTCATTTTTTATTCCACACTGTCAAAGCATATCAAAGAAGCCATTTGGCAGTGCGTGGTGCATCCATCCACCTGGAAGCTGTGCCGGATCCTCTCCGGGCTGTTTCCACTGTCACTAATAGAGTTGTCAGTGTGGAGTGTAGTATGTTGTGCTCTTCGGGGCATGTGTGCGTGAACGTCTACGGAACTTTTACTGTACCGTACACTGTGTGGGCGAATATGCTAATGCGACCCGTTTCTGAAACCAACTCCCTCGAGGCCGGGAAAGAATTAACCGTGTCTGAAAGTTGTCATGTTGGAAACTATTTTGTTTTATCTGTGTTGAGCCTTAAAGGAATAGGCCACTGTTTTAACATACTGGGCCATATCTTGTGACTGACGCGGTTTGGGGAAAGCATGGGGAAGGGGCGGCACCACAACATTGCAATGTATGTCCCCCCCTGTCCTGCCCACTTTTTGTGCCAGGTATGACACTGAAGATTGCAAGGAGCGCCACCCGTCTGCACACTCGTCTGTTCTAATAATAATAATGCATTGGTTTTATATAGCGCTTTTCTGGACACTCAAACACGCTTTACATTGCACTATTCATTCACTCCATGCTCGGTGGTGGTAAGCTACTATTGTGGCCCCAGCTGCCCTGAGGTTGACTGCCGGAAGCGAGGCAGCCAGTCTGCGCCATCGGCCCCTCCGACCACCAACCACTCACTCACTACATTCACTAGGCTTCCTAGTGTTCCCAAATGGTCTCCCATCCAAGTCCCTTCCCTGCTTAGCTTCCAAGGTCTGACGGGATTGGGCAGAGCAAAGGCGGTATGAACCTGCGCTATGAACCACAAGATCTGGCCCGCTGAGTTATGTTTTTACCTTAGCTTAGACGAGTTCATTTGTACCTGTCTGGTCTTCACGCGTGCCCTGAGTCACGTAAACACAGCACAGACGGCGTTAGCATTTAGCCTCTCCTCCTCTCCGCTATAGCTCCAAACCAGGTGAAGAGAGAAGCTACCAAGCTCTTCCACGTTTTCCCTATGGCAGGTAAGAACATATCTGAGTATGTAAAAACTAGGGGTGTGTATCGCCTTGTCTCAGGCGATACGATGTGTATCCCGATACATGGGTCGCGATACGATACGATACGATATATCCCGTTATTGACGTATTAGAGGATTACTGCGATTATGTTTTACTACTTTAGAAACAACTATTTAGTAAACTACTCCACCTTCATTAGATTTGTAATAAAATACATTCTATCTGTCTATCTGTCAGACTCTTGGAAACCTAGTAATGAAACCAACTAAACTGGGGATGCACGTATTCTAGTATTTCTATTGTTGGGAGTAGTCAGTAATGGATGAAACGGACTCAGTTCTGTTTCATCCATTACTCAGACGGGGTATTTAAAATCTTATCTACTCCACAACGGGTGTCACTCGTAGATCAGGGACATAATGACAACACGAGCATCACCGTGACTAAAGCGCTCATCTCTTCGAAATCTTTCTGTGTTAGCATTAGCACAAACGAAGCCGAGGGGAAACTAAAAACAGGCTCATGTTACACTTGTGTCGTAGTAGTGCAGTGGCGAGACGCAAGTTTAACATGAGCTGCTGTATTTAGTTTTCCCTCGGCTTCATATTATTCTGTAATAAAATGCTACGAAGATAAATCCAAGCGGTGACATGCTCAGCAACATCTGCACAAAGCTGGTGGATCTCGTAATAATCCAGGTCTGTTTTAGCTGTAAAAGCCAAAGTAGGGCCAAATGTAAAGTTTTAGAAGAGCCCTGGAGCGTCTCATAGCTCTTTCTTTTCCATGCTAGAACTCTTCCTGTGTTTTTCTAACTCTCGCTAGATTCTAGTGTTACTCAAGCGGCTTGCGCAGTACGCTGCCATCTAGCGGGCAGGAGTAAAAGTGCAGGACCAAAGAGAGACACTGCAATGAATATTTCCTCCAAAATAGATGTTTAAATATCGATACAGGCTCTTTTTGGATCGATACGAGAATCGCACGATATATCGGCGGATCGATATTTTTCAACACCCCTAGTACAAACGGTGGCCTATTGCTTTAATCATTTACAGTGATTCTAAACTGTTGTACATTTGGAACCCACATTCAACAAATAATGACAGGCCCTGACCGCCCTATCAAAAAATATGAGCGGAAACACATACATTTGTTATTTTGTCTTATAATAAAACTATTTATCAGTGCTACTCGGTTTTAGTTATATGACATTTGTTCTTGATTATGGGCTCCCTAAAATACACAGTCAGGATGTATCATGATCGATGTATCATGATCAGGATGTATCTCAGCTGCAGAGAAGGTTCATGTTTTTAAGAGCAGGATCAAGACCCACCTTTTTAGCTTAGCTTTTAACTGACATCTATTTGTTTAGTCCTAATATATATTTATATATATATATATGGGAGGATGTGCTAGGTGTATTGTTTTAAATATTGTAACCTGTAAAGCAGTTTGTGATACCTTCCTGTATGAAAAGCGCTTTTATAAATAAAGTTTGATTGATTGATTGATTGATTGTATTTAGTACGGATTCCACTTAAAACGTGGCCAAGCACCTGCCACCTCCGGTTGGTAACCCTTAACATCGTGTGGCGAATACACAGGAGTTTGTTAACAAAATGAAACACCTCCAGCTGGATTCAGATGAAACAGAAGGTCCTTTGATGTGACATGCCGGTTCACCTGTATCCCCACAGAACAAGCAGCAACAGCGGTGGGTAGAGCCTGCTGGATTATGCCTCTTATTCTGAGGATCAATTCAAGACCGGATGACATCAGCCAACTACTGAAGATCTGTCTAAATACAACCTTCTGATTCAGACAAAACTTTGATAAGCAGATTAGCAGCTGTCCAACCGCAGAGGGGAACAAAACTCCTGCACACTGTCATATACCACGACACAAAACATATTTCCAGGCAAAAATCGGGTTCCACAGCACCTTAAATTGGTTGATTGAGTTTAGCTGAACATTCCGCATCACTGTGCAGTCAAGATATTAAAATGTTCCTTTACAGATAGGGCACCAAACTTTAACTTTAGCAGACGGCTGGGGTTAAATGTAGTTTTGGGTTACACAGGGAAAGTTGGGCTATGTGCATTTGTAAACAGCCCAGTAAATCACTAATATGTCGCACAGACCTGCTGCAGGCTGCTAGAGCTGATAGTGGCACATTTGGAAAGTCAATTTGCCTGGGGACAGATATACATCCATTACCAATGCGCTGCTACATGGAGCTCATTGGACCAGTCACATGCGAGTTATCAGTGAAGCAGGGGACATTTGGACCAGCCAATTTCACATGTGTGCTGCCCATCTGTTGACTGTATACAACCACATGCATGTTATGCTAAATTGATTTTGGGGGAGTTTGGAGTCTTACTGTTTTCATTCCTCATGATAAACATAAAGCTGTGTCCATAACCTCACCACCACTCATTTTTCCTTCTCTATAAAGCAACCTTGTTAAGAGCTAACTGCTATTCTTTATTATACTGCTGGCCAAACAGGTCATTTTTTCCCCCCATGCACAGGAATAGGCTACATGTGTTTTCCATACATATCATACTGATTGATTAAGATACAAAATACCAATTCTAATGTGTCTGTCAGAAAACAACAACAACACACAAACAGAATAATAAATATAAACATTCCACGTCAAATATTGTTGCCACATTTAAAAGGACTATACAAAATATATAAAAATGTTAAAATGATGTATTTTCCGGACCCTATATGCTCCAGCAATGTCCTAATGTGTAGAGTGAGCCCGGACCTGTTCACAACTGCCTCTACAATCCTGCACTGTCACTCAAAAAGGTGTTACTTCAGGTCCGAAGTGCCGTCATGCGTCATGCGTCGAGCTTAATATAGAAACTGCAGTTACGCGTAAGGCCTGAGGTGGCAGTAGTGAGTACAAAAATGTAAACTTCCATCTAGTCTCTTTAAAGGAGCTATATCATGCTATTTTAGCCATTCCAAAGTTAAGTATAGGCATTTATATGATATATTGTACCTCTACCACTATGGAGCACTCATTTTTGTGATAAATATAAGTGTTTTCTGGAGGTATTTTTCAAACCCGAAAGACACAACGCTTCGATTCAGTTAACTCCGCCCCCTCTCTCCGCACATACAACTTTACCGTAATATAAATAAACAGCAATAAGTGAAATTGCTTCATGATGCAGTTATACAGAGTTGACATCTGCAACACAGCTTCATAAATGGCTAACACACATGCTAATATGCTAACACACAAGCTAACCTGCGTTTGGATTGACTCACCGCTCTGGTCCATTGCTGTTTACATTATGGGACTCGCGTTGGTTATAAAAGTTAATCCACTTTGGTTCTGGTGAAGGTTCACCAAACATCCATCAGAGACAGTCACAGAAAAACAATATTTTGGCTGATAGTCGCTGAATCCCGGAGAAAAAAAACAGCTAGACGAGTGGCCTCTTCTTGAAAAAGGCTGAATAAACTCCTCGTCCTCGTAGCCAAACACGCTTCTTTTTCTCCGTGACATTATCGTTAGTTAAGAATGAAGAACAGGTGTGTCCAGAGTAGGTAACGAGCTCCATCTTCAGCTGCAGCGCAAACATGACTGATCTGTTCAGACGCTCAGGGATGTGTTTGTTTTGGCCACAGCTGACCTGGAAGCACCTCGGGCACATCCTTTTTTTTTTTTTTTTTTCTTTCTTTTTTTTTTTCTCTTTGTTTCTCTCTTACGACAGAAATAATGAAAACGCTGTTTTACAAATTAAAATCAGGCCGTAAGCATAGAATTAAGACATTACATTACAGACGTCGAGCACTTCCGTTCCGCTGTTACCACACAACTGAACACTCAGTCGTTCACCAGGAGAGGGAGGAGCAGCTGCTCAGAGAGCAGGATTCAGGAGGATTACTGAGAGCTGCGTGAATGAAGCCACAAACCACTCTGGGGGTGTTTTTGATAAGGAAATAGCATAACAACATGGCTAAAAGCTCCAAAAAGTTGATTTTGCATGATATAGGACCTTTAAGTTAGTGTGCAATCAGGCAATACACCGTATAAAACCAAACAACTCCTGACGCTGTTTACGATATACAGTATTTATATTAAAAATTACAACTTCATACACATCACATACAAGTCTAAAACTTTCTCAAACCCTCACACCCATACTCACACCATACTTACAGAATTCAAGATCTATACACCAGTGTGAGGGATTTGGCACAGAGCTGGTGGCATTATTTAATGGACTTTCATCGAGTCGGCATGGACCACATTTGCATTTCATAGACAGGAACTTGAAGGAACAAAGATATCTAGATGAGATTCTCATCGCAATTATAGTGCTATCCGGCTGCCAGCGTGACAACACCCAAATTCATGTTAATCAGCATGCAGTTCCTTGAAGCAGAGCACATACCTGGTCTGAACTGGCCTGCGAATTTGACCAATATGTGGCATATTGCATTTTTGGGATGTTCTGGACCAAAATGGAACAGCAACTAAAACTAGGGCTGGACGAAATATGGCAAAACAATTAATCACATTTTATTTTTTCAATCTCAATAGCCAGTATTATTTAACACACAAAAGTCTTCCATTTTCACAAAACTAAGAGCAGTTTCTGCAGAAATGACTGTAAACCTGTCGATTATTAAGTCCCATGACAATTATTGAGATTGACCAAAGCCGAGATTGAGATTTTGATTAATTTCCCACATGGGGCGTTTACAACTTCCTTATGTATAGTTCACTCTCTTAACTCTTATCTTTGAAGAGGGCATGCAAATACATTGTTCAAATGTTCAAAAACATGCAAATTTCTCTGCAATGCCTGTTTGTCACAATCCTACATTGGCAGCATAACAGCCTTTTCCAATATGTTGTCGTCTAAAGTAAAACGGGAGTACACTTTGTTGTTTTCTTTTTCCCCTTTCAAGTGGAACTGAATCCTTTAATGGCTCCCGTGAAGCTCTTTAATCTCCCCCGGCTCCTGCTGTGCCTTTTAAAACAGGTGCTAATGTCGTGCTAACACTTTGCAACAGTTAACCACCTGACTTCCTGTCTGCAGAGGAAGTGGGCTGTCAGATGCCATCACCCTCACCGTGTCAGTTCTTTCTGAGGTCTCTGTTCACCCCACTTTGACCCTGACTTGTAGGGTCAAATGTCGCGTGTTTCCCACAATTCTCCGGCGCAGCACCCTTGTAGTCTTTAAGGGTTTACAGTTAGCGCTCTGGCTATTTAACTGTAGCCATACTTTGACGCTGAGCCGTTTTATGGAAGGTCTGGTTCTTGTTAAAAGGCTTATATGTTTTTTTTTTCCTTCTTCCTTCTACATTTTGTGACAAGCAATGAAGCAGTTGCGTACGGGCTACCTAAACCCATGAACTCATCCAGGAAAAACGGTTGCTTTTTTTAACTTTGGTCTGCGCTGCCATTTTACGGGCCTTTACTTGATATTTTAATGGTCTCATTTGTTGTGGCTTTAGGGCCTGGTTGAAGTTTGTGGATTTTTACTTAATCTTAACTTAACTACACTTAACCATGCACAGTCGTATTTCACTTAGAAATACAAGTACTGTGCATATTGCCTGCGTTAGTAATATCATTTCATTTTGAAGAATTTCAAATCAACTGGAGAGCGGTGTACAATTCAAAGTCCTATTTACATGATATTTTATATAAATGCATTGTCTCTCCACTTGTTCTCTCAACTAATCAGCAACATGCTTTTAAAACATTGAGTGCCAAAAACATTGTTTTATTATTATGATTTTTACGAAGCCAGACACACAATATGGACATTTCATATAATATAATTGAGTTTCTTTCTTTCTCTTTCTTTTTTGTCTGAGGGGGCGTGGTGTAGTGCAGCAAACAGCTGTAGAGCCAACACTTCACTCTCGCTCTCTGGAGCGCTTTTGACAAAGCAGAGTGGCTTCCCATGGAAAGATCGAAACAGTTGAGTTTTTAAATGGTTAAAAACGGTCCAAGGACGGCTGAGAAACATCCTGTTAAAGTCTTTAATCCGAGAACCAGGCTGTTTAAATGCACGATTAACGAAAGCAATCGATCTGCTGCAACACGTTTCAAAACATGTCAACAATGTTGTCCTTGAAAATTGACTTGAAACAGAGATATTTAGGCTTTTAGCCACTCCCCATGATGTTAGTGTCTGTCCAGAGAGGACAGAAGAGGAGAGGAGTTAATAAGAAATGAGAGTGTTTCATAAAACACACAATATCTCAGTTTCTAGAAAAAAATCTGTGATTTTGATCACAATTGAAAGCTTAGAGTCTCACCTAATGTTAATAATTTGTGAAAGCCATTATGCAGTCATTTATATAGTTTCTTTAGCCCACTGGCGCAGCAGAACTCAAGAAATTGGTGAGTGAGTTCAGCGCAAGCACACAGGTATCTCTTTTAGTTCATCGGATCCCCTTAACATAAGGTTGAATTTATTTTTTACAACTCCCTGGCGTCTCGCTCCGCACTCTCCACCTGCACACAGCACCTATTTTACAAGTGTGCATATCCCTGCCATCACATACTCGGCCTAAGTAAGTTAATCTGGTGAGAACCCATAAAAGCATTGTTTATGAACATCGCCGTAAGTGCATTGTTGGCGAAATAAACCAGGTTGATTTATGTACTCTCCCCAGACGCTTCCTCCACTTCAAATCAGCCCATGTTTGTCTGCCTATTCATTTACCGCTTTTATGTCGACGTCAGTTTGTTTTGCCTTTCCTCGCCTTATCTTAGCCCTTTTTTTATTGCTTCGTGCTCTTGATTCTCTTCAAATAACACCACTTGAACGCAGCTATCTCGCGCTATCTGTCACTCCTTTCGAGCAAATGCCTTCACCATGCCGTATATTCTGCCTCCTACCTACGACTTTTTATGGCCCGCTTAAATTTATCTGCAGGAGGGAAAGCTTTTGTGCTCTTGGAACACGCCAAATTACCTCAGTCTATAATATTGTTTTGTTTAACAGAACCAATTAGGCGCCTGGCAGCTGGCTTACCTAACACACAGGTGATAAGATGGAGACGGGAGACAAGATGGGAGTTAGAGATTCCTTCACTCTTGCTCGATTTTTTTTTTTTTTTAATAATACTCTCTCTCCAAGGGCAGGATGTTGCATAATGGGAGTGAAAAGACCCTACTTGCACTGTTGATGTTCTCTATAAGGCGTCCAATAGCTCTTCAGTAAAACCCCCATCTGTGGTGCTCTGGTACTCTGCTCTTTAGGGAGTTGGCATACATTGATTTAGGAGTTGTCAAACACGATGTAGGCGGCAACCTTAGAGGAGAGAGTTCCGAGTGTGCAAGTGCTTTTTTACATCTCAACAGTTTAGTCTGTTTAAAACATGCACAATTAAATCCACTACTCCTGAATGCAAATGCATCTCAAAATCAGATTCTAAGGTTTTTTTTAAAGATTTTTTTGTATTTATTCATGAAATAATATGTTGCTGTATCATATCGCAAGCCTCGGTGCTTTCGACTGTTGCAGATTGTTGGGGATATGTCGTGGAACCTCCAGGTGTAGTGTTACTTATCAAGACCTTTTGGCAGCTTCAAAACATATACACTATGGCTTTATTGAAAATCCACCCATTAAAGCAGACATGTCTAGCTGGCAGCCCAAATCCGGCCTGCGAGAGGGTTTAGTCCGGCCCCTGGCTTGTAGAGCACAAACATCCTGAGTCTCTAGCCCATTTGTGTCTCTAGCCCATTTGTCTTCAAAGTTAGATTTTTTTTTTAAAGGAAATAACCAGTATGCTCATTCCAGCCACTAGGGGGCAACTTAAATCAAATTTAAAAAAAGGACAGAATTCCACACGTGTCCAGCCGAGGGCACTGACATAATAGGAGACCAGGATATAAACAACAGATTATAGCCACGTGCTAAATGGTCAGGTGTTGTTGGTATGGTATTGTTGCCCTAGGGTTACCACCACAGAGTGTGTAGTGAATAAATAATGATTACAATATAATGACTACAGTGTGCTCTGAGACACTTGTGATAGTAGTGTAAGCTGTTATTATTATTTATTACAGACCCGTCTGGCTTTTATTTTAAAATCACCGCTCATTATTATTAATTTATTGGGAAAATGTTTTCTCAACAGTATATTCATGTTAACATTATATGCGGCACGCGACCCACCGAGGAAGCTGGATTTCAGCCCACGACCCACATGAGTTCGACACCCCTGCCTTAAAGGCTCTGTACCTGATTTTTTTTGTTCTGTTTACAATGAAAGAGGGAGCGTGTAAATTACGCTGTTGTTGTGTCCAAACGCTTCCTTAACTTTCCCAAGACATTCCTGACTTCCAAATTCTTCACAGCGGTGAGTTTATAAGCACGTTTCACAACTTGCAGGGTCGCCTTTCAGGGTCACTGATGCAGAAAAGCTAACAAAGTGCCCTGCAAGTTCATGTCCTTGATACAAATGCATTATAATTAGATGGATAGTATTTACTAAAGGAGAGCAAAACACATTTCATTCCATTTAAACCAAGTGTAGCTTTGATAATTCAGGTCTGAAAGTGTGTGATGACAGTGTGGAGTTGAGTTTTTGTTTTCGAGCTCACATGAACATGAGTTTTCTCACTTATGGCCAAAAAAATAAAAAAACTCTTCTGTTTTTATTGCACGGAAGATTGCCTGCAGTGAATTCAGTCAAGCAACAAGTAGATAACAACAGCTTCAGACTGATCTATCCAGAGAGATTCTAGTACAGCTAGTACTTCCAGCAAATACCAGGCACAACTAAATAATTCAGTGGTCTGATCGTGGTTATGCCCAATGCTGGAGTGGGCACAAAACATTCCTGGGCTCGGTGATGAAATAGAACCACGAGTTACAGAGATTTTAAAAACCTTCAGTGCCTTGAGTTATGTATCAACAGATTGTATCAACATACACAATAACAATCCCATTGTTTTTACAAACGTAGATGGTCTGACTCAATACATTAAATACAATTTTCTCACATTTTGATTTCTTTTTTTTTTGGTCTGAATCCAACATTGTGTAAGGTATATTTTCCGCGTCAATCACTCTGACCAGTACAAAGTCTTTCCCCCAATACTTTCCGTTCTGTCCTCGCACATTTGGCTCTAAATAAGTGCTACTTTTGACACTTCGATCCCTTCAGCCCAAAACCTCTGTCTGGAACTCCCCTCACTGTACCCAGTCCTTTCCTTTTCAATACTGGTCTCTTTTCCTTGTCCTTGTCTATTGTCCTTAAGTTGATCTTCACCTCCACTCCTTTGCTGTTATATCACCCTCCTCTCATCACTCAGCCAGTTCTTTCCTTGCACCTTATTGTCTTTCATCATCCTCCATGGTGTCCTTCACCCCCTGTCTCCTGCACTTTTACATCATCTGTTTTCCAGACAGCTATATTTTTACTGTTTACTGTGTCAGGACGCATTGGGCTGTGTGTGGCATGTGTTTTATGATTTACTTCCATTTGTTCTGAGAGAGCCATGAGCATAACCCGAGATGGGAAAAATGGGATTCATATACAGCAGACCTGGGTAAATCCCGGCTCGGGGGCCAGATACGGCCCGCCAAGTAATTTAATCCATCCCACTGCTCATTTTACATAAAAGTGTATTATTTCCTGCATTTTCTGTGGTGCGATGACACATTCGTGACGCATCTCTCTGCAAAGTTTAAATGGGGCTAAGCAGCGACTTCAAGGCAGGGACAGAGTCGTTGTGAATGTGTTTGCAAAGCAGATGAAATAGTGTCGCGGCACGGTAGCGCACGGTTAGCGCTCTCGCTTCACAGCTAGAAGGTCCAGGGTCGATTCCCACATGGACTTTGCCTTTCTGTGTGGAGTTTGCATGTTCTGAGTAGATTTCCTCCGGGTTTCCCATACCACTAAAAACATGTACAATAGGCCTGGATGAATGATGTGTGTGAGTGATTGTATGGTGGTGGTCAGAGGGACCGTTGGCGCAGACGTGTGCAGTCGCGACTACGCTTCTGTCAGTCTCCCCCAGGGGAAACTGAAGCTACAAACGTAGTTTACCACCACAGAGTATGCAGTGA
Organism: Gobius niger; assembly: GCF_951799975.1. Taxonomy (NCBI): domain Eukaryota; kingdom Metazoa; phylum Chordata; class Actinopteri; order Gobiiformes; family Gobiidae; genus Gobius; species Gobius niger. The sequence goes on along the minus strand of NC_136853.1, from coordinate 12,796,146 downwards.
ATGTACAATTGTCTCTTGTAAAGCGCTTTGTGACTATATGTCTGTGAAAGGCGCTATATAAATAAAGATCTTCTTCTTCTTTCTAATTAAGTGCATTGCTTCCTTTCCCCACAAACTCAGTTTGAAGGGAAGGCCAGAGCCTTCACATTCTGCGCGATGGTAGAAGTTATCGGGGGTAAAAAGTCTGACTTGAAAAGTTTGATTAATGATGTGTACACTGTCATTTACCACTGAGTTTTTTTTGTTTTGTTTTTTCACTAATAATAAATAAAGCATAAATGAAGTATAGGTTTGCTCATGTCCAAAAACAAAACTATTCCACATAACTGAAAGGACAACAGTTGCTCCGATGGTAGTGCCGGTCGTCTTATAACTGGGTTGGCGATTCGAACCCCAGCTCCGTCAGGTTCTGGCTACAGCTCTGTCTTTGGGCAAGATACTTCATCCACCATGTGTGAATATGGTCTCTGACTGAGTAGTTGGTGAAGGTCGGAGGGGCCGATGGCAAAGATTGGCAGCTTTGCTTCAGTCAGTCCTCCCCAAGGCAGCTGTGGCAACAATTTACTATCATCCTGAAATGTAGTGCCTTAGTGTCAGCCAAACTTTGAAAATGACAAGAAACTCAGTCACCTCCAATAAAAAAAAGTGTCAAATTTCTTACATCCAAGCAAATCATAAGAGTGCAGACATTCTACTCACAAACTCTTGAAGGATTTTGATTTCCGCAGATGCAGTCTTTATTGTTATCTGTAGTTGAGTATATTGTGTACATTCTTCTATTTTATGTTTGCGCAATGTGTCATCAGATGGATGAGCCACATAACTCCCAGAAAGTGCTCAGTCCACTGCGTCGCCATTGCGTTGCTTACACTCTTCTTCCAACAAAGAGCTCCCCCATCCGTGGGTGTGTTTTAAGCATTCAAGTGAACTTTGATTTCATTAGCATGGCCGGAGCGCTCCAACATGGCAAAGGCGCCAAGAACACGCAGAAGTAAGAGCAAACATGCATTTTGTATTCCGTCCGATGCCATTATATAGAACATTACAAGCTTAACCGAGGCACGCTCAAAATCCGTACACCCACGTGAGAGCTCAGGCTTCCTTATGGTAATGTGCTCCATATACCACCAGCGCAAAGCCAAGGATGAGGAACATATTTAAGACAGATGTGGTTTGTTGCTGCAGCTTTTTTATTGTCGGATGATTTAGTTTTAACAAGCTGATGCAGAACCTGTCCAAGCAAATCCAGGAAATTTGTAGAATGAACGATTGATGATTGGTTGCGATGGTAGAGGGACTGAAGAACATGTTGATAGATTTACGAGAGAGCATGAAGACATCTGGTATGAAACAGAGTTCTAGTAATATTCTGTATGTCGTCACAAGCCAATCTCAAGGAAATGTACTATGATATTTTCCAGATACAGGGGGGAAAATTGTGTTTTGCTGATGAAAAAATACACCATATTGACGACTGAAAAATGTGTTTGAGGTTGTTGTGGTTTCTTCTAGTGGAAACCAGCTGATTTTCATTCTGCATTATTTATGAGATACACTGGGCACAATTATATAAAGTCAAACGGGCAAACCTCACAGACATATATTTTGTATGGGGAAAAACAGCAGACACGGAAAAAAAATGTAAATTTTCCACCGAAAGCCTAAATCGTGTCTTGGAATCCAGCCCAGGATGTGAGAGGTGTCAGTGCAAAGACGGACTCAGCAGTAATCCCCCACTTGTGATGAAGATCAAGCCTGAAGATCTGGAGAGGGGTCGAGGGTGCCATTCTGTATTGCATTTGTAGTGTATCCCATACTGTGTTACATTTTTGAGCTCATTGCAAGTTTCTGCTTACCCGGAGGAAGGCTTAATGCAAACGCCACAGCATGCTCAAATATTCCTATCCCGCATTCTAGCTTGTATCTCATCGTCTCTCCTTACTAGAGTGGGACGAATAACAATGAAACGTTACCTTTAAAGCTGCATTACCTGAATTACCGTAAATTTGCGTGCACCTGAATATAAGTCGCACCAACTACATTAAAAAAATGCACCAGGAGAGATGTGTGCGGTGTGGGGCAGGTTGTGCGCGCGAGCGAGCAGCAACACAGGCAAGTGTCCCTCCTCTTTCCTGTTTTTCACAAACATAATTCACAAACAACATTTTCTACAGGGTACTTATATACACACTAAATGGACACCAAAGTACTTTTAAGCCCACTGTGAGTTAAAGCAATACTAAGTAACTTGTTTACCTTAATAAATTCTTTTCGTAGTCCCTCTGGGGGTAATAGTGTGTTGATAGGTTATGCAACTGTGAAGCACTTGTGTATGAATTGTGCTCTACAAATAAACTTGCCTTGCCATGGGATGATTGGAGGGTCTTTCATCTCCCCCTGTTGTCTCTGGCCAGAAAACCTCAATTGCAACTTGACTGCCACCGGACTGCAGAAACCAATACACACTAATAGAATCACGACGAAGAAGCTAACAGGCTATTGGGCAAAGCTAACTGCGGGCCCGCGCCACTTTAAACAGTATTTACAGGCAAGTTTGAGTGAAAAAAATGATTTCCATTGTGTAACTGGATGTACAATATCCCTCTCTCCCTTTGACTTTTCTGTCAGCGTAGTATTTACTCTCGGACAATTAATAAGTGAAAAAATTGCAACTTGCTACGACACCTGCAGTTGCGCTTATGGCCTGCGGGGTAATGGTCTCGGTGTAGCACCGGTATCAAAGCGCTGCCCCCCCCCCACCTGCCCCGCAGTGTGGTAGCGGTCTATGTAATATAATAATATCTCGGCACACATTTCTGGTCGCTGCTATCACTTTATCACTTTGTACACATACACATCTGTAAATATAATCCCAATGTTGTTCTATGTCAAATTGTTGTCATCTAACATATTTAACTTTTTACTTTTTATCTTATTTATTTGAATATGCTTTATGCATGCCCTAGCCTTATAGTTTAAAGTTTTATAGCTTATTTTTTATCTAAATTCTGTGCTATGTTTTATGTTGCACGTCTGCACCTGTTCTCAAACAATGGCAATAAACACTATTCTGATTCTGATCTATTCTGAAGATCTAAAGTAAAAATGTATAAATTAGCCGCATCGTTTTATAGGCCGCGTTGAGTCAATTAGAAGCATGTCTCAGGCGGAGTTACACAGAGATCTGTTTTTCTTTCACAAATGTCACGTTTACAATGTAGACCTACGTATGGTGCCAAACTAAGATTAACTCCACAGCTTTAAAGGGACATTTTAGGATTTTTGACATAGGGCCTCATTTTATCCAGAGTGTTGCTGATTTCTGGAGAAATTTTGTTTGTAATTCATGCAGTTCTTATATTAGAAGAGTTACGTGGTGCTAGGCTTGTGCTAGGCTAGTGCATTTCTATGATATCAGCTAGCCTGCATTAAAAACAGTCTGACCCGCTCCACAGAGCACCTGAGGCAAATCACTTATAACACCAGACTAACCATATAAATGTCTGTGTCCATAGAATAATTTTTGGAATATAACTGACCTTGCATCACATGAATGATCGCATTTTGAGGGACTATTTTCTAGCAGATCACTCCGCCGCTGCGTAGCTTATACAAACACGAAGCAGATGCTGCTCAAATATAAGGTATTTTAAATGCAAAATGGTTAAAATTACTCTATCGACACAGACATTTATATGGTTAGTCTGACTGTTTTTAATGCAGGCTAGCTGATATCGTAGAAATGCGCTAGCCTTGCACTAGCCTAGCACCACGAAACTCTACAAATATAAGAACTGCTTGAATTACAAAAACAATATCTCCAGAAATCAACAACACTCTGCATAACTAGGAAATGAGGCCCTATGTCAAAAATCCTGAAATATCCCTTTAATGCATAACTGGTTCAACATTTGTCAAGCACATCATGCTAACATCACATAGCGTCTACTTGGTATATTTGAAGCACACTCCTCCATTATCGCGTATGTCAGTGCCACATTAAAGATGTCACGGGTTTTACATACCTCTTTTTTGATGGAGGGCTGGGAACCATCTGTTGGACTTTTCAAAGGAGAACGCATGTGAAGCTGTGCCTTATCAGACTTTGTTTTTACACTCCAGAGATGCAACGGCGAGAGAGCCTGGAGGAGGCAGACCAAGAGCGGCGGAAAAACATCAACAAAAAGGCATCAACATACGCAAAAAAAAAGGCAGCTATAAAGCAGGGGAACAACAAAAGCAGCAGGTTGTGGAGAATGAAACAGTTTTGTGGTGAAGTGAGAGGGAGGGGAGCAGGAAGGAAGGAGAGGCAGATGGATAGACACCGGCAGATGAGTGGAATGAGGAGGGCATGGCAACAAAATGTGAGGACAACAGGAAAATACAAAACCGCACAGGAACCATGGTGTTTTTTAATGAACTGACACACCAAAACCGGAATAAAATGCATCAATACGGAAATAGGGGGATATACAGTATGTACTCAAAACCACCCGGAGAATACAAATTATTCATTGTGCCTTCTATGGTCTGCAAAACAACATCACATCAGATTCTTGCTAGATTTTTCTGCTCCCTGCACTTAATTGAATGTCTAACCCGCAAAAAAATATTTTGGAGAATCCAGCAAAGATTTGAGTTGATACAATAGCGTGTTATGGGGGTGTTTCAATAAGTATTTTGTCTCGTTCCCCTGATCCATCAAGTTAAGCACTGGATAAAGTCAAAACAGAGCTGTAATTAACCAATGTGTTCAGCACGACTAATATCAATAAGATGGAGCGTAAAAACGTCTAACATTGTGATGGGTTTCATGTTTTCATAATCAAACGTAATGTGAAAATCAATACAAGGCAATTGGCAAGACTCACCAGACAGAAAGTGTGCGCTGCTCGTAACAGTGTGCCAAGAGTTGAGCTGCAGACGAACAATGAGCATTCCATTTCTGTTATATTTGCTTTGACATTTACATTTTTTATTTTTATTTCATTTTATATCGATATGAATCTTTGCCTTCTGCCTGAAAATGCCAAGCCTGCACTGCTTTATTAGGTGTAATGGGAGCGTGACAACTACACAAACGCCACCAGTCCAAAAGTGAACCAGCAGATATGACTACGATTTACTCATTGTCATTTTTTTTTTGGGGGGGGGGGTCATCAAAAACAGGCTCAAACCAAATATCAACCAATGCAAGATGAGTCTGACATTTCAAACATTTGCCGAAGTGGTCTTCTTCAACTTGTTTCGTTCTCGTTTGCACAGTGATTAGTCGTGGTTTCTCATTCTTCCTATCCGCAATATTCATACACTTCATGAGCCCTTGCATGAATTATGGGTGGGATTCCTGGTGTGACGCATAACCGCTGTTTGTTTGCGTGTAAACCGTTCGCACTAATCCACTTTTTTTTTTGGGAGTTTTTGAGACATAAACTATGTCTGAACCGTAAACATAGAAACAACAGATGTATTATCCTCAGTCCTACCTTGTTTGAGAATCCATGATGGCTCCTACTGCAGCGCATGTTTGAAAAAAGTACATGAAGGCCGGAAACTCTGCCCCTGTGAGGCGGGCTGAAGCAACAACAAGCCTCCACCGTGCTCCAAGGCCTGTCAATCAAAGTCCCAGGCTTAAAGGGGGGGGATATTATGCAAAATCGACTTTTTCAAGCTTTACATCATGTTATTATGTCATTCCCTCATTAAAAAGATGTCTGAAGTGTTGCCTTGGCACATTCACGTATTTTTAAGTAATCTGTAAAAACTCTGATGGCAGCCATTCTAGGGATAGGTTTGCCTGAGTCCTCCTAGGAACGCCCCCACCTCCTGGAGACGCCTCCGAGCTTTCATCACCAGCTGGCAGTTATTCTAATTTACTGCATTTACAGACCAACAGAAGGTTTCGTCATCATTGTAGTGTGGGGGGCGTGGTTAAAAATGTGATACCTTGCCCAGGCTCTTAAAGGAATAGGCCACCGTTTTTACATACTGAGATATGTTCTTACCTAACCTTAGCCGAGTTAATATATCCCCGTCTGGTCTTTGTCCGTGCGCTCTGTCACGCAAACGGAGCACATACGCAGCCTCTCCCACATGTCACATAGCTCTAAAAAAGCTCACGATAGAAGCTACCAAGCTCTTCCACGTGTTCCCTATTTAAATAAAGTTACGTGATGTGTTTTCATGCGAAGTATATTTACACAGAAATGTAGCATGTCGATTTTATAAGCAGATAAAAAGGGGAACTATATTGTGAGGCGTAATGATACGAGGAGCAAAACGTCCGCGCAGTTACTCCTAAAGACTTCCCCCGCTCACTTCCGTCAATAGAAGCTGCGTGACTTGTACAGAGCCTTTTACAACAAGCAGAAAATATATTTTGGGAAAGTGCTTGCGCATTCCTACCTCATGGTGGAGGTGCTGAGTCCTGTGTCGTCGTCCGGGGTGAGTTGGAAATCTGTGAAACATTACTACACTATATACTTTCTGCTTGTTATCACAGCCCGGTACGATGCACGTAAAAGGCATTGTTCACAAGTTATCCACGCTTCTTCAACTGTTCTCTGCGAGCTCTCTACAAGTCACGCAGCTTCTATCGACGGAAGTGAGCGGGGGAAGTCTTTAGGAGTAACTGCGCGGACGTTTTGCTCCTCGTTTCATTACGCCTCACAATATAGTCCCCCTTTTTATCTGCTTATAAAATCGACATGTTACATTTCTGTGTAAATATACTTCGCATGAAAACACTTCACGTAACTTTATTTAAATAGGGAACACGTGGAAGAGCTTGGTAGCTTCTATCGTGAGCTTTTTTGGAGCTATGTGACATGTGGGAGAGGCTGCGTATGTGCTCCGTTTGCGTGACAGAGCGCACGGACAAAGACCAGACGGGGATATATTAACTCGACTAAGGTTAGGTAAGAACATATCTTTGTATGTAAAAACGGTGGCCTATTCCTTTAAGCAGTGTTTGTGAGGTGCAAAGACTCCATTGGAATCCATTTAGCCACATGTCTTTTGGAGTCACCCTTGACCACCAGGGGGTAATATTGCAGAAATGCTAGCTCCTGACCATGAGGACCAAAGACAAGCATGTTCCTCACCCGTTGCTGGGAACACAAGCCGAAACACAGCAATTAGCTTCTCACACCATCTAGCAATGCAATGTGAGAATGCAACCATGCAGGTCCAGCAAAATGGATTAGCTGAGGGTAGCTTTAATTAGGTCAGATGTATATTCTAAAACAATCACAAAATAGTTGGAATGCTCTTTCCATAACTTAGTTTAATAGGCAAGTCAAGTGCCAGAGGAGAGAGGAGAGAAGAGCAGCACGCTTGAGCCGTGAGGGAAGGGCTGCTGTATCCAGAATAACACCACATGCCGCTCGGGTCATGTCATTCATACAGTATGAGCTGGTACAGTCGTGTGTTGACAGTGTAAAACACCTCCATGGGCTCGGGCTCTTCTCGTATGAAAGTCAGTGGAACGTGCAAGGACATCTTTTTAAAATGGTAAATTTGACATCTTTTGAAATTTTACGGGAATTATCATTTAGAGAATCCTCTTCAAATGTTGAAATAAATGGAAAACTCACCCTGGAAACCGCTCAGCCCGACTTCCAGCATCTCACAGAAAAATGTACCCTTAATCATTTCTGCATGAGCGACCCCAGGATTAAGGTGGATATAGTCCTGATGGTGTATGGAAGGATGGATGTTCTCAGTGGTGCTTCTTGGAGTGAAACGCTGCCGAAACATTGCAGTAAAAATGTAATGACCAGAGTTTACAACACATAAGTCTGTCAGGCAAAATTCACTGCAACCTATTGACTACATATTTTAAATATTTTGGTTTGTCTCTCGCGTGGTGTCTTGCACTGGTCATCTCCTCCTTCCTCTTCCTTTTGCAGCTCCCTCCGCTCCACAACTGTCTTTCACCATCTCATTTGTCTCTTCCTTGTTTCCTGTTGCTCCTTTTGTGACGCCTCTACTGTGCTGCAGGTGTGGGGGCTCTTAGTGCCTCTTCAGTGTCTCAGAAGAAGAAATGTGTGTATAAATGGGTATAGCTCCAACAAGGACTGGACGGTCTGCGATCTTGGCCCGTCTTAGCCTGTCCGTCCATGGGAGTGGATCTCTCCTTCTGTGGTTCTCCCCGAGGTTTCTCTTTTCTCTCTCTGGGTTTTTGAGTTTTCTTCGCTGTGTTGGAGAGTCTAAGGACAGGGGACACCCACGTGGCTGATCACCACCTTATTTGACTTTAAGTTAAGTTAGGTTGTACTTATACATTATACTCTCTGTAGAGAGATGTGTTCTCTGCATTTGACCCATCCTCAATGACGCTGGGAGACCTGTAGGAGCAGTGAGCTGCCAGCATGGGCTGGCATTCGGGGACCCATCTCCATGATGTGGAGCCAGGCTGGTGGTCAGAATTACCTGGCTGGAGGATTCACCTGTTGCACATGTTTTTATGTTGTTTTTTTTAACACTAAACTACGTAGACACAGGGAGAACGAGCACTAACCGCTGCGCCACCGTGCTGTCTATGTTTGCCTGAATATTGACTGTTCTGTGTTATTTCTTAATGTTCGGTGCAGCCCTGTGAGGCAACTCCTGTTGTTTAATTGGGCTAAACAAAACCATTGATCGATTTTAAGTTTTGGGCTATATAAAGAAGAGCTTTTGGAATAGACTTGTTTCATGTTTGTATTCGCATATTCACCAAGTATGTGCAGTATAGCAATATTATATTGTTTTAAGAGTCTGGGCCATGTCCCAGTCGGTCGAGATAGTTCAATAATTTAGGTCTTTTCTTTTTAATGCAGATCTGTCTCAGACACAGGCCTCATCCACTACTATTGGTTTGTAATGACAGGTGAAACTCAGTCATTAACTCATCATGTATAATCAGCATTTAGGTTTAGGAAAGTCATGGATAATATTTTGTATTGTTTGACATGACGGTATGTAGACTCGCATTTGTATGGGTCATAGTGGGTGTGACATTACTCAAAATGAATGTTTTATGGTTCAAAAACATATTTTAATGGATATCTAATAGTCCACATATGGTTAATGTAGAAAAAAAAATGTAAATAATATAATATTGATTTAGGCGTTTTGAAGGTTTCAAGATTTTCAGGCTAATGTTGAAAGTTTCCGGAAATTGATTGGGAATTTTCCAGACTCCCAAAGGTAGAAAACCAAAGTTGCAGCTGACTTAATTGTCACTGTCATTTCAGGACATTACAGCCTATCATAATGTACCGGTGCTATTGTTGGCCTGCAGCTGGAGACACTGAGACTGAAATGACATTGAGTCACGTCACGCGGGGCGCATTTGGTGCTAAATGCCCTGACTAGACAGAGCAGGCGCTTTAAGGACACAAGGCCACGTTGGCTCCAGTTCTGTTATATGTTCAGCTGATGTAACGAAGAAGGTGGCAGCAGGTTCTGGGGGGTCGACAGGGGTGAGAGAAAGCTGAGCAGCAGGTGTAGAGGAGCTGGGGCATCACCCAAAGCTACGGGTCAGCCCCACAGACAGGCTAAAACAAACGTCAGAGCCACAAAGAAACGTGTGCAAAGCTGTTCGGACTCAGATCAGGTGAGCAGATGGAGGACTCGTCTGTTACATTAAATGCGTTCATTATGTGCCGTGTGGTGAATTCACAGTGTGCCTCTTCAGTTGTCTTCACATTGTTTTATCTACTGTCTTGCACAATGCATGACTTGCATTTAAACATCACAACCACGATCCTAATATAGCTCAATCATGCCGCTTAATACTCGGATCCCCCAAGTCCAAAACTGCAGCTCTCACAAATCAATAAACATAAAAAAAATGGGTAACACGCTCCTATTGTTTTAGAATGAATTAACAAGAATTCTCTGTTTTTGAGGTGTCCCTATGAAGAGATTACAGCCCCAGTGGAGACAAGAAGAGTGTGCCTCATAGACAGTCTTGCTCAAAAAACACTGGAGGGAGGGGATCAATAAGGCCACGGACCTGGGTTTGTCAGCCTGGATAAAACTACTTATTATTCCATTGTGGACTTGTGATACCACCTTCGAGGATTGCCCACATTTTCCTGAGAGGTAAGACGAAAGGAAAACTGCAAAATGTTTCGCAACTGGTATTTGTGACATGTTACGTGCAATAGACTGATAGTTCTCCACCTGGGGGGGCGCCTGGGATTGTAAAGTTATTATTTGAGCGAATGATATGGTTAAAAATGTAAAAAATGTGACTGAGTAAAGACTAGTAAAGACTCCAATTATTTTCATTTTTGTGGGGGTTACAGTGTTGGACAAGGGGGTGTGGTCTGAATACAGCATGTGCAGGGGGAAAAAAGGTTGGGAACCACTGAGACAATCAACCATAATTCATCCCTGCATTGTACTCTTGATTGTCCAAAGCACTGACAGATCATGGTGGAGGCACAGTTGCTGCGAGACTAATGAGAATAGATTAGTTCTGAATGTGTTGAAAACTTTAGACATGCTGTTTCAATCTAGACATCTGGGCATTGATGATCAACTTGATGTGGTGTTGAAAGGCATGGAAATCAAACAGGTTCAAGTAAAGTCCCTCAGACTTTTGATGAAAAATTGACCCTGGGAGAAACACATTGATTCTTTTTGTGAAAAGAAATATCCAATCATCTTTTATTTGTATAGCACATTTACCGACGAAGTCTCCAAAGTACAAAATAGCACTTATTAAAAAAAAGTCATACAAGCAAATGTATTATGTCAAATATGTCGTTTTCAATGGTCTAGAACAGTGGTTCTCAACCTTTTGGCGCCGCAACCCCCATTTTAACAGTAAAAGGGATTCGTGACCCCCTGCCCGGGTCACACCGTGAGAAATAGAAATAGAAGCCTACATAATTCTTAACCTCTTAATTCCCGCCTGAACCGAGAGGATCTTTTTCCTCACGTCATCACATTTTTTTTACATCATTTTTTGTCAAATTTTTGTCTTTTTTTCCCGTCATTTTTTGTAAAATTTTTGTAATTTTTTAGTAAATTTTTTATCACATTTTTGTCAATTTTTCGTAATTTTTTTGTAATTTTTTGTCACATTTTTGACATTTTTTGTCACATTTTGCCACATTTTTTTCATTTTTTGCCACATTTTTTGTCACATTTTGTCACATTTTTGTCATTTTTTTGTCAATTTTTTGTCAATTTCTTGTGACATTTTTGCCACTTTTTCATCAATTTTTCGTCACTTTTTTGTCAATGTTTTCTCACTTTTTTTGTCCCATTTCCATCATTGTTTTCGTCTCAGCTTTTTTCCAGGAGCTTTTGGACTGGGGTAAAGCCAAACTGGAGAAAATGTGCTTGGTTCAGGAGGGAGTTAAGGGATTAAAAAATAATAATAATAAAAATTAAAAAAATGGCTAAAATGAAATTCATCAAACTACAAACAAATAATGGCACTCTGGTAAAATAGCACACACATGCTACAATAAAATATCAGATTATATGCTAATGAAAATATGGCTATTTTATCTAAATGATCTGGCGACCCCCCACATTTGTCTTGCGACCCCCTTGGGGGTCCCAACCCCCAGGTTGAGAACCACTGGTCTAGAAGGTTTTGAGAGACACTGGGTATAACAACAAAAAAGTTTTGATCAAATACCTTATGCGTTGCGACAGACTGGGAATTCACTTCCGTCTTCCTCAGAGGCGTTGGATTACATTCATTATGTCTTCTGGTTTCCACATTTTTGAGACGCCTCTGAGGAAGAGGGAAGTGAATTCCCAGAAATGTGTAAGGTATTTGAACAAAACTTGTTGTACCTTATGTTTATCAGAAAAAAAACTTCTAGACCAACAGCTTATTGCCCGGTCACCTCGACTTTTATGTCATGCTTAGAAGCCATGCATTGTCAGGGCTTCTGATGGTCCATCTTTGATGTTGTCCGATTACAAGTTTAGTTTTTACAAAGCCTTTAAGGTGAGGGGTGTGTGTGGTATGCCACTACCCTAATCCGGGTTACTTCTTTTTGAAATATCAACTGCCTGATTACACATGCACAGACAAAAGCTTATAAAGACATAGGTTGCCTTAGCTGTGTCAACAAGCTCAAACAAATCATTAAGAGGATCTTGAAAAATGAGCCCATTATTTATGCACTTAGAGAATATTTGCAGGTGATGTCATGTTGACACTCATTTAGCTTATGTTGCCACGCTGTGACATCATCTGCATGCCCTGTGTAGTTGCCTCAGTGGCATTCATAACTCCTACTGCACAATTTTCCTGTGATGACTATTTCATTTATTAAAACAAACTTCCCACAGCAAGTCACAAAAAGTCTCTATGAATAATTGTCTTTTTGTGACATTGCATTTGGGGAACTTTCTGTCAAAAGGTAAAGAAAAGTCTTGTAGGAAGTGCTATGACCACGGGGCTCAATCAGCCGACACCAGCTGTGCGTCTGGGCTGTGCCATCAGCTCGCCTCAGGACCTGCTGCTGTTTGGGACCCGCCTGTATATTTACATAATGTCAGCGGTCAGCGAGAGCACACCAAAGAGTTTCAAAGCTGCTCTGCCAGAAATAGAGAGGCCCAATCACTTCAGAATTTGTGAAGATACAATCGCAATGTGAAACAGCCGCCGGCAGCAGTAGATCCACAGCTGTGGAGAGTGAGGAGGCAGCTCAGTACATAGGGGCTGACACGGGAACAGAACTCTGAGATATGGCCTGGCACTGTCAAGAAAGTACACACAGTGTAGAGAGTGTAAAACAGGACTTCAGAGTTTGTTTCCCAGATAGTTGCAGTCTGTGTCCCATGTGTAAATTATGGAGATGTAAAAATGTTATTCTTTGGGTTAAAGGGTCAATATCATGGTAAATACAACAATACAAAACTTTTTTTTTTTCCCCAAGCATTTCGCTGTTATATAAACTCAGCTTCAGCTTGTCTAATTAAACGCTACTTAAATGCTCCTCCTTTTAAACGATTCAACGATATTAAAACAACCCAGTGCGTAGGTACATGGACGTGCAGCAAATTACGCTCTAACGTATGTGAAACAGTGAAGGTGATTCCCTGTAGAGCATTATATCCTATGGAATATCATAGTTCTGTCATGTTTAGGGATGTTTGCATACATTTTACATAGACTAACATTGGGTATAAAACAGTATAAAGTGGAGAAAAAAAGCTGTGGAACAACTCTGTTAGCTGTTGAGTCTCATGCATAATATAAATATGTTCTTTTTTTTTTTTTTATTGAAGGTACTGTGTATACCGTGAGAACCAGATGTTTACATACACTTCAGCAAAAGATACATTTGCATTTTTTTTCTCACTGCCTGACATGAAACCAGAATTGACTTTTACTTTTTAGGTCAATTAGAATTTTGCTAAATATTTGCTAAATGCCAGAAGAATGAGATTGATTTTTTATTATCTTTTCCCGAAATGTGTTAAAGTGTGCAACTTGGGTCAAACGTTTGGGATATCCTTCCACAAGTTGGCAGGACTTTTGGTCCATTCGTCCAAACACACAGGCCTTTTCAGCTAGACTGAGATCAGGACTTCACCGTTGGGATGGTGTTCTCAGGCTTGCAAGATTCCCCCTGACGATAGTCATTATGGCCAAAAAAATGAACAGACCACAAGATATGTCTCCAAAAATTAATGCCTTTTTTTTTTTTTTTTTTGCAAACTCTGAAATAGCTTTTTGATGTTTCTTTTGGATTAAGGGCTTCTTGAGTTCCCTCTCAGCCCATGTCGGTACAGGACTTGTTTCACTCTGGATAATGACAAACTCTTACCAGTTCCAGCATCTTCTCCAGGTCTTTTGCATTTGTTCTTGGGTTGATATTCACATTTCAAACACAGCTCGTTCATCTCTGGGACATTGAACCCACCTTCTTTCTGATCGGTTTCTGATCTGGACATTTCCATCATTGTTTTAACCAATGAACCTTCTTGAATGAGTCTTGAAATGCACCCATGAACTAGACTTGTGCTTCCAAGAACAAGACATCGTCATCTGGGCGTTCCCAAATTCACAACTTAAATGATTTAAAGTATTTTGTTGTTTATTTGTACATAATTTGGGCTTCCAGCTCACAAAACCCACAAAAACAGGATTTCCCAACATTAGAATAATGTGAAGAAATCAGCCCAACTTTTACAGGGCATGAATGTTTTAAACTGAGTGTCACACACGACTCATGAACTCAAAGCACCTGCACAGGTTTGCCCAGGTGTCATTGAATTGCTTCACTTTGGTTCATTTGTCTCAGTTAGGATCAATATGGGGAAGACTGCAGACTTGACAACTGGCCAGAAGAACATCGTTGGTCCATATGGTCCTCTTTTCCAATGAAAATAAAGTGTGCCTTTCATTCAGGAATCAAGGCCCGAGGGTTTGGAGGACGACGGGTGAGGAACAGAACCCAGGCTGCTTGAGGTCCAGTGTGAAATATCCACAGTCAGTCATGATTTGGTGTTGCTAAACTCTGCTTTCTTAAACCCAAGGTCACCGCATCAGTACCAGAATGTTTTAGAGGACTTCATGATTCCTTCTGCTGAGGATCTGTATGGAGATGCAGATTTCATCTTCCAGCAGGACCTGGCCCCAGCCCAAGCCGCCAGAAGCACCAAAACTGGGTTTGATGCCTTCACAGTGCTTGACTGACCAGCCAACGCGCCGGACCTAAACCCCATTGAGAATCTTTGGGGTATTATCAGTGTTTCCGAGAACTGAATAAGTGAATTTCTCCATTGTGATCTTATCTTTAATCATGCAGCCTTTGGTCAAAGTAGTGTTTTCTTCAACTGTGCTCCTCTGATATTAACACTGAAGCAATGCATTTTTGTTCATTTAATAATATTTCTTTCACAGAAGGCTTTTTTTTTAATTAAATGATTGAAAGTTTAGTCAGAATGAAGCTCACACTGGTCAAAAGTGTAAAATATACCCATTTATCAAATACAAATCTACATGTAATAATATATTATAATGCAAGTGAAGTGAGAGATTTGACCTGGTTTCTCTGTGTAGACAGGGATTAAGGGTATGTCTATAGAAAAGAGGTTAGTCTAATTAACACAGATTGTCTTCAAATTGTTGTACTTTTGTAAGTTGGTCCAAACATTTCTATTTCCCATTCACACCGTTCTCATCGGGGTTAGGACTGCAGTAGTCTACCATCACTTCACTGACAACAACTGAGAACACGATGCAGTGAAGAGACCTTGAGTGCCTATAAAGAAAAAAATATATATATGAGACTATTTTTTACTATTTTCTGCATTTTTCAGGTCTGGATATGCCTTATTGTCGGAGTGTGACTGTGAGAGATTAAAGGCTCAAATTAAAATGTAAATCACTATATTAAAAGTGTCCAGATGACCAGCCAAGTGAAAGGGAGAGATAGTAGAGGGTGATTATTTTCTGTCCCAGATGTGCCAGGAGGTCTCAACTTTGAGGAAAATCATCCTGGGTCGCCAAGTAAACTGAGTAAAAAAGAACTGAAACAATTGTGACATACAGTAGATATAAGAACAATGCAAAAATCATATGTCTTTTGATCAAAATGACAAATTTACCGTGGATCTGTTCTGTGTCTATTCTCCAACAATCTGTGTTTACTACCGAAATGTTGCATTTAGTATTGGATTTTGTCAAATGACCATGTGAGAAAGAGACAATCAGAGCAGTAAATGTGTCCAGCAGCTGACTCCGACTTGTCACTGTGTGTTTTTATCACAGTCTGCACACATCGCTCTCCTCTCGCGGCTGTCCTCAACTCGGTTTGCTCCAGACCCTTTATCGATCCACTCTGCTCTCCCCCCTCCCTCTCTAATCCCATCTCCATCAGAAGAACTCGGGGGTAACATCTGAACAGGGGTAATATCTGTCTGGGTGGCCAAATCTAACTGTAAGGTTCAGAAGTTGGGTGAGATTACTGATGTTTAGTGGCCAAAACAACACAAAGGAGTGAAAAAGAATGGAGTCGGTGGAACAAAATTCACATTTTTTCATGCCTTTTTTGTTGAGACAATCATTTTCATTTCAGCACATCCCTGAAAGCACTTTCACAGTATGATGTGTTGTTCATTGTAGGACATAATCCACCAGACCAGGAACCGGCCTCGCTGCGAGGAGCACTTCACGATTCAGCCGCAAGGAGGGTAAAGCCGGCGGTTTGGTGAGACGTGTGCGGGCATCGTGGCCCCGGCGTTGGACTCCTCGTATGTGTGATGGGGCGTTTGTGACCGGTGGCGTGCCAGGTCCTGCGCCTGCCCCTGGTTTCTGGTTCAGTCAAGCTTCCCCTTTGGAAGCAACCCCAACTCTTCCTCTCCATTGTCTGGAAATGTTTTATTTTGTTGGACTCTCCTGCAGGTTTCATGATCTCCGTTTTCTGATCTGTGGAACTGTCAAAGTATGTGCCTTTTTAAGAATGTCCAATGTAATCTATTTCTAACACAAATACCAAAACGAAATATAACATAAAGTAAATGGTCATGTCTCTGTCATAATTAAGCCTGTTGCCTGCAAGTAAGAAGTAAAGTAATGTTTAGATGCATTCGAAGTTACCAGTTTCCATTGGGTTACATTTGGCGTTGTTTGGCTGCATGGCTTTATTTCCTTGACAGAGACTGGCTCATTGGGTTGATTGGGCTAGGTTACCACCATTTTACTCACAACAACAGCGATACAAAAGCACTGCTTACCATTGAGTCCTTCTCCTCCAATGCTTCATTGCCAACTCCACAAAAACCCCGAGAGCTGAACAGAGCTATGATGTGTTATGTTTTTTTTCATCCTTAAATGACGATACTGCAGGGAAATTAACTACATCAATTTCATCACAGACATTTGGCACCACGTTCACAAGAGGAACTCTGAAAGAGACAAGCAGCGGGACCTGAGGCTGGACTTCCCGGGATGACGAGAGGAGCTTGTCCGCATCATACGCACTGGAACCCGGCCCTGATCCGAGGCTCTCAGCTGTCACCTGACAACAGGACATACAGGTGACACGGAGTCTGACAACACTAGGACGTTGACAGCGATGGAGGTGGACAGAAGAGATTATGGAGTTGGCGGTGACGCATACGGAGGAGAAGGACTCATGAAGACATCGATGGTCAGTTGTGCTTTAGTATCGCTGTTGTTGTGAGTAAAATGCCGATAACCTGGCCTACCCATATAATATAATACGATACGATACAATATGAGAGTGGTGAATTGTGACCGCTGCTGTGGTTGGGGAGGTGTGATGTGTCGTGGTGCAAAGCGTGCACTTGGAGAGGCTTTGGCACGGCCCGATGTTCAGTTCCTCCACAGTTCTGGCAGGGCTGAAGATCTGGAGCTGCTTTTTGTCCTCACATATTGCATAGGGGCCTAATTTTTTAAAGTTTGTGATTCATTTCTTTGCGTTTGAGTTTTGGAATCGTCATCGCAGTTGGACAGTTACACTATGTACAATAAAGTATTATTCCATTGTGTAGCTAACCCATAGGTACAACTTATTACACATTGTTACATAGAGCATTACATTGCACTAAATGTGGCAGGTACAATGTATTAAGGATAGTGTAAAATAAAGTGTAATGAAAGATACGCCACTTTCATTTTTAGGTTAAAAACAATGTTTAGAAGTATATTTTAAATTATACAGTGGGAGGAAAAAGTTCAATGTGGTCTGATCTTTATCAAAATCATAAGAATGAATACAGTGTCTGCTTAAACTAACACCACCCAAACATTTACATTTTATCATATTTTTATTGGCCATAACATGTAAACATTCACTATACAGTGCGAATACGCTGTTGTAAATGTCTCAGGTTTTTCTGCAAAATATCTTGACAAACTTCTATTGATGATGGCACGTTGGCCCAGGCCCATGCGGCAACAAAAAAGCGCCAAACCATAATTTTCCCTGCTCCACACTCAACAGTGAGCATAGGGTTTTGATGTTGGTGTGCTGTTCCATTTTTCCTCCTCACATGACGTGTGTTCCTCCCAAACTGTTCAATTTTGTTTTGCGAAGGACCTCTTGGATGCTCCACTGCACTACTGGGGTCAAATATTCAGTGGACTGTTGAACCCAAAGTTGAAAAGTGAGGAACACACAATGTCACGTGAGGAGGAAAAATGATCATCAATAGAAGAATTTATTCACAAATTTATGAAGATATTTTGCAGAAAAACCTGAGACATTCACAACACCATGGAAGCGTTGACATACTTTTTCCTCCCACTGTAATTGAAAGTAGGTATATGGAGGAAGGGTCTTGTGCAATCCGCGGAGCTTTTCTGAGCGTCTGCCTCGATGCTCAGGAGACAATTTTGGTTTTACAGTGAGATGGAATGGAACCAGCAAGTGATCACACAAAACTGATCACATTCTCTCCAAAAACGCAGTAGAAGATGGTGAGGATTTGCTTGCTAATCCCAAATGATTGTAGCTTCCTGAGCACAGTCCCCGGTTGCACTCCCTCGGGGTCTCTTCTCTGTCGGCGGACATCTTAAAAGGCCCTATACCTGATTGTTTTTATTGCAAACATTGAAAGAGGAAGCCACTAATTAAAATTCCTAACTTTCCTAACATATTTGTAGCGTCCCAAATCTTCACAGGGACGAGTTTATAGGAACGATTCACCACTTGCAGGATCATTTTTTTAGGGTCGCTTTGAGAGAAATATATACTTCATGAAATTTGTTCAAATGTTTGCTTATTAAATGCACAGTTCTTATTCCACAAATGTCTGAGTTAACCATACACTAAATAAATGTTGTTCCACTACAAAAATACAGATAAAGGGCCTTTAAGTGAGCTGTAAAAATAGTTTCCAGGTATTTGATTTACTATCTCGACTGGCTCAGCATGTATCCTTTTGCCTTTTGTCTTTGCTTTGGAAAGAACGTAATAATCATTTGGTTTTATTCAGATTTAGCACCAGTCCACAAAGTCCTGTGGAGCTGAGCCGTGGTGCTGTGCAGTGCCAGAGAGCAAACAGTATTGTCAAATTTCATTTAGAATTATTTCCTGAAATTACATTTTTTTCCTGAAATGACATTTGGGAACACACATGCATGTTTACAAATCTGCGATTTCAAAATGTGATTTTGTCTATGTTATGACAAATGGAGCAGAACATATTATGGCTCCAATCTATTGTTGCCTGTTTAAATTGGGTCCCATGAGTGTTAATTAGCATACAAATGAACAAACAAGCAAATCTGGAGACAGAACAACAGTGGACTCAATGGGAATCAAACTGGTAAACTCCACTACATCAATATTGTTTCACAAAGTTTATTTCAATACTTGGTCCAATACTTGGTGTATGGTTAAAAGTACAACAGCAGTTTTGTGATGTTCTGTTCAGTCCTGTTTTGTCCATGAATTTCCCCCCTCCCCAGCACCATCTCCTGCCTTCCACACAGTTGAGCGTTTCCCAGAATGTGGTTGTAAATAACTGTAGGCCTTGTGGTTAACGTCCCCATTGTGGCAGGACCTTGATGCTGACGCCCAGATAATTTCAAGTGCTGTAAAAGTTTGTAGGTGCCAATATTACTCTACACTCCAAGGTTTGTGTGCACGGTTTATGAAAAGCCATCTGCAGACCTATGATTGTGTTGATCTGTCTGTGTCTGTCTGTCTGCCTTCTAAGGAGGTGGTGATGTGAAAGACGGTCACAGTGGGGGAGGGGGGGGGGAATTGAAGGGCGCAGTATGGGAGGTTTCTGTCCACACCTGTTTCAGTCGCAAACATGCGGTAGTTGAAGCACAAACATGCATATTATCCCAACGGCCACGCTGTCATTGTGCAACACACCTTTTTTTGCTTTCACTTCAAAATTCCCCAGCGTTCCTGATCACAAAAGGATTTTATTGTGTGTGGATCAGGGAAATGGGCAATGTGTCCAAAAGAAAGGAGAAACCAATGAGGCCTGTTACAACACCTGACAGACACCTGTCTGGCTATGCTGCTCTCTCCCAAGCATCCTGCTCCAAAACATGCAGTTACCCTTGGCATGTCAGGACGTTTTCTTCATCAAATTCTTCACAATGAACTGATCTCTGCAAGAGGGGATTTAAACCTGTGTGTTCGCCAGATATAGTGCCTGTAAATATTTCCTGTGTGCTATCTCAAATCCCTGGTTTACGATCCACAGACCCTAGAGACCTAAAGAGACCCATCTGATCCGAAATTGCATATAAATATACCGGTCAACAAAGAGTGGACCAAAGCCAAAATGCCCAATGTTGTGTGACATGCAAAAAAAGAATGAGACAGGCCCATCCCCATGCCCCACCCTGTATTATACCTTTGACCATATGCAATGGACATGTGTTATTAAATTACATTACATTTTCTTTTCTACCCACACGTAGCACGCTTGGCTCCTCTGCAATAACACCTCTCCCTCCTATGTGGGTGCAGCTCACTTCATTTCATTAAATGGAATCTTTTTTTCTATAGCACTTTTACTTTAAGTTAAGTTATACTTTATTAATCTCTGTAGAGAAATTAGTTCTCTGCATTTGACCCTTCTTCAAATGTCGCAGGGCGACCTGTAGGAGCAGTGAGCTGCCAGCGTGGGGCCGGCGCTCGGGGACACATCTCCATGGTGTGGAGCCAGGCTGGTGGTCAGAAACACCTGGCTGGAGGATTCACCTATTGGACATGTTTTTACCACTAACCTACACAGGCACGGGGAGAACATGCAAACTCCACACAGAAAGGCCCCATCCAGGTGGGAATTGAACCCGATCTGTGAGGCACGAGTGCCAACCGTTGCTTAGGGTTGGGCGATGTCTCTTAATTGGCAGCTGACAATGTTTACAGTGAACCATCGTGTGGTCCATCTCTCATTATAAGCATTTTTTAAAGAAATTTACATAGCCTATATATAAGCTGCACATGTTTTTATGTTAGGAAAAATGTGAGATTGCAGGATAAATGGATCTAAACTAAACATGATCTGAACAGAGTCATGAAACACGAATGTTGCAACAGAAATGTGTTAAAACTTGTAAAAATGTGAGAGGAGAACGAGTTATTCAGAGCGTCAACTCCTCAAAGCCAGTGCTCATATGACTCTTAATACAAATGTAAATCGGAGCTTATTATTTGCATTTGCTCAATTTTAATGTAATGTTTAAGAAACAGGACAATAAATACAAGTTCGCGTTGTAGCTTACGTTTTTGAAGCTGCTCCACGAGCCGCCCGGTCCGTGAGCTTGTGTCTTCTCTCTCTCCTCTTTCGGTCCTTCGTGAGAATATCCAAACCCATGCGCGCTCTGCTAGCTCCGCTGTGAGAGCCATCGAAGCAAAGCAAAGCGAGACCACGGGGTGTTAAACTCTGAGCTGCAGAGAGAGAGAGAGCGCTGCGCGTCAGAAACGGACACACATAACACATCATGGCTTCTGGCAGGCTACTGAAACTAGCGTGCATATTAGTTATATTCGTGATTTAATTTACAGTGCAATCCCTGCAAAGTGTGTAGGTTTACAAGGCCTACAGAAGACCAGTGCGTGTTTCTGACAGGAGGGGGAGTGGCTCATCCATCACAATGGACGATGATATCGTACATCTGACCAACCCTACCGTTGCGCCACCATGCTTCACAAGTTACCAAAAGAACACAGGGAAGGGTATTTGTTTTATTCATTCACTCTGGTGCACACATAAGTGCAGTAAGTCATTCAGCTCTGTATTTCCAGCCCTGCAGAACTGGCTCCACTGTTTCATTTCACACGTCAATCAATCAATGAACTTATATTTATAGAGCCGGTTGCAACACACAGAGTGACCAAAGGGCTTTTCATTAAAATCAACAACATCAGAGAAGAACAAACAAAACAAAGACAATTTAATACACTCTCCTCTGGGTTTAAGCTTCATCCTTTCTACAGTTGTGCTTTTTATCATGCATGTACACATAGCAACGTGCAACAAGTTACTTACAAATCATGCGCGGCAAAACAAGAGGCACACTTTTATCTTTGGTTTACTTATGGCTCTTTCAATACTTTGATGCAGGCAAATGTTCACATGTCTCCTAAATATATGTTCCAACCAGCTCTGACCATCAGATCTTCTTAGGCTAACACCTCAGCCAAACACACACCTTCACTAGTTACACATTCAGCAAAAAAAAAAAAAAGGGCTGTTGTGAGAAGTCACTCAACCTCTGTAAAGTGATTGCGCTTGCTGCTTCTCGGAGAGAGTGGGCTTGTATTTTTACTAGGGCCCGGGGCCGATATGAGGTATTTTATTATTTTGGCTATCGGCTGTTTTTTGCGTTGGAAAAAGCTCAGTCAGGGATTTCAAAGGAACCCTCACACAACTTTCTAGGTCTCAGGGGAGCAGAGAAACATTGCGGTGAAAATCGGTCACAAGTTTGTACACCTATTTTATACATTTTATGTCGTAGACCTTTGTGTGTAATTTTGAAAGATGGCGACTTACCGTTTCTTTGTTTTGGATTCTACTGATTTCTGTCTGTCAAACAAGCTCCCTCTGAAGTACCAACTAAACATGAATATACAGCGCCCCCTGCTGTCACAGTTCAACACTGACACGTTTAGAGGCATCATACACCGGATTATAGACCAGACTTTTTTTTTAATATCAGCGGTGCATATCAGTATTGGACAATCAAAATCCCCAATAATCGGCATCGGCCTCAGAAAAAAAGACTATTGGTCAACGCCTATTAGATATATTTCTATGATTGAAACCAATACGATATTAAAAAAATGTTTAGGTATAGGCTATTTTAACAAAAAAATCAAACTGAGTTACTTAAAATATTGGCTATCGGCCATGCTAACCCCTTTCATATCAGTATCAGTATGGGTCCCTAAAAATCCATATCGGCTGGGTCCTTATTTGTACAGAGAAGCAGCAGGCACTTCCTGGAGGTCGATGGTTCACTACGTCATTGCCTGCAGAGGAGGTGGACCAGTCATTTTCCAGCCCTGCAGAACTGGCTGCAGCTCGGAAAGCAGGATTCAGACATGCTGTGCATACCGCATGCTTCACAGCGAGAAGGTCCTGGGCTCGATCACCAGCCAGATGGAGACATTCTGTGGAGTTTGCAGGTTTCCTCCAGGTACTTTCCTCTACCACTAAAAACATGTACAATAGGCCAGGATAATTGAGGTCTCTGAGGTTCCATTGGTGCGGATGTGTGCGCAGCCACATGTGAACAGTTCCATACAAATAAGCCCCCATTCCAAAATGCACTTTGGGGATTGTTTGACAAGGAAACAACATTATATAATATGGTTAACAGCTCAAAAAAGTTAACTTTGCAAGATATTCACCTTATCCCTTGGGTGCCACCATGGATTGTGCCCACCCCTTGACTCATGTTAGTTTACATATGTCAATAGAAAATCAGTTACTACAGAAAGGACAGAAAGGCACTTTAAGGCCACCCACAGATGGTGCAGTGTTGACTTGTTGGTGCAAATGAACATTGGACATTTTACACAAATCAATCTACTAAACGTCATATTTTAGCGGCGAACATTTGTAGTGAACAGACTTCATGTGTCATTACAACAGAAGTGCCAATCCGTGACAAAATGAGGCAAAAGTGGGCGGGGCCGAATAAGGTGAATAGGCTCTTTAAATCAGTGTAGGCGCATAGCTTGATGTAATGTTCCAGCCAAAGGTCCCCAAGATGGCAGCCACAACAACCAAGTCAATTGAAAAGCATATAAAGACGACATGTGTGATTCAATGCAGGCTTTCTTGTACAGGGAGCGACTTCAAGTATAAAAGCTTGGTTCTTTTCAATGAGCGTGTGGACAGACTGAACACGCGTTTATTGAATCTATCCATCCAGTGTGTGTAAATGGGGCCCGGAAGAGCAGATGGGAACAGCAGCTGAACTGCCGAAACTATTTCATGACTGGATACCCAACAATAAATTCACACTAAATGCAAAATATAAAGCTTTAAAACTCCAAAAAGCTCCGGCGGGACCCTTGAGTACTTGTCAACATTAAAATACATCTTAAACCGTTCATTTGTGAAACTGTATTTTACAAAAGAATGAATCCTTACATCTCTTTCAATTTGAAAACGTACGTGCCATAGCAATGACATTCCAGCTTTTATATCCACAACCTGAGGTGTCTTAAGGGGAAGACAGTAATGAAAACCCTCAGTCATTCGTTTTTTAAAGAGAGTTCAAAAATGTTAAAACCGTCCCCCAACAACTGCCTCTAAAATCCTGCACTCAAAAAGTTGTTTCTTTGGAATCTGAAGTGCCGTCATGCACAAGCTTAGTATAGAGACTGCAGTTACGCGTAAGACCTGGGGTGGCAGTAGTGAGCATAAAAGGACCAACTTGCATCGAGTCCCTTTAAAGCAGGGGTAGGGAATGTCAGGCCCGGGGGCCAAATCCGGCCCTCCAGCACAGAACCTCTGGCCCCCAAGATGATTTGGAGAAACATTATTATGCAAATAAGAGATCAAATACCTGTTAAAGTAGTCGAAAAAATGCGAGAAATAGTGTCAGTATTTAAAAAAATGTCCTGTCAGAACATTCCGCTTGGTCATATATAATGTTATACAGTGATTCTCTACTGGTGGATCGGGACCCAAAAATGGGTCACGGAACCAATTTTCAGTGGGTCGCGAGTCTATAGGGAACTTGTATTCAATATTTTCCATCATAAACTGCATGGAAACACTAACTGTGTCTGTTAAAATAAATGTTATTGCGTTGTTTTGATCATAATTTCAGTCTGAATGGGATATCTGCTGCTTGTTTAACAAAAGCTTGTGTGGAAAGTGCAATATTTTATACGATATATGACCAATTACAGTTTTATTTGGGTCCTTCGTCATCCGAGGGTAACACCTGAGAACCACTGATGTATTTGCAGAAAACAGTTCTTTACTTTAGGCTACAATGTTGAGGTTCGGCCCTTGGGTGTTTTCTGGAATGATGAAAATCGTCCCTCTACGACGCAAACTTGCCTACCCCTACTTTAAAGCAACTGTTGGCTGGTGAAATCATTTGTGGGCAAAATTGTTGGCACTAGTCCAAAAATGTGAGTCATGTTTTATTTTCACAAGATTGATAATGCTAAAAGTATGAAACGCTCTATTTATTTAACGGTTTGGCATTTAAAGCTGTGATTTGGCAGAGACAAAGTCCTCATCTGCAATGTGGACTCGGCCTGATACAGATTATTATTGTTGTGGATATGTCACAGTGGCCACATTCAATGCATGAATGGGCCAGAAAAACCAGCACAACAGATTAACTGTTTGTGTTAATCTTTGTTTTCACAGGCAGTCTGGTAATGACAAAAAAGGGAATTTCAATACTGAAATAGACCAAACACATTTTATGGTCTGTTTTTAATTCTGATTATTTGTGTCAATACAATGACTACCTTACAGTTACGTGCTCTACCATCTGTGATTCGTAAAAGAAAGAAAGAAAATAAGAGTCATTCATTTTGCATGTATTGGTACGATGCATGCTTATTCAAATTTCATTTCATTATGGGAATTAAATAACCCTGGCTTACAATTTTCAAAATGACAGTCAGATGTTGAACAGAGCCACACTTTTTGGAATTATTTAAAGGTTTTAAATTGTCTCCTGGATAGTAGTTTTTTAGTGCCATAGAACAATTATTTCACAGTGTCCACCCACAAAACCAGTGATAAGCTGGTTCAACTCTCAAGTATATTAATTTAGTATATCATTATATTCATCTCAGACCAAATGATGAGGATCGATCCTGGAAACTCTCTTGTTCAATGCTTCCATTGGGTCAGCTAATACACAACAAAGTGTCCCACCACAAATATATAACACACAGGTCTGTGTGTGAGTGACAGCAGGGATACACGGGCCTGTAGGTTCACTCTGACTCCGCATTGGACAGATGCAAAACAACTTCCTGCTGCTCAGTGCTGATTAAACAAAGCAGAAAGTGTCATTGGTCACTCAGACCTGAAAAACAGAACATGTGTACGCTTGCCAATTTGTTATTTGCTCACCCCAATAAGAAATCAGTGACATCAACAACCTTTCATCATCTAAAAAAGGTTAAAAAAAAAAAAAAAGGTTAAAAAATATAGTTTCCAGACTTGGAGAGACTGATCCGTGCCCTGTGCTCTGGAACAGTCTACATGACCAGGCTCAAAACATATTTATTTGGTATTTCAACTAATATAACTGTATTTTGTATGTATGTATTATATTAATTTTTAATTGTTGATTGTGTGTTTTAAATATTTTGGCGTTGCTGTGAGGTATATTGAGTTCACTCTTGACCTGCCATACAGATAAGATCACCTATTTGGAAAGCCCTGCAAGGCCATGGTTGGAGTAATATTGGGCTGTACACATTTTTATTATAGAAAATTTAGTTACATCAGTAGCAGATAATTTGATGATTTTTCTGAGAATTGCCAATTTGAGTCGTTAAAGAGACTATACAGAGTTTAAAAATGTTAAAATTGTGTATTTTCATCACCCTACATTGAGCCATGTCCTAATGTGAAGAATGAGCTCAGACCTGTTCACCACAACTGCCTCTAAAATCCTGCACTGTCCCTCAGAAAGATGTTACTTTGAGTCAGAAGTACCGTCATGCACGAGCTGAATATAGAAGCTGTAGCTACGCATAAGACCGGAGGTGGCAGTGGTGAGTATAAAATGACCAACTTGCATCTAGCCCCTTTAAAGTCAGATAGTTGAGCATTAACTGTCCCAACTTCTTTCCAGCTCTCACAATACCAAAACATCATGTGAATTACTGAAATGCAGTGTGGACCAGCAGGGCCAAGTGAAGAAAAAAAGTGTAAAATGTCTAAATAGTATATTTAATTTGTCATTAATTTGTATTTTTATTTATTTGTACAGTTGAGTTGCTTGTATTGGCATTGCTGAGGTCTACTGTAATTTCCTACTCAAAAAGGACCTTAAACACCTCAGCTGTTCCGCCTCAGGGCCTGCTGAACAGATTCAACTGCCTGTGTGTTATCAGGCCGCACACATGATTGACACTCAGCGTGACTGACAGAATTAACAGCCAATCAAAATTTGACGTACACTGACAACTTTTCCCCCAGGCCCTGCTGTGTCTCAGAGTCACCCCTCTACTGTTTACCTTGCCTGAGAAAACCGCTCATCTTACTGAGCCTGGGTAAGATTGATGTTCCAATTCCAGCCAATCAGAAGTGCAGGTTCAACTAAACCGGATAAACAAAATCTTTCTCTTGTGAAATGTTCAAACAAGGCAAAATGTATTAATCATGGATATTTGGCGCCCCTTCCTCATGAAGAGCTTCGATAGCAAGCGGGACGTGGACGCATGGCTTCCCCGGACAGGATTAGAGCTTCCCCACGTCAACTGCGCTGGATCTCAGGCAGGAAGCAGGTACGGGACTACGAGCGCCAAAAAGGCATCCCACAGAGCACCTTTTTGTCTTTTTATTACTTTGGATTTTGTGTTTGGGTTGATCTCTGGATGTCTCGCTCTGTCCAACATCACATAAAAACAGTCGCCTGTTTTGAAGCTGTAATGGGCTCATCGCCGCCTGTCATGTGTCATGTGTTGATGTTTTACAAGTGTTCGCAAAGATTTTTGTTTTGGGGCGGAGGCACCGCTGCTTTGGTTTGCTTTGTTGATACATCATGTGGTATACAAATGACACGAAATCCATTTCATCCTTTCTATTTACATGCGTTTGGGTGAGTGAACCTCGGTTGCTACAGAAAGCCCTGACTGAAACCCCACGGCACGACTCTGCTTAAATGCACATACTAGGTGTGAGTACAGCATGTACAGCAGACATGAAGTGCAGAAGGATGTACCACCATAGAAATGCATTGCAATGAGTTAAATGTGTACCTGCGTTTTGCAAAGATGAATATTGAATATGCACTATATTTAGACACGATAAATACTATATATGGACACGAAATGAATAAACTTGTGGTATGTTTAGTTTTTTCATATTTTTTTTGTAAAATAAATTACTGTACTATGAGACAATTAATTGTTTAACCCCAACTTAACTGCACATCTTGAAAAAAACATATATATATATAAATGGAGCACTTGAAGAGAGAAATAAGGATTAAATCTATAGGGATATGTTGTAAATGAAATTCAGTCCATTAAAATTATAGGATTTACTTAACATCAAGCAGCATCCTCCTTCTCTCTACAGCACTGCTTTTGCTTATTTCTGCCTACTTCTTGTTTTACTAAATACTTCAGTACATCTGTGCTGTGTTTTTGTGAGGTTCAGTGGATATTTTTTGCTGCAGAGAGTCCGTACTAGCCATGAAGTTCACACAAAGAAAAACAAACAGCTATGAGCTAAAGACATTTGAGACATAAACATTTCTTTTTCTGAAAAACTGAAGAGGAAGAGACACTGGAGGCGTCACAAGAGGCGCTACAGGAAACAAAAAAAGAGACAAATGAGGAGGTATCCGGCCAAGACTCAACAGCGAAGCACCACCAATCTTCTATTCCTACTAATGTTCTGGCTAATATTCTTCCCAGAAGATGGTGAAAGACTTTTGTGGGGCGGAGGGAGCTACGCAGGAGGAAGAGGAAGGAAGAGGTGGAGAAGCTGATCAGTGCAGGACACCACGCTCTGAAACAGGGACAAACCCGGGAGGCGGTGCACCATTTCAGAGGATCAGAGGAGACTGAAGGCAGTAATCTGGTTTCCTTAAACATGCTGGTCAGGTTGGCCCACAATGGCGGCACACTCGCAGCGGCTCAGGACAAATCCAACATCTGAACGCAATTTTGTCGTATAATTGTACAATGACAAAATAAAACACTTACTTACTTACTTTTAATTGAAATTCATACACAAAGCAATGTTTCATGGCTTGCTTCTGCCAAAGTCTCAAAACCAAGGGCCAAGGATTACGTAGGCATTCATAACCCATCCCTAATTATATTTCCCTTCAAATACCTGTCATTCTCTCCCCAATGCTTTTAATTATCGTGTCTGATTGCATTGCACTTGTATATCTGCTGCTTGCTATGTTCACTCCTTTTGATATTATTCCTTGCTCCCACGTTTGCTTTGTCACACCAGCAGTGGTATGATCAGCCCTGCATAAAGACACCACTGCTATCCGGATAATGTGCGCACTTCCCCTATTAAATGCTTCAAATTGATCCGGAAGTGACTGGACTCAATTAGAAAACCAATATATAATTTAGTTTAGAGCTATTACTGTCAGTCAGGGCATTGATTATTTTGTGGTCATTTTGCTATTAATGGAAACAGCCGAGTTTTTTTAAGCTTTCAATTTCAATGGTGCTAACAACACAAAAGTACATAGGATAAAATACTAGCATTTATTTAAAAATAACCAAAAAAACAACAACATATTTTCTGTGAAAACTTTTCAAGTCCACTCCAACCTTGAACTTTCAGGACGTTCCAGAGGGAGTAAGTAATGCAGGCCTCTGGGGACAGCGGACATACTTGACCCAGGCTCATCCCTTCTCCCAACTGTCCTTTCCAATTTCTCTTTATCACGTTGTCTCCTTCTGTAGCATGGTATTACTTCCTCCCCAGAGTGCTAGTCGTACGGAGAACATTCTACAGAGAACAGGGGAATGACATTGACCAAGATTTGAACCGAGGTAGATAAACAAACATTTCGCTTTGCTTTACTGGGCATGTCCGCTCTTAGATTCCTCTGCACAACAGCGGCTCTGTGGATCAACTAGATTTATTTTGTTGGAAAAGTCAACTGCAGCAATTCCATGAAGCTAAAAATGTGTTAATATTGAGGGCCGACGTGCAACGAGTACTTGAGAGACAAACTTCTGGAAATAGACTCCAGCTGGTGCACTTTTCTGATTCAAAGAAGAAAGAGGATAGGGGACATATCTGTCGTATAGGGTTCAGACATTAGAGATGTGAAGAGGAGGTGATGGAGTGTTGATAGTCTGATAGTTCTGCTGCTGTGGTGGAGATAAGGTGGAGGAGTCTTGCTTTTGATATGAAATGCTTGAGAAATGAATGCTTTAGTAGCAGTCTTGGATTGGTTCATGGGACGAGTGCTGCTTGAATGTACAAACACATATCTGAAAATCCACAATAGTCAATTTAGGCTATGCTTTCCAATCCATACAAAGTTGCATTTCCCCCCACATCTGGTGTATTATTCCATACAATAAGACTAAAGGACACTTCTTTAAACCTTGGCCTTTCTGCTCATCGATTCTTGGGCATTTCCAAACAAAGCCGCAGTTAATTTATCACTTTGACAAGCCACCATGTTGTAACACCTCTCACTCGGCTCTTAAGTGATTGTATCTGCAAACACAAGTGAGAAGACGGTGGAAATAATGAGCTGCCCTAATGGAACAAAACACTGTTCGGAGGTAGGGAGGACATGTAGTGAAGCACTGCAGGTCACCGAGTGTGAAAGGTACCAGGAGACGGCACGCAAGCCAGGGGAACAAGGGGAAGGAAAAGGAGTGAACCGAGTTTTGTTTAGTGTTGTCAAGGGACAGACAGGTCTTTGTAGGTTTGTGCTGCGAGACAGGAAGTCTATTAATCTGTCCAAGCAAAGGAAGGGAGTAAGGATGGAGGGAAAGGGAGGGAGGGATGGATGGACGGATAGATGGAGGGCCGCAGTGGAAAAAAAGCAGGGTAAAAAGAAAGATGGAAGTTACCTCTGTGAAGATGTGGAGGCGGGCCAGTGGTGTGTAGTGAACCAAGGTTTTACTGTCTATACACTGATGTTATTTTTCATGGGAGGGTGTCTCTTGTAGAAACGTGTATTCTGGATGTGTTCAATGTACTGCAGTATGTTGAGTTGACAACATGCTCAAGTAGATAAATGAATAAAAGGAGGATGTGAAGCAAAGAAATAACAGATAGGTTAAGGCAGGCACAGGAAGTAACTTTATGAAGGGCTGATATTTGCATGGCTTGAGAGGCCAAGTCAAAAGACAAAATTGACAGACTGTTTTTGGCTGGCAAAAAAACATCTCATTGTTTTTGTTTGCTTAATTGGTCTCATATAGTGAAGCCCGTCTTCGTAATTTGACCGATGCTTCAGTGGAGCAACCTGTCACGAGCAGTGGGCAGTCACAGAGCAGAGCTTCGGGACTCTTCTCCAGCTCTTTGGCCTGGCCAATTCACCTAAAGCTGTTTTCACCTCATGTCATAACAAAGACTTTTCTAATTAGTGAAACTGTAACCCTAACCTTGTCCTGACCCCTCTTCAGGATTGGCCAGAGTTTAAATAGACTTCTAGCCTGTGTGTTTAAAGGAACAGGCCACCGTTTTTTCCATACTGAGATCTGTTCTTAGACGAGTTGATTCGTAGCTGTCTGGTCTTTGTGCGTGCGCTCAGTCACGCAAATGTTGTTAGCTTTTAGCCTCTCCCAGCAAAGATATAGCTCCAAACTGGGATGACGTTAGAAGCTACCAAGCTGTTCCACGTTTTCCCTATTTAAATACAGTTTGGTGAAACGTTACACGATCCAAGTCTAGTAACACAAAATTAAACACCTCGATTTTCTGAGCGCATAAAATAACACCTGGAGTACTTCGAAGTCAGTAATATCGTCGAAGTACTCCATTGCTGCTGGGAGAGGCTAAATGCTAACAACATTTGCGTTACTGAGCGCACGCACAAAGACAGACAGGTACGAATCAACTCATCTAAGCTAAGTTCTTACATTGTGACTACAAGAGCGACAAAAAGCTTCGGAAGAAAGAAGTGAAATGAAGCCCAGGCGTTAATTCAACCTGGGAGACGATTTTCAGCATCACATACCTCCAGCCAATGATCGCTTCCGAGAGGGCCACACCTCCACCTCAGCCATCAGCGTAAGAGCCGCACCTCCATAGCAGCCAATCATCGCCCTCGGTCCCGCTTTTAAGCCCCAGCAATCATGGTTCGTTCGATTCCGAGCTGTGCTGCAGCCCGCCTCCACCCCATCTCCGCCTCTTCCATCCACGGCTTCTACCTGCTGCAGCTTTACGGGTCTTCCATACCACCACCAGGCTCCGGGGGAAGACATCCCTAACTACAAGCTGTTCATCTTCATCTTTCATACATCAATGTCTACCTCCGGGGTCTGATCGCCAAAACTAATATACATGTCAATAAATCTTCCTAATCGCTGCTTTTGTCTGTTTGAGTCTATCCAGGTTGAAATGCCCTCTATTCAATCTACTCAGTCCACCTAACAATATTCAAATCTCTACTACGATGGGAAATACCTGGAAGACTGAGATTCTGTCTAAAATGGCTTGACTTTCAGGCGCGTTGGACTCCCTGCATACCCAGCTCCCAGCTACTGTATTTTTGTTTTGTTTTTGGAGGCAAACTACTGAGACAAACCATTTGTGACAATCTTCGGTGAAAAAGAAAGAAATTGACAGCGCTGACTTTTCAGGGCTGGCCAAAAGACAGTCTCGGAAATCTCATTTGTTTAGCAACACACGCGGTATAGTCTCCTATGTACTCCAAACAGAAACATGCATGTACAAGTGGATAATAAGAATCCTTATTTGAATTCTCTTTCAGATGAGATCTGAGGATGGCAACACTAGCGAGAAGAGGAGAAGTGGCCCTGGTTTGTGGAGTTTAAAGAGCCCTATAAAGACATCAGCAGGGATTATCACAACGGCATCGATAAGTGCAGTGGTTGTTCATAGTTCTTGCGTTCAGGGATTAACCGCAGACTGTAAAGTGCTGTTATTAAATCCACACGTGTGTCTTGTTCAGATGTTTGCATGTGTTCAGTCACTGCATTGTTTGTCAGTGACCACCATAGACTGTATATATAAATGGACAGCTTCTGCTCACTCCTCCCTGTTTACCATAATGACCACGCTCGTGGGGGAATTCATGGCGGATTTACAGACTCCCCCTCCCCAGCTCTGACGAAGCCTGTTCCTAAAAAGGGCATAAGGGCGGGATCTTCACCGTAGACTCGGCCCTTGCGTGACGTTTAGCTCGCGCAGCTCCAATGCTAACAGTCCGACCCTCATTAAAGGAATAGGCCACAATTTTTACATACTGAGATATGTTCTTACCTTAGCTTTGACGAGTTCTTTAGGACCTGTCTGGTCTTCACCCGTGTCTTCAGTCACGTAAACACAGCACAGACGGCGTTAGCATTTAGCCTCTCCCTCTCTCCACTATAGCTCCAAAACAGGTCAAGATAGAAGCTACCAAGCTCTTCCACGTTTTCCCTATTTAAATATGGTTACGTGAAGTGTTCCACTACAAAGTATAATTACACAAAATTAAACAATGTGGATTTTCTAAGCGGATAAAAGAGGGAACTATATTGTAAGGCATAATAATGCCAGGAGTAGTTCGAAATCCGCGCAGTAATCTTCACTTTACTGCGCAGTAATCTTCACTTTACTGTGCGGATGCCAAACTACTCCTGGTTAGAGATTTCTAAAATTCTTCTTACGGAAACCAGCCTGGTTTCTTTAATTGTAACTAACCCATCGTTGTCACAGGAGGAATATCCAGCTCTAGATAGTTCCAAAAAAATTGGGACCAGGCTTTAAAGTTGTTTTTAACGTGTCTAAAGTCCAATGCTTTTCAATGGGGGACCAGCGGCGATATGGAGGTACAACAGCAATGGCGGCCTCTTATCTAGTGTTGTGGCCAAAAAGCAGAGCAGCCAGCGGCCATTGGTGACCGCAGTGCTTTGCGTTGTGGCCATGACGGTTCTGAAGAGTTCTCAATCCGAAAAGCCTCAAACTAACAACGGTTTTGTGCATTTGGGGATTATAGGTTGAGACCATTGGGGATTTGTGGCTAAATAAAGACTATTTCTTTCTCAGTCAAAAACCCCTGAGTGTGTTGACACTTTATGTTTCTAATGCAAGTCAAGTAGTAATTAAGTAGTTACTTTTGGGGAGAAGTAACTAGTAACTATAGTGATTCCTACAGTCGTTTAAGAAGAGGGATTAAAGCATATACTGTACAAGTCAAAACACCAGTGTCTGTAGAATATCTTTTTTGTCAGACAACCAGAAATAGGTCTTTCTTAAGTCTGATGCGAAAGAGCCCAAGACATAAAGTCACACAGCACTTTTGATTGCCGCATTCTGAATCAGCAGTGCATTCAGAGAAGGCGGCTTGTAGGTTCTTGGGCACGAACTTCTCCCATTTCAGTAATTCGCACATGTGTGGAGAGCTGAACTGACAAGAATCTGCATGGAAGCTGGAGTCTTGTGATTGAAGTGTGCCAGATATGTGTTTGGACAAATAACTAGATTTCGCAATAAAAGAGTGGATTAGGCGCGTGTGACTGGTGACAGACAAAAAGATCAAACAAGACTGACAGTTGAAAGAATCACTCAATGTCTTCCAGCCCGAATTCTGTTTTGGTATGTCTTCCAATGTGCACATCACAGGGGACGAGCCAGAAACAAAAGGCATCAGAAACAAAGGGAACTATTCAAGCTGCTCCTCACTGATGGTGCGTTGTTTGTTTGTTTGTTTTGGTCTTTTGCAGAGAATTTCATGAACAATTTGAGAGAAAAAGGATATTTTATTAGACTTTTTTTGTTATCAGTGGCGTGTGGAATAAAAAGCCACTTTTCCTCCCTTGGTACTGTTTCAGTCCACAGTTATTTATATGCGATTCTCAGAGGGGGGAGAAACCGTCGGGTGAATAGACGTTTTATGAAGAAATAGGGCTTTATAGAGTGGTCAAAATGTAATGTGCAATTTTGCAGCATTAAATCTTTTATAACATTCAAATAAAGCTTTTTGAAAAGGAACAGCTATTGGGTTTGAGAAAGGGAGAATAATGAAACAATTGCACATTGCCTACCAACGCTTGGGCAAGTTTAAGTTTGTTATTGAGGAGGAAACATCACAACATAACCAGGGTTGGCTCCTTTTCCATTAAGGATCACTACCACAAACCAGTCACATGGTGATTTGAGCCAGATGCCCTTCCTGTTGCAAAGAGCAGAATTACAAACTCGACAACAGTATCTGTCTCTCGTGAGGATCAAATCAAACCGACTTCAAGAACTAACCCCGCTCACAGACTGTGCCACTCAACACTGACATTGTAATGTCACCAATATGGTGACAGCAGATAATGAATCCATCACATATTATTCTAATTTCTAGCTTGCATTAGAGAATTTAATTCCACTGTAATGCTTCGTCTTATGAACTGATATTTCCATAATTTCACAATGAAATGCCACCGCCAGATTGTGAATTGGCCTAATCAGGGTGTTGTTCATGAGTGAAAATGACAGTGTCTTCATGAACTGGCAGTGAGACCGCATTGGTACATGGTGGTGGTGACAAAAAACAATTTCTTAAACGCTGCTGCTGGTTCAGAAAGTTGTTCTCATGGACACGGTACAGAGCGTGAGCTTTTGCCATATTGGCAAATGTTAATTTGAGACAATAGTTCTTCATTAGTTTTACAGATAAATAAACAAATAAATGAATCCATTTAATTATCTCTGCTTCAGTTAGCAATGTGCCATACAAGGAACTCATTTTGCCTTTCTGTCATATAACTGAAGCTTTTATACATCATCAAGCAGCACTCATGTCGGCAATTAATTCCATTCTGGTCAGGGCATGATGTGTACACTGTAAAGCACAAAAACAATGCACACATACAAACAATACTGAGGTCTAGGTGACTTTAATTTGTTAAGAATTGTACCGTGTACACCAGGTCGCCATCATGAATCATGATTCAGCAGATTTTTATCCTGGACACTTATTAAGGTGCTTTTGAATTGCTCCCACCATGTGCAATAATGGGAATCGAGCTATACACTTTTTTTCTTATTTTTGTGTTTCCCTTTGATCCTGCACGCTAATTCAGCCTGGATCTGCCTATTTTTTTGTTTTCTAATGCAAAGATGGGAATCGGACCAGCTACTTTCCGGTCATATCAAATGCTTCGCCCAAAACACCATAATCAGGCAAAAGTTATTTTCGGAACATGTTTTGCTTACTTGTTAAGGATACGGTGTACTTTACTGTGCCCATAGTGAAATGTGTCATCTGCATTTGACCCATCCTCCAATGCTGCTATGGAGCTTTTTTGTAAGTCACTCACTCACATAAAAGGTGTGTTAAATAATCAATTACCATAACTGTATCCAAGTAGAATTATCACCAAAGTACACTAGTATTTCCATGTCAATCTTCTTGCTAAACCCTTCCCACCCAGGAATGAAAATGGATACATGTATGCTTCTGTCTTATTTCCTAATAGTTCAAATATTTTATTGCAACGCTAAACTATACTATACAATACTATTTTCATGAAGTGCATATAGTGTAAATGTGCATTTCTCAAATTAACTGCAGTGTGCATGAGTACAATATACCTATGGTACGAAATTAGCTGCTTTGTCCGATCTTTACGTCGGCAGCTCTCGGTCATCTTGATGCCTCTGCCACTCATCATGAACATCCCAGTAATATTCACACTCATCACAGCAGCTGGATCATGCTCAAAGCAAACCTGAGCATGCATTCAGGACACTGTCTCATTTTCATGTGTCAGGTGCCATTGTGTAAGCCTCGGGCCACATCCCCAATGGAAAACTAAAAAGCCACACCATAAGATATTAATGTTTCTGCCTAAAATGTGCTTTTAACTTGCCTCATGTTAGCCCCGGTTTGAAGGGTTGAAACTATGCTATAACGTTATCCTCAATATGAAATTGCATAATGATCTCGGTAGGTAGAAGGAGGGTCCAGATGTACTTCTCTCGCAATATTTTATATACCCTGAGTAAAGTGTGATATATGACCTTTAAGGTGAGCACCATTAGTGATAAATGGCAGACATTTTTGTTAGTTGATAGGGGAGCTGTATCAGAATCAGCGGCAGGATTTTCTCTTATTCATGCAGCTCCTGTGGTATTTCTCATTTTATCCCTCTTTTCTCTGAGACTTAATCATTCCCTCACTGAATCTCTCTCCAATTCTGCCTCATAATTATCGCCTCCCAGTCACATCTGATAGAGAAGATTGCTCCATGTATTTGAGGCGCCCGCGGTGGGAGGAAAATCTGTCAAAATCAGATAAATATGTATCATTGTATCTTCTATATCGTTTTAGGCTTTAAAAAAAAAATCCTTAGATAGAACAGATTGTCAGTGCAGTATTATGCCGCAATTTTCTATAGCCTGTGTGTTACGATTAGGGCTGGGTACCGTTAAAGAGGGGGTATTATGCTTTTCTCAATCACATAGCACCAGTCTATAGCACACTACAATGATGACGAAACCTTCTGTTTGTCTGTAAATGCAGTACATTTAAATAACTGTCTAGTATAAAATTGCTCTCTCAAAATGGCTGTAGCGAATGTCTTGAAATAGGCCTCTGTCTCTTTAAGAACCTCTGACCCTTTCCGACACGCCCCCTCCACACGCTGTCTGTGGCATCAGTGGGGAGGGGGTTCTGCTGAGGAGCAGTGGTTGGTTACTCGGCTGGTGACGAAAGCTCAGAGGCGTCTCCAGGAGGTGGGGGTGTTCCTAGGAGGACTCAGGCAAACCTATCCCTAAAATGGCTGCCATCAGAGTTTTTACAGATTACTCAAAAATATGTGAATGTGCCAAGGCAACACTTCAGGCATGTTTTTAATGAGGGAATGACTTAATAACATGATGTAAAGCTTGAAAAAGTCGATTTTGCATAATACCCCCCCTTTAAGACCGAAAAGGGGGGCGGTATCGAAAAACGTTTTTTTCTGTCCTAATTTTTGGTACTTTTTCTCTCCAAACGTACAATAAATGATCCGCAGTGAGTCTAAAAAAGCCTGAACTCATGAGCAGCTTCAGTGCAAATGCAGAAGCAAATGCAAGCTACTTAGTCACACTTCAGTCATTATCAGAGATGGCAAAGCCGCGGTCTGAGCCAGGACTAAACCAGGACTTACAGTAAACTGGTTAAAAACCAGGACTAAACCAGGACTGAATAAGAAGCTAGAGCTCTTAAACAAAGGGAAAAGCAGTGACAACAAGAAACACATCGGCTTCACCTTTAGCTTTAGCCCTACAGAGCCTGAAGTTACGCGCTGTTGTTTACAACTCCAGCTGCACCAAATGGCAGCATGGAGCATTTGGGATCAAAGATTGTTTCTGGAAAAGGCTCGCTCTGCATTAGCCATTTGTGATGTGTGTTTAGAAAAGTTTATCTGAAGTAAAACGGTGCCTGATGTAGATCTGGTCTGTTCCTTCAGCCCAGGAGGTAATAATGTCCTTTCTCACTTTTTATCACTGCTTTAGTGGGAATTCTGCTCAAAAAATTAAGTTACAGGTGACGCTGCTGCGGCCTGCTTTCTGATGTGCCGTGTTTGGACTTTCTCCTGAACGATACTTTTTATAAACATTATTTGAACTCAATAAAAAAAAACATAGGCATTGAAAAAAGCACCGGTACCGAAAAGCAGGTATCGTTAAAGTAGTGGTATCGGAAAAAAACGAACGGTACCCAGCCCTAGTTACGATACGTTATTAAGGCCAACATGTTTAAATTCCTTAGCCCTTTCACTATGTCCTCCCAGAATAAAAGCTAACCTGATCTGTCAATCAAGGTTACTGGGCCTTTATTATGTCATTTATTTTATTTGTTTTTAAAGGTTCTACACCTGATTTTGTATTTGTAATTATTTGTTTACAAACACTGAAAGAAAGAGTGCATACGTTTTAATCTTTAAATCTTTAAATCATCACTTCAACTCAAGCCGCACCTTTGTGACAGCAGCACGTTCCCGCTTCAACCAATCTTTGCCCAGGATTCCCCTCTTCTGCCTCCCATGTTTCCCAGCGTGCTGCGACTCTCCTCCACCCCTCCTCCACCTGGCCTCATCTCTACTCTACTCATTGAGACTCGTCGTCGATTGACTGCCTCAGATCTCATCCTCTACCACCACCAGTGTCCAGACTCTGCCCATGTACTTTGTACTGTTCATGTCTGCTGGATGTCTCTAAATGCTCCCGTGCCTTCTTCAGACCAAAGCTACATGTTTTGGGCCCCAAAGACTGGTCATGTCTGTAAACAGAGAAACTCTAGCAGAGCAAGAGATGAATCTGTGGTACCAGCCTGACACATCAAGGAACGATTTGAGTTGCTTTCATGTTTGGGGGAGGGGGAAGGACTGGATGGCTTCAACTTTTTTAATTTGTGGCTTCGCCAGTCCTCCTCTGATGACAAAGCCCATGTACTCCGTCTCCCTCTTGGCAATGGCACACTTGGCTGGAGTCACCATTAATCATGCCTTCTTGAAACACTCACAGACCACTTTAAGTGTTGCAGGTATTCATCCCAGCAATGATGTTTTTTTGTTTTTCTGATTTAATGGGGAGGCGTGAGCAACAGTGTTGGGTGTAACGAGTTACAAAGAAACGCATGAACTACCTACAATTTAGTAACGTAATGCCGTTTACTTTTCGATCTGCCACAACGTTATTTTTTATTTACCATGGTTAGATGTAACCATGACAGTCTATCCTCTCCCTCGCCTGCAGAGCTGCTCATGCATTCACACTGTGTCCTCCAACACTAGGGGTGTAACGGTTCACGGGGGTGTATTGAACCGTTTCGGTTCGGCCTGTTCGGTTCGGTCCACTTGTGTACCGTTTTGGTGTATTATTTTCATTAAATAATGTAAATTTATTATTAGCGTCATATTAAGTGCCGCGGAACAAAGTTCCTACGCGAGTTTCCGCACGAACGCTATTGAGTGACGTACATTGAAGCTGCATGAGTAGCTGAGAGAAACGGCATCATGGCAACAGCGAAAGAGAAGCCAGAGCTTGAAGACCCTGCCACATCACTACAGTCTCCTGTTTGGGAACACTTTGGCTTTCCGGTTAAAATTCATGACGGGGACAGACGAGTGGATAAATCCAAAGTTGTGCCGACATTGTTCCACGGAGATCGGGTTTGCAGCAGCAACACATCAAACATGTTAACACACTTAAAATGGCATCATCCGAATGTGAATACCACGTCTACTAAAGAAAAGCAGCCTTGTGCAAATACCGCTAACGTCGGCATTCAAACAACGGGCAAAAGCAGTCACGCATGGTATAGGTGTATTCATCGCTATGGATTTGCGCCCATATTCAGTTGTTGAAGGCGCTGGCTTTAAGTATTTGATTAAAAGTCTTGAGCCTCGCTACAATATCCCATCACGTCCGCACTTCAGCCAAAAAGTTATACTAGCACTTTATGAAAAAGCTCAAACTGATGTGGTCAACAAGCTATGCGCTTGAGTGCGACTTACAGTATTTAAATTTTATTTTAAATGTTACAAAATGTGTATTTCATTCTAAGAGTGCACTTTATTTAAAATATCACCCAAATGGGTCACTTTTATTTATTTTAAGCAAGAATTCTATTGTGTATTGACAGCTTTTGAAAAGAAAAATGTTCTTAGTTCTTATTTATTTGTACCGAAAATTAACCGAGCCCTCCAAAACTGTGAACCGAACCGAATACAATTTTAGCATACCGCTACACCCCTATCCAACACTTTATCAACCCAGCAACATGGCAGAGTTTTCACCGAGCGCGTTCTCATTGTGGATGTACTTACATTATTTTGAATTTACTGGAGAAAAAGCAGTGCTGGAGGCGAAGCTAAAGAGGAAACCACTATGAGGCACTCGCCTCACAAACAACAAGCTTTTGGCAGCATCGGCCCTTCAATGTAAACAACAAACTCTCAGCCGGTGATGTGGTTGAGGAAAGCAGTACAATCTAAAGCAAGTTGAGTGAGATGCCACCATGGATGTGGAGGCGCGATACATGAATATCGACCACACGGAAGGCCTTGAGGCTCTACTCCATTACCTACAGAAAAGGTCTCACTGTCAAAGTCCCCCTACACATTTCATTGTCGATTTAACTCGTTGGACTCCAACAATATCTTTTTATTCCAGGGCAAGTTATACAAACAAACCAAGGGCACGGCAAAGGGTGCCGCGTATGTGCCGAACTGCGCTGGCCTCTACCTCGGACTATGGGAAGAACGGTACGTCACAAGCCCCACTAATCCTTATCAACAGTTCATCCATTACTATGGCCGATACATAGATGATTTATTCTTATTTTTTTCTGGCTCTGTTCAGCAACTGCAGGACTTTCACCTCTACCTCAACAGCACCAATCCAAACATCAAGCTGAGCCTGGATTTCAGCAAAACATCGATCATTTTCCTGGACCTCAACATCTATGTGAACATGGAGGGCACCTTGCACACAACCATCTACAGAAAACCAACAGACTGATTTCAAACATCCCCCTGAGACAATTTCAAAGACTAAAACGTATCTGTGACTCAGACAAAGACTTTGAAACACAATCTTATGACATGTTCCTGCGTTTCAAACAAAGGGGCTATAACAATAAAGCATTAAATCGAGCACTTGAAAAAACTAAACCCATTGAAAGAAAGAGCCTCTTCAACCCCAAGCCCAGGCGCACACTGGCCGACAAAACTATCTCCTCCATCCAATTCAGCAGCCAGTTGCACAGAATCAAAAAAATCATCTCACAAAACTGGGACATCCTCCTAAGTGACCCCCCACTCTCAACAGTGTTCTCCGAGCCTCCAAAATTTGCTGTAAGAACGGCCCCCACACTCCGGGACAAGTTGGTTAAAAATGATCTGCCAGCCAAAAAAACAGACCTTTTTCACAAAACCCATTGGCACTTTCCAATGTGGATCCTGCAGCCACTGGATTGAGACCCTAAAAATCAACTTTTCCGGGTCTGAATGAGGACGTTGATTATTCAGTATTTTTGTTAAGTATTTGAGTAAAGTGTTACCATTATCCATTATGTGTTTCACAACGACGAGTACATATTTTTGTGTGTGGTACAATATTGTTGCCTCTTCCACTGCATAATAACTGATGGTGTACTTTCCATTTTATGTTGTCCATGTGAATGTACAATTTTCGCCAGTTTTGTGTGGTCGACCACGAACTGTACTTGGGTGTGTAGATCTTTAATTATGTGGTATCCAATGTTATATCGCCTGTTGTTTACTACATAATCATTACCTATTTTACCATATCCACCTATTTTTAATTGTCTTCGTGCATCGTCTTTGCACATTTTGTGTTTTTCTCTGTATTACATGTATATATGGCTCTTCCGTCTCAAACCGGAAGCGCTATATCACGTGACTGAAACTGGGCTTATTAAGCACACCTGAGCCGCTATCTTAATTGTATGCCCTGAAGAAGGTCGAACGCGACCGAAACGCGTCGGCATGTCCACTCTTTAAAGGACTTTTTACCAGGTATCGGAGTGCCTCGGATTTTTTCCCTTTTTTGCTGCTTAAATAGGGGTAGAGTAACCTAAAATCCAGAAAATAAAAGAAATAGAAGCAAATAACTAACTGCAAAATGATCATACCAAGCAAGTAAAACAAACATAACTGTACCTTAAAGCAGTACTAAGTAACTTGTTTACTTTAATAAATCCTTTTCGTAGTCCCTGGGTAATATAAATGTTAATGGGATGATTGGAGGGTCTTTCATCTCCCCCTGGTGTCTCTGGCCAGAAAACCACAATTGCAACTTAACTGCCACCGGGTTGGAGCCACCAATACACACTAATGGAACAGGCAAAGCTACCTGTGGGCTAGCGCCACTTAAACAGTATTTACAGCCAAGTTTGAGTGAAAAAATAATCTTCATTGTGTAACTGGATGTACAATATCCCTCTGTCCGTTTGTCTTTTCTGTCAGCGTAGTGTTTACTCTCACGGACAATTAATGAGTAAAAAAACGCAACATGCTACAACACCTGCAGTGGCGCTTATGGCCTCTAGGGGCATGAGTTACTTAGTACAGCTTTAATAGCATTAAAATAGTAAGTGCATATTAAAGTGGTTTCGACAAAATATATTACAAAATCAACTTCAACCCAGTTGCTGTTGTTCTGGTACACTGGAAGGTTTTAAAGCAACCATAAACAACCCCGTTTTGCTGGACCAGAAGGAGACCGGCGCCGCGCCTCAAGTGAAAAAGGTTGGAAAAATAATGTGTCCAATTAAAAAACACATTTAACTTAATTTTAAGTTTATTGATAAAGTGCCCCTTGATATGTGCCATCTCATTTTAGAGGTGATGCATAAACACAAAACCCAAATTACAGTAAACAAAATACAGTACGCTATACAGACAGGACAAAACACACAGCAAGACAGTCACACAGACAAAACAATACTTTCAAACAGCAAAAATATACGCACATTACTAGGTGCAAGGCTACTACGGTTAACAGTGAATGAAAAAGCCTGCACACTTGCTCTAAAAGGACTGCATTTATTAAGACGGTTCGATTCCAAGTGGATCTTCCTCAGGTCATGAAAGGTCCCGAAAGAAAATAAACTCGCATAGAATTGTGGTGGTGGAGCTGTCCACCCCGCACTTTAGCTCTTTGTAGTGGTGCAACATTTTGAAGTATCCAGCTTTTGGATCAGCTTGCAAATCAGTGACATATAGGCCCAAAAGCCCAAATGCCAAAATGAACACATGCGTCTTTTGACTGGACTGTTTGAGCCCAGACCTGCTCTCTGTCCTTTTGACCTTCTGTGAGTTCCATTATGCAGTGCTTTCGTGCTTTCAATCCTTCCATCATTTAACAACATTTTATTATGTAGCTAATTAAATTTTGGAGCAACATGAGACAATTGCACTCCGCTGTGGCCTGGCCTCTTACTCCACGGCGGACACAAT
This sequence comes from Gobius niger, assembly GCF_951799975.1. Taxonomy (NCBI): domain Eukaryota; kingdom Metazoa; phylum Chordata; class Actinopteri; order Gobiiformes; family Gobiidae; genus Gobius; species Gobius niger. The sequence goes on along the minus strand of NC_136853.1, from coordinate 12,752,377 downwards.
TAGAATGCTAATGCTGTTTTTTTGCTGTCCGATCCACTTAGCGCTCTGCTGGGAGGAAGTCACTCACAGATGAACTATGTCAAGATGTAGACCCCCTAGTGAGGGGCTCGAAAATCAGCACGCCTTGATCACAACTGCAAATTTCCTCATTACTTGCTGGCAAGTCACAGGCATCAAGGAGACTCCCCAGATTCAGCGATAATGGGCTGTTTATGATGAGGCCAGCAGCCCGCAGCACTCCGGAAAGGCAGCGCCATTGGAAGTTAATACAAAAGAAAGGGAATGAGAGGAAATGATTGTACTTTTGAACGGAATGGTACATTGATGACTTTTAGAAGGTGGTTGCCACAAGCATCAGCATTTAGATGTGGATGGTGGTAATGCAGCAAAGGGGAATTAGAAGATAATGGTATGGAAAATGATATGTGGGAAAATATATTTATAACATCCATAATTTGATTTTTGTCAACTTGACTTATATGCAAACATGGGACAGGTTAATTGTATTGCAAGTACTTCAGTGGCCTGTGACCACTTACTTGTGGTCACTGTGACTAGTGGTTTTCTAAAGTTACAAGTACCACAACAGTACCATACCTTACTTATATAACATAGAAAACCCAATAAAGAAAAACCCAAACATTGAAACGCTGTATGGGCCTACGTGAATGAATGCAGTATTGTAATGTACTCAGCCTCCTGTAGTTTATTAAGTCTTTGCCTGCCAGCCCTTTCCTCAGAATATATCCCCCAGCCGGCCAGGATATCTAGAATATTTATTCTTTTTTTAAAAGTATTTTATTATAGGTTTATCGGTTGCTTTTTATATGGAAAATGAACAATGGTTTTCATCAAGCAACATTTCATAACACGTTGTAACAAGTATTTAAAACATCCCAAAAATGCCACTTCCCACTTCACAAATTTAAGTGTGAAATGCATTTAATGACTTAAAACATTGGATCTTTTTGGTTTTTGCTTTTAATTTTGCTTTCAGGGATTTCTCTGCCCAATTTCGCATATTTCTGATTGTATCAGAAATATGATATATATCATTTCTGTCAGTGTTTTGTTATATTCCTATTATACAACATTTCGGCAACCCCCTTCTTTCTTTCTTTCTTTCTTTCTTTCTTTCTTTCTTTCTTTCTTTCTTTCTTTCTTTCTTTCTTTCTTTCTTTCTTTCTTTCTTTCTTTCTTTCTTTCTTTCTTTCCATGTTCACGACCATATCCATAGTATGGAGCACAAGTTCCCAAAAAACAAACAGGACAAATTTTGAGTAAGAACCTTTTTCAAAAAGCTACTAAGTTTACAAATTACTTTTTGATTTTAATTTTGCATCAGTAAAATAAGTAAAAAGGTGACTTGCATAAAATTTAGGCAAATGTTTTTCTCTATCAATGACAACTTGAGCATTGGAACCTTCACACAGTAAATGAAACCGTTACAACATTATCATGGCAGAGATAACAGCAACACCATTTTCTGTCAATACCTTTATATCGGCCGGCTACTTTTGCAAGTTCCCAGTTCTTAAATTACAAATGGCAGGTCTGTGGGAGACATTCGCACACAAAAGATACTTTTCTAATTTAAATATGGTCTTAAATTCCACATAAACATCACAGGACGACATAGTTCCACATTCCCCTCTCCATTTCTGTATGAACTGGTCCTTTAGGGTTCGTTCCAGCCAGTTAACATTGGGGATTTCCTGAAACATACCTCCTGCATTCTCATCTGGCTGCTTCTGATCTGATCTGACTCTGATCCTGTCTCATCAAGTTTTTGTTTAGCCGTGTATGTTTTGTTTCTTCCTGGATTTCATTCAGAACAGTGGCTTCCTTCCTCTCGTTGGCATAGAGCCGAGTCCCGGCAACTGGCGCCATGTGCGGAGTGTTGCTCTCGCCGTGTGCAGCGCATGTGCTGCCTGGCTGCAAGTGTGGCAGACCCCACACTCGGTCTCAGTGGCATTCTCATCAGCGTAACATGCGTGTAACTCTTTTCAGAACTGCACCGAAAATGTTGCCCCTTCAGAGCGGCCACTTCTTCTCTTTATCTCTTCGAGGTTGTTCATTATCAGCGGGCTTTCTGCAATTTCATTTATCGTTTGCATGTTTTCTGTGCTCATACTGCTCACAAAACTGCTATTTTCAGTTGGTTTAATTAAACACTGAGAAAAGAAAAGAAAAAGTCTGTGTCTGTCACTCACTCGCTCAGACTCAAGCGCAGAGGAGAGGGATAAAGAGAGAAACCATATGTTTCATGTGACAGACCAGAGTCCCGGTCCAAGGTTGGAATAGGACTCAAGTAGAGTTACGAGAAAGTTGAATTAAGTGTGTTTTAATGAGCGTCTTTTTTAGAATATCGTGGAAAGAGTTCATTTATTTCTGTAATACAACTTAAAATGTGAAAGTAATATATGATATAGACTCATGACATGCAGAGTGACACATGTCAAGCTTTTGTTACCATTTTGATGATTATAGCTTACAGTCCATTTTCAAAATATTCTAATATTCTGAGACATTTTATTTGGGTTTTTTTAAAAGCCGTGAGCCATAATGATCAAAATTATAACAAAATAAGGTTTGATGTATCTTACTTTGCATGATTACGGCTTATAGCTTGTGAAAAACACAAATTCAAAATCTCAGAAAATTGGAATATCGTTAAAAGAGTCTATATCGTAGTCTCAAAGTGTCACGCTTTCATCAGCTAATTCATCCAAAACATCTGCAAAGGGTCCCTGAGACTTTAAATGGTCTATCAGTGGTTCAGTAGAATTCACCATCATGAGGAAAACTGCTGACCTGACAGTTGTGCAGAAAATCATCATCGACAAAAGCCTCAAGAGGTAATAGCAAAAGAAGTTGGATGTTCTCAAAGTATCAAAGTAGAAAGTTAAATGGAAGGGTGGAAGGTAAAGGCCGCAGGGATGACCTCAGTCTGGAGAGGATTGTCTGGAAAAGGCCATTCAAAAATGTGGGGGACCTTCACAAGGAGTGGACTGAGGCTGGAGTCAGTGGATCAAGAGCCTCCACACAGACAGATCCTGGACATGGGCTTCAAATGTCATATTCCTCTTGTTGAAGCATCCTGGTCTTCCACCTCAGCAGTGCCACAGGCTGATATCATCTGTGTTTAGCATCCGTGCCACGCAACTGCATTAAGGCAGTAATTCAAGCAAAAAGGGCCCAAAGCAAGTACTAAGTACATACAGTATGCATGATTATAGTTTTCAGAGGGCCAACATGTATCTGTTTAAAATGATTTTTTTATTGATTTCGTCTAAAATTCTAATCTTCTAAGATTTTGAATTTGGGGTTTTTACAAGCTGTAAGCCAAAATCATCAAAACTAAAACAAAGGGTGGACATACTGTATGTCACTTTCCATGTCATGAGTCTATTTCATATGTTAGTTTCACATTTAAAGTTGAATTACAGAAATAAATGAACCATCCATCCATCCATTTTCTTCCACTTGTCCGTTTCCGGGTCGTGGGGGCAGCTGTTCGAGCTGCCCAAATCACATTGCACCAGCCCCTCATGGCTCCTCCTGCAGGTGGTGGGTCCACATGATTTTAACCGGGCCTCATAAGGGGCTTCTGAACCGCTCTTTGTCTGACCCGTCACCTACGACCTGTTTGCCATGGGAGACCCTACCAGGGGCACGAAGCCCCCGACAACAGAGCCCCCAGGATCATTCGGGTGCTCAAACCCTCCACCACGTTAAGGTGGCGGCTCCAGGAGGGGATAGAAATGAACCTTTTCACAATATTCTAATTTTACGAGTTTCACCTGTATGGTGCAGCACAAACCATTCACCATCATCCCACCCCTGTTCCAAACCACGGCCGGCGTTCTCACCTCAGTCCATTGTTCAATATTCTTTGTTCAATAAAGCAGAATGGTCCAGTTCACTGATTCCAAAACATTAGTTCTCGGCAAACTTTAATACTGATTTTTCATACTGAGATATATTCTTACCTGAGCTTAGACGAGTTGATACGTACCTGTCTGGTCTTTGTGTGTGCCCTCAGTCACAGAACGACCCAAGATGTTGTTAGCATTTGGCCTCTTCCAGTATATTCCTATAGCTCCAAACGGGGTGAAGTTAGAAGCGTCCAAGCTCTTCCCTCTTCTCTTGTATTAAGTCATCTAAGCTCAGGTAAGAACATATCTCAATATGGAAAAACAGTGGCCTGTTCCTTTAAAGCCAGTGTTGCCAAATTCGATCGATGCCCCTTAGTCCTCTTAAAAAGCGTCTTTGAGTGGTCACTGTAATACAGTTTTAATCTGCGTATGTTAATACCAAGAACTGAATACTTCCTTTTCTATATTTCTTCAGAAGCTCAGGAGCTACTGGTATCTCTCCAGTCCTCCCAACTACAGATACATTTTCTCAGAGCCCCAAATGATTAAGTTGTCCTACGCAGAAATGTTTAGGCATGTAAGTCTGGGAGCCGGTGTTATCTCTGTGAGTTTTGATGGGCGGTTGGCAGATTTTTTGCAGATTAACCAATCAGAGAAATGCATGGTCTCTTCCGATAAGGCGGCTTACCCGAGTAAAGACGAACTAATACAAATCACAGCTACACCGCAACTAAATCACTAATTACAGGTGACACAAAAACTTATGAGGATTGATTGGCTGCAAGCAGACGCTCAGACGCTCCTGGTTTTGAATCGAAAGTAAGGCAGGCTGGCTAAGCTCCATTGTTGCTCACATATCCTCAAAGTGCATAGCTCACATATATATTTTTTAAAATAGCTTACATAATGTGACCACAGGTGTAAACAAACTCCTACTGCATGCACAACAGTCAGGGAACAGAGTGCGGTGAAGGTGAAAGGAGGAGGCAAACATTTCCTGTTCTTTACTGTCCACAAGCTGCAGCTCATAAACATGGTGCAGGGCGGCGTGCGCACGTGCACAGGGGGAACGGCATCTGGAACCCAGCATTGAGACATAAAATGTTGCAAAAAGTTAGACCACGTCTTTCCGAGAGACTCACCCCACATACTCCTGAGGCTAAGGTCAAGTACTGCAGAGAGACCCTCCCGACCTACTTCAACAGACCCACAGTGCTGTTCCATTCAGTACAAGTGACCCGCTCTTACATGGATGGTGGATAAAAGAGCAACTTCAAGAGCAGGAGGAAGTCAATGTTTCAGAATGAAATATGGGATTAGCAAATAAATATAAACAGACAAACAAAAAACACTCCATCACTCATTTCCAATGCAAAAAAACTGTGATGAGAAAGTACAGCAAAGACTATAGGGACATATTTGCTTTGTTGTCAGTAAAACGTATTCCACTGCCTGACCTGAGATACAATCTTTGCCTTCTTGTGCTCAATCTCACCTGTGTGTCCAGAGAGTTAATGGTTTGTATTTCTCTGCTCTTTCCAAAGCGTTGCAACAATCTACTCCTCTCCCTCTGACACAGACTTTTTAGCTACAGAGCCAATATAAGGTGACAATCGTGAGAGGGGGGGAAAAAATGACCCGCAGTTCACCTCAAATGGTTTATTGGGGCATAGACAATATTTCTTCAGAACAAAACAATAGACAAGATTGTCAAAACCTTTTGTTCTTTGATAGAAGAGAAAAAAAGACTGATGTTCTAGACTTTCAAAGTCCATATGGGGGTTAACACTGCAGGCAGAGGTTTTGAGCCATTTTGCATCTTCACCTTCAAAACTTGAACCGAGAAACGGAGACGCTGCTGAATCTCAATGAGCTCTTTTTCGATTCTGGGCCCTGCTTATTTTATGATTTTGTAAGCATGTAACTTATGTTTCAACAAAATTAAACCACATTTAAACCTCTCTATACATTATTTTGATTTTGTTGCTGAAATGATCTAGCATGGCTAACGCCAGACTAAAATCACAAGTGATATTTAGTCTGGGGAACACCAATTAATTTTCTCGTAGGTGTGGTTTATGATTGTCTATAGCCGTTTATTGGGCGCTACGAATGTCTATCATAGTAGCCATAGCCGATCGTATCATCGTATCCAATGACGTACCTGCTGTAAACGTTCGACTAATACTAATAACTTTTTAACTATTTAAAACACGGTCTAAAGCTTGATCAAAATTGCGTCGCGTCAGCTGCTGTCATCTTGGATCCGTAAATATATATTTGTTTGTATGTCGAATAGCGCGTCATCGTCTTGCCGTCCCTCCTTGTTCTGTGATCGGCCATGGTCCCCAGGCTGCTGTGCAGGTTGAAATGATTCGAGCGCACACAGCAGTCTGGCTAGAAAATATGGGTCTTTTTGGCCACATCACTCTCCAATCCCATTGATTTCTAAATTATTTGATTTGCTTTGAAATGTAGTAACTTCATGGTTTGGCCCCCCAGTACTTGTGTGATCTTCTTGTGCCCTATGCCCCGTCTCGCTCACTGAAGTCGGCAGATCAGGCTCTTCTTCTGGTGACCGTGCCTTTTCCGTGGCGGCTCCAAAACCTTGGAATGAGCACCCACCGAATACAGTATTAGAACGGCTGATTCACTCCGATTTTTAAAATGTCTGCTGAAAACGTATCTTTTTTCTTCAGAATTAAACTCCTGATAGTTTTTACTTCTTTTTTATATTCATCTTTTGTGTGAATTTGTGTACAGCACTTTTATCGACTGTGTTGTTTTTAAAATGCTTTATAAATAAAGTTGGATTGGATTTTTATGCATAAAACGCCTTTTTAATGAAAACACAATATGGTAGAAAACTTGCAATACATTTGTCCTCATATTTTTATTTTAACAGCATTTTAGCAACATTTTAAAATTGAGTAGTCCAAGATCACACCAGACAGGTCCGGGATAGATTCATTGAGAAGTATAAAGTTGTTTAAAGCCACATAGAGGCCACATGGAGACTTCTGGAAAACATAAAACGGGACTTATGGTTTTACTTTAAAAATGCCACCCTGCCATAAGGCCAAATTTGTGCAGTGTATGACTAATAGTTGTCCTGGGTACAGTTTCCCCCACCTGAGCTGTAGCTCTCTGCAGTTCATCCAGGGTCATCATAGGCTTCTTGGTAACAGCTGTGGTCAGGTCTGTCCTTGTTCGGTCAGTAAGTTTAGGAGGACGGCCGGGTCTTGGTAGGTTTGCAGTGATGGCAGACTCTTTCCATTCCTGGATGGTGGATTTAACTGTACTCCGAGAGATGTTCAAAGCTTTGGAAATCGTTTTAAAACCTAACCCAGGTTATAAAAAGATACTTATACTTCTCAATAACTTTATCCCGGACCTGTCTGGTGTGTTCTTGGACTTCATGATGCTGTCTGCTCCCCAATAGTCTCTTAACAGACCTCTGAGAGATTAGATTACACACAGGTAGACTCTATTTAGTCATTAGGTCAACATGTGACTATTCAGAAATCATCAGGCAACTTCTAAAGGCAATTGGTTGCACTAAAGTGAAAGGGGGGCCGGTACTTTTCAGTTTTTTATTTACAAAAAAAAATATCTAAATCATGTATAAATTTCAGTTCACTTCACAATTGTGTGTCACTTAGTGTGTGTCTTTCACATAACATTTCAATTAAATATGTTTATGTTTATGGTCCATAGAATGGCAAAATGTGGAAAAGTTAAAGGGGTGCCCATACTTTTGCATACCACTGTAATTAAACAGGGCATCACCTACTGGTTAACTTTTGCCTTGTTGTTGTTGTCTCATAATTCTGAGACAACTATTCTGTCGATGTCAGTGTGAGTGGACAACAACGGAAGTACAACCACTGACATTGACATTGACAGAATAGTGGGAGGCACAACAGACTATTAAAACGTTTGCATGGATATTGCTCTGCCTCTAACCACAGTCAGGTGCTTTCACAAAAGCAAACCTTGGATCACGGCAGACATGAAGCATCTTCTAAATGACAATAATTTTGTCCAAAACAGGCATAAAAGTTTCTTTCGGGCTTCAAATGATGAGCATGACTTAATTCGAAAGTAAAACCTGAGTTTTAGTTTTAATCTGTAAATCATTATTTTAATATGGAGCTTTAAAGATAGGCAATCACTAGTTTGATGCCCCTCATTTGAATGATGGAAGGCAAAGCCTATTTTCTGTTTGAGAACAACATGCATTTTTCTTGTAATTTTAGATTATAAAAAGCATCCTGTAATTGCTTAAAACCAATTTGCAGTTGCGACGTCACAAGTTCTGCCGAAGGCGCTGATCAAACAGTATCAGCTGAAGTGCAAATTTGCATTTTTGATTGCTTTATCTAAATCATTTATGTAAATAATAAAAAGAAGTGAGCCAAAAATCGAACCCTCCGGTACACCGGAAGATTCTGTTGATGATTTTTTTTATTTTGGACCTTTACACATTGTGTCCCATTTGTAAGATCATTTTCAAGCCATCCAACAGTGTAGTCTGACAATCCAATATCCTGTAGTTTTCCGCTTAGTACCGAGTGATTTGTGACCGGGTGGAAGTTTTAGCTTAGCTCAGTTACAGAAAACAGAAGGACCACAGGTTCATTCATTAAATTAAGTTTCAGTTTCTCAGTTTCACGGTTCCGTTTTTATCTTAAAACATAAGGTTGGCGAGATGGCACTGCGCCTGAAGTGCACCCCAGACCCATAGCTGCACCAAACACAGGGCTCGGATTAGATCTAACAATTTAGATGGTTAAGTTGTACTACCGGAATTTGTTTTTACCTGCTCACGAGAGCCTTAGGCTACACCACCTCCACACCAGGCAGATAGACGGAAGAACAAGGGGTCAGAGGTCGAACGCAGGTAGGCTGCACCCTTTTATACGGTGCCCCCAGCTGACGGGCGGAGAAACACTACAGACGGTGCCTACTGTTATAGATTCACTGGGTCGAAAGCTCTCGAAAGGTCAACAAAGAGGGCGGCACAATGTTGCTTTTGTTTCCATAGATTCCTTTGTATATTTTTCATGACAGGAAAACGTGTGTTTTCAGAATATATAACATTTAGGCTCTATAGTTCTTAAAACTCTGCATTCTACTTAGTTATATTCCAATATCGTGTGGCACGGTGGCACAGCGGTGAACGCTTGTGCTTCACAGCTAGTCCTGGGTTCGATCTCCGGGCTGGACGGGGACTTTCTCTGTGGAGTTTGCATGTTCTTCCACTAGGTGCCTGCGGCTGCCCACTGGCTTCCCCAGGGGCATTGAAGGGTGGATCAAATGCAGAGGACAAATTTCCCTACGGGGATCAATGAAGTATTATTGGAATTTAATATTGTAATACATTCCTTAATTGTTGTCTTATATACACATTTAACAAAAATAAAAGATAAAACAATATAAGTATAAGTAATATCAGTAGATGGTGCTAGGGGCTGTTTCTCCGCAGGCGGCACTTGGGCGATAGAAGTGAGCCCACACCTTATTACTCACCAGGATGGGTTCTGACAGTCGTATCTCGGTGGCGGCTACTCTCGGCAGAAAGCGGTTAATCTGTGACACCATCAGCCCAGTGACTGTTAATTAGCTGCCTTTCCTCAATGGTCCGATTATCTCTGCATCAGGTACTGCCATCAGCACTGTGCACAATGACCATTTCCAGCTCTGTCACATTGATCGCATATGGAATGCATTTGCAAAAAATAAACAGTGCGAAAAGATTCCTAAAATAAATGTGATGAGATATATAACATACTTTTATTCTATTTACTTCTTGTTCTTCTTTGATTGCACATTTTCTGACTATCTGTAAAAATCACAAAATATAAAATCAACACATTGTTCCTGCACACTTTTGCAATGTGGAACGGAATCACACAATTTCAGACCACGCGAAAAGACAGCTCACATTTTGTGCAAATTGAATGTCAAATTCATGCACAAAATTAAAAAACTACTTAGAACCGAAACCGCAGCGACCTACATAATGTCAATAAACAAATGGGTTTGAAAATAACAATTAGGGTGGGCTGGAGAGCAACACTGTCGGATCGACCAGTGGGTATTGGCAGGGAGATGTGGCTCTGCTTCAGCCTCGGCCTCTCACGGTGTCAGCCGATGGTGCGCATGTGTGGCTGATCAGCTGATGCGGCGGAGGCTCGGGAAAAGAACTGATTAAAATAAATTTTTCCATCTCCACACACCCCGCCACACTCGCAATAGCCCTGAAAGACGCAAGGCAATAATTACAGGATGCGAGGGCAGATAGAAAAGCAGGCTCTTGATTCTCATTGTGCGTAACGGGGGGATTCAATATTATCCATGACGGGATCGGGGATTGTAAGAATAATATCTGTACACGCTGTGATTAAGCGGCTGTGCTGGAATAATTAAGGCTTCTTATTACGTTTGGAGATAAATTTGGACAAAAGCAATATATTCTCCTAAATGGGTGAAAGTAATGCTTGTCCAGAAGGGCTCCCATCAGGCACAGACGAATCACAGTGAATCCGACTATCAGCCAAGCCAGAGCTGTGAGGCTTCAGGCTGGCTTGGGTAGAAATGTGATGACAAAACCCTAATAACAGAAGTTAAGCTGATTTGCATCATTGCATTGCAACACGAGAAAGATGTCATGCAGTTACTGAGAACAATAGAGGCTGCTATTGATTTGCTTTTAGGATAAGATAAGATAACATAAGATGCCACAATGGAGAAAGCACTTGTTACATTATCTCTCAAGAATCACTCAAGGTTCTGCAAATAGACAGGAACATGTGCAATCAAGTGATATATATTGATAACAATATTGTCTAATCATTTGTGGGCTTAATATATGCATGTATATCGGGTTTCCAAGTAACACTGAGTCTAATAGTCTGACGATATTCACTGAATTCTGTGTCATTTCTCTTAAACAGTCACAGTTTAGTGACAAATTCTGCTTGATGCAAGTGAAATCCATGCCCAAACAAAGAGGGGCTCAGCTTGGGCAAGTTTCATCAGGCTTGCACCACACAATCTCATACAGTGTCACATTCCCACTTCACTATTCCTCACAAGCTCTGCACATTACCATCCCATCCAATGCAGGCCAATGGTAGCACCAATTATTCCACTTTCATTTCCTCTGCATGCTTTGCTTCTGTGTGCTACAATCCATTTAATCCAATTGATGACTCGATGTAAAGTAGATTTTGCAGCCTTCACTTTAGCTATTTACCGTGGCACAGTATTAATCTGAAGCCCGTTGACAATAAATCTTGTCAGAGAATATAAATGCAATTATGCAAATGGTTAATTCTTCATGACGACTGTCAACAAGCATTTAGTTAATCAAGCCTCTGTTTTCTCTCCCCAAGCATCTCCAGCCAGTCTGCGGTACAGTGCCGAGTCAAGGATCATAGTAATATAGCTAATGTGGCTCACTGCACCATATTTAATCAAAAAAGCCAACTACATAAAAGAGAACAGAAAATAGCTCTAATTAACCTGTTACTTGCTGTCCCACCTGATCAGGGGACTAGGGTTAGGGTTATGATTATGATTAAGGCTATATCCACACAAAGACAAAACGCTTCTATTTTCAGAAACTTTCTTTGTAAACACGAAGCTAGCTTAGTAAATGTGTGCGTCCAATTCATCTTCCAGGCCTGTGTGAGGCGCTGTGATGCTAATACAGATAACAGAACAAGCTGTAGCAGAAAACTTTTGTTTCAAGGATTTAGGATCTACAGAAGAGACAAGGAGGTGAGTTTATTCTTCAGACGTAATGGAACAATTGCAGAAAAAGCTGTCTGTGACTTTTACTGTCAGTCCAAAAACACAGCCTGACTCGGTGGAGCAAAGAGGAGTGGAGTCAAACCATCATAGATCCATGAGTCAAACTCATTATAAGGTCAGTAGATTATGGATCACAGATACCACTCTGGAGCTGTGATGTCACCGTTTTAGTAAAAGTTGTGGAGACGTTCTAACAACAGCGCCACGTAAACGGCGTTTTGAGATCTTTCCACTCTGGGACCTAGTTTGGAAAATGTTGGTTTACAAAGCCCCAAAACGCCGGGCTCGTATGGACGATACACTGGATTGGTAAAATATCTTTGCGTTTGGTCCTCAGCTTGACTTTCTATGGACAGGGCCTACGGTTTGGTAGTTGTGTTTCACTCACACAGACATATTTTAGAAACTAGAAGGTCTTGGCTTTCAAACGAGGTATCCAGATGTGAAAACTAGGGGGGGCTGTTGCCTCTACCTACCTATTATTTATTTTTTAGAAGATACTTATAATAAACATTGATTTTAACTTAAAAAAGAAAGTTATCTTTGGGGCATTTAATATTATTATTTTATGTAGAATATATTCAAAACTTATATAAATCATTTCTGACTAAAGTGTAACGATAGTCACTATACATATTTGTGTTGTGCACCACTGATTTGTGTTTGCACCAACAGAACCAGAACAAAGGCAGGAGGTGTTTCCTCTTTGATTTCATGTACAGTTTTAGTCCCAGACCTGCTGTAGTTTCATTATGAGCCTCAGAGCCACAGGTTTAAACCCGTATAAACCGTCAGACAAATGATCCGCTCAGAAATAATGTGCAGCTCACGTTTAGAAGAGAGTCCTCCTCCTCCTGTAGCACCTGGAGTTCCTCCTGTAGCACCTGGAGCTCCTCCTGTAGCACCTGGAGCTCCTCCTCTAGCACCTGGAGCTCCTCCTCCTGTAGCACCTGGAGCTCCACCTCTGTTTCCCTCAGTGAATGAATGACGTTCCCCTCTCCTGTCGTAGCTCCTCCTCATGGTCCTGAATCTTCTCTCCATCAAAAGTCCACGTCCTGGGACATAACTGTCCAAGTCAGCGAGTGTTGTCCCAAAGTGTGAAATAAACAAGCAGCAGCTAAAGCAGACGAGCTAGTTAGCATCGTCATGCTACCTCCAGGAAAGTCCGTTTAGACGTGACTTCTGACGGAAGAAAGTTGTCCCAAGTCCATTAGTTTGACTAAATCCTTTCACCTCCTCTCAGGAAACAACACGAAGCTTCTCCGGTCTCTCAAATGAGAAGTTTTTCCTCCGATCGTCCGTGAGCTCAGAGCTGCTCCAACAACGAGCTCCTCGCGTTTGTTTACAGGAGACGCTTCCTCGTCTTTCACCTGTTAAATCTCTGATGGGCGCTTGGCCTCAGCGCCCATCGGAGATTTATTATTGCGCGTCTCTGATTGGTTGAATTAATGATATACAGTGACGTTTTTATACCATGGTAGAGCGCCATTGGTTAGATGCTTGGGGCGCTGTTCCTCGCCGCCCCGAGCACAAAACTACACATTTATGATGCTGTGTTACAGCGGTTACAGCACACGATGAACCAGGCAGACAAAATGACACGCTCCTTCACCCCCGCTCCCCCTCCCTCCAGTGTATAAAAGACCTGTATATAAGAAAGTTAGGATTTTGCTAAGCTTAAAACTTTTTATTTTATTTGCAAAATTGATAGGAGGGGCGGCGCCCCACCGCCCATAATGGACCAGCCGCCACTGGAGGTATCACACTGGCATATAAGCTGTAAACTCTCCTGTCAATACACTTTGCTAACCCTAACTCTAACCCTAAACCTAAGCTGGCAGGTAACAGCTTAACCAATCAGCTGTTCAGTTCAACTTTTTTTATTTTTTTTATTAATATTTTTATTTATTTATATTGTTTATTTGGTCGGGACACTGCATGTTAACGAACATACATAGGTCTCATGCATGTAAACACCCCACACCGGATTGTAGCCCTGCTGTGTACATGTTTTTAGTGTTAGGGAAAACGGAGTGCCCGGAGGAAACTTACACAGACACGGAGAGAACATGCAAACTCCACACAGAATGTCCCCGTCCAGCTGGGAGTTAAACTTGGGAAGCATAAGCACAAACCGCTGTGCTACCTAACCACTGATCTTAAAATTCTGAATAATATTTGGCCGACAGAGGCACAGAGAGTCGCCCCAGAAGGTCGCAGTAATTATTATTGCAACACATCATCAGTGGGTAAAACCTGTCCCAAAGCATTCCGTGAAAGTCCTTCAGATTCCCTCCGCGAGGAGTTTGCAGATTCACTTCAAGGGGAAGATAGACACTATTAGATGTAACTTTTTATCCGCTCAGAATATTATTGTTCTAAGTGCTTCTCATTGTCTGTCTCTACCAGAGGAAACATGGGACTGTTTAGTCCTGGTTAATGCTGAGACGCTCTCCTCAGTGAGGCCCACCATGTAATCTGAAGACACATAAATAGGATGTCTTCAGATGGGGGTCTTCATGCTGCCTTTAAAGGGGCGGTGGTGAAACCCCTAGTGAAGATTTTAATGACCTGAACAATTTTAGACCGGTATCTAACTTACCATTTTTAAAGGGACTATACATGTTACAGCCATGTCTTAATGTGTAGAATGAGCTCAGACCTGTTCACCACAACTGCCTCTAAAATCCTGCACTGTCACTCAAAAAGTTGTTACTTCGGGTCCGAATTGCCGTCATGCCCAAGCTTAATATAGAAGCTGCAGTTACGCATAAGACCTGAGGCGGCAGTAGTGAGCATAAAATGACCAACTTGCATCCAGTCTCTTTAAGAAAAAAATTAGAAAAAACATTTATCCAACTTAATGCACATAATGTCCTTGATAAATTTCAGTTCGGCTTTAGGGTAAACCACTGCACTGAGACGGCCCTTTTAAAGGTTTTAAATGATTTTAGATTAAATTATGATTCACAGAAGGTCACAGTGCTAGTTCTACTGGATCTGAGCGCTGCCTTCGATACAGTTGATCAAACTTTTCTTTTAACTTGTTTAAAACACATTGGCCTCTCTGGTGCTGTACACAAATGGTTTACGTCCTACCTCACAGACAGGACATTTATCTTAAGTGTGGATACCTGCTCCTCTAAGGTCCATAAAATCAAATGTGGTGTGCCCCAGGGTTCGATTTTAGGCCCAGTGCTTTTCAACCTGCATATGCTCCCTCTTGGTGATGTCATCAGGAGACATGGAGTCAACTTTCCTTCCATTTGTAAGGTTTTTCTTGTTTTGTGCATCTTTTGTAGACACGTTTTCTCATTTTCAAGAATAAAAAAAGGTGCATCATGTAAGCCCAAACATGACTTTATTTATAACCAACAAATGACAATCCATCTGTTGTCACATGTCACATACGGTTCACTCCATGATGCCCATTACTTACATGACATTGCAACATGCAGCCGCAAAATTTAAGAGCATTGTTTGACATGCTCAACAAGTTAATTACATAAGTACATAAAGGTTTGTAAGGCTTGGTTCTGCCAGAAAGAATAATTTAGCTATCAGCATCTGTAGAACTTGTACTCTTCTGTCAAATCATTTAAACTAGCAATACATTCAAACTCCATAATAGCACCACTTAACTCTGCTTAAAAGACATAGGCATTGGCATAATCTGTCAAAACAATGGAAAAATTACAGCAGGAGCAGTTGCGAGATTTCATTTCAGTTATGGATTAGTGACAGCAGTGACTAGAGTAAAAGTAAAAATAATAGGCCATCATTTATATTCTTAAGAAACTTCTTACAATCTGTCTTTACGGAGGCAGTGTCAGGATCCTGACAGATTCACGACACGTTCTTGGTATAATACTTTGCACATGTGCTCTGAAGATGGTGAAGCGTGCATGTGTGAGGACTAACTAGCATGTCACCGCCTAACATTCACCATATAAGGACAAAAAGTGCAGTGCGCAACAGGTACAAATCTACTAACCAATAAAACTAACCTGGGTCAGAGAAGAGAGACATGCCTTGATGATATAAAGTTGATCTATTTTGCCTCATCAGAATAGTAATCCAAACGTCCTGTCATTCATTGTTTGGAAAGAGGAATGAAAGTGAGTAGTTCGGCTCAATGTTGGCCGCGTTAACGCCACACCCGCCCCGGCCGCCCCATGTACGAGTGAAGCCACTTCACAGGGGTGTCAAACTCATTTGGAGCGGGGGCCAAAAATGTATACATAGTGTTGGGGCCAAAACACATAAAATGCCTTTAGATAGACTAATTTAAATACTGATTGGACTATTTCATTTGCCTTCTGTCCCTACTATTGTTCCGGCTAATAGACGTTCAATGGAGAATAAAACAGATTAACTGCTAAGTTCTTCCCAGAAAGACTGTTGTGGAGCAGAGGGAGCCGCACAGGAAGAGGTAGGAGCAGACCAGTGCAGGACACCACGCTCTGAAACAGGGTCAATCCCAGGAAGCGTTTCAGATGATCAGGGGAGCACTGAAGGCAGGCATCCAGGTTTCCTAAAGTGCTCCAAAAACATGTGGGTCAGTTTGGCCCACAGTGGCAGCAGACTGACACCTGAACACAACTTCACTGTGCTGTTGTACATTGACAAATAAAGCACTTACTTTAATATGCCTTTAAATATACTGCACATTACCCAGACTCATTTTTAAAAGCTTTCAGGGCTTTTCATAAGGCTTCTATTTGTTACATATTTTAAAGCTAGAAACACCAACTCAAAGACCAGACACTCCTGTGTTTTTTAATGAGCTCATGTTGGCTAATTATTCTTGTATTATTCATTAATGAGACAGTGACCTCCATCAGACTGGACTTTTCATCTGTCCCACTTTATGTTTCTGTAGCAGTGGTTCACTGCAGTGCTTTAGGTTCATCATTTGAATATTTCCTCCTCCATCAGTGCAAGAGTGTCCTGTCTGTTCGTACTTTAACATTGTGCTCGATGTTGAGAGATAATGAGTGCTTTATGACGCTCCGGGAGAGTGATGGAGAGATGGAGGGAGAGAAGGGCGTGTGTCACATGCAGCACACGAGACTCATGCCACATCTCCTCACATTACAGTTACAACATACGCTTTTACACACAGATTTGGATATTCTTTGCCGACACACGACCAGCTGAACAAAGAAAGTTTCCCTCCTCATCTCGGTGGTCAGTCTCTCTCTCCTGTTTCAGAAGCGTCCACACTCTCCATCTTCTTTCCCTCCCCTCATCTCTTTGTTGAAAAAAAGTTTAAAGAGCGGAAAGCCTCTGTAAAAAGCCATGTCTTCTCCTCCCTATCAGAATTAATATTGCTACAGCACTGGGAAAGGGTCCGCATCGTCTGCGCCGGGGCTTATGGGAAATGTAGTTCTAACGTCTTTAATACAATTTATCGGTGGGCTGTTTGTAATATAAGTTAGAAATCATGTCGGGGGCCAACAAAAACCTCTGCCAAATCTGGCCCGCGGGCCTGAGTTTGACATGTCTGATCTAAGATATAATTATGTATATATAATTACAAGGAATTAACCAATATCTGATTCCCCTGAAGTTCACATTTGATTGGTGCTGATGGAATAAAGGAGAAGAGATTTGGGTGGCACAAATCAGTTACACGTGCTTTGCCAGTACATGCACCAATATCTGCCCCGCCTTGAAATCACTACCACAGAACATATATCAACCAACTTTATATGCATCTACTTGGGTAATGGTCAAATGGGTTGTTTTTGAACTTCCTCAAAAACATTCCACACAATGGTCTTTACCGGGTTTGACTGCAGTTTGGACCAGGCTTTCTTTGCCAATACAAACTCCCTCCTTTCAAAGAATATACAATGTTTTTCCTCATGATTTTCCAAGAAATGTATTTTGCAATTTGCACATTTCCGACTATAGGCTAAATACAGACTATAATTCAAACAAATCCACAAAGTTAACTTAAAACTCAAACCTAGAGGTTCCTGGACCACACTTTGTTCACTATAGTTTACTTTTGAATAAGCACAGCAAATAGGTAAGCTTGAACCATACAACTATAATGGACTTTTTCTGGGATCTCCTCCAAAAACATTCAAAGATCACAGCAGAACAGTGCCGCAAGAATCCTAATGCAAATACGCAAGGGTCCATCACACCTACGAGAACACACCCTCTCCAAAGTTCCACCCACACCCTGAGATCCCCCAGTGGCCGGCTCCTCCAGGTCCCCTCCACCAAGCTCCGATAGAGCCTTTTGTTTTGAGATTCCTTGGAATAAAAGTGCATTATGAATAAAATCTATTATCACACATCGAGTCTGAGAATGTATCGAAGAACACTTGCTTGCATCACGCTCTGAGCGGGGTGAATTTTGGAACAACGGTAAGCTTGGGTGGCCCTGCCAGCATTTTTTCGGTGGGGACACAGCAAGTACAAGCACATTTGCATATTTATTATTTTATTTTCGCTCATGCATTCGCTCGACACACACAAATGCACGCACGGAGAGACTGAGGACTCTGAAAAAAAACAAACATGCACATCCTGTTTTGAAATGCATAACCAAAAATACATGGAACTGAAAGTAGGACAAACCACATGTGCCATTTGCCACCAGAGCCACGGTAAATATAAAAAACAACAAAACGCACAATTTTCTACTTGCTGAACTCAGAGAACAAATGGCCTGGGCAGTGCCATCAAAAAGGAGCTCGGCCACCTGGGACATGTTTAGAGTAGCGCTCCTTCACACGAGGAGGAGTTGAGGTGGCAGAATGTCACATCGTCTTAAGCTTCTTCTGAGACTCTCTCCACAACTTTCTTACAAAGAGCTGGGGAGGTGTGTGGGGGGAGGAAGGTTGGGGGATCTCGCTTTCCGAGTCCTGATGGAAGACAGATTTAAATTGCTTAAAGGCGCTCTTCAAACAATACAGTGAACGCATACCTTTTGGAACACATTAAACATAACTTTTTGGTACAGAAATCCCATTTATACTACAGTAGGACTCTCATGTCTTTTGACTTTGTCTTTCAGCAGATTAGGCCTCATTCCTCGCTGCGTAACCGCCTCTTAACGGCCTGTCTGTTATAATGTTGAGCGCGACTCTCACTTAGCTTTGACAGAAGATCTATCACACTTTTCTACCTGGGCAGAGCGGCAGGTGGGGCGTCTTTTCTGTCCCTCTCTCTCTCTCTGTCTCTCTGTCTCTCTCTCTCTCTCTCCCTCTCTCCACGCTCTCTCCTAGACTTGGCAGGAGATCGATTTTCTTCCCGCGGCAAAGTGTTCAGATGAATGATGCGAAGAACGGAGAAGAGCACGGTGCGCCCATCAGTTCTAGGAGCAAAGCGCTGCTGACAGCCAGAGAACCAGAGCGGCCTCAGAAGTGATGAGGCAGCAGGAGAGAGAGAGAGAGAGAGAGAGAGAGAGAGAGAGAGAGAGAGAGAGAGAGAGAGAGAGAGAGAGAGAGAGAGAGAGAGAGAGAGAGAGAGAGAGAGGGAGGGAGAGAGATGTGAAATACAGTGGAGGAGAGAGGGGTGTATGGCCTGGGACCAGGAAACTAAAAGCACACAAGAGTGTAAAGTGCACTATAGGGATTTGCTGCTTAAACTTTCATTTTGTGTCAATTTCCAATGACACCAGTGACGTGCGGGGTAATTGGGAGAGTTGGGACATTTCCCAGTGGACCACAGCACTTTCTGACCACCAGATATAATACTACACAATTAATAACAGAAGACTCTCAGGGCTTTTAAGCCTGTATAGGAATTTAATTGGGCTACAGCCTGAGCTGCTGCTTATATTAGTTGAGACATTCATAAGTTGACATTTAGGTTTGTTTGTTTTTATTTTTTCAAATTAATCACGGCTAGAAACTGATGAGACATGTTGCAAATGTAACACTTTTCCATCTCTCTAACCTGTCTGTCTGATGTAAGAAGAAAAACAAAACAAAACTGTGAACCAGTCTAAACCCACATCTGAACCATCTAAAATGAGCTGTCAGTCGAACATGAGCAGTTTGTTTTTACACGGCTGCTCTACGAGAAACATCTATTCTGGGCCCAGCGGGACTGCAGTATCCAGACTGAAGCGTGGTCTGAGTGGACAGTACACTGTCCAGTTAATGTGGTACACACTGTACATGGCTAATATCGGAAAACTCCACTGTTGCATCACATTTCGTTTTGTAAATAATTATTTTTTAAACGATTTGCTCTGTCTGCCGGCAGCTTGAAGCAGAGGGTAAACTTCCTGTTCAGAATGCTTTCAGTCTGTTTGGAGGAAAAAAAACAACAGCAGAAATCCTGATGCGAGAGTCCATGTGCAAAGGCTGTCTCTCCATCTGTGCATGGCGATGAGAGGGAGCAGCTGAAAGAAAAACATAAAAACAAGAGCAAATTTGATTAGGTAAAGGTTGTGTGCTGTGCTGACTGTCTGCCTGGCATGCACCTGCTCCTGGTGCAAGTGGAGAGGAGCATTTGTGTACAAAGTAGTTTACAAAGCAAACCAGGACTTATTGGACAGCAGAAAAGCACGCAGTTTGTGTCAAACCTGGTGCAGTCCCAAGGTATAAGAGGCTTCTCCCTCAAGACGTTTTAGAACTACGGCGAAATGGTCACATCTGGGAAATGTAATGTGCATTGAATCTCCAGTAACTAGCCTGACTAACGTTACATGTCTATCCACGTGTATTCACCAGGATACATTTCCTTCATGTTTAACATTCATGGCAACTGATGGTGAGATCGTTTTTTGTTTTGTTTTTTGGTTTGGGAGAGACATTTTAGACTTGATGCTGTGTTTATTTAACGACTGTAGTGACGTTTGCTTTAAGGAACTGTAAGGAGTTTAAAAATGTTAAAACTAAGTATTTTCCTCCCCCTACATGTTCCAGCAATGTCCTAATGTGTATAGAATGTACCACAACTGCCTCAATTAGTATGAGATCATAGCTCATTTTACTTCTCATATAATTCCCTCAGTCTTCCATATCTGAGCTATGGTGGGGAAATATGGGGAAATAATTCAAAAAAAAAAAATATTGATCCTTTTTTTTTTTTTCCACCATTGATCAATTGTTAATCAAGCTGATTATGCACCAACAAATCCTGTCTTTGTCGTGTTAAATCTATTAAAAATACATGATATTGCTGACCGTAAAGCTGCCTTAAGCGATGTCTTTTTGAATTTTTTTCATCAGTAGGTGGAGTAGTGAACTCTGCTCTGCTCCACCACCACCCCCCTCCCCTCACCTGGCTTCTCCCCGTCGCCCACGAATCCAGTTTGTCAAGATAAGTTGAACTTCAGCCTAAACCTGTCGATCAAAAATGAACGATGTTAATTAGCTTTATGCGTCTTGTATTTGTTGGACTGCATAAACTACTACTACTACTACAACTATACAAGGAAGCAATTGTAACACAGTATTTTTTTTTTTTTTACTGAATCAAAAGCAGACTCATTCATTTTCCCTTCCAGGGCAGATTGCATTCCATTAAGTTCCTTGGTCTCCCCATTTCTTCCGCTCATCTGAAAATACTTATTACACTGAATATTTCAGTCCATTTGCTTCCCCTTAAAAGCTCCAGTTCTCCGCTCCTGTTCTTGCTTCTGTCGTTTATGCTGAATAATGTATATGCAGCTGGATTTAAAATATAAAGCATTCAAACAAAGAAAGTCAGAATGAAAGGTATGACACAGCAAACAGCTCCGAAGGCTACCCACAGCTGCTCTGACAAAAGCCCATTGTCAGCACTGGCAAGCATACTGATGTCTTTTGGAAGAACCACTCGGAGGGCTAGGAGGAAATGGAAGAAAAAAGATTGCTAAAAATTAACAAAGAAAACAAAACAAAAAACATTTTGAAAGCTTTGAAAGCCATTTGAGGCATCATTCAGAGTGTTTTAATGCAGTGTTACATTCTGGAATTAAATTATGTAGGTATTGAAGCACTCCATAAATCAATTAAATGAAAAACTACTCCTACTAAATACTACTCCTACAACGGTGCAAGTATAAATAAATGTACCTCTGACAAAAATGCAATTTAGCATTTTCCACAATTTAATCATGAAAATACAGTACATGTGCTGATGATTTATTTTCTTAGTGAGGTCTTCAGTGGTTTAAAATATAAATCAATCAGGTCCTCTTCAGGGTCTGATAAGCAATGCCCAATGAAAAGAAAAAAAGTCAATCTGCTCTCAATGACAGGTCATGAAAATGCAAAAGGAATGCTTACATTCTAGCATTAAAACATTAATATCACCAAACTTTCAAAACTATTCTGTAGAAAAACAACAATCTAAAACTGAAACAGGCCTACACACACATCTCACAGGTTTTCATAGATTCCTGCATGTTCAGTAGAAAATGAGTAAGTATAATCTCTTTCAACAACAGACCGGAAATCTGCCAAAACACAATGCCCAAGTGATTACCCGAAACTTCAAATGGGGTGTGATTTTGCGCCAAAGGCAGTACATTGCAAACTGCAGACGTATGCAGACACAAAATGTATGCAGTTATTATTGTCGACTGTTTCGTTCAGAATGTTCAGTCTAATTGTTGCAACCTTTCTGGCAGTAATGAACTTTTGTACCAGTGCAGTGTCCGAACAGTATTCTAAAGAAAGGTTAATTCATTCTTTTACAGAGCGAGTCAAAACAAGACTTAAAAATA